>NW_027459451.1:7500-607500 GCF_050624435.1 Tenrec ecaudatus
CAGAGAAATCCATCTACTATAAAGATCGATAGACTGTCAAAATCCTATACAGGGTTGCTATGAGTTGGAGTATACATTAGGGCAGTGGGTTAGATGTAAAAATATTGATAGACTGCCTTTTCCACTGAAAAGTAAATGTTATTTATTGAAAATCTATTAGGAGCCAGGTAATATTCTAGGCACCCTAGTCATCCAGGATGAAACAATAAGTAAGGAGTAAAAAACTTCCTTTCCTCATGGATTGCCCATTGTAAATGCTCTTTATCACACTGAATATTATCAGTCCACTATACAGCACTCTAAGCTGCATAAAGTCTTAATTTTCAACCCAAATAAATTACTCAAGTTTGAAAAACAAAACAAGAACAAATTATAAACCTAATATTTCCTGACAGTGTCCATTTATGTCTATGTAAGTCTCAAGTCAGTGTTTTCCTTTTTCGAACACTTTCTGAGGTACTCAAATCACATTCTTTTAAATGTCCTTTGCATTTGGGAGACAAAAGTAAGACTGAAGGAGTATATCAGGGGTGCAGAGTGCGTGAAGTAAGCTTTCCTTACTTGCAGTCATTGGTACTTTCAATATCCTACCCCCAAGCCATCATTTTCAGGTCATCGATTTTCCTGCAAACTTCCTACTCATTGTCTAGCTTTCACAGGCATATGAGGCAGTTGATCCTCAAGTGACATCACACAATATGTAACATAGGTTCTCAGAGCAGATGTATATATAAAGAAGACTTGGTGGTGAGTGGACTAAGCATTAGTTGCTAAACAAAAGGTTAGCGGTTCAAACCCAGCAGCTACTCCTTGGGAGTAAGTTTAAGTATTGTGTGCCGATAAATATGGAAAGCTCTGGAAACCTAAAGAACAGTTATATTCAGTTCTACGGGTTTGCTATGAGTCTGAATTGACCCAATGGCGGTAGATTTACACTTTGAGGCAGAAGTTGTGTGTTTGCTTGATTGCTTGTGTGATTCATTCAGTGATTGCTTATTTTTTCTCCAGTACAGAAAGTAATGGCATCCACCCTGATTCTCCTACCAACGATATCCCAGGTAAACACAGGCTAGAAATTGTACATTTCTACTTGGTCTAGCATTTTAACTCAAGTAAATCAACCAACAAAAATGTGTAAGAATAAAAATTAATAAATCTCCAATGTGAAATGTGAAGGCCCAAAGGTACACTAGTAGTGAATTTGCAGAAGGTCCTAAGTTGCTCTGGGTTTGGATCTTTGGTTTTCTTCTAGAATCACGTCCATGTGAAACAATGATATATGAGGTGCTAAAATCTGGAGGTCCGTGGTCTTTAAAAAGCCTGGTCTGCAAAAGCAAAGTGGAGGAGAAATTAAAAAGTTGACGAAGAACGCTGAGGTCAGATGCCAACAAAGATGAAAAAAAACACACGATGAGTGAGACACATGCCAGTGGAGTGAAACAAAGAGGCAGCAGAAAGAAGGGTATGGAATGAACTGGTTTTTTTTGGAACAAAAGGCCAGGCAGGCGGGTCAGGAGGATCTGAAGCATGTACATGCAGTGAGTGTCTCATCCAGATCAGGGGTCCCACATCGCCGCTCTACAAAGTGCCTTCAGCAGGTCAGGCACTCGGTGAGCATATTTTCACCGAATGAAACAGGAAAACTATAGACCACGTGCTTTTGTGATACTCAAGAGCTACCAAGGCATTTGGAAAGGGAGACAAAGTGCCATTCCATTGCAACGTTGTAAAATGAAAAAAGAACACAGATGGTCACAGTAATGGGTGAGGGCTTGCAGGACAATATGACTTCTCTCCCGTTGTGCATGCGCATATGGCTCTAACTCTACATTTTCCACTAGAAATATCAGACTACAGTGGATCTGATGCCACCCATCAATGCTGCATTTTCTGGAATCCAATGAAGCTCCCACTGTCGTTATTCCATGTCAATGCAGAAAAACACATAGTGCCACTGATAAACTTTCCATCAGATTTATTATGTTGCACTTTTATTTTTCAACTTTTAGAAGGTAGAAAACAAAAATACACAGATGCTGCATTAGGCCAACTTGGGTTCAGGTGTTGTACTGTGGGTACACACCTTGTAAAGGGAGAGCAGCTATGACAGAAGGTACTTGCTGACCAGATGTGTTGCCTCAGCACACAACTGTGTCTACCTCTCTGGCTCAGCTGGTTCATTCCCATGACCTCTTACCACCACGTTAGTGAGGTAGCATAACTTCTTCACTCTCACTGTTCCCTTCAAAAACCCAGAACCCCTGCTCTCTTTCTGAAAGACATCTGCCTCAAGGACGCATGGTCCAAAGAGTTACAAATTATTGCAATGAGGAGAACTTGGAGTAACTAAAGTCACCTTACAGTATTTATAAACACAAGGGGCACATCAGTTACTTATGTTATAATTGTAGTGATTGCCTACTACCCCCTGAATCCTCTTCATTGTCATCCGATGAGTCATCCGATGAGCCACCAGTTAGGCTGCTGTAACTGGTCCTACTGCGCCACAGCAGGTTGCACTGCTCCCATGCAGCAGCCTCTTGGTTCTTTCCATGTGTTTTTGATTCCAATGACTTTAACCTTGTTAACTTGGCCAATGTGTTTGTTACTGGACTGCCAATATCCGGGCCAGCCAGGTGAAGGAAGATCATGCAGTGGTTGGTGGAGTCACTCTCATACACTTGGCCTGTGGTTGGCTTTATACTCTCCGTGGATACTAACTGAAACTCAGAAGAACCCCTTCTCGGTTCCATCAATGAGTAAGGCATTGAAGAAAGAACTGTACAGTCTACAACACCATCTTTTGGAACTCAGGGGCTCAGTTTTACAGAGCCATCTCCCTCCTTTACTATCTCTTGTTTGGATGATCTGAGTAGCACTTCAGATTCCAGGAAGTCTTGGACTTTCCTGCACTGCCTCCTCCATCTTCACTTCAGAATTGAGTTACATCATAGAGCAGAGTCCAGGGAACTACAAAAAAGATGCAACAGGAAAGCCGCCTGCTCTTTGCTCTGGCATTGCCCTGTCTCTTCTGCACAGAACTGCCCCTTTGGGGTAAGAACTACCGCCCTGGTCTCAATTCTCTTGGCTACAGTGACCAGAGACTGGACTTGGAGGCCACCTTTATGTTCTCTTCCTTTGCAGATTCCCCTGTAGTGAGCGAGGAACACCATCGGAGCCTGCCAAAGAAAATCCTGCCACCTCCACTGACTTCACCACCACCAAGTCTCTTCACTCATCCACTCCGTCTGGAGAAATGTTCGTCATGGATTTTGTCTTCCTTGTATCCACAATCAAAGCTCATGGAAGCAGCAGTCAAGAGATCAAAAGATATATTAAATGTGGTGAATATTCAATATTCTTCAGAGTACTGAAGAGCCAGAACCTCACTTTAAAGACTAGGTCCACCTGAACTCCCCCAAAAGATTAGATAAAATAACTAATTCAGCATTCTATTGAAGTTGAAGTACATGTGATAATTCTTCAAACACCACTAGTGAATATTATTCAGGGTGAACCTAATACTCACCTTCCATGAAGAAGGGCCAAGTCTGTAGGGAGTTTTTAGGCTATTAGAAGAAAAAGGAAACCATCTAGCCTCAGGTGCAGTGAACAATTGTTGATTGCTCATGGAAAGTCATGGTAACCACTCACATAACAAGGGTTGACCTAGAGCAGTGATTCAATTCAATTGCTCCTCCAGGACTTCATTTCTGAATCTTCTTCTTCTTTTTTTTTTTTCAAAATACCTACCAGTAACCTTTCATGACAGTCTTATTGATTAGGACTCACATTTCCTCAATACAAATGCTATTGTTACTATTGCCAGGTTTCATTGGTTTGGTCTTAAATCATCGTGTTGCCATGTACAATAGAACAACACACTGCCTATTCCTGTGTCATCCTCACAGTCCTTGCTATACTCGATCTCATTGCTGCAATCACGGTGACAAGCCATCTAACAGTTAGAATCTGTATGCTACACAGCAGGCTGGGTTTTTCTGTGTGCATTTGTCTATTGGTGTTAGAGCCTCCCGTGGGTTTCTCAAAATAGCCTGTTACGAATGGGTGTCTACTCTTTGTCCTCACTGCCTGTTTACTATTTCCCTGTCCCTAGTTGTTCTGCTCCATTCCAGCTGCAGGAAGCCCTCTGAGGAGTGGCGAAACCTCCCAGATCCTCTCCCTAACCTGTACCGACTTCTCCACACACACCACGATCACTTAGTATTACTGGAGCTGGACCAGCCAATACCTTTTGAAGTAGTCAGACTGACTGTTAACAATAGACCTTGGTTGTCGGAAGAAACTTCACTTCATTCCTGAAGAATTGACCTTCGATCTCAAGAAGTGAGCCCACAAACTCCTTCTCTCTATAGTTAAAGTCTGTGACCACTGAAGACAAGACACTTTTACTGTATGGGATAGCGGAAGTCAGTGGTATCCAGACACAGACTACTGTAAGGAATAGGGCAGGGCTGTACCAGAAAGGTGTGTGTACAACGCACAGGACAAGTGACTCCCCTATGGCAGAAATAAGAGAGGAGATGTCACTTTGTAGTGAATGGGTGACTGGGTGCTAAAAAGTTAAAGATGACATTCTTTTTTAAACATTTTATTAGGGGCTCATACAACTCTTATCACAGTCCATACATATATATACATCAATTGTATAAAGCACATCTGTACAGTCTTTGCCCTAATCATTTTAAAGATGGCATTCTTAATGAACAACTCTGTAAAAAAATTCATCAATGTCAAATAAAGGAGGACATATCTTGGAAGACAATGATAAGGATAATAATGTTCACCAACAAGAAACAGACACCAGAGCTATCTATCATCATGTTCACATGAGGAGTAACCATCTGTGCGTCCACACTGAGGATGAAGGATACATTCTGAACTCTCATGCCACAGAGGTTCTCTTTTATGTATCACAGTGTTTAAAAATTTAAAACATTTATATCAAACATTGATAGCTTTTAACTATAGCAGCAGCAGTGCTTCTGTATCACGTGTATAAGCAGCCTTTATAAAAACCTCCATTTTCCTGTGAGGGTGTGTCTGTTTCTTGGGTCATAAGGAGAACCCCAACACAGGTAGTCCACTCCTCTGCTACTAAGTGGAGGGCCACATGCTAATACAGCTCTCTCTGTGTGCCAGTGAAACCTGTCCTGCTCCTTTCCTGGGAGCTCTGGGCATGAAGCCCCAGTACATTGGGCCTCAGCTATTTCCATTTTCAGCTAACTCAGAGGACACATCATGAATTTTGGACAAAGTTGTGTTTATGTTTTGGCCATTCTACGTGGTAATAATTGAGGAAAATGCTGTGTGGTTGTGTGTAGAATATTGGATGGGGTAGGCAGGGCAGTGACCTTATCACACTGTCTTTGTGATTGCAGGTGTCCAGTGTAAAGTGCAGCTGGTGAAATCTGGAGGTGACCTGAGAAAGCCTGGGGAATCTCTGAGACGCTCCTGTGCAACTTCCAGATTCACCTTCAGTGACTATTATATTAGTTGGATCCAGCAGTGTCCAGGACAGAGACTGGAACAGGTTGGTTTTATTAAAACTGCAACCAATGGTCAAACAACGGAGGATGCTTCATCTGTGAAAGTCAGATGATTCACTGTTTCTCCCCCCGCTCCCCCCCCCCCCCCGATGATAGCATGTGCACCTCAGCCTCACTTGGTCTTCCACAGGGAGAGAGAGACCAGAGTTAAGGAGAGAAGGGAGGGGAAGGATGAAAAGGGGAGGGGGAACAGGGGAGTGAGGACCAGGGGAGGGGAAGGGGGAGCAGAGAGAGCTTTTTATTGCTAATCAAGTCTTATATATCTTTGGGGACATGCAAGCCTCCTAATTGCAGGTAAAGACATATGTCACAGGAAGGGATTGCACTAATTGGACTACAGTAATGAATCGGGGGGACGATCTAGGGGTAGCCACAAAATACGACAGGGAGGTACTGGGAGTACACATGTGACAAGATGGGTGGATCTTAGATTCAGAGAACCAGCTTAATTTTGGTTATCACTGAGCCAGTTTGACCTGTTCTCTTGCTCACTATTGAAACCATTATCAGTGGGGTGTGAACCCCACCAACAATGGAGCAGACTGCCTTCAGGGGGAATATCTCTGAGCATCTGACCTCCCACCATATGCTGGAAAATAGCCTCTAATGTTTGGCTTTCCAACTGAAGAGAATAAATGACAATTTATGAAAATGATACTTATGACACACTACCTTGACCAAATCAAACTAGAACCCTTAACATTTTATAAATACATAGATTGTATTAATAAATGCACAGTTGTATTTGTCCACACATTCATACATATTTTAGTGTAGCCAAGAAGAGGTATAGTTTATACAAGTGTTAGTAAAATAAATTCCACATTCATGTGTTTATTCCAAATAAAACATGCTTAAACATGTTTCTGCTATCACTGGCTGTCTGTTGGCCATATTTTCTCAGTAACACACTTAACTTGGTTTCATTGGGTTGACTTAAAATACATCTGTTTGTGTGAGTCAGGAAACAAAGAAAGAAAGAGAAAGAAAGAATGTAGGCCAACAGAAATTCTCTCTTCTGCACACTAGACATTTTTTAATTGGATCAAGCATCATAAAGAATATACTGAAAACTTCACAGGTGAGTCAAAGAGGGGGAAAAGTCAACTGGTACAAATGAAGAATCTGGATGACATGAAGTACTGGTGGAAGAAGTCTGTCGAGTTGCCATTGAGGAGATAACTAAGGAAGTTGGAATTTCACATGGTTCAGCATTTTCAATTATTTAGTCACAATTTTGGTTTCTTGATTGGTGCCAAAAAGCAATGCACAGGGATTGATGAGCTAAAAAATTGCTCCTGAAGAGCTGCTTTGTAGGAAATTGAAGTTAATGAAGCCAGTTTTGTGGAATGAAACTTAAGTATTGATAATTCTTGAATGTATCAAAATGATCCAGAGAGAGAGATCCAATGAAAACAGTTAGATCTGTAGGAATCATCTAGGTTGATATTCAAAGAATAACGGTCAATTCAGAATGTATGAAAGTGATTTTGTGGATTCTAAATGGCTAGTCTGGAATGAAATTCTCATAGGACAGAGAAAATCAAAAAGTATTATTATGAATAAGCTTCAAGAAAATGTAACATGGTATTAGTGAGAAAATGTCCTAGAATGTTGCACAAAGGATCTGTTTTTCTCTCTATCATGACAATACACCAGCTCATTCTTCAAGAGTAAGAATGGTTGTCCATTGAGGATTTTGTTTAGAAACCTTAACAGTGGTTCTCAACTTTCTTAATGCCATGACCCTTTAATATAGTTCCTCACATTGTAGTGATCCCCCAACCATAAAATTATTTTCGTTTTTACTTCATAACTATAACTTTGCTACTCTTATGAATCGGCTGACCCCTATGAAAGGTCGCCCAACCCCAAAGGGATCCCGACCCACAGCTTGAGAAATGCTGCCTTACACCATCCACATTAAAGAGCTGATCTTCCCCCCGCATATTTCTGTATTTTCCCATAAGTCAGAGAACATCCCTTGAGTATTGTGGAATTTTCAGTCTGACGTTCTGTAAATCAAGGAGCATAGAATATTTGGGGGAAGGTTCATAACAATAGCTTTACATTTTGATTATTTTTTGTTTAGTGAAAACATCTAAGACAGTGGAGAAATGTATTTAACTACATTTGTATATATGCATATATATGTATGCAATACCTATATCTTGGAGGAAGAACAAGATGGTGACCAAGCAGTACACATGGGAAGGACTCCACAAAGACCAGCGGAAAAGAACCAGGAGAGGGATATGCTACACTTCCAGAATGCAGGATTTTCAGCAGAAAGTTACATAACACAAATTTAATAAAATATCAGCAACATTTGCTGATAGACTCCCCTTTGTCACCGGCCCTCAACAATAACCAACTGTGTGAAGATTCCCAAATTGCTAGACTTAATTTTCCTAGTCCAGGAGCTAGCTAGGATGGTGGAACTGCTGAGCTTCAGAAACATAGCTCTATGGAACTAGCTTGAGACCAACATAAGCACAAGTAGACTTGGCTTTCAACACAAGTCAATGGAGGTCTAGCCGGATGCCCTAGAAGCCCTAAATCCCCAATAACCAAGATAGCACAACCTAACAGTGTAGTTACATAATCTGGTGTCACCTGTAGTCTAATAAGAGGAAAGAGGTGGAATTTAGCTTGTCGAATATGTCTCAGTTTGATGTCCTCATTTGGAGGGGCTATGGAGATAAACAGCTCACTAGAGGTCAGACACACTCTCTGCTTTGTCTTCCTGCAAGCAAGACATATGGAACCATGCTGATGGAGCAAGAGCGCTGAAGCTGGAGAAGCCACGTGGAGACCCATGCCAGTGCTGAGATGCTTCCACCACCACTGGATCCACAAGAATTTCCACCCACTGGCCTGGGATCTTCCTGCATTCAGTAACATTGCATGGATTCATAAGTCTAAAGAGGAATTTATGGACTAGTACTAAAATATGGGTTAATATCAGACTTATGGACATGTTCTGAACTGGGCGGGAATGTTTTCTTAATGTACAATTGCTCTTTGATATAAAATTCTCTCTTACATGCATAGGAATGCCTCTGGATTTGTTTCTCTAGTCAACCCGGACTAACACAATACCCAAGAAGTGTGGCAATAACTCTACAGGGCAGCCTGCAATAGTCATAGATAGTGAATAGACTAACTCTCAGAAGCTGGGGAAGTTACAACTATTCCTCTTTCCAGGAGATACAGCTCTGCCCCTCCCTCCCCATCTTAAGATGCCGACCAAAAAAGCATGGATTAAAAAAAATATTTCTATAGCAGTTAATACACACCTGGTTGATTAACAAGGTATTGTCCTCACAATACAAACAGAAATTGCAACAGTGGGTTTTAAAAGTATGGGCAGGGAATTTGGGCATATGACAAAGACTAAAAGGTTTAGGGCCAAGAAACTTCTCCTTGTTCACATACCAAGCTATTCATCAGTTGTCCCATAACTCCATCCCTGGTCAGCACCCCAAGCCACTCAGATAAACAACCTGCCCTTTGATTCGGTGTGGTAGTTATATAACCTGGTGTCAATTTTGTACTTGAGAGTATTAAGAGGGAAGGGTGGATTCTAGTCTGCCTAACATTTCATAGCCAATGAGGCCTCTGTGTGGGCAAGGCCTTCTCCTGAGGATTCTGGGAACTCCTGGATTTCATCTTTGAAGATGGGAGACATTCTCTCTCTCTTCACTCCCTGGGAAACAGCAACTGACAAGATACATGGAACTATGCTAGTGCCCTATGCTGCAGAAGCCGTGTGGACACTCGTGCCAGTTCAGAGATTCTCACAATGTCATTGAACCCGCAAGATTTCACACCCACTGGCCTGTGATCTTCTTGCATTCGGCATCATTACATGTGTTTCCCGAGTCTGAAGAGGACGTTATAGACTGGTATCTGACATATGGGCTAATGTTGGACTTATGTACTTATTCTGAACTGGGTTAAACCTCTCTCTTATACACATACGAGTGTCTATAAATTTGTTTCTTTAGTCTACCTGGATGAAAACAGTAGGCTATTGCTTCATTCCTCCCTACTAGACCAGCTAAGCAGGTGGAGGGTATAAAAGGCCCCCAAATGGATTTTTTTAAGCTATGTATTTAATTTTAAAAATTTTTACAAAACAACCTTATCACCTTCAAACTACTTGCCATTACACTTAATATATTTGTCAAATCTGTGATTCCATTTTTGGAAATACTTTTCAAATTTGTCCGTTGGGATTTCTGATACACCTCCCTCATTTTTTTCTTCACCTCTTCTATGTCATCAAATCGCTTCCCTCCTCAACTACCAACTAGGATTTTTTTCCCCTTGGGATCACATGTTATGCAATCTTTTCAAAACCTCTAAATAGAAAAGGTAATTAAAGTCTGACCTGTTGGAATGAACTCCAAATGCACTATCCGCCTCACAGTAAACAACAACAACAAATTTGATTTCACTTGATGAGCATTCTTTGGTGTCTTCCACTGGTTCATATATCCTGATCAGGAAACATAATTTCAAAGCCACACACTGTACTCTTAAATTGGCCATCACAAATTCGAGGTTCAAGCAAAATTGCTTTCACGACAAAACTCACTGTGATCAGAAGGAATCTTCCCAGGAGACATCACTGGGTGAACTAACTCAATGCTTGCCTAATGGGGAAAAAAAAGTGCATATTACAAAAACTTTTCCCAGTGGAGCTTTTCCCGTTTCTTTTGGTTGTGTTTTGGGTTTTTTTGGGGGGGAGGTAACCCCACAGACCCGTTCTTCCAGTCCTATTTAGTCACGTCCATCATCCAGAAAAGAGAGAACCCCAACTCCTCTGACCTTGTTTACTAGAGGTCTGTCATCTTTAGATATTTAACCTAAATCATAAAAATTCAGGAGTCTCAGCCATACCAGGTACCAAAACCATTCCACTAGTCTTAATATCAACCCTACTCTTACATGTTATAAAATCATCACACTACCAGACACTGTCCCCAACTGCTCAAAAACTCCTGATCCACACACCCTTAGCTTCCCCAAGGACAAGGTTTAGACAGCAGATGTTCTTTTGCTGGCATTGTTGTTGCTCTGTGTTCTATCATTCCTATAATCCCTCCATATCTAAAACAAATTGTGCACTCTTCTTATAATTCATCCTTAATCAGGACTTCATTATGTGCTGGTATACGTAAGAACTGGGGGGTGGGGGGGTAATGTTAATTTACTTTTTTTGCATTCACTTAAATTTGTTTTCCAGTTTTTGAACCCATCATCAATCCAGAAGTTAGCACCCACATCAGAGACAATGCTCCTGGGCAAAACTTAGAGCCAAAACAAACATATATAAAGAGCTCTCACGATTCTTACTCTAGTATCATTTTTTCTATTATTTTTTAAAACTTTACGTTTACCCTTTCCTTCTTTAATATTTAAAGGTTGATTTCTTATCCCTTTTAACCTATCTTTTATTTGTCCCCTTCTTTTATTCTCTTCCAACATTTTCTTTCTATCTCATTCTAATGAAAATAAAATCTAACACTATTCTTAAAATTTATTATCTTTTCCCCTGATCTATTAGCATTACCCATTTTCTGGTCATAGCAACAAGTACATTTGGGAGACCTAATTTCCTTTCATTTAACCTACAAAATAACACTACAGGATCTCTCACTTTTTTTGCTTACTTTTTCTGTTTCTCCCTCCTCCAACACTTCGTCTTCTACTTTTTAATCTACCCAAATAAAACCTAATCTAACACTCTCCCTCATACAGTTCATACTGTCCAGTGCCCCCTCTACTGTACTATCTAACAGAGTTAAACACACACACACACACACACACACACACACACACACACAAGAAAGAGAAACAAACAACCAAATTCCAAACAGAACTAAATGCAATGTCTGAAACTGAACAGGCTATGGAATTACCAGAGAAATATATTAAAAGAATAATGATAGCACTCATACAACAGATGAAGGGAGAGACTGAGAGGAAAAGTAAAACAATAGAAAAAAGCTGGTAAGTTCACTATATGCCACAGAATAAAAAATTAAACAATACAATAGCAGCATTACAAAACACTCTAAAAAGGAAGCAGAAGAGAAGAGAGAGAAACCTGAGTTAGTGGGCTTGAAGATAAATCTGTCGACTCCAAGTAAAATAAAATGCAAAAGAGAAATAGAAAAACTTTAAGAACAATGTAGGATGCAATCAAGAGGAACAACATATCTAATGGGAATCCAGAACAGGAAGGAAAAAAATACATACAAACAAGGAATAGTATTAGAATTCTCTTAAGAAAAATTTCCTCAATGTCTAAGGATGAAATGATAATTATTCAGGAAGCTAAAAGAATTACAATCAGGAGAAACCCCAAATGGAAAACTACCCTGCACAACGTATTCACTATGTCTAATATCAATTGGTAAGGGAAGAAAATGTAAGTGAAGATAGCAACAACAACAAAAAAGAACAATTATATACAATGGGTCAAAATAGCATATCTTCAGATTTCTCAATGGAAACTATGCAGGCAAGAAGAAAATAGAGTGAATTACACAGAACACTGGAAGAAAAAACTGTGAACTTACAATATTTTACCCAGCAAAAATATCACTCAAAGATGATGGAGAAATAAAAGCATTGTAAGAGAAGAAGAAATTCAAAAATTCACATATAGATTGTGATAAGAGTTGTATGAATCCCTAATAAAATGATTTTAAAAAGAATTCACAAGAACAAGACCACCACTCTGTTAAAAAAAAAAAACCCAAAATCCAGTGAAATACTATGGCCATCAATAACACCATCACATTTATTTGAAACCAACATAAAGACAATTCCTAACAAAAATAAACATACCCAGAGCGACACTGAAAGAAATAAATTAATATAGGAAAAACAATGAAACTATGAAAATACACATTAAAGACTCACACAAAACATTAACAAATGTAAAGAAAAATGTCGGTAACAAATATATACCTGTCAAGAATCTCACTGAATGTCAATGGACTAAATTCACCCATAAATGCATGTAAAACCCAAAGCTATCCACATCATCGATGAGAAAGCTGTAACAAATATAAGTATTCTATTGCAGCTCATGCAGAGACCACTAAGTACAATGAAAGAGGAACACACAGAGGAAGACAAGATAGATGACTAGAACATCTAGAATTACATCACTTATGCAAAGTGAAATATTTTATCAGCAGATTAAAATGAGAGCCCACAAACTGGCATGGGGGTAAGGGGTTACCAACAACATATCACACAAAGATCTAATCTTCAAAATGTACAGAACTCTACAACAACTCAATAAGAAAATGACAAACTAACTAATTAAGAAGAGGGGAAAAGACATAAGCAAACATTTCTCCAAAATGAAGTACAGATGCTAACAAACATAAAAAATGGTTGTGATGACTAGTCATCAGGAAGATGCAAATTAAAACCTCAACAAGATAGCACTTTATACCCATAATACTAGCCCAATTAAACAACAACAAAACAAAACCCACAGGAAACAACAAATGCTGGAGAAGATGTGTAGACGTTGGAACTAGTATTCAGTATAGTGGACTAGTAAATAAAGCACCATGGAAAATGATATGGCAGTACATACACAACTGGGAACAGAAATTCCATATGCCCCATCAATACTACTATTAAGTTTATACCCCAACGAAATGAGACACAATATGTGTAATTGTATGCTTTCCCATATTCAAAGCAGCACAATTCACAATAGCAAAAACTGGAAGCAGACAAATGTCCCATAGTAGAAGCATGAATTAAGAAACTATGGTGTGTACACATAATGGAAAACAATGCATTCCTAAAAACAACAACAAAAACCATGAACCATGCATCATCTCCCTTGTGTGCACTTTGTAAGAATCACCTCAAACAAGGAGACCTCACATTGGCTGGGTCACTCTGTCAAGAAAGGGGAAAGACTTTCCATTTGATGCTGTACAACAGTGAGAGAAGGCTCTGACAAATGAGCAGCCCCCCCCACAGGAATGAAGGGAGAACCTTACTGGAACATCAAAGTAAGACCAGGGGACGGGGGCAACTATATTTGAAAGGAGGTGTTGATATTTTTGTTGCTGGGTTTGGTTGGTAAATGAGGAGGAGCAACCTCACTTCGTGAGGGATGCTAAACAATAATTGTTGGGAACCTAAGTGGTCAATAAACTGATTTTATGTTCCAGGGTTGACACTAATAATATGTTTCTACCCAACCCTGGATGAACTATGCTATGGAGTAAACACTATGATGACTGTAGATGTTGGCCTTACAGGCCAAGGGCCACATCAGGAGGACACAGAGTAGAAGCCCTACTGAATGCACTGAGCAATACACCAAATCTACCTGTACCCTTGATTAAGGATTGAACTGTTTTTAAGGCAGGGAAGGGAAAAACTGTGGAAATGTTGGTCATTGGACATCCCTGGCTTAGTGGGTGTCCAATGCAGTGACACTGAGAACCACCAAATATTTAATACCTCAATGCGTTCCTTGCAATAATATGAACAGTTTTAATCTGATAGGCAAGTACCTGCACTTGTAATAACTGATAAAAGTAAATTTTCCCTAACACCAAGAACCATGCTCAGTGTAAGCAGAGGTCATTCAATTAAGAAATCTTTCTGTACAAAGCAACAACTCGTGGATTGCACCTCAAAGTTATATACTTGCATAAACCCCTCATATCAACAGTATCTTAAATTCTATGTCATTGGATAAATTATTGATGCTATCAATGCAATCACATCTGAGGGGGCTTTGTTTTACGCCTTTTTGTTGTTGCTGCTGCTGTTGTTGTTGTTGTTGGTGGTGGTGGTGGTGGTCTTTTTGTCATAATATGACCACCAAAGTAAACCAGAGCAGATGGATTATAGGCTCCCACTTAACTCTATTCCCAATCCAAGAACAGTTAGTTCTGATAACAGGGCCTGCTCAATACTGACCTTAATGAAACAATCACTGAAGGTAAGGGAGCTACAGCAGTGTGGTGAAGAAAGCACATGGCGCCCCGCTAACAACTGGAATAGTGTCTGGGTTCTTAACGGTTTGTATTCAAACAGTCACTAATCTAAGTGAGGTGTCAACTAAGTCCACATGGATGAAGCACATGTGTGATGCAAAGATAACAAAATCCAAATATGGTGAGGGAAAAATAGCAAAGTTTAATTGTGAAAAACAAAACAAAAAAATTTATAGGAAAGTATGTAGGACAGTGGGGACCCCAAATCCATCTGGAAACCATCTAGTGAGAGTAAATCTCTGGCATATCCTCTTTAAACACAGGAAAGGGTCTAGAACAGCTTTACTATCAGCCAGAGATCATTGTAATCCTGATTATGTTCAATCACACCATAGTATAATATGATACTTTTTCAGTTAACCTCTCTCTTGACTCAACATGAATTTGCTGTAGCTTCAAGTATTCCTCACTTTATCCACTACAGTAATTTCTTCTCTGGCTTTTAAGATTTTTTGGGGGGGGGAGGGGCTTTTAAGATATTGTTGGTGGTATTTTCTTTATTAATCTTTATTTTTATTTTTATCTTTATATTCTTATTTTCTTCTTCTTGCCGGTTTGTTTTGGTTTCTGTTGGGTTTCCCAGACTGTGAAGCACAGGAGTAGATGCATAGAAACAATAGGTAATGCAATGATTTAGGGGGGATGTGTGAAGGGGAGGCGGGGACAGTGAGGGAATTGGGGGAGCATACAGTAAGTACAGGAGGGGGAAGAAGCACTTGTAATGATTGTGATGATGTCTATGCAACTCATTTTAAAAGCAATTTATCTCTACATAGAAGCGTGTGATATTTGAATACTGTATGAAGAATATTGCTACTAAAACAAACAAATAGAAGCCAAAGTTGACCAATGATTACCGTGGTTGAAGGAGAAAGCACTGTTGCTTAGGGATCATTGAGTTTGATGGTTGTGGATGAATTTGGAAAAGGATACGAATAATCATTGTACAACATGAAACATTTTAATTAATGGCACTGAATTATACATGTAGAAGTTGTGTAATTGGAGAATGTTTTGTTGTGTATATTTTTGCTACAATTACAAAACTTAATTCATGAATAATAATGACTACAAGGAAGAAGAAAATGTTCTAAAATTGAAAACGGTGATAACTTCACAACTATTCTTGACATGATTGAATTATTGAATTGTATGACATGTGGATGACATACTAATAAAACTGTTAGAATATTTATCCCTATCAATATCTGTCATATCTATCTATCTATCATTTATCTATCACTATCAGTATGGTAGTTACACAATTTCAGGTCAAATTGAAAATATATAATGTGGTAAAATCTAGCCTGTCACTGAGGTCACAGATTGATGGTACCTCCTTGTGGGCATGGTTTTCTCATAAGGAGGAACATTGGAACCCACTCCCACCCCCAACTCTGTGTCTTCATCTTTATGCTGTAGAGACATTGGATCCACAAGAGTTTGTACCTACCATCATGTGATATTCCTGCATTCGGCATCATTGCATTTGGCTGCATGAGTCCAAAGAAGAACTATGGAATAGTATCATACTCATGGACTTGAGTTGGACTGGGCTGGGATGTTTCTGTCAATATGTAATTACTTCTTCATATAAAGCTATTTCTTACACATATTTGAGTGACTGGTTTGAATTCTCTAGACAACCAGGCCTAACACAAGCAATCTCTCTGTCAATCTGTCAATCTATCATCTATCTACCTAGCACTTATGCCTTAACAGAAAAAACAAGTGTGCACCATACTGTTAGAGATTACGGGAATCAAGAACATTACAAAGATTATAAATGATAGGTAATCATCACAGCAACCAAATAGCTTCAACATTAAAAATAGTACCTAAAAACAAGTAGTCTCCTGTCACTTTTATTTATTGAGTTTTAAGAACTTGGTTCATATTTTGTATATAAGGCCATTATCTCAGTTGGTTTCTACAAATATACCCTTTCCATGACTTTTGCTTTATATTTCTTAGAAGTGTCTTTCATAGAGCCCATAACAAAATGTCATTGAGTCTCTCCTGACTCATAGCCATGCTCTACAAATTTTTTGACTGTAAATATTTATGGGAAGAGAACAGAAAAACTTGATTAATTCACACGGACAGTTTTTCAGTTAGCAGTCCAATGACTATGACACACAGATGACACCAATATGTAGAGATATTGAGCACTCACTGATGGATACAAATGATTAGAGCCTTCAATGTGGTTTATAATTCATTATATAGAAATATTTAGTCCTCTCAAGTGGTTCCAAAAAATGTCATGAAAAAAACAAGAAAATACTGCAGTCACAGAATTGATTTCACCTAAATTCACAATCAATATCAATATAAGAAGCAGGCAATAAATACAAGGTAAAAGAAATTTCTTTTAAAAAATCATTAAATATTTTAATGTCATTGTTGGGACTACGGTATGGCTTACCCCAGCCATGTCATTCTCTATCACCTAATATGGAAAAGAAATCTTGACAATGAATTTTAAAAGACCAATGAAAACTTAATGTATATTTGAATGATGGTATAGGCAAAGATTACTGAATACACCATAAGTTTCAAGAACTAACAAATCTGTTTTGTACTCCTGAGAATTTCCATAGAAGTAAAGATGAAGATAATTTGTTTGGTTTACTTTTGTTTTAGAGGAATAGGGTCCCCAATTTTTTTACATAATTTATAGACCTGTGGAGATAAAACTATCTGCTTTTATTACTCCCATGTTCACAGCTCAAGATGGTGAATTTAGGTCACATAGTTCAACAACTAATCGTTTCCCTTATGTCAATAGTTCTATCATTTTAAGTAGATTATAAAGGTATAGAGAGTATATATACACAGGCACACACACTTAGTCTAATTCTTCGGAAATCTTCTGGTATGTGACATTTCTTAATAGTTCATCAGCTTCTATTGCAAGTTGGCACTTCAGAGAACACAAAGGTCAGTTTGAGAAACTATTTAAACACTGAAATTCGTGCGTGTAGTATAGTTTAAATGAAATATATATCATTTAAACAATGTATATAATTTAAACTAACTTTCATTTTGTTCCTTGGCTTTCTCAAGGCGCACAGAAGCTACATTGGGAGGACACTCAGGAGAAAAAGCAGTGGTCCAGGTGTGCTGGAACAAGATTTTTGGCTTTAGTTATCACTTAGCTCTCATGCTACAGCCTCGAGTAGCAAGAGAGGTGAATGTATGAGAGTACCATCTTCACTCACCCATTAGATTCCCATGGAGACATTGAATGTGGACACGGATGAGACTGTCTTCTTCACATAATGTCTTAATCACAGTCATGAAATAACCAAGCAGGTATAATTTTAAGCTGTAAAGAATTATTCATGATTTCTCTACAATAGTAGAAAAGTGGAATAAATATGATTGCCCTTTCATTGGGCCCATATTACTCTACAAATTACAAATTGGAAAGTACTGAGAGCAACTGGATTAAATGACTGACCAAATATCACCCTGTGGCTTGGGGCATGGGAAAGAAATCCATGCCATTGAGTGTAAAGCTCAAGGTGTTGATTTCCATAGTCCGGGGAGAACTTTTCAGCTTTTTAAGAATATTTGTAGCCCCCAGAGTAATTTATTTCAGTGGACAGCACTGAAGCTGCAGCTCAAGAAGGACATGTCTGAGTAGAGAACATAGGAGCAAATTAAGGGGGAGGAAGAGAGATAGTGGAACACATCCTGGCCCACCAGGACTGGAGGACAATATTCCCGTTCAGAGCAGCCAATCCACAGAGAAGACCATATGTCTGGCCCCATTATGAGACACAACATCCCGCACAGACTCATAGCCCTACAGGGGACAACACTGGAGACACAGTGTGGGAATTTCACCCAATCTGGTCCCCCAACAAACGGAGGCAAAAAACAAGAAGGTTGTGCAACAGAACAGCAAGGGGAACAGAGCAACAAAGTGCCCAGGGAATACCAAAAACAGACTTTGGGGTCAGGGCTTGGCACCCCATCAGACTTGACCAGAAAATACTCCTAAAGGCCAACAAACAGTCCTTGAATTAACCATAGGCTTTCCTTTGTTGTTGTTTTGTCATTGGATATTTTATTGTTGTTGTTTGTTTTTTTGTTACTTTGTTTTGCTTTGTCTTGTTTTTGTGCATGTTATTATCTCCACATGTGTGTCTAAATAAGATAGGCAGGATGAACAATCTGGTGGAGAAAACAATGGGACTGACAGTTCTGGGGGGACATGGAAGACGTGGAGGTGGGGGGAAAGGTATTGGGGTTAACAAATCCAGGGCAAAGGGAACAACAAAGTGATCCAAATTGGTGGTGAGGAGGGTGTCGGAAGCCTGGTAAGGTATGATTAAGGGTAATGTGGCTGAGAGGAATTACTGAAACCCAAATGAAGGCTGAGCATGATAGTGGGACAGGAGGAAAGTTAAAGAAAATAGAGGAAAGAGCTAGGAGGCAAAGGGCACTTCTAGAGGTCTAAATAAAGGCACATGCATATGTAAATATATTTTTATATGAGGATAGGAAATTACATCTATGTGCATATATTTATAGGTTTAGTATTAAGGTAGCAGATGGACATTGGGGCCTACACTCAAGTACTTCCTCACTGCAAGAATACTATGTTCTGTTAAACTGGCATTCCGTGATGCTCACCTTCTTGATATGATCACTGAAGACAAAGCAGGTGAATAAAAAAATGTGGTGAAGAAAGCTGATGGAGCACGGCTATAAAAACATATAGCATCCAGGGTCTTAAAGACTTGGAGGTAAACAATCAGCCATCAAGATCAGAAGCAACAAAGCCCACATGTAAGAAGCACCTCAGCCTGTATGATCATGAAGTGCCAAAGGGATCAGGTATCAGATATCAAAGAACAAAAAATCATACCACTGGGTGCTTACCTTCCCAGTATGATCACTGAAGACAAATGGGTGCATAAGCAAAAGTGGTGAAGAAAGATGATGGTGTCCATTTATCACAAGACACAGAATCTAGGCTCTTAAAGGCTTGAAAGTAAACAAGCTGCCATCTAGCTCAAAAGCAACAAAGCCCACATACAAGAAGCACACAAGCCTGTGTTATCACTAGGTGTCGAAGGGATCAGTTATCAGGCATCATCGGAACAAAAAAATCATATCATTATGAATGAGGGGGAGAGCGGAGTGGAAACCCAAAACCTATCCGTAGGCAATTGAACATCCCCTTATGGAAGGGTCACAGGGAGGAGATGAGCCAGTCAGGGTGCAGTGTAGTAACGATGAAACATACAACTTTCCTCTAGTTCCTAAAAGCTTCCTTCCCCTACTCCCCTACCCCCACTATCATGATTCCAATTCTACCTTACAAATCTGGCTAGACCAGAGGTTATACACTGGTACAGATAGGAATTACAAACACAGGGAATCCAGGACAGTTAATCCCTTCAGGACCAGTGTTGAGAGGTGATACTGGGAGGGTGGAGGGAAGGTGGTATGGAAAGGATTACAAGGATCTACATGTAACCTCCTCCCTGGTGACTAACAACCCTAACATAGGGAGATATCAGACAGTGTAAGATATGACTAAATAATTATAATTTACAAATTATTAAGGGTTCATGAGGGAGGGGGTAGCAGAGAGGGAGGGGAACAAAATGAGGAGCTGATACCAAGGGCTCAAGCAGAAAGCAAATGTCTTGAGAATGATGATGGCAACATATGTACAATGTGATTGAAACAATGGATAGATGTATGGGTTGCTATAAGAGTTGTATTAGCCCCCAATAAAATGACTAAAATAAAAAAAATTAAATGTAATTAGGAAAAAAAGAGTATTTTTAGCATGCGTAATAAAAACATTCAATTCAGAGGGATACTGTCATTAGATTTACACTTCAGATTTCATGATCTCTGTCATGAACTTATCTGAGACAATCATGATCATCACATTTAGAGATGAAGGTGACCTGGACTAGTCGGCAGATACACATAGTCTGGGATTTAAGGTGGTCAGACAACCCCCAGCAGCAGATGGCATAAGATGGCACTTTGTTGAAAAGACCAGTATCAAGTGATGCCATTCCAGCCTATATGTGAAAAAAGAACCAAGCCTGCAATGTCTAAATGACACACACAAATATGACTGTGTTTAAGTATCTGGAAATTGATAAAATCTATGGCTCTTTCTGTCAAAGCAGTTACTTATTCCCCTCAACAGCATCTGGCTCAGAGAAGTCCAGGTGAATTTGGTTTAAATTTGGTTAGTTGTGATATAATACAGTGGTTATAACCAAGCAGAAAACGAGTTAGGGAGACCAACTCTAACTCTAGACCATTTTTGAGACCTAGGATATGAAAAAGATAAATGAAAAGGGAACCACTGTTGGAAATTAGCTTTAAAACGCTTGTTTTGAGTTGCTACTTCTTAATTGTCAATAATATGAACAATTTTCCATAAAGCTCAATCTGTGAGTTTGGGTAAGCAGCAATTAGAGTGCTGTGTCCAGAGCATAAATGGAGATACTGAATTTGGGGATGCTGACATTTCAGATGTACCAGCGTCACTTGGGTAAAGGGCATTTAAAACAGTTTCCACGGTCATTCTCCAAATGCTGAGGCCCTGTTGCCTGTGGGAAGCGCAGGCCTACATTAGAATCCAGAGTCTCTATTCAGTCTTCAGCAGGTGTCTTTCCATTGAAGATGTGACTTACTGCTTTGGGTCCTCATTCCTACTCTGCCCCTTCTGAGAGAGATGCTGGCCGCAGTACCCTCCTCCTATGAAGGCATGAAAGGGCTGGGGTCACACAGGGTGCTGAGGGAGATTCCAGCTGAAACACCTGCCTCCTATGCTGGCTACAAGGGCTGGGGGGGCAGGCTTAAAAGCTGGCACTGGCGACCGCACAGGGCACCCCAATGCTGAGATTGGAGAGATGGCTCTTGTGGGGATCCCAAAACCGTGTCCTAGTCTCCCTAGGAGGAGGGAACAGTGGTCTTTTGAGCTGCAGGCACTGTGAACAGCACAGGCTCCACAGCAATGTGGGGCTAGCCTGAAAGGGCAGCAGTGGCTCCAACAGGACACAGAGGGCAATGGTGCCCACCTTCCACACTGGGAGGAGAGCGCCGCAGCAGACAGGCTCAGAGTTCCCAGCTGCTGGCACTGCAAACCCCACAGTGCACAGGGGTGGACAAAGTCGGCTCTGCTGGGAACACAAAGTCATGTAGCTACCCTTCCTAATAGGCAGGAACTTTGGCCAGCACTATGAACAGTGTAGGGTCCGGGCTCAGAGGAACACGCCTTGGTGGGCAGGTTTAGCACTCCCAGGGGTTGGTACTGGATACCCCATGGTGCACCATGGCAGAAAGGGCTGGCTCTGGCACAGGGTCCGGGCTATGGTGGCAGCCCACTGTACTGGGAGGAATGCACTGAGGTGAGGCAGGCTTAGCGCTCCAGGACAGAGGCACAAGGCTCTGCAGTGCTGGGAGCCAGCCTGAAGTAGCTCCCCTGGAAAGGCAATGCAGTAAGCAGAAGTGAGATTGCCTCCAGCCATGGGCTCATACCTGCGGGAAGTGCTTCCCAAGCAGGGAGTGGAGAGACAGTTAAGTTGATGGATGGGCAAATGGGGTGCTGGTGGAGATGTTTAAGGCAGCAATGGGGGTGAATCATCCACTGCGGAGGTTGTCCAGGCAGCCATTGGAAGAATGCAGGTGAATTAAGGGCCTTGGGTGAATGGAGGGAGGGACCCCAGCTCAAGGGCAAATCCCTGCCACATGGAGAGAGGGAAACTGTGGGAAAGGCAAACTTCTCTCCTAGTGGGGTCCCATGAGTAGGCAACTGCTATAGGGGGTCCCACCACAGCTGCGTGTCTTGGCAGAGCAGCCAAGCGATTCTAGGTGTGGAGTCCAGTTCTGGGGGTGGAGTGAGGCTACAGCTGGTCTCTGCCACTGTGGAGGAGCCCTGATGACTTGAGATGTCCCAAGAATGGAATGCTGACTAACCGAGGCCCTGGCTCAGAACAAATGCATGGGTTGGGGGTACAGTTCTGTACCAGGGGGATCTTTCACTCACCTACTCTTTCCACTCGGCTACCTGGAAAACAAACCCACCTTTTTCAAAAGAGCCCTCAGAGTGTGTGGCTCACCTGGTCCGCCATCATCCCTCTCCTAATCATGTACATTTGAGAAGCAGAAATGAGGTGACGTTCACAGCATGAAAACAAAGAAAAGCATTAAACAAAGGCAACAGGTAACTGTGGAACCAGAAATGCTTTGTCACGTTGGTTCTTTCAATGTGTTGGCAATGCTCCAAAAGCAATTGGCAAGTAAATTCAACCTTAAGATTAAAAGGAGCAGTATCACATGTACCATAACTTGTAATACGAAAATCAAATTTAAAAGGAAGTAGACACAAGACCGATATAACATTAATAATTTGATGGATTTTCTTTTTCTTTAATCCTTCATGAACATAGGTTTATTATGCCTACAAGTAACAAATAATCAAGGGCAGGCATGCAGAATTGTCTTCTTAGTTAAATGAGACTTTTTCTAACAAATGTATCAAATGCAGTTTCTTCCATAACAGTGGAATGTGTGCAATGCTTTCTGGACACAGTGGGCCTGGATGACTGTTCTGCACTCTCCCGCGGCATTTCTCTTACTACTCTGAGAGAACGAAATAGGTCTTACCAACATTGCACCCATAACAGACAAAAAGAAAGCCTAGTGAACATTTTCCTGACACTGATTAAATACTTTGATTATCAAGATCTCTGAATTATTTGCAGGCATGAATTATTTTCAAAATAACTATTTCCCTGAAATGTTTAGTTAACACAGTACGGCCCTGTGACATAGATGGTACACATTGCGCCGCGGACTGCAACATCAGCAGTTTGATATCAATCCAGCTTAGCGGGAGAAAGAAGAGGCTTTGAATATCTTTTAATCATCAAGACTCTTCTTCTGGCACTATATTAGATAACACTCCATTATGATTCACATTTGTCAGTTTATATTCCGGAAGTGGGAAAAATCTTCATTACTGCTAATCTGCTGAGTTTTAAAGTTCCACAGATACCTGTTCACCAGGGGGTAATACTGGTAGTAATTGAAATACTTGTTGGGTAGACTGTAATATGTAAAAATTTGTGATCATGGGAAACCTACAATATAATTGTCCCAGAGAGAAAATTAACTGAATTGTCATATTTAACGAGGTATTCCTCCTATCCCTTTTCCTATTGACTGGACAACAACTGGGTATATTTGGTAAATAAGGAATTTATTTGGAATAATGAAGCTTTTCTTAGCAACTATAGCAAAGTTTGTGAAGGTCTCCACCATCACATCTCTGTAGAGTTGCTTCTGAGAATCATCCAGCAATGCTCATTCTTCTGGGGTAAAATCCACAGCCACATTCTCAACAGTCACTGAATCCTAAAGTAACCCACAGGATCTCCTTCATTTGAGGAATAAGCAGTCAAATATGTGTGAACAGAAAAATGAGGCATCTAATCCTGAGAAATTTTCTTTATATTGTGATTTGACACATGGTTATGGGTTCTATAATGTCTACCGTGGGGTTTACCCATTATTCTAGCCATAAATATTCACTTCTCCAAAAGTTTCATCTCATCCCATAGACTTATCAATATGAAGAACCTTCAATATTTTAATGAAAACCTTACATTACCTTTAATTCCATTTTTTCATACTCACTGTGTAAAGTCTCAAGTTTTTAAAATAATAAGCTTATCACTGCTCACATGGACTTCTCAAATCCAGGCTACAACCTAACTTTAAGAGTTTATAATATTTCAGCAATTCTCCACTATAAACAACATATTCCATAACATCTCTCTCTTTCTATTTCTCTCCATCTCTCTCTGTGGTATGTGGGTATATGAGAGATGGGTGGGGGTATATTTATGGAGAGGAGGTGAAACACCTTCCACAGTGATATCTCTCTCTATTTATATATATCTATATACATATATTTATATAAAATAAGTGAATGTTGAAATATTAACAATTAATAAATACTTCAAGACTGGTATCTTATGGGTTTGCCAGTTTTTTGGGGTTTTTTTTTTTTGCTTCCCACTAACCACTTCATGAAATAGCATATGATTAACAACTGAAAGACTTCAATATATAATTCAAATGTGCTTTGAAGTATTCCAGATAAACATGTCTTGAGTAATT
This sequence comes from Tenrec ecaudatus, assembly GCF_050624435.1. Lineage (NCBI taxonomy): Eukaryota > Metazoa > Chordata > Mammalia > Afrosoricida > Tenrecidae > Tenrec > Tenrec ecaudatus. The sequence goes on from NW_027459451.1 coordinate 32,306, forward strand.
GCCTGAATACCAATGAATATGTTTAATCAAACACATGCAAATCTTGAAATGGTCTATGCTCTCAAATTTGGGAAACAAGTGTTTGTCCATAGACTGCTGGTTATCCATATTGTTGTGCATTCAAAAAAAGGAGATATTTAAATAGACGTGAAATTTTTCAAACAATATTTTATGATACACATGCAAAATTCTGCTGAAACTAATACAAAATAGAGCTGCAATACTCGATCAACAGAACTGCTTGGCACTCAAGTAAATGGAAAATAACTTCTGGAATTAGAACTTCTGATATTATGGGTGATATCAAATGGTTCCAGTAAAAGATTGGATTAAGAGAGTACCATAACGATATTCCCCTGTCTTCTTGTCTTTATGGTAATTGTTGCAGTAGGGAAAAAAGGAAGCTATTCAAACAGAAAAATGGGATGCTTCAAATTTTAAAATCATGAAATGTACAGTATATATTTAATATATTTTTGGGAAAAAAATCATCTGAAACATTAAACATATGGATAGGAGAAAATCATTTTAAAAAGCTGTGAAGTAGAAACTGATCTTTCTGGTTGAAAGTGAGGAGAATCTGAAGAAATAACTAATGAAGATCAAAGATTATAACATTGAGCATCACTATAACAACACACACAATTGAATTAATCAGCAACCCCAGCAGAGTTTGAGCATGATTTGAAATCAAGATTTATATATTACTGAATCCATCATCATTATCCTTGGAACCAGCTATCAAGAACTCAAAGCACCTATTAAATTGGGCAATCTTCTGCCAAGGGCCTACTTAAAGTGCAGAAAGCAAAGGTGCCATTTTAGGACTAAGGTGAGCTTGGCTCAATCCATGATATTTTCATCACCCCATATGCATGTTTTCAAATGGGCAATCAATCAGAAAAAATGTAAATTAATTCATGTGAATTTTATGATATTGGTGCAGAATGTTGAGTATACCACAGACAGCAAGAAGAATAAACAAACCTATCATGGACAATGGAGCAATGGTAGTACAGTGAGCTAACTGCTGGGTCAGTCCTTTGAAAGTATCAGTCATTTCACTGGAGGAAGTCAAAGTTTCTATGCCCATACATAGTTACAGTGCAAGAAACCTCCAGGGCAGTTCTGCCCACAATTTTAAAGCTACTCTGTTTTGGAATCACTTTTTTGGCAGTGAGTTTGTATTTTTTTATTTTGGTCTCTAGGAATAAGTACAGGACAAATGCTATTAAAAATCAAAGATGATGAGGTATCATCCTCAATACATGGGACATGTTATGAATGGGATCCTCTGAAGAAAGAGACACAATTGTTTATTTTTGAAAACAGTCAAGAAAAATAAAATCACCTTCAGTGGCTGTGTTTTTAATAATAGCCCAATAATGGTGTTAATTATGTAAGGCAAGGTAAAGACACTGCAAGCCTAGGCAGGATTTCATTCTGTTGTACAAAGGGGCATTACCAGTGAGGAATGTTTTTACAGGGCTTACAATCACCATACATAAATATAAAGAATAGGAATTCTGGCTTATTGACCAAATGGACACATTTCATTCAGACTCATTCTTTTGATGAGGCCATGAGAAGATATGTGCAACAGTGTAAGAGCCAAATCTACCATCTCTAAAAAATCTAAAGAAAATATTTCACTGACTGATGGAGAAAAGAAAACTATAGTGAAGAAGCAATGGTGACTTTAAATGTGCTAAGAAAGCATGTCCTTCGGTCGACCTGTATATCTAGACTTACTCAGGAAGTTTATCATCACTGTTATCCAGTGTTTGGAACCACATATGCATTTGATAGCAATAGACTGCATCATACAGCTCCATCCCTTGTCCCCCACCCATCACACTTTTGCCTTTGAATCTAACCTCGGGTTTCAGTGATTCTTATCTGACCTTACTCTGTATAATGAAAATAACCTAGGTTTCTGTAGTACTCACCATTTTGTAGTACAGCTCCTGGAAGAAAAATCAATGCACTCTCTAAATAGCAAGCAGAGACACTAGGAAATTTGGAGTCAGGTGAATGGATTTGGTTCACAGCCATCCAGAAGTTCAAATCCTTGTGATGCTTAAGTGTGCAAGACAGCAGTCCCACGTTTCTGGCTCCCTAGACTGGACTGTATTTTGTTATGTGTGGCCAATCTGCAACCTGAAACTGAAGAGGAGTGATCACTTAGGTATGTCAGTGTTGGCCTGAACTTCTTGCCCTAAGAGAGACCACCCTGAGCCACTGAGCTGAAGATTAGGATCCAAACAGAAGTATTTGTTGTAAAGACAGGGCCCACGCTATGCTAATAAAGTCCATTCTTCTCTTCATCAGGTCCCCTTCATTGACATTTCTGTAATAGAAGCAGGTATTTCCTAGTCTCAGAGGATTAATGGATTCCAGGTGTTCCCGAAAGGCAATTATGACCCTGGATTACTGTATAGCCTTGGGAGTTCAATGCTTAAGTTGAGCGTTGACCTAGGTTTTGAATGGTTGACTTCGAAGAGGAACCCTTCACACTTTAATTTGTTATCAAAATAGGTGAATTTTCAGGAAGAATCTGTTTTCAAGCCAAGTCAATATACTCATTGCTACAATATTCTTATGCTAGTTTTATTGCTATAAAAATATTTACACGACTTCCGGGAAGATGGCGACGGAGTGACACACACCAGAGGGACTCCACAGAATCCAGGCCAGGAGAGTTGCTCAGAGTGAAATTCAACACCACTGGATCGCAGGAGGTGCATCATAAAGATAAATAGGCACAGATTCACGGGGTTTGAGGGGCTGGGGGCTTTTGGCTTACCTCAGTGGAAGCCGGCTGGGCCTCGACCCTAGTCAAGCTGCCGGATCTGCCCAAGCTGGGACCATTTGGAGCCTGTAGCAGGGCTTGGTCTTAGCACAGCCACAGTTTTCCCCTACCTGCCTCAGGGCAGGGACAGGACGCTTGCGGCTCCACTGGCAGGGATCGGGATTCAACTACATTGTTGCTTCTGTTTGCTTGTCTGCTCTATATTCCCACACAGCCTTGGAGGGCTGTGCAGGGGCTTTTTCAAGGCACAGCCGCAGCCGCGCCGCGTGGTCTGAGCAGGGACTAAACCCAAACCACCACAGCTCCATAGGCAGGTATTAAGCTTCAGCTACACTGTGGCGTCTGTTAACATCTCTGCTCTCTGTCCCCCCACTTCTCTGGGGGCTGCTCAGCAGTTTTCTTGCGACCCTTCTTGGGGCTCAGCTGCAGACTACCGCTGGGGCTTGGGGCAGGGAGTAAGCCCTTTAAGATCCACAGGCAGGGAATGGGACTCAGCTACACAGTTTCTTTTGCTTATCTCGCTTCCCTGTACCCTTGCACAGTCTAGTATCACTTTTTGATTTTTCTTCCCCCCCCCCTTGTTCCTGCCCTGCTCTCTCACACTCCATTGCAGACTTACGGGGCACTCCCATTGCCCTAGGGCATTTGCGCCTGGGTCACACCCAGCTAGGTGAGCTCCACCCTGCATAGATATCCCAAGGCTAGGGTAAGGCCTGCTTGCTCTCCACGGGATACTCCTCAGACTTCTCACCAGGTAGTTCCTGCCTGTGTACCTGGGGACATAAGGCAGCTCAGGCAACACTTATCAATATTCAAACCAATAGCGGGAACTTCAGCCCAGCCTCTGCATCACTGGGGCAGGCACTCGACCTGACATCTGGGGCACTCCCCTGATAGGGAAGCCACAGGAAGATAAAGTGGTAGGTTAATCCCGTAGCAAAAACAGCTGTAGGTTAATCCCATAGCAAAATCAGCTGTAGGCAAATCGAAGAAGCATTCCTATAAGTCTTCCAGAGAGAGACTAGAAAATGGCACCTGGTCCCTCAAAAACAACTCAACGCAAACAGCCATCACCCACAACGACCTCAATGAAAAAACAGGAGAAACAAAAGACCAACGCAGAAGATGTCCTGAACATAGCAACCTACATAGAAGAAGTAGACATTGGGATGCCATACAAAGACACTCTCAGAATGCTGCTTGGAGCCATGCAGGATATGAAGGAAATAATACAGAAAAAGGATGAACGGATAGAGGAGATAAAAGACATACAACAAAGGGAAATACAGGAGCTTAAGGAGCAGATAACGAAAAACAATAGCAGAATTGTGTTCCTTGAGAATCGATTGGAGGAATCAGAGAACCGCATCAGTGTTGTGGAGGACAGCCAAGCAGACTGTAATAAACGTGAACAAAAATCTAATAAGAGCATCAGAGAAGCCGAAGAAAACCTAAGAGCTATGTCTGATGCTATGAAGCGGAACAACATTAGAATAATTGGCCTACCGGAGGAAGACACAACAAAGAAGTCATCTGAAACAATAGCGAGAGAATTCTTGGAGGAAAACTTCCCCAGCCTAATGAATGAAAACCAAGCAACCATCCAGGAGGCTGAAAGAACACCAGCACGATGGGACCCCAAGAAGAAATCACCAAGGCACATAATAGTTAAACTATCCAACTTTGAGGAAAAGGAGAAAATCATGAGAGCAGCTAGGGAAAAGCAAGCAATCACATATAAAGGTTCCCACATAAGGATATGCTCAGACCTATCAGCAGAAACTATGAAAAAAAGGAGAGAATGGAGTAACATATTCCAAAAATTGAAAGAAAACAACGCAAATCCAAGAATATTCTACCCAGCCAAATTATCGATCAAGATCTATGGAGAAGTAAAAGTCTTCCCAGACAAGGAAAAACTCAAAAAATACGTTACAACAAACGCAGCCTTACAAAAGATCCTCGCCGACTCGGTATGGGCAGAAGAACAACACTCACCAAGCACAAATAAGAGACCAACACATAGAACAACCTCACCCAGAGCACAACAAAGAGAAAACAGACCCCAAGATAGCAATGGCTTAAAGATGGAAAGAAGTCAAGAATGATACACACACACTAATGAGAAAGGAAAGTAGGAAAACTCCCAACACAAAAGGTATAAAATGGCATCACAGAGTCCGCACATTGAGATAATAACCCTGAATATCAATGGCCTGAACTCAGGCATTAAAAGACTGGGACTAGCATAATGGCTTAGAAAACACAACCCATCAATTTGCTGCCTACAGGAAACACATCTCAAGGCTACAGACAAAAATAGGCTGAGAATCAAAGGCTGGAGAAGGACCTACCAAGCAAACAGCAATACAAAAAAAGCAGGGGTTGCAATCCTTATCTCGGATAAAATTGACCTCAAAGTGCAAACCATAAAAAGAGATAAGGAGGGACACTATATAATGCTCAAGGGAATGATAGACAATGAACCACTAAGCATTGTAAACATATATTCCCCGAATGAGAGACCAGCTCAATACGTCAACCAAACATTCCAAAAGATTAAGAAAGAAATCACAGACTCAACAATTATACTGGGCGACTTCAACTCACCACTCACTGAGAAAGATAGATCACAGGGAAAGAAACTCAACAAGGAGACTAGAGAACTAAACTCCACAATTAGACAATTTGACCTAATAGATATTTACAGAGCTTTTCATTCAAATAAAAAAAATTTTCACATTCTTTTCAAGTCTATTCGAAGATAGACCACATGCTGGGGCATAAGGCAAATCTACATAAATTTAAGCACATTGAAATAATACAGACCTCTCTCTCTGACCACCGTGCCATAAGACTGGAAATCAGCAAAAGGAAGACAAAGAAAATAAGAGCAAATAATTGGAGGATGAATAACACTCTACTGCAAAAGGAGAGCATACTGGTGCAGATCAGAGACGAAATCAGGAAATTTCTAGAAACCAACGAAAATGAGCACACGACATACCAAAACTTATGGGACACAGCGAAGGCAGTCATCAGAGGAAGGTTCATAGCAATACAAGCACACCTAAGAAAAGAAGAGAGACTCATGACAGATACACTGATGCGAAATTTACAAAAACTAGAGCTGAGTCAGCAGGACAACCCTACTAATAGCAAAAGAAAAGAAATGATAAAAATCAGGGCTGAGATTCAGGAGAGGGAAAATAAAAAAACTATGGAAAAAATTAATATCGCTAAAAGTTGGTTCTTTGAAAGGATAAACAGGATCGATAGACCATTGGCAAACCTAACCAAAGAAAGGAGGGAACAAATCTCAATAGCAAGAATAAGGGATGAAAGAGGGGTCATTACAACAGACCCTAATGAAATCAAAAGGATAGTTACACAATACTATGAAGGATTGTACTCCAATGAATTCAACAATTTGGAAGACATGGACAAATTCCTGGAAAAACAATCCCTCCCTAGACTATCCTCGGTGGACATCAAGAATCTCAACAGACCCATAGCAATAGAAGAAATAGAAAAGGTTATCAAGGGATTACCAACAAAAAAATCCCCTGGACCAGATGAATACACTGGAGAATTCTATCAAACATTCAGGGAAGAACTAATACCAATCCTACACAAACTTTTCCAGAACATAGAAAAAGACGGCAAACTCCCAAACTCCTTCTATGAAGCTAGTATAACTCTGATACCCAAACCGGGCAAGAATCCCACAAGAATCGAGAACTACAGACCGATATCCCTAATGAACATTGTTGCAAAATTCCTTAACAAAATACTAGCCAACAGAATACAAAAGTATATAAAACAAATAATTCACCATGACCAAGTGGGATTCATACCAGGGATGCAGGGATGGTTCAACATACGAAAGACCATTAGTATTATTCGTCACATTGACATGAAAAAGTATAAGAATCACATGATTATATCAATAGACGCAGAAAAAGCATTCGACAACATCCAACACCAATTCCTGTTTAAGACACTAGCGAAGATAGGAATGGAAGGAAAGTTCCTCAAGACAATACAAGCTATATATGAAAAACCAACAGCCAAAGTCATAGTCAATGGAGAAAAGACTAACACAATCCCACTGAAAAAGGGGACCAGACAAGGATGCCTTGTCTCCACTCCTATTTAATATTGTGCTGGAGGTTTTAGCTAACAGCATAAGGCAAAGTAGTGACATCAAAGGTATTCGTCTGGGGAAGGAAGAGGTGAAACTATCGTTATTTGCAGATGATATGATTTTATATATGGAAATTCCCAAAAGTTCCACAAGGGGAGTACTAGAAGCAATAGAGGAGTTTGGCAGAGTGGCAGGATACAAGATCAACAAACAGAAGTCCATCGGACTGTTATACACATCAGATAAGACCAGAAGAAGAGATCAAGAAGGTGGTACCCTTCACAATAGCCAAACACAAATTGAAATATCTAGGGATACACCTGACTGACAAAAAAAAAATCTATATAGGGAAAACTATGGACACTATTACAAGAAACTAAGAGTGACCTCAACAAATGGAAGAATATTCCATGCTCTTGGATTGGGAGACTTAATATAGTTAAGATGTCAGTTCTGCCAAAAGCACTATATAAGTTTAATGCTATCCCGATACAATTACCATCATCTTTCTTCAAAGAAATGGAAAAACTCATTACCAACTTCATATGGAGAGGGAAGAAGCCCAGAAGTAGCAGAGAACTCCTCAAGAACAAGGACACCATGGGAGGGCTTGCTTTACCTGACTTTGGCGCATACTATGCAGCCACAGTTCTCAAAACTGCATGGTATTGGTACAATGACAGATACTCAGACCAATGGAAGAGAACTGAAAATCCAGAAATAAAAGCATCAGCATACACACAGCTGATCTTTGGCAAGGGCCCCAAAAATATCAAATGGGAAGCAGATGCCCTCTTTAACAAGTGGTGCTGGAAAAAATGGATATCAACATGCAGAAAAATGAAGCAAGACCCTTATCTCACTCCATGCACAAGAATAAACTCAAGGTGGATCACAGACCTTGAAGTTAAACCCCAAACTATTAGGGCCATCAATGAGGGATTTGGGACCAACTTGAGAACTTTGGCGCAGGGAATACACAGGCTATCAGAAATAGGGAAGGACACAAACACAGAGGAGGCACAAATTGACAAATGGGATATACTGAAGATAAAACACTTGTGTACATCCAAAGAATTCACCAAGAGAGTAATAAGAGAGTCCACAGACTGGGAAAACATCTTTAGCAATGACACATCAGACAAAGGCCTTATTACTAAAATTTATAATATTCTGCTAGATTCCAAAAAGAAAAAAACCAATAGCCCACTTGAAAGGTGGGCAAAGGACTTGAACCGAAATTTTACAGGGACAGAAATCTGAATGGCCAACAAACATATGAGAAAATGTTCCCGATCTTTAGCCATAAGAGAAATGCAAATTAAAACAACAATGAGGTACCACCTGACACCCTCAAAGGTAGCCCAATTCAAAAAATCAGAAAGCAACAAGTGTTGGAGGGGCTGTGGGGAGACAGTAACTCTCATCCACTGCTGGTGGGACTGTAAGTATGTACAGCCACTATGGAAATCAATGTGGCGATACCTAAAACAGATGGAAATAGAGTTACCATATGACCCAGCAATCCCCCTACTGGGCATATACCCAGAAGAGGCAAGAAACAAACCAAGACCAGACATCTGTGCTCCAATGTTCATTGCAGCACAGTTCACAATTGCAAGGAGTTGGAAGCAACCCAAATTTCCATCAACTGACGATTGGTTTAAAAAACTGTGGTATATACTTACAATGGAGTACTACGCATCACTAAAAAGCAGTAATGAACGTATGAGGCATATAGTGGCATGGGAAGAACTGGAGGAAATCATGCTAAGCAAGGTAAGTCAGGCACAAAAGCACAAGTACAACATGAGCCCGCTGAGGTGAGAATTAAAAATTTTTTTAAAAAAGCAAAAGTGGCATAGGGGAAAAAACTACTGTATACAAACATTTTAGGGGTGAAGACTGTGTAGTATGGAAGGGACCAGACCAAAACCAGGGATGTACATGGTAGACAATGGTGGAGGAAGGGGGGAGAGGAAAACAAAAGGATGAATATAAGGAAGAAAAGGGGAGCAGGGGCATGGGCATTAATCCACCCAAGGGGAGGGTATTGTTTATATCTCCACAGGGAAAGTGGGACCAGACTTCAACCCAGTGCCACAAGGTGTGAATGCAATATCCCGGCGTGGAGTAGGGAACCAGTGGAGAGGTCTGGGAGGCTGGCCTCAGCACCATAAATTTAGTGGATTCCTGCCCCTCCCCCCAAAATAATTTGTTCCAAAGGATGACATTGACTCTGCAGCTCCGGGAGACGAACATATCTGATCAGAGCACACGGGAGCAGATGAAGGGGCAGGAGGAGAGAGTGGAGCACAACCTGGCCCACCAGGCCATGAGGATGATGTTCCTGAGTAGAGCAGCCAGTCCATAGAGAGAACAACATGGCTGGCCCCACTATGAGAAATGATGCCCCTCATTGGTTAAGGGCGATACAGGGGACTGTACCAGAGACACAGTGTGGGAATTGCACCTGATCTGATCCCACCACACCGAGGAAAATCAATGGGGGAGTGCAGCAGAACAGCAAGGGAATGGAGTGGCAAGGTCCCCAGGGAATGCTGAAAGTGGACTTTGGAGGTCAGGGCGTGATGCCCCAACAGACTGGACTGGAAAACGCTCCTAAGGGCCAGCAAACAATCCCTGAACTAACTACAAGCTTTTCTCTTGTGAACTGTTTTGTTCTGTTCTTTGTCAGTGGTTTGTTTTTTTTGTTTTGTTGTCTGGTTGTATACTGTTGCTTTGTTTTCCTCTGTCTTGTTTTCGTGCATGTTAGTGTCTCCACAGGTCTGTCTGAATAGGACAGGCTGGATGAACTATCTGGAGGAAAAACAACGGGACCGACAGTTCTGGGGAGACTTGTGGTGGGGGGTTAGGGGGGTAAGGAAGTGGTGTTAACAAACACAGGGACAAGGGAAAAACATGGGACCCCAAATGGTAGAGAGGGGGGAGTGGCAGGTCTGGTGGGGAATGATCAAGGGTAAGGTTGCTTAGAGAAGAGGTATACTCTAGCCCAGGTGGCGACGAAGCATGGTAGTAGGGCAGGAGGAAAGTCAAGGGAGATGGAAGAAAGAGCTAGGAGTCAAAGGGCATTTATGGAGGTCTAGACAAAGACATGTACATGCAAATATTTATATAGGAGGATGGGGAAATAGATCTATGTGTCTATATTTATAGATTAAGTATTAAGGTGGCGGAAGGACCTTGGGCCTCTACTCAAACACTCCCTCAATGCATGATTACTTTCTTTAATTAAATTGGCTGGAGCCAAAGTGGGTGAACAAGGAAATGTGGTGAAGAAAGCTGATGGTGCCCGGCTATCAAAAGAGATAGTGACTGGGGTCTTAAAGGCTTGAAGATAAACAAGCGGCCATCTAGCTCAGAAGCAACAAAGTCCACATGGAAGAACATACCAGCCTGTGTGATCGAGTGGTCCCGAAGGGATCAGTTACCAGGCATCAAAGAACAAAAAATCATATCATTGACTGCACACCTTCATGATAGGATCGCTGAAGACAAATGGGTGCATAAGCAAATGTGGTAAAGAAAGCTGATGGTGCCTGGCTATCAAAAGAGATAGTGACTGGGGTCTTAAAGGCTTGAAGGTGAACAAGCGGCCATCTAGCTCAGAAGCAAAAAAGCCCACATGGAAGAAGCACACCGGCCAGTGCGATCACGAGGTGCCAAGGGACCAGGTATAAGTCATCATGCAAAAAAAAAAAAGATATATGTGTGTATGTATGTGTATAAGTATATATAAATATATATATAAATATATATATATATATATATATATATATATATATATATATATATATATATATATATATATATATATATATATACCGTATTCAATGAAGGGGGAAGTGCAGAGTGGAGACCCAAGGCCCAAGTGTCGGCCACTGGAGATCCCCTTATGGAGGGGTTTAGGAGAGGAGATGGGTTAATTAGGGTGCGCGGTAGTACCGATGAAGAACACAGCTTTCCCCCAGATCCTGGATGCTTCCTCCCCCCAACTACCATGATCTGATTTCTACCTTGCAGGGCTGGATAGGGCAGAGGCTGTACACTGGTACATATGAGGGCTGGAGAAACAGGGAATTCAGGGTGGATGATACCTTCAGGACCAAGGGTGTGAGGGGCGATGCTGGGAGAGTGGAGGGTGAGTGGGTTGGAAAGGGCGAACTGATTACAAGGATCCACATGTGACCTCTTCCCTGGGAGAGGGACAGCAGAGAAGGGGGGAGGGGAGACTCTGGATAGGGCAAGATATGATAAAATAACGATGTATAAATTACCAAGGGCACATGAGGGATGGGGTAGAGGGGAGGGAGGGGGAAAAGAGGACCTGATGCAAAGGGCTTAAGTGGAGAGCAAATGCTTTGAGAATGATTGGGGCAGGGAATGTATGGATGTGCTTTATACAATTGATGTATGTATATGTATGGATTGTGATAAGAGTTGTATGAGTCCCAAATAAAATGTAAAAAAAGAAAAGAATTATTTCAATAAAAAAACAAAAACAGAAAAACATTTACAATGTACTTTAAAAATTTACAGAATTATGAGGTATGACCAATGCTTTCAGTGCTACTATCGGTGTACCTTTCTACCAACAATTTCTTCCCCTTAACATTTCATTTTAGTAATCCCTTTTCCTGATTATCGGACTAACACCCACATCTCACCCATAGTTTTGGACTTCTAGGGAGAGATAGAAAGCTAGTATCTTGGAATGCACTTGTGAAACTTGCTCCACCAGGAGCATGGAAGGGTAGGATCACAAAACGAATGTGACGGGAAGAGGCTGTGAGAAAGTAGGGAGACATTAGCCTGAAGTGGCTAGTTGGATATGCTGGTTTGATGTCCTTGACATTGCGCTTTTCAACCCCTAGTGAGTTTCTTAGTCAGGAAGTTGTGAAGTGGCAGTTATTTGACAGGGGTGTATGTTTGTGCCCCTATAAAACTAGTATGTAAGTCAAGCTAGTAGAAAAATACACTATTTATTTTTGACTCTGTCATGCCCATTCACCATAAACATCTGGAATATAGGACTCGCCATTCCCCTAGGTCTTAAGTCCATGTTTCAATCACAGAGCTCTGAAGCAGGCTGGTTAAAGAATAAAGTTGGACCTACTTGATCAACATTCTTTCTTTTTAAAAAAAATCACTTTATTAGGGGCTCTTTCAACTCTTATCACAATCCGTACATCCATCCATTGTGTAAAGCACATTTGTACATCCATTGCCCTCATCATTCTCAAAAAATTTGCTCTCCACCAAAGCCCCTGACATCAGGTCCTCATTTTCCCCTCCCTCACCACTACCCACTCCCTCATAAACCATTGATAATTTATAAATTATTATTTTGTCATATCTTCCTCTGTCCCACGTCTCCCTTCATACCCTTTTCTGTTGTCTGTCCCCGAGGTAGGAAGTCACATGTAGATACTTGAAATTGCTTCCCCCTTTCCAACTCACCCTCCCCGTGCCCTCCCAATATTGCCAATCACACCATTGGCCATGAGAGGATCATCCACCCTGGATTACCTGTGTTTCCAGTTCCCACCTCTACCAGTGTACATCCCCTGGTCTAGCTAGACCTGCAAGCCTTTTTGTAGGCCACTGGACATCCCCTTACAAAAGAGTCTTGGGGAGGAGACGAACCAGTCAGGGTCCGATGTAGCAACGATGAAAAAAACAATGTTCCTCTCGTTCCTAAATGCTTCCTCCTCCCGACCCCAGTCATTATCTGAATCCTTCCTTGATCAACATTCTTAATCTAAGCTTGAGTAATTTTAACTCCTTCCAGAAAAGGTTAGTTTATGAACACTGCCCCCCCCCCAAAAAAAGAAAACCACTCTGAATGGTGATAGTAACAGTCAAGAGATCAACAGCTGCATTGCATTGGATGTATCAGGGGATCAACACCTTTTTACAGTGCTGGAAAGATATTACCTTGAGGAAGAAAGCTAATGGTACCTTGTTATCAAAAGATATAGCATCTGGGGTCTTAAAAGCTTGAAGATAAACAAGTGGCCATCTAGCTGAGATGTATCAGCCCACATGGAAGAAGTACACTAGCCAGTCTGAATAAGAGTTGCAGAAGAGACCAGTTATCAGACATCAAAGAACTAAAAATCCTATCAGTGGGTTCACACCTTCCTGATATGATCAATGAAGACAAACGTGTGCATAAGCAAATGTGGTGAAGAAAGCTGATCTTGCCCGGCTATCAAAAGATATAGCATCTGGGGTCTTAAAGGCTCGAAGATAGACAAGTGGCCATCTAGTTCAGAAGCAACAAAGCCCACATGGAAGAAACATATCAGCCTGTGTGACCAGGAGCTGTCGAAGGGATCAGGTATCACGCATCAAGAAACAAAAAATCATATCATTGTTAATGTGGGTGAGTGCAGAGGGGACGCTCAAAGCCCATCGGTAGCCAACTGGACACCCTCTTACTGAAGGATTGTGGGGAGGAGATGAGCCAGTCAGGGTGCAGGGTAGCAACGATGAAACATATAACTTTCCTCTAGTTCTTAAATGCTTCTCCCCCCTCACTATCATGATCTACCTTACAAATCTGGAGAGGCCAATTCTACCTTACAAATCTGGCTAGACCAAAGGATGTACATTGATACAAATAGCAACTGGAAACACAGGAAATCCAGGACAAATGACTCCTTCAGGACCAGTGGTGAGAGTAGCAATGCCTGGAGGGTGGAGGGAATGTGAGGTAGAAAGGGGCAACTGATTACAAGAATCTACGTATAGCCTCCTCCCTGGGTGATAGACAGCAAAGAAGAGGGCAGTGGGATACATCAGACAGTCCCTGTGAATGCTTGGCCAACACATGCCACTTATCCCTGTGGGAGTTTTTCTGACACCTCCTTCTAAAAAGTCAAAAGGTCAGAAGAATCATGAGGCTCCACTTTTATGGTCTGTATTCATACTGAAAATCAAGATCAAGCTAGCTTTTTCCCTGACTCTCCACAAGAGTTTCTATCCCCCCTGAGCTCACCTTAGGACACCTGCGTTAACTTTTCCAGGTGTACCGTCCCAGTCAAACAACCCAGCTGACCCCGCTAAGTCCCTGCCCCATGGAGGGGCCCCAAAAGGATGCAGCTATGGCTCAGTGGAAGCACAGCAAGAAATGTCAGCGGAGGAAGGAGGCCTACTCTGTGTATGCGAACAAGGTGCTCAAGGAAGTCCACGTGGACTCCAGCACCAAGGGTCATGGGCATTGTGAACTTGTTGAACAATGACACCTTCGTGTACATCACCCACATCATCTAAACTCCATATTCCATACTACTCGACCACCACCGCCTGGGACATTCAGACGGCTGTGCACCTGCAACTACTGGAACAGCTGGACAAGCGCGCCATGGCCGAGGGCACCAAGGCCATTGCCCACTACACTAGCTCCAAGTAAATTGTCCTTCAGCCTCACAACGTTCAAAACCCAAGGGCCCGTTTCAGGGTCACTTCCGTTTGCATCTCAGAGAAAGAAGTCAAACACATTGGCACTACCTAGTGTTTGGTTTGCATGTTTTGCTTTGGTTTTTGACTCATGCATAGTTTATTTAGTTCGTTAGTTTTCATGATGGAGACCTTCTTTTTTTTTAATACCTTTTGGGGCACTTACTGCACATATCCCACAATTCAAACATCTCAAGAAGAATTGTACAATTCGAACAACAATCCATTGAACATTGTCTTTTTCCCCATGACGATTAAATCACCTTTAAATGACTTCTGTTGTCACCATTAGTTCTAGTGCTCAGTTCCCTCCTTCCTTCATTGTTTGCTCCCCAAATCGCCTCCCCTTCCCCAACTCAGACACCACCCACCCCCACCCCAACTGGACATCCCCTACAAACCCTCCTATCATTTCTTATCTGTAGTCATCCACTCCTGTGTTTCATAAACTGAGAAACCATAACAAACTGAAACAAATTTTAGTGGAAAGGAAAAAAACAGTAAAATATAGATAAAAATATAAACATGGAATAAGAAAAAAGGCCACTATCAATATTTTAAAGCCAGCGAAGACGTTTCTGTCACAGACCAGCAAGAGATCTTGCCCGTAGAACAGACTCTGGTCGGATCCAGAGGGAGGTCAGCAGAACAAGACCCTGGGGCTCACCTTTGAGCTGAGGAGGAGCAAGGAGTCTAGGGGAGGAGGCGTCCCTGTGTGGAAAGAAACAAGGGAGGGGTTCTTAGGAGACCCACAAAGAGAGAATCAGGGAACCCTGAAGCCCAAAACCCCAGGTGGGATCCCTTTTCTCCAACAGGGACTCCCACCATTGACCACAACCAACCTGAAAGCGGGGAAATAGGACCGGTCTCAGGGACACCGGCCCACCTCTCACCAAGAGAAGTGCTGGCAGGGTTCCTAGGGGGAGAGAAAGGGCGCTTGCACCCTAGTCAGCTGGACTAAAATGGCCACTGCCCACATACATTTCCCGGAGCCCAGTGCCTCCCACCTGGGAGGGTCACTAAAGGGGTGCTCAGGCTATGGGCCCTTCTCTGGCACAGCGAGCAGAGAACGGACAGCGGCTTTCTTGCTCTGAGATATAGTTCCAGCTAAGACACCTCCACTTCTGACCCTTTCTGAGTGTGACCTGGGGTGGGAGGAGCTGACGGGGACAGGGAGGAGTAGGATCTCTGCCATCACTTCCTCTCAAGGAAACTCTTCCCTGCCCATTTCTGCTGAGGCAGCAACACAGGTGCCTGGTGATGGGGTGGGTGTGGCCTGGCTGGCCTGGGATGGGGCTGAGGGAGGGGCCAAGGAGAGGTGGTCCTCACCAGAGTGCCCACAGCTGTGGCTGAGACTGCAGCTGCAAAGACTCATATAACAAAGGCCAAGGCAGCAGTACTTTCCCTCATAGCAGACACAGTGCATGGGTGACGTGGGTGAAATAAAATCATGTACGTTGGGTGTGTAAGCCTGTGATCAGATTCCCTGGATGTGCATCCTCCTAACTACATGGAAACAACCAACAATCCAATCCTGAAAGGTGTTAATGGGGGTGAAGCAATAACTAAGGCCCTTGCTAAACCTTGTGGTAACGAATTATTCTGCGACCTAAAGCACTGTAGTGTGTGACTGATTTTTAGGAAAAGAGAAGTACCTAGCATGCACATCTAGGTAAGTTATATGTCAGTTTAACAAAATTTAAAAAATAAAAATTAAGCAGGAGCACTGAAAAGGGTATGGAAGAACATAGAATAGAGAATGGTTGTTAAACTTGCCTGTCCTTAGAGTTGGAATTTGTACTATCTCCTTGTTTGATTTCATCATGAAGCTTTGGGGACAGTTAAACATGAGAGTTATGTTCTTCTATGGTGCTTATTATGATTCATGCACTCCGCTAATTTAATTTAAAATCCCTTGTGTTTCAATCGGTCCAAGAGGTCAAGTCTATGGACCGTGGGGAAGGCTTTTCCAAGTTGAGTTATTTTAAATTTAAATTTGTTTCCTGCAAGGAACTCTTGGCTGCCAGGACTCTCAGAACAAGTGTTTATGGGAAAGATCAAAGTGAAGTATTTCCCGACTAACTTGTATCCATAAGGATTGTGCTTCTTTTATGCCTGATATACTGGAATTTCTTTATGAAAGTTCAAGTCATATTCCAGAGTTGCTGGCTGAAAATGGAGATAGGAGAATTGTAACACTGTGTTACATTTCCCAATATGGTCAGATAGTTCCACAGAATGTACAGAAAACTGTCACCTGACTTTATCAGGAATCCACAAACGTCACTTATCAGCCAATATTTTCTGAATAAAACTGATTTATGTTTCAAGTTCTGATGGAGACATCTTATCAATAGATCTTGGGAAGCAGTCTAGATTTTCCAACTAAAGGGCGACTTCTCTGGAAATACCTGTTGTGTTAGACTGGGTTGACTAGAGAAACAAATCCAGGGTCATTCAAATATGTGTAAGAAAGAGATTTACAGCAATGACTAATAGGTAACAAGAAAACGTTACACCACAATCCAGATCAACCATATAAGTCTGATATTAGCCCTTATGTCTGATACTGGTCCATAATTTCCTCTTCGGATTCACACAGCACATGCAATGATGAGGAATGCAGGAGGACCATAGGCCTGTGAGTGAAAAATCTTGTGTATCAAATTGTGGTAGAAGCATTTAGGGCTGGTGTGGGTTTCCATGTGGCTCTTCCAGCTCTCCAAGTTACTCAATAGCAAGAAGGTGAAGCAGAAAGAGAGGGTAGCCCAGCTCCAGGGAAAAAGAGTGGAAGTTTGCAGATTCTACATGAGAAGGTTATGCCCCCAGGAGGCATCATCAGGTTGTGACCTTACTAACAGGCTAACCTCCACCCCTAGACTTATTTACCAAGTTGAAATGAAACTATGTAGCTACCACACCTGCTTTCATGTGAGTTTTCTGTTTCCATGGATAAATCTTTAATTTCCCTTTCCCCTACCCCCGCCATAAAAACCTTATTGTCATTGAGTTAATGCAGACTCAGATAGATACTATAGGACAGGGTAGAACTTCCCTGGTGAGTTTCCAAGAATGAAAATCTTTGCTGGAGTAGAACGCTCATTCGTTCTCCTGGGGTGTTATAGGTGATTCCTAAGTGCTAGTCTTAAGTTAGCAGACCAACTTATACCCTCTTCTCAAACAGGGGTTTGTTCATTCATTGTAGATCCACCCCACCCACTATAGCATGCAATGAGAATCCAAAACTTTCCATCGGTTATACAAGCTACTTCCCATTGGGTTGCTCACCTAAAGTTAGTGATTGATCAGCAGAAGGAGATGTGCCCAGCTACCGCTACCAAGTGCTCCAAAAGGATGCCATTAGAAAGTCCTGGAGAGAGTGCGAAAAAAATATGGACCCAAACTCAGACTCACAAAAGAGACCCTCAAGGAAATGGCCTTTGGTCACTCTCATGTCCGGAACTGAACTCACCCCCTACTAGGCTAACCCATCATGTAAGTAAGATCAAGGACAGGATTTAGCAGACAGGGAAGAAGGGAATCACGAAAGTATTGAACAAATATTGTCTGACTCGGTTTCTAATATTTACAAAAAATTTTTTTTCATGTAGCTCCATTATCAATATCGGTCTACAGTTTTTGGAAGTATCATTATCTGATACTAGTATCAGATTATTACTGGTCTCATAGAATGTGTTATTAAGTCTTCTCTCTCAACCATTGTTATGTTTTTACCCAATTAACTTGAGTTTAAATAAAATTGCAGTAAAATTGGCACGTTGTTAGAACAAAGTGTTCTTGTGTAGTTGAAATCCAAAGTCCATCCACTTCCTCAATGTATGGCCATACAAATATATGTACATAATCCAATACCTCTATTTTGTGAATTAATATATTCACACATGCACACCGATATGTTTATACCTCTATCCATAGCTTTGCTTCCTAGATCTTTTCTGTATTTCTTTTTTCATTCCCCCTGTCCTACCATCACACTCAACCCTTTTCTGTCTCTTAGTAATGCCTCTCAGCTAAATTGCTATTGCTCTAACATCCCCAGGATGTCTAAGTCCTCCTCATTATTCATTTAATTCCATAGTAGTTCCCCTATCTATGGAATTGTTTGATCACCGCTACCTCTCTCCACTCCCTTCTCCCCCAAGGCCCTCCAGAACAATTGGTCCAGTTACTTCCCATGCCTCTATGGGTAGGCAAAACAACAAAAGCGTAGACAAAACAAAAAAGAAAATATTGATTTAAAAAGGGGTGGGGGGAAGCTAGGCAAAAAAACCCCTCAAACATGAAAGCATATATAATCCTAGGTTTGACCGCTGACCTTTATGACTATCTCCCCACCAGTCCTGGGGGTTTCCGGAAACTGCTCCTTCTAGTCTGAAGTCTATTTTTGCAGCTACTCAGGGGCATTATGGCTCAGCTTGGCTCCCATTGCAGACATGCTCTGTTCCCTTATTGGTTCACACCACTGTGGAGGGAGGTGAGGGTCAGACCAGGCTCATTACACACCATGTATCACCCGTATGGTTCTCTGGCAATGTACTCTCCAGCTAGGGGACATCATGTCTCAAGCTGATGTTGGCCTTAGTCTTCTCTGTGTTTCTGAGCAGAGTTTTGCAAACAATGGTGATAAAAAATTTTACCATTCATTGTTAATCCCATTTATTTTAACATCTCCAAATAAGATACATATAATTAAAAAGACATATTTGAGCTAAAAATTCTTTTAAATTAATTAATTTGCTTTCATTGACAATTATGCCTTGCGACGATGGTGTAGTGCCCTCTTGGCATTCATAAATTAAAAATGTGAAAAAATTTAAGCAGTCCACACAGAAAGGAGAAAGAAAGAGAGTGAAAAAGAGAGACAGAGAGAGAGATAATATATAAAATTTAAGGGGTGGTTCTGGGTGAACAATGCACAATGAAGTTTGACGAGAGTTAATTTACTGATGAATAAACCTTGTTTGATAAATGAGATTAAGAGAAAAAAGTGTCATCAAATATTACATTTTATAAGGCAACAAACACACAAATCATGATGCTAAGCTCTGGGTTTTGGGTGAGCCCTTATTTTATATTAAATGTTATTCATGGTCTCTTAATTCACTTGGCTTTTGGATTCTCTGCGTACATTTGACGTTCTTATTTGCTAATATTTTCATGTGTGTGCCTGTGTGTCTATGTTTGAAAGGTGTTCCTATAGCTCCAAGTGTTCCCTAAGAACATCTCCTACAGCAACTTCACCCAATCCACCCCGGGTTTATTCTGCCTTCATCTGGAACAGTGGTTCTCAACCTGTGGGTCACAAACCCTTTAGGAGTCGAACGACCCTTTCACAGGGTTCACCTGATTGATAACAGTCGCAGAATGACAGTTATGAAGTAACAATGAAAATAATTTTATGTTTGGACTACAACACGATGAACTGTATGAAAGGGTTGTGGCCTTAGGAAGGTTGAGAACCCCTGATTTTCTGCACTCACCAAAGGATGGATATTCCAATGAGAAAGGCTCCTGGAGTATAAATTTCACTGATTTAATAATGATGTTGGTGTAATTAAAGGTGATTACCCTTTAATCAGTCTCTCACGTTGCCTCCTTAATTTCCAGCTCCTGCTAAGGATCCAGGTGAGGCTGGATGCAGATAATTGAAGGTGCTGAAATTCAGGCGGATTTGGATTTCAGATCAGGCTGTGCTGTGTTGATCATCCTTGCTTGGATATTTTGTGCTTCCTGGAAGATAAGAGTACCTGGAACCTAGGCTTGGGGACCTATTACATGCCAGGTACCCTCAGCTAGTAGGTATGTAAGACAGGCTCAGGGAGGAACATAGCCTTTTGCCTCCGGAAGCCCCTGGGTTGAGCTCAAAGATATTCAGCCTGTGCTAACACGCTGACTCTGAAACCTCCACTAATGACTTCTTAGTTGCTGGTTTGTCCACATCCGGGTCTCACTTTCATTCCAGGGTATATTTAGATATCCACACACTCGGGGTGCCTGGTCAGGATTTAACCGATTAAGTCAGCGCGGGGTTGGCCACTGTTGTTATCATGAGTGACTCTTGTAGGACTTATTTCTCCAAGAGTAGAGAGCCCAGTGTGCGCTGAGAGGTCGTTCCTGGCACTAGACCCATAGGATGTCCATGGGAATAACATCTTTACACTTAAGGGTGAAGCTGCAGCTCCTACTTGAAGTATGTCTTGTGAGGTTAAGTGGTTGGTTTTCTGGAAACTCAAGTAGTTACAAACCCAAATATTTTAGGGTTAGAAGGGTGTGTTACATGTTCCTCAAAGCCGTTAATTCTGAGGGAAAAGTCCAATGTTGTGAAAAATGGAGATCACGGTTTCAAAAAATGGAGATCATGGCACTTTTAATTTGATACCACGTTCATCTCTTTTGACATGAGGGTCCCTGGGAAAGAGGGAATGGAGGGAGTCAAAGGTAGAATATCCATTATTTTATTTGTTTCATTAAACATGGATTCACTACATCTTTGAGGGAGAAACCAGGATACATTGTGACCTACCAATTAGTGAGCAAGTACAATTTCGCTCTTGGTCACCTTGGTTATTGGGTACCACATCCCTGCATATGTCTAATAGCAGAGAAGACTCCTTGAGTGTAGGACACAGTAGAGCAGAGGACCACAAATGTTTTGGGCTAGCTCTTGGTCATATGCTTTTTGTCATATTTAAACATTTATATATTCCTTCATTTTGCCAAATTTCATGAACCATTTGTAAACGTTAACTGAAAACAGAGGATGTGTTGGTGTCTCCTAATTTTGCATGTCTACCTCTCGCAGTCTCTTACATATAGGTAAAATCTGGGAGAGGAGACAGGTCCACACACATAATTAGCAGCGTGAGTTATTTCGGTGTGTTAGGTTTGGTGCCTAGCTTAGGGTTTTAGTGTGCTAAAGACTGAGTCTGTACTTAACGATTGCAAGCCAGGTCCTGAGATTAATCAATGTTCCTGCTTCAAGAACAAGAATCAAGGGATAGAATTAGGAGTTAATTGTGATGATTTGAGTTTCAGGTGTTAGTGGACAGATTAAAGGTCATTATACTTAGAAAGTTTCTGCCTAACAGATTATCTTTTGAGTTGATTAGGAGCATATATGTTAAGTGATAATGATGTAGAAATAATGTTTAAGCATTGGAGTTTTCGGGGGTAGTTTCTGCACTTGAGATGTAGGGTCATAAGGTTAGGGTTAAGTTGATAGACTATAGTCCAGGTTGTGACTCTCATTCAAAGAAGTGGAATAACTGCTTTAGGTTAGATTTAGTGTGTATGGTCATTGGATTTGTTAAGCACATGTTAACTTTGCTGCGACATCAGGTAATGCGCAGGGTGTTTGTAGTTCTGGAGGATGCGTGACTTTTCAGCTAGTTATCAGTGTTCTGTAAGGATACTCAGCAGGTTAACGTATAAGGGTTAATGGTTTGGGAGATGGTGATTAGCAGTGAATGAGTAAGGATTGATGTACAAAGTTAATATGTGCTGAAATGTAGCCGAAAACATTTTTGAGTTTATCAACTATAGTACTTATGATATATTTAGAATCATTTATGCATAAAATCATCATTTTTCTAATTAGTTCATGGATCGTTTCTTGGCCTTTCGGAGTGTTTTCCAGTCCAGTCTGTTGGGGCACCACACAATGACTTCAAAGTCCAGCTTCAGCATTCCCTGGGGACCTTGCCACTCCATTCCCTTGCTGCCCGCTTCAAGCCCTCAGTGCTTTGCCTTGGTGTGGTGGGTTCAGATCGGGCGCAATTCCCACACTGTGTCTCTGGTGCTGACCCCATGGGCCATGTGGCCCTCTCTGTGGACTGACTGCTCTAATTGGGGTCATCGTCCTCAGGGCCTGGTGGGCCAGGATATGCTCCACTCTCTCCCACTCCCCCTTCATCTGGCCCTGTGTGCGCCTACAAGATATGTCCCTCTCCCAGAGCTGCAGACTCAATGCTGTTGCTTGACATAAATTCTTCTGGGTGGAGGGGCAGGCATCCATCCAGTATTTGGTACCGGGACCAGCCCCCCAGACCTCTCCACTGTCTCGCCACTCCATAACACAGTGTCACACCCACACTTTGGGGCACTGGGTCGAATCAGGTCCCTCTCTCCCTGTGGACACACAAACAATACCCTCCTCTTGGACGGGTCAACGCCCCATACCCCTCCACCATCTCTTCCTTATTTTCATCCTTTATTTTTTCCTTTTCCCAATTCTTCCCCTGTTGTCTACCATGTGCATCCCCGGATTTCATCTGGTCCCTGCCATATTACACAGTCCTCAACCCAAGAAGGTTTGTATACAATAGCTTTCTCACTATGCCCCTTTTTCGTTTTTCTATTTAATGCTTACCTCAGTGGGCTCATGTTGTATTTGTCCTTTTGTGCCTGACTTACTTCACTTAGCATGCTTTCCTCCACTTCTTCCCATGCCGTTATGTGCTTCATACGTTAATCACTGCTTTTTAGCAATGTGTAGTTCTCCATTACATGTATATACCACAGATTTTTTATCCAATCATCAGTTGATGGAAATTTGGGTTGCTTCCAAGTCCTTGCAATTGTGAACTGTGCCACAATGAACGTTGGAGGACAGATGTCTGGCCTTGGTCTGTTCCTTGCCTCTTCTGTGTATATGTCCAGAAGGGGGATTGCTAGGTCGTATGGTAACTCTATTTCCATCTGTTCTCCATATCACCAGATCAATTTCCATAGTGGTTGTACATACTTAAAAGTCCACCAGCAGTGGATGAGAGTTCCTGTCTTGTGCATGGAGTGAGATAAGTGTCTTGCTTCATTTTTTGCAGGTAAATATCCATATTTTTCCAGCAACACTTTTTTTTCTTTTAATTAATAAATATTTTGATTGGGGATCATACATCTCTTATCACAATCCATACATACATCAATTGAGCAAAGCACCCTTATACATTTGTTGCCCTCATCATTCTTTTTTTTTTTTTACATTTTATTATGGACTCACACAACTCTTATCACAATCCATACATATACACACATCAATTGTATAAAGCACATCCATACATTCCCCGGCCCAATCATTCTCAAAGCATTCACTCTCCACTTAAGCCCTTTGCATCAGGTCCTCTTTTTTTTTTGTTTCCCCCGCCCTCCCCGCTCCCCCCTCCCAATGTGCCCTTGGTAATTTATACATCGTTATTTTGTTATATCTTGCCCTATCCGGAGTCTCCCTCCCCCCACTTCTCTTCCATTCCTTTCCCAGTGATGAGGTCACACGTGGACCCCTGTAATCAGTTCCCCCTTTCCAACCCACTCGCCCTCCGCTCTGCCAGCATCGCCCCTCACACCCCTGGTCCTGAAGGTATCATACACCCTGGATTCCCTGTGCCTCCAGCCCCCATATGCACCAGTGTACAACCTCTGCCCTATCCAGCCCTGCAAGGTAGAATTCGGATCATGGTAGTTGGGGGGAGGAAGCATCCAGGACCCGGGGGAAAGCTGTGTTCTTCATCGGTACTACCTCGCACCCTCATTGACCCATCTCCTCTCCTGAACCCCTCTGTGAGGGGATCTCCATTGGCCGAACTTGGGCCTTGGGTCTCCACTCTGCACTTCCCCCTTCATTCAATATGGTGTATATATATATATATATATATACACACACACATATATACATATACACACATATATCTTTTTTTTTTGCATGATGCCTTATACCTGGTCCCTTTGGCACCTCATGATCACACTGGCCGGTGTGCTTCTTCCATGTGGGCTTTTTTGCTTCTGAGCTAGATGCCCGCTTGTTCACCTTCAAGCCTTTAAGACCCTAGTCACTATCTCTTTTGATACCCGGGCACCATCAGCTTTCTTCACCACATTTGCTTATGCACCCATTTGTCTTCAGCGATCCTATCATGGAGGCGTGCAGCCAATGATAGGATTTTTTTGTTCTTTGATGCCTGATAACTGATCCCTTTGGGACCACTCGATCACACAGGCTGGTGTGTTCTTCCATGTGGACTTTGTTGCTTCTGAGCTAGATGGCCGCTTGTTTATCTTCAAGCCTTTAAGACCCCAGTCACTATCTCTTTTGATAGTCGGGCACCATCAGCTTTCTTTACCACATTTCCTTGTTCACCCACTTTGGCTCCAGCAGTTGTGTCGGGAGAGTGAGCATCATAGAGTTCCAATTTAATTAAAGAAAGTATTCATGCATTGAGGGAGTGTTTGAGTAGAGGCCCAAGGTCCTTCCGCCACCTTAATACTTAACCTATAAATATAGACACATCGATCTACTTTCCCATCCTCCTATATATATTTGCATGTACATGTCTTTGTCTAGACCTTCATAAATGCCCTTTGACTCCTAGCTCTTTCTTCCATCTCCCTTGACTTTCCTCCTGCCCTACTACCATGCTTCGTCGCCACCTGGGCTAGAGTATACCTCTTCTCTAAGCAACCTTACCCTTGATCATTCACCACCAGACCTGCCACTCCCCTTTCTCTACCATTTGGGGTCCCATGTTGTTCCCTTGTCCCTGTGTTTGTGAACACCACTTCCTTACCCACCCTACCCACCACCTCAAGTCCTCCCAGAACTGTTGGTCCCATTGTTTTTCCTCCAGATAGTTCATCCAGCCTGTCCTATTCAGACAGACCTGTGGAGACACTAACATGCACGAAAACAAGACTGAGGAAAACAAAGCAACAGTATACAACCTGACAACAAAACAACAACAAACCACTGACAAAGAACAAAACAAAACACTTCCCAAGAGCAAAGCTTGTAGTTAGTTCAGGGATCATTTGCTGGCCCTTAGGAGCGTTTTCCAGTCTAGACTGTTAGGGCACCACGCCCTGGCCCCAAAGTCCACTTTCAGCATTCCCTGTGGACCTTGACACTCCATTCCCTTGCTGTTCTGCTGCACTCCCCCAGTGCTTTGCCTCAGTGTGGTGGGATCAGGTCAGGTGCAATTCCCACACTGTGTCTCCGGTACAGTCCCCTGTATAGCCCTTAGCCAATGAGGGGCATCATTTCTCATAGTGGGGCCAGCCATGTTGTTCTCTCTATGGACTGGCTGCTCTACTCAGGAACATCATCCTCACGGCCTTGTGGGCCAGGCTGTGTTGCACTCTCTCCTCCTGCCCCTTCATCTACTCCCGTGTGCTCTGATAAGATATGTTCATCTCCCGGAGCTGCAGAGTCAATGTCATCCTTTGGAACAAATTATTTTGGGGGGAGGGGCAGGAATCCACTTAATTTATGGTGCTGGGGCCAGCCTCCCAGACCTCTCCACTGGTTCCCTACACCACGCCGGATATTGCATTCACACCTTGCGGCACTGGGTTGAAGTCTGGTCCCACTTTCCCTGTGGAGATATAAACAATACCCTCCCTTGGGTGGATTAGTGCCCCATGCCCCCACTACTCTTTTCTTCCTTTTGTTTTCCTTTCCCCCCCTCCTCCACCATTGTCTACCATGTGCATCCCTGGTTTTGGTCTGGTCTCTGCCATACTACACAGTCTTCACCCCACAAATGTTTGTATACAGTAGCTTTTCCCCCTATGCCACTTTGGTTTTTAAAAAAATTTTTAAATTCTTACCTCAGCGGGCTCATGTTGTACTTGTCCTTTTGTGCCTGACTTACTTCGCTTAGCATGATTTCCTCCAGTTCTTCCCATGCCGCTATGTGCCTCATACGTTCATCACTGCTTTTTAGCGATACGTAGTACTCCATTGTATGTATATACCACAGTTTTTTTAATCCACTCGTCAGTTGATGGAAATTTGGGTTGCTTCCAAGTCCTTGCAATTGTGAACTGTGCCGCAATGAACATTGGAGCACAGATGTCTGGTCTTGGTTTGTTTCTTGCCTCTTCTGGGTATATGCCCAGTAGGGGGATTGCTGGGTCATATGGTAACTCTATTTCCATCTGTTTTAGGTATCGCCAGATTAATTTCCATAGTGGCTGTACGTACTTACAAGTGCAACAGCAGTGGATGAGAGTTCCTGTCTCCCCACAGCCCCTCCAACACTTGTTGCTTTCTGGTTTTTTGAATTGGGCTACCATTGAGGGTGTCAGGTAGTACCTCATTGTTATTTTAATTTGCATTTCTCTTATGGCTAAAGATCGGGAACTTTTTCTCATATGTTTGTTGGCCATTCGAATTTCTGTCCCTGTAAAATTTCTGTTCAAGTCCTTTGCCCATCTTTCAAGTGGGCTATTGGTTTTTTTTCTTTTTGGAATCTAGCAGCGTATTGTAAATTTTAGTAATAAGACCTTTGTCTGATGTGTCATTGCTAACGATGTTTTCCCAGTCTGTGGACTCTCTTATCACTCTCTTGGTGAATTCTTTAGATGTACACAAGTGTTTTATTTTCAGTATATCCCATTTTTCAATTTGTGCCTCCTCTGCCAGCACCACTTTTTAAAGAGGGAATCTGC
Organism: Tenrec ecaudatus; assembly: GCF_050624435.1. Taxonomy (NCBI): domain Eukaryota; kingdom Metazoa; phylum Chordata; class Mammalia; order Afrosoricida; family Tenrecidae; genus Tenrec; species Tenrec ecaudatus. The sequence goes on from NW_027459451.1 coordinate 59,212, forward strand.
TTCCCATTTGATATGTGTGTGACCCTTATCAAAGATCAGTTGCCTGTATGCTGATGATTTTATTTCTGGGTTTTCAGTTCTTTTCCATTGGTCTGAGTATCTGTCATTGTACCTATACCATGTGGTTTTGACAACTGTGGCTGTATAGTATATGCTGAAGTCAGGTAAATCAAGCCCTTTTTTTGAGGAGTTCTCTGCTAATTCTAGGTTTCTTCCCTCTCCATATGAAGTTCATCATTAGTTTTCCACTTCTGTGAGGAAAGATGAGGGTAATTGTATCGGGATTGCATTAAACTTATATAGTGCCATTGGCAGAACTGGTATCTTGACTATATTGAGTCTTCTAATTCATGAGCATGGCATACACTTCCATTTGTTGAGGTCACTATTGTTTTCTTGCAATAGTGTTCTGTAGTTTTCCCCATATAGATCTTTTGTTTTTTAAGTCAGGTATATCCCTAGATATTTCAATTTGTATTTGGCTATTGTGAAAGGTAACACCTTTTTTTATCTCCCCTTCTGTGGCCTTATCTGATGTGATGGACTTTTGTTGATCTTGTATCCTGCCACTTTGCCAAACTCCTCTATTGCTTCTAGTACTCCCCTTGTGGAACTTTTGGGATTTTCCATATATAAAATCATATCATCTGCAAATAACGATAGTTTCACCTCTTCCTTCCCCAGACGAATATCTTTGATGTCTCTTCTTTGCCTTATGCTGTTAGCTAATACCTCCAGCACAATATTAAATAAGAGTGGGGACAAGGACATTCTTGCCTGGTCCCCCTTTTCAGTGGGAATGTGTTAGTCTTCTCCATTGACTACCAGGTTGTCTGTTGGTTTTTCATATATAGCTTGTATTGTCTTCAGGAACTTTCCTTCCATTTCTATCTTCGCTAGTGTCTTAAACAGGAATTGGTGTTGGATGTTGTCGAATGCTTTTTCTGCATCTATGGATATTATCATGTGATTCTTATAATTTTTCATGTCAATGTGATGAATAATACTAATGGTCTTTCGTATGTTGAACCATCCCTGCATCCCTGAAAATGAATCCAACTTCGTCATGGTGAAATGTTTGTTTTATATTCTTTTGTAGTCTGTTGCCTAGTATTTTGTTAAGGATTTTTGCATCAATGTTCATTAGGGATATTGATCTGTAGTTCTCGATTCTTGTGGGATTCTTGCCCGGTTTTGGTATCAGACTTATACTAGCTTCATAGGAGGAATTTGGGAGTTTGCCATCTTTTTATATGCTCTGGAAGATTTTGTGTAGGATTGGGGTTCGTTTTTTCTATAGTTTATTTTGTATAGTTTTCTTATTTTCCCTCTCCTGAATCTCAGCCCTGATTTTTATAATTTCTTTTCTTTTTCTATTAGTAGGATTGTCCTGCTGACTCTGCTCTAGTCGTAAATTTTGTGCCAGCATATCAGTCCTGAGTCTCTCTTCCTTTCTCAGATGTGCATGTATTGCTATGAAACTTCCTCTGATGACTGCCTTTGCTGTGTCCCATAACTTTTGGAACTTAATGTGCTCATTCTCGTTGGTTTCTTGAAATTTCCCAATTTCATCTCAAATTTGCGCCAGTACACACTCCATTTGCAGTAGAGAGTTATTCATCCTCCAATTGTTTGCTCTTGTTTCTTTGTCTTCCTTTTGTTGATTTCCAGCCTTATGACACAGTGGTCAGAGCGAGAGATATGTATTATTTCAATGTGCTTAAATTTATGTAGATTTGCCTTATGCCCCAGCATGTGGTTTATCTTCGAATATGTGCCATAAGAACTTGAAAATAACATGAATTTTTTTGTTTTGTTTTTGGATGAAAAGCTCTGTAAATATCTATCAGGTCAAATTTTCTAGTTGTGGAGTTTAGCTCTCTAGCTTCCTTGTTGAGTTTCTTTCTCTGTGATCTATCTTTCTCAGGGAGTGGTGTGGTGAAGTCACCCACTATAATCGTCAAGTCTGTAATTTCATTTTTAATTTTTCGTAGTGTTTGGTTGACGTATTCAGCGGGTCTCTCATTCGGGGAATATATGTTTACAATGCTTAGTGGTTCTTTGCCTACCATTCCCTTGAGCATTATATAGTGTCCCTCCTTATCTCTTTTTTGGTTGGCACTTGGAGGTCAATTTCATCCGAGATTAGAATTGCAACCCTGCTTTTTCTGTATTGCTGATTGCTTTGTAGGACTTCTCCAGCCTTTGATTCTCAGGCGATTTTTGTCTGTAGCTTTGAGATGTGTCTCCTGTGGGCAGCAGATAGATGGGTTGTGTTTTCGAAACCATTCTGGTAGTCTCAGTCTTTTAATGCCTGAGTTCAGTCCATTGATATTCAGGTTTATTATCTCCATCTGCGGATTCTGTGATGTCATCTTATACCTTTTGTGTTGGGAGTTTTCACACGTTCCTTTCTCATTAGTGTGTTGTGCATGTGTGTGAGTATCATTCTTGACTTCTTTCCATCCTTAAGCCAATGTTATCTTGAAGTCTGTTTTCTCTTTGTTGCCCTCTGGGTGAGGTTGTTCTAGGTGTTGGTCTCTTATATATGCTTTTTCAGTGTTGCTCTTTTGCCCATACTGCGTCGGCAAGGATCTTTTGTAGGGCTGGGTTTCTTCTAACGTATTCTTTGAGTTTTTCCTTGTGTGGGAAGACTCTAACTTCTCCATCTATCTTGATCGATAATTTGGCTGGGTAGAGTATTCTTGGGTTTGCATTATTTTCCTTCAATTTTTGGAATATCTTACTCCACTCACTCCTTTTCTTCATAGTTTCTGCTGATAGGTCTGAGCATATTCTTATTTGAGAACATTTATATGTGATTGCTTCTTTTTCCCTAGCTGCTCCCCTTTCTGATTTTCTCCTTTTCCTCAAAGTTGGATAATTTACCTGTTATGTGCCTTGGTGACTTCTTTTTTGGGATCTAGTCTAGCTGGTGCTATTTCCGCCTCCAGAGTGGTTGCCTGGTTTTCACTCATTATGCTGGGGAAGCTTTCCTCCAAGAATTATCTCACTATTGTTTCAGATGACTTCTTTGTTGTGTCTTCCTCTGGTAACACAATAATTCTAATATTGTTCCGCTTCATAGCATCAGACATAACTCTTAAGTTTTCTTCAGCTTCTCTGATGATCTTATTAGATTTTTGTCTGTGTTTGTTAAAGTCTTCTTGGCTGTCCTCCAAGTCATTGATGCGGATCTCTGATTCCTCCATCGCTTCTCAAAGTCCAAGAGGCTGCTACTGGTTTCTGTTGTCTCCTCCCTAAACTCCTGTATTTCCCTTTGGTTTATGACTTTTACCTCTTCCATCATTTTATCCATTTTCTGTATTGTTTCCCTCATATCCTATATGACTCCAAGTAGCATTCTGAAAATTTCTTTCTGTGGCAGCGCCATGTCTGCTTCTTCTATGCATGTCATTATGTTTAGGACATCTTCTGCCATTTTCCTTTGTTTCTCACATTTTTATGTTGAGGTCTTTGGGGCTGATGGCTGTTTGCATTGTGTTGTTTTAGAGGAGCCAGATACCATTTTCCAGGGAGTCGGAGGGCACTGGCTCTCTTTGGGAGACTTGTAGGAGTGTTTCTTCGAACTGCCTATAGCTTATTTCACTATGGAATTAACCTACCACTTTATCCTCCTGTCATTTCCCTATCATGAGAGAGTCCCAGAAGGCTGGTGGGTTGCCTTCTTTGGTGAGCAGAGGTTCTTGCAACAGCTTGGAATGTTAATGAGTGTTGGATGAGCTGCCTTATGCCCCCAGGTACACAGGCCACAGGCAGGAATTCCCCAGTGATAAGTTGGGCAGTTTCCCATGGAAGGAAAGAGGACCTTTCCCTAGCCTCGGGCAAGCTACACAGGTTGGAGCTCACCTAGCTGGGTGTGGTACAGTCTTAAATGCCCTAGGCCAAAGGGAGTGTTCTGGAGGTCAGCAGTGGAGTGTGAGAGAACAAGAAAGAGACAAAGAGGAGGGAAAAAAATTAAAAGTAAGACTGTTTCGACTGTGCAGGGAATATAAGGAAGAGAGGGAAACAAAAGCAACTATGCAGCTGAGTCCCACTCCCCACCCATGGAGCTGCAAGGCTTTAGTCCCTCTGCAGCCCTCAAAGACCATGGGGGACAGAGACAGAGATATAAACAAAAGCAACAATGTAGCTGAACCCTGATCCCTGCCAGTGGAGCTGCCAGGGTATGGGTTTAGTCCCTGCCCAGACGCAGAAGTGGCAAGCTGTGGCTGTGCTGTGAAAAAGCCCCTGAACAGCCTTCTAGGGCTGTGGAGGAACAGAGAGCAGAGATGTAAGCAGAAGCAACAGTGTAGCTGAACCCTGATCCCTACAGGTGGAGCTGCACGGGTCCTGTCCAAGCCCTGAGGCAGGTGAAAGCATACTGTGGCTGTGTTGAGACCAATCCCCACTACAGGCTCCAGATGGTCCCTGCTCCAGCAGATAGAGTGGCGGGGCCAAGGTCACGCCCCAGCAGGCTTCCACTGAGCTGTGCCAAAAGCCCTCAAAACCCCATGGGTCTGTGGCTACTTACCTTTGTGATGTTCCTCCTATGTTCCAGCAGTGGTGAATTTCCCTCTAAGCAACTCTCCTTGACTGGGTTCTACGGAGTCCCTCTGGTATGTGTCCAAGTCATCTTTTTTTTATGGATAGAAGAATTTTTATTTTTCTCTCTTTGTTAGCCTTTTTTTCTTCCCTACCAAAAAATGTCTTGTTTTCGGAATCCTAGGCTCATCCACCACCTTGCTACAGCTCTGTCCCTGACGCAGCCTAGCTTGCCCTGGAGCTGCTGCCGGAACCACACAGCCCAGCCTGGTGTTTCCGCAGAGGGTGAGCCGCCGCCGCCTCCATAGTCAGCCTGCCCTCAGCATTCGGCCCACACAGAAGGGACCCCTGCCGGAACGCAGTCTGCAGTCCACAATCTGCACCAAGCCCGGAGAACCTCAGACAAGAGTCGAGCTCAGGGAGGATGTCAGGCTCCAGGGTGTCACAGAGCAGCAAGAGAAAGACCAAGAAGAAACCTGACACTTGGGAAGAAGCGAAATTTCTGGTGGGCTCCATGGCAGTCATGAATGGCATGCGAAAGCAGAGAACTTTTTGCGATGTGATTCTCGTGGTCCATGAAAGAGAGATCCCTGCTCATCGTGTGGTCTTGGCTGCAGCCAGCCCAGTTTTTAATGTCATGTTCACAACTGGCATGCTCGAATCAAAATCCTCTGAAGTAGAACTCAAAGACGCAGACCCTGACGTTATTGAACACCTGGTGGAATTTTCTTACACTGCAAGGGTTTCTGTGAATACCAACAATGTGCAGTCTCTGTTGGATGCCGCAAACCAGTACCAGATGGAACCTGTGAAGAACATGTGTGTTGATTTTTTGAAAGAGCAAGTGGATGCTTCAAACTGTCTCGGTCTAAGCATTCTAGCAGAGCGTCTAGACTGTCCTGAGTTGAAAGCCACTGCAGATGCCTTTATTGACCATAATTTCCCTGACGTTTCCAAAACTGAGGAGTTTCTCCACCTTGATGCTGAGCTAGTAACAAGTCTGCTCAACCAGGACTCCCTGACCGTGAGCGCAGAGGAGGAGGTTTATGATGCTACCGTCAGGTGGCTGAGATATGATGCGCCGAATCGCCAGCCTTTTATGGTGGATGTCCTTGCTAACATCAGATTTCCTCTTATCTCAAAAAAATTTCTTATGTAAAACCATCCCATTTGAATCCCTCATTCAAGACAATCCTGAGTGCCTTAAGATGGTGATGAATGGAATGCGGTATCATCTACTGTCTCCTGAGGATCAGAAAGAACTGGCAGATGGAGCAAGGCCTCGAAGACCACAGTCTTGTAGATATTTTAAGCCAAAGTTGGAAAAAGGTGCATATGGCACACGATCCTGAAGTGAGAATGTAACTTCAGAATTTCATTTGATGCATGTTTTGCTCTTTAAAATTACCTGTGTTGATAACTATTTTGTATATCCAACCACATGTTTTTAGTCTTCAAGTAGAACAGTTTAAGTAACTGAAGAATTGACCCCAAATTTTCAAAAAAAGTCTCATTCAATAAAGTATGTTATTCTCAAAAGCCAGCATTATTAGAATTCCATCACAATATGTTCAGTATTTATATTAAATGTGCCCACCCTCCCTTATTTTTGTTATAAAACTTTGCCTTGGAAATATTTTGCCACTTACTAGGACCTATTTATATTTTTTCATATTAATTATTTCTAATATAATAATTGCAGAGGCAGCTTTTGTTAGAAATTATTTACCTTGCCTCATGCAAAGTGAACAGTAGTTTATACTCTGATATAAGTAGGCTACTTATTAAATAGGATTGCTTGGTAATTATTTTTAAATTCTTATACTTGGCATTGTTCAGAAATCTGGAATGATATTAGCTGTCATTCATTGAGACCCTCCCATAGCTGCCCTATACCTGCCAGGAATGGTGGCTTTTCCTTATTATTAAATTGATTTCCGTCAGAGAACATTTTCAGTGGTAGCATATAATTTTCCAGAATTAAGTCAATATATTTTTGGAGCTAATAAACTTATACACTATTATCTCTATATATTCCTTGGATTTAAATGATGACAGGAGGAATTACTGTATTAATTACTGGCTGAAAAATGATAGAAAAGGAAATCTTAATCTTTTTTCAAATATTGTCAAGAAATGACTTCTTGGCACTCTATTTTAAAGGTGAATCATACCATTCTGAGGATGCCAGGGAAGAGAGAAGAACTTTCAATCTATGAAAAGAGGATAATTGGATTTCAAATAGTTCACTGAGAAATTTAATTAAAAATAACCAGATTTCTTTTTTTTTTCACAACTTTTGGAAGATTGCTTTATGATCCTGAGGGAAAGAGAAGGGTGAGTATGTTGGGCAGAAATATATTAACCATTGTGCATTTCAAGGAAGGTTCACCATTGCCATTTCGGTGTTCTAATTGGAAAATTCTCCTTTAGAGATGACAGACTATTTCTTGTGCTCCTCATTTTAAGTGGGGGCTCCTCTTTTGGCTTGATATCTCTGCATAATTTAGGCGATGGGTTCCGTGGCCTTTTGTGTCCACTGTAGTTTGACAAAATGGCAGGCCATTCTTAGGCCTGGTACACTCTTGATAGATTCTTATATAGAAAACCTAGATTTTTATTTTATTTTCCCTCTTACCATACCTATCGATGTTTGGGATATATTTCTCCTATTGATAATGGTGAGTTGGGTATTTCTCAAACTACTGACGTTCAGATGTGAGACAACTTCCAATTCTGCTTAAGACCGATGCCTCTATCCTTTTCTGGGAATTTTATTACATACCCTGAAGTCATTCAAGGCTCTTGTCTACATTTTCTATTGATTATGTATTTTATAATGAATGTTGGATTGTGAGTGTGAACATGGCAAAGGTAGGTAATTTCTTTTTTGTCTTCAAACTAGGACCAACAACTCTTTTTTAAATAGATTGTGAACACATGTTCTCTTAATAAGCACTTTCATAAATAATAGTATAATAGAGAAAAACATTTTCATCTGTTGAAATCTACTATGTGGTTCATTTTGCATAAGCATGAATAGGAATGTAAGACAGGTGTAACAGTACTAAATAAAAAGAGGAATGAAAATAATGAAGTCATCTTTATGAACGTCACAGAAAGCATGTTCTCCCTTTATTCCGGCTCGTAGCTCAGAAACTGTTGATAGAGGTTACTGTTCTCAGCCCAGATTAGGTGGAGGATAGGATTGAGATGGAAAAACCCTTGCTTACAGTTAAATATTATACATGTCAATTAATAGTTGTTGTAAACTGTGTTTCTCTACATATTTGTAAGTGATGATGTAGCAATCCCTGGTGCCACAAAGTTCACGATCGTGGATGCTATTTGAAAGGTGAGCAGGTACCACCCACCAGCTGGCCCCTTGCACAATTAAACTCACAATCTGTGTCCAAAAAGATTACAGTTTAGAGATCCCTATGGGGGCAGTTCCAGTCTCTACAAAGGGTGACCTGTAGTCAAAATGGACGATACATATACAAAACAACATATCAGTGATGCAGTCTGGACTCTCCCTAACAGATATTAAACACATGTTTCCTCCTGGTGCTCCTAATCTGAGTTCTAGTCTAGTCAACTGTTTTGGATAATGGCAAGTTTGCTCTTTATGATACTACTTAGTGGAATCATAAATAATTTTCATTTTGCCTTTTAAACTTGGAAGATTTTCCTGAACCTTATGGCTTCATATACTACTTTCATTATATTTTGAAATTAATTAATTGTCATTTCTGTTTTCTGTATTCATTGCTACACTTCACTTACTCTCTATTAGAATGTGATCATCTCTTAAGTGTCCTCACTATTTGAAGAAAACAAAACATTTTGAAGGCTCTTATAGTTCTTGTACCCACTCATCAATTGTATCAAGATAATTTGTACGTATGTCATCATCACTATTTCCTAGACATTTCTTTTCTTCTTTTTAAAAAAATCAATTTATTGGGGGCTCGTACAACTCTTATCACAATCCATGCATCCATCATGGTCGTCTCCTCACTCTTAGTTTGCAGATTTCAATGTGCTCTGCAGATAATTTTGTCCCACGGTCTCCTCTCCTAGGAAGAAGGACTCTGTTTCAAACAGCACTCCATTTCCAGACCCGTGTGTCCTGCGCACTTCTACTGGACAAGCTACAGCGATTTAACAAAGAATATTAATAGGTTCAGAGATTGAAAAAATACTCAGTTCAGTTTTCAACATAAAATAAAATTTGAAAACCTTCAATACGAATAATGAGTTAAATTTGAGATATGGCAACACAGAAAATCAGTCTACAAATGAGATGGATGTACTCAGATAAATGACAATTTATCTTAGTGTTTCCTCGAGGTACGAACATTTTTCACCCTGTTCTCAGAACTACGTTTTATGGGGATTCATGATAACCTGGAAGAGTTAGACCATAGAAGTGTTTGCTATATGTCATTTGCTTTGTTTTGTTGTTTTTTTTTCTCCTCAGGGGAGCAGATTCTTCCCATTCTAAATTGTAATGCAGGATTGTTATGCTGGGAATCTACATGGTGATGAAGTGGGAGAACAGGGAGTTTCTGTGTGTTCTTCTGATTGAGTCTGAACCTTTTATATCAGCTGGGCAGTAAGGCTCTGACCTTCATGCCTGTGGTGTAGTTTATAGTTTGGCCTGTCCATGCGCCTTTCCTTCATTGCAAAATCTCCTGTATGTTTGAACTTTTAATATCTGTTCACGATACCTTCGCACGTAGGTCTCATGGGTAGGATAAGGGGTGTCTGGTTGATAGGGGAAATATTTTACCTCCAGCTATGAAAAGTCAATGGATTTGACCTTTCTCTGGTGAGAAATCTTTTGAGTTGATAAAAGTCTCTCCCTCCAGTGTCTGAAACACAGGGCTTATTTTGAATGTTCACTTGAAAATCTGGAGGGGTTTTATACTCAAAGCTCACAAAGTTCGGGGCTCCACTAATGACTGGCCCCAGAACTTTCTCACTGTCTCAGTAAACAGTACTCTCTCTAGCAATTTATAAAATTTTAATTTATGTTTTTGTTTTATCAAAAACATGTGTTTAGTAGCTTCTGATTCAGGTAAGCAGAACACAGTTGTTCCCATCTGAATAGACCTCCTCTAGATTTCGGATGGCATTTGATATGCCAATTCACTTCAGTTCTCTGATGGTGCATGCACGGACTCCTAGCATCTGTGCACCCACGGTTCATGTTGCAAAATAAGAAGCAGGTGCCTGACTCAGAGAGGAGGAGACAGTCCAAGAGAGACAGAGCAGGGGTCCAGAGTAGAAATGGAGTGGCAGGTATCCAGAGAAGGCCTAGAGTTTGTACGTGGGCAGAAAGTTGTGGTCATCTCCACGTGACTACACATTATAGAGGGATGAATGGACTGATAGTATAGGATGTTTCATCACCCAGAACTGGGAAACTGATCTACATTTGATCAACCCTATTCTCAGTCCCTAGGTTCTTCAAGCTGAAACCTGAGAAACCAGTTCCCTGGCCTTGAAATGAAGTGTATCCAATGGTTACTAAGTTTCCTCGAGCCCTGAGCACTTGAATTGTTTTAGGACTATTCAGCAAGGAAGGATTCCCACACCCTCCGCCCCAGAAAATAGGTACTGTATACTACAAAAATATCTGAGTTTGGAGAGATATGTCCTAATCTTATGGGCTCTCACTAATCTTTTTCACAACACTGATATCATTTTTACATTAAAATTTACAACTTATGTTAATCTTGTTAATCTGTCTTTAATACATCTTGCAAAATTATTAAATTTATTTGGGGAGTTCTATCAGACTTATCATGATAAAATAATATTTCATCATATTTTAAAGAATGTATTGCTTGGTTTTGTATGTTTTCTGAATACTTTACATATTTTATATTATTTAATTGATTGCTTTTCAATTTTTCTTATAAAATATTTTGTAGGCTGATTTTTATGTGAGGAGAGGAAATAAGAAAATTTTATGCCTATTAAAATAACATTTTGGTATACATTATTTTAAATGAGTAAAAAAATAGAAGTTCATGGAAGATATAGCTGACTATTTATGAAAACACACTCATTACATGTATAGTAATATTGAGGATGATACAGTAAAATGAGTAAGACTTACCCCACACCCACCACAGTGAATCAGTGAAAAATCGCTATACCTCATCACAGACACAGAGGAATGGCCCCCTTGAATGATCTGTATTATTCCATGAGAAGCTGATTGTGTCAGATCTCATCTATGAAGTGAGAGAAATTATAGGGGTCGTGTATAAATGGATACATCTGTACCCGTCATGACCAGCTGTCAACCCACATCATGAGATACACCCACCACTAGCCATCAGGATTCCAGACCACATTTGAGATGAGCAGCGGAGCTATCCTGGTGTGTGGCTCTGTCAAGTTCTCGAGGTTATCTCTTATTTATACCTGATGTAGACCAGAACTGCATTCATGAATGTGAATTATGAGCATGTATAAGTGCCCTATAGAGTTGAAAGCTGAAACCATCCCCCCGATACAGCAATAAGCAAGGACATTGCCCTATAGGGTGCTCTTGAACCACTGATACCGAAGTGCACTCATCAAGGAGTGACTATGGAGCTTTATTTTCCTATTGGCAGTCATCCTGGGTAAGATAAGACAGAGATGAGGCTGGAGAAAACACTGTGGCAGCTCCAGAGCCCTCACCTTCTGGTTTACCTCCTCACAGGTGTTATGCCCAGATGCAGTTCGTGCAATCTGAGGCAGAGGTGCAGAAGCCACGAGAGTAGGTGAAGGTGTCCTACAGGACTTCCGGATACACCTTCTCCAGCTATGGTACGAATTGGGTGTGACAAGTACCAGGAAAAGGCCTTTAGTGGAAGGACTGGATCAGTACCCACGCTGGGAAGTCAACATATGCCCCGGGCTTCACACAAGGCAGGAAGACATCTCCTGGGATGCGTCATTCAGCACAGTTTATCTACAGACTGGCAGCCTGAACTCGAGGACACTGCCACCTCTTCCTGTGTGAGACACACACTGTAGAAATCCACATCCCGAGAGTGTCAGGACACCTGAGGGCAGGGCAGCTGTACTCGCTGAGGCAGTGACTCAGAATATTTAGTTGAATCTTCTCTTTATTTACCTCCTATGAACTTAGAGATGAGAAACAAAGACAATTACTTTCTGTGAAATTATCATTATAATACCGTGAAATTAAATCAGCCCCTCAAGGGGGGAGGTTAAAAATACCTTGGTATGTAGCCTTTCCTTATCTCTCTGTGTAAACACTTACATCTCGGTACTGACAACTATGCCGACTCCATGAAGGTTCGAATTACCACCTCCAGACACAATGAAAAAAACACAGTTTATTGGCAGAGAGAAGGTGAGAAAATGGAAGCCAAGACCATCTAGTACCCTGTGAGAAAAGAGGAAGAGGGAGTCAGTGTGATCCCAGACACAAACTTCCTGCTGGGAGAGACCTGGGCTGCAGGGGGGATTCAGAACCCACATATCGCAGGTCATACCCCAGGGGCAGGTGCCCATGCATGGTTTCAGGGCTGGTTTCTTCTTGTGATCTGGGGATGCTTCTCCATCGCACTGTTTCCCCCAAGGAATTTATCTATTTTTTTATGACAAAGGAATGCAAGATTATTGTATAAGAAATATTTAAAATCAGACTATTGCAGGTAGGATGTATAATAATGGAATTGAAATCTCAACGGCAGAAAGTGGGAAGGAGCAGATAAAATATAATTTTTATTTCTTAGTGTTATACCTCACTTATTTGTATATTAGTGTTTACAGCAAATGCATGTTTCAAGTACTGTTTGATAATAGTTGAATTGGTTGGATTTCCTTGAAGGCGGACATGATCTTATCACAAACAGTACTGTATTTCATGATGTGTTTAGCAAGATCCTTCCTGCCAATGAATGCCATCCCCTTCTCTTCATTGTGTTGTTCTTTGCGTAGTAAATCTTATGGTTTCCTGATCAACTTGCAATACCATTTAAGTCCTTTTAAGCTCACTAATGCCTAGAATACCAACTAACCTTCAAGTATCCCATTTCATCTTTTGCCCCTTCCAATCTTCCTAAATTTATAGTATGCAAATTATCAATTTTGATCATTAGAAGACTTTTGCGGCTCTTTCTCTTTACCTTGAGTCATGCCCCAGCAGCAAAGGAAGATCCTGACAGCTCCACTCCCAAAGCCTTTACCCAAATTACATCCTCATGGCTGAATCCCCTCCAAGAAACCAGCTCTACTTCAGTCACATTTTGAGTGCCCTCGAACATGAGGGGTCCATCCTCTAACAGTAGTTTCAACAATTTCCTAATTCCTTTTCTTATGCTGTCAGTATTTAACAATGCTTCAAAAGTATGCATAAGATTTTCAAAGCTTCTTCCACTGAAGAAGGTAGTGGGGTCCTTCTGCATTGTCTAGTCTTAGTCTGGAAGCTTTGATGAAATCTGTTCATTTTGGGTGATCCTGCTGGCATTTGATATAACAGTGACATATCTTCCAGCATCACAGCAACACACAAGCCACCACAGTATGATGAACTAACAGACAGGTGGTGAGAATATAACATTATTCCTTCAAAATACACCATACAAATTCTGGCTAATATTTTAATTACAACAAATAAATAATTGCTGAACTCCACCAAATAGTGGAGTAATTCAATTCAATATTTTCAATTTTGGTCTTAACATTTAAATAAAAAGCCATGAGGACATCAAGAATTTAAGTCATGAGAACAACAAGAATTTAATAAGTAAACAAACAAATAAATGGGTCTAGAAAACTAGAATCAATGACCAATATATAGCATACTCAACCCAAAACAAAACATATTGCTCCCGTTAGGCTGGAATATATTTCAGAAATAAAGTGAAGCATGAAACGAATAGAAACACATAGATATTTAATAGAAATACAGATAGATGAGAGATACAAGATATGGACAGGCTATATAGAGAAAATTGACAGCTAAATCAATAGTTCAGCAGATTGATGGACCAATTAATAGATTTATGATAGATAGATAAATAGATAGAAAGATAGCAGAGATAGGAATATGTATAGATGGATGACAGAGAGAAAGAGAAACTCGTTCAACAGACACCAGTGTCATTGTGCATTCAGGTTCAGGGGTTTGGGCTGAGTCCAGACAGATGGTGTTCACAGAACACTCTTGTCTATACTGAGATAAATTGAAGACTAAATGCACAAACTACTACATGCAGTGTGTCATAAGGAGGAAGGATGTTATAAAACAATGACTCACTCTTCAAGAGATTGTCTCAAGTACCTGGGTCCCCACAACAGGAACATATCAGTTATTTGATGTGTGTGGTGATGCAGATAAAAGTAGGTCAGGGAAGCTATGTGAGACCAGAGTGTAAGCACCACGAAGGGAAGGTTGGGATGTATTGCATAGGGTCTCGGGACAAACAGCACATGACCCAGTTCAAGACTCAGTGCATGGGGAGCAAGATACAGGTTTCCTTCCTGAATTTGGGGCCTCCCTATTCAATTTTCCCCTGTGTTATGGTTTTTATTCCTCTTCCTGTCTCTGAGAACCAAGATTTAGATGTTTTTAGCATAACCGTCAACTCCAGAGAACAGAGGGAGGAGAATGAAGCATGGAATTAGGACATCTTCTCTGGGTCCTTGCTCTTTTCTTGGGAGACCCCGAGTGCACAAACCTGAGGTGCTTTCTCCCCATCAGAGGAGAACTGAAGGGAAACGTTTTAATATTATTTTTTATTTTTATCTTTACACTTGCTTGTGGATTGTGGGAAGATTTACCAAGATTAATGCTCATTCAACTATTCATACACTCTTGTTTCATTTCATTGACTGTAATACACACAAACTCCTGTTACAATTACCTTTGCTTTCCAAATATTCTGAATGTTCCCCTGGATAAATGTTGCCCTTTTAATCACAGAACTTAGATTATTTTAAGGTAATTGTATCTACCCAGGATTATTGCTCCCAGGTAGGCTTGTCAATTATTTGACTGGAAGTTTTTCCAAGGGGTGAGTTCAGTCCCACACCTGAAGCGATGCTGGAAGCCATGGTCTCAGGACTTCCACAAATCGACCCAACAAGGAAGCCTAGTCTTTGTATTATTCTTTTGTGTGTGTGTATTGTTTCACTTTTTGTCCCACTCTACCCAAGACCTTCTAACGCTATCTTTTCCAAAGAAGTGGGTACTGATAGCAAGGCACCACCTATTTCTTCTGGTCATAGAGATCAGGAGACTCCTATCCATGATTCATTACAACATTGGACGAATGGTTTCGTTGTGTCTTCAAGGATCATCACTCTGGAAAGGGTGAAAGAATTAGCTGCACCTAGTGTGGTTTAAAGTCCCCAGTCACTACTCTCAAAGCCCAGATGTAGGACATTGTCTTTGTGCGCTGTTATCTCAGCGGGTCTTGTGTCCCTGAGCCCCAAGGCCTCCTCCTGAGAGAGAGAAAAGTTAACAAACTGATGGTTTTCTTTAGTTTAGATCACAGTAGGTCAGAGAAATGTTTAGACAGATTATGAAATTTATGAGATTGTGAAACTGATGAAGGTGAGATATTCTCCATGTTGGATTTTTAACTTCTCTAACAAACAGCTACCCTGTCAGAGAGACGGTGACAAGGGCCAGGTTGACCATGAGTATTCAGAGTGACACACTCATCTTTGACTTTAATCTGCACAGATTTGTCTGACACTCCGAGTAAAGCTGACATTCCCTGAGATTTGTTTCCTCTTCTCAGGCAGCAGGAAGTACAGGAGAGACCTGGGCGCTAGGACACACCTGAGAGTCTATTGAGAGTCTATTTAGAAGGGGTCATTCAGTTGATGAGATTCTTCAAAGTCTTCACTAAGGAGACAGAGGTACCTTCCATCATGGACATCATTCCCCACAGACAGTAAGGAGAGACCCAGGCTCCTTGGGCTGCAGATTCACACTGGGTTTGAAACCACTCTCGCCTGAGTGTGAATGAGAGATGCACTAAGTGGAGTCACAGTTCAAAGCTCTCTGTGTGTGAGGTTCTAGTGCTAGTGCCAGTCTTGTCTCCCCGCCCCCGCTCTCTCTCTCTCTCTCTCTCTCTCTCTCTGCATGTGTGTGTTGCAGGATGTTACTAGGATTAAGTGCTGTCCCTCCCAGGAGTCCCAAGACCTGGGTATCCAGGGTTATAGGGCTGGAGGAGTCTGACACGTAGGGCAGGGCAGAAATATGCAAAGTGGAAGACATCCATTTTAGACCCACAGGCCACCTCCACAGGGGAAGGTTTCTCATCACCCAGCTGGTGAACTCAGTGTGATTCCTTTGCATCCTCCTTGCAAGATGGGGTCTGCCACCCTAGATCTCCTCATTGCTCTTCTCCCAGGTCAGGATCACCACAGGTTTGAGATGAATGGAGGATGTGTGTGCAGAGGGAGTCTCTCATCTCTCAATCCTATCTCCACAAGTGTCTGTGCTCAGGTGCAGCTGGTGCAGTCTGGGGCAGAGGTGAAGAGACCTGGGGAGTCTTTGAGGATCTCCTGTAAGACATCTGGGTACAGCTTTAATAGAAACTGGATTGGCTGGATTAAGCAGACACCTGGAAAGGGCTTGGAATGGATAGGGATAATTTATCCTAGTGATGCTGATACCAGGTACAACCCATCCTTCCAAGGAAAAGTCACCATCTCCACAGAAAACTGCATCAGCACCATGTACCTGCAGTGGAGCAGCCTGAAGGACTCAGACACGGCCATGTATTACTGTGCAAGAGACACAGTGAGAGAAACTCCTTCCTGAGAGGGGCAGAAACCCTCAGCCTGATGCAGCTGCAGAGCAGGAGTCTCAGAGCATCTCTCAACTCAGCACCAGAGAACAGAGTGTCTGCTGTCTCCCAGTTCGTGAAACCAATAACACAGGCCACTGGCACGACAGGGCGACATCTCCCCACATGGGAGCACTGATGTATCATACCAGTAAGAGTTTCTCTGGAGTGGCCCACTGTGTAACTTCTGATCAACCGCAGCACTATACAGCATATGACGTAAGGTTTCTTCATGAAATTCTCAGAGTTCAGCCCTTGATGCTCTTGAAGATTGAGCAGGTGCGTTGTCATATAGGAAAAAAAAAATCAGCTCAAATGTCCTGGCCTTTTCCTCATTAAGGCCATTCCCAATGTTACTAGAATTTCTTCCTAAGAAGTAGCCATGATCTTTGCTTGCTTTCTAACTTGATTCAGTTGCCTGCATTCAACTTGATTCAAGAAACAGCTTTATAGAAACTTCCTGGGGGAGCAGTGGTGCTGTGGCATTAACAAACTGCTCATGGATCTCAGACCTGATACCAGTTAGTTACTGGTATGAAGAAGAATATGGCATCAGGCCTGGAAAAAGGCTTATGACTTATGGCTTATGAACAACCTGTGATATGAAGATAACACAATCTTGCTTGCTGAAAGTGAGGACTTGAAACACTTGCTGATGATGATCAAGGATTGCAGAGGTCATTATGTATTAGGATTCAATGTAAAGAAGACCAAACGATGCTGGCCAGATTCCAATTTTGTTGTTGTTTATGATTACTGTTTATTTTGAACGGACTTTGAAAAGTCAGCATACTTCATGAAGACTCCAGACACCCGCCTTCCTTCCAGCTCCTCTCACAACAAGCTGCCAGGAAGAGAATTCACTCTCTCTCCCAATAGCTCAAGTCAAAGCAAAACAAAAAAAGTGTTACATGACTCAGTCTTTATAAGTGGCCTTGATATTGCCTTGTCTGTTTGAACCAAGTGAAATAAAGCTCAAAGGATTGAAATTTTCTTTTATGTTGCAGGATCCTTCTGCATTTAAACTCTGAAAATTGTCTTTCATTGTGGGACTTTGTGATTCTTTACAATTATTATTGTCCATTCCTAGATTGTTTTCTTCCTTCAATAAAGTCTTTGATATTTACTGAAAGCTCTTGCTTATCTTTGAAAGGAAGAATAGAAAAGTAAATGTAATATGTACATTTCATGACCATCGATGTCTACCAATCACTATCAAGTTCCTAAAAAGAAATAAAACAAATAATAAATATTAATAAACTTACTATTTATTTGAGCAAAATATAGTACACACCAAGGGATTGAAAAAGTTATCTTCTATAACTAATTTTTGTTCCAAGATTATATTTGTTGTGATTATAATAACTAAGGAGAATCTTACTACAGTGTAAGAACAATTAAGAACATTGGACATTCTGTTTGAGGCCATACCCCAACATGCTTAACTTTGTGTGGCAATGTAAACTCCACAGCTTGACCAAGGAACCTCCCCTTAGGATATGAGATGGTGCCACAGCATGTTGGAACACCCCAGTTACTTGTTTGTTTCCTTGGCTAAATCTGTAAACCACTCCCACCTTTTTTCCCCCAGGAGCTTTCCTTCAGGAATGTTCTGGTTTAGTTCTTGCCTGATTCAAGTAAAGCAGACCCTTTCACTTTCATGCTGCTCCTGTCTTTTTTCTCAGCTAGAGTGGTGTCGCTAACTTGTTTCACACTTCGTTTGGCTGAGTGTGTTTTTCAATGTGAAAATATACTCTGTCTTATAGAGTCACTGTGATTCGAAATCACCTTAATGACAGTGAGGTTGGGATTGGTGTTATCACAAAGAAGATGATGGGGGTCAGACTTTCTCTTCTCAGTTTCTGAGAAGAATTGGATTGTCTCTACTTCATTCTTGGGGCTTCCAAAATGCAGAACATCTCATCAATTTCCAGGTAAAATCTCAAACCTAGTGGAAAACATTACATCATGGACAGGGTCCTCTAGGATCCACAAACCTTGTCCGTAGTCATGAATTACCTGTGGAGATTCTTCTGCCAAGTGGTTACTTCTTTCTGATAGTTTCCAGATTCCCAAAATGGGTTGACATAATAAGGTTTCCATTACTTGTCATCAGTAATTATTTTCCCTCTTCCTAGTTGTCCAAGATTTGGGCCTAGGATTGATGAATCCCTCAGATTCTCAACGTAAACTTTGCTATCTCTGGTGACTGCTGAATGCCAGAGCTGGAGCTGCCAAAACCTGCAGAAGAGGTTGGAGTAGTTGTGAGCAATATATTCTAGTAGCAGAAAACAGCCTCCCATCCCTATGGAACTGGTACTCGAACTCCAGAAGAATACCCACAAATCAGTTATCTTGCATCTGAGCTCAATCACACTGAGGGCACAGCTGTCCACTCATGTGGGAGAGAATCAGAGAGAGAACTCAGGTTAGCAGGGCAGGCGTAGGTGGGTAGAAACTAATAAATATTAAAAACTCACCTAACAACACAGAAGGCGCACAGCAAATAACCCAATTAAACAAAAACAGAGAAGACGAATTAAAGTGATAAATACCCAGTTTTAATGCTCATGATAAAAGAAAGGCGGCTGGAATCTCCCAGATCAGAAATCAGAGAAGAGACACCATTCCACAGATTTTATGGACAGTGAAAGGCGAAAAAGAATCTAATAATGTCCCCACATAAGAAACGGATCATAGAGCTGCTCACTGTCATCATGCCTATCCAGCGGTTGAGGGGAACGAGAGGGGATGCACTGTGACCTCTCAGATGGCAAAGGCTGTTGTGTCTGCCATATAAAGCTTATAACTTGAAAGTTACATTCTTAAAAAATATAATAATGTGCAACAAAGAAATACTTGGTACAGAACCTGTTTAAGAGCTCTATTTTCCTGAGAATGCTTGTGTTTCTCTGAGTCTGAGGGAGAAGAGTTGCCCATAATCTCTACACAATCGCTTCTAAATATCAGGGAAGATGCAAATGCAGCTCTCTGCCTGCTGATAAACCAGCCACAGCCCCTGATGTTTGAGATCTCAGAGGACATTCCAGTTTCCGGGTCTCTGCTGTTACCATTTCGTGACAGGAGCTTGTCCAGAGGACACATCATGAATTTTGCAGCAACACTGGCTTTCATTTTGGCTATTTCACATGGTAATTGTGGTGTACCGTACTGTGTGTGTGTGTGTGTGTGTGTGTGTGTGTGTGTGTGTGTGTGTGTGATGGTGAGTGATTTAGTTTGTATGTGGGTCTGTTTGCAGGTGGTCAGTGTGAGGTGCAGCTGGTGGAGTCTGGGGGCGATATGAGAAAGCCTGGGAGGTCTCTGAAAATCTCCTGTGTAACCTCTGGATTCAACATCAAAAAGGATGGCATGAATTGGGTCCGCCAGGCTCAAGGAAAGGGCCTGCAGTGGGTCTCGGGTATTAATAGTGGTGGAAGGGTCAATGCACCATCTCCAGAGACAACTCCAAGAACACACTCTATCTTCAAATGGACAGCCTGAATGCTGAGGACACGTCCATGTATTACTGTGCAAGAGACACCCAATGGGCGCAAATCAGTGAGAGGCCATACACAAATTTTCCCTGCACAGAGGACAGTGGTCTCCAGGGGGCGCTCAGGACCCACAGAGCACAGGGCTCAGACCCAGGAGCAGGTGCAGCTGGAGCTTCAAGGCTGGTTTCCTGTGGGGATCTGCGGATTCTGCTAAATCTGTTTCCCTAGGGAATCTCTCTCTAATTTAAGAATATTAGTTCTGTGCCTACTTCTGGTATCTGTGAATTTAAATAGTATATTGTAATGGGAGAATATAGTCTGTCTTACAGCAACAAACAGTCTGTCCCTTAAGGGCAGGAAATGACTCTGTCAGGTGTCCCTGCATCAGAGTTCTCATGACGCTCAGATAAATACTTTCCAATCAGACTCAGGGGAAATAGGAGACTGGGAAAAGGTCACTATTAAGTGCCAACATTATTGACTGAAAATTTCACAGTATATTCTTCCATCACTTTGTAAGGTTTCATGACAATCACTTATTCAAATTATAGAAACGTTGATACATGCACACAATAGAATGCTATACATGCCAAAAAAGTACCAGAGAGACCACAAAGCACATTAGGACATAGACATGAGTGTAACTAGACAATTACACACGCACACAAAACAATGAAGCAAAAACAAAACAAAAAACACCTACAAAGGAGGCTCCACTCAAATTTGGGCATGTTGTCATATAGCAGGAATTGGGAAATGGCAAGGGCTTCTGACATTCAGCAGTGTCCCAGCGTTACTTCAGTTTCATAGAGTCTCCTGTGATGGTGTTCTCAAAGGAACCAAACTACTGTGTTGAACTTAAAGCTTAAAATCTCCAACGTGGGAGGCACAGCTGATTGCTATTCTAAATTCATGAGTTTCAAGGTATGATCACATGATTTCAAATGGTAAAACCAAGATCAGAGGAGGGAATGGAATTAGAGGTTCAATTCAGGACTATCATTGTTGAGGTTCTCTACTTTCTGGACGCCAAGGTCTTCCAGCCTCTACTGATGTGCTGTTGATTTTCTTTCTCTCTTGGCATTGGTCTGACAAGGGAGAAAACAACTCTGCACTTACCTTTTTAGCACCCTCAGGTGGATTCCAGCACTCTTGTGTTTGATGAGTGTAAGTTTTGTCTGGAGCTCCGCTAAAGCTAGAGGTAATTAACTGAAGTTCTGTCATTCTTAGGGAAACATTGTGAACCTAGGTCTGAGGTGTGGCCTTACAAACATCCACGTTTCTCCCTCAGGGGCAATATGGGTCCAGGAGAAATTTCTGCTCTCTTTCCAGGATCGACCTTCTTCTGTTTTTACCTCATCTGTTTCCCCCACAGTTGCTATAGTTTACCACATGAGACCATAACTTCCTGTTTTGGAGTCTTTAACTTCTACATCTTGGTATTTGTATATTATAGATGAGAGGGCCTATATTCTGGGGGGTGGGGGGGAATCATATGGTGTCCTCTGTTTCTATTGGTTTCTTGTGTGACTTAACACTACAGTTAAATGTGATAATAATAAATCATATTTTCCCACAGATTTAGTTGCCAGCTACTTCCTCCAGGACACTATTTCTGCCGTCAGCTACTTTCATAGTAAATTACACACAAAATGACACGTTATTCTGCTGATGAAAACCAGACTAGCAAAGGTATTCAACTCTAGGAGAGAGGACACACCCCATAGGATGTCCAGTTCTCCCCATTTACTGGAAAGCTAAGATTATACATAAGTCACAGTGGAATTTTTGCTGACCTAAGATGCCCTTGTGGCAATATTAAAAGTGAACAGAAAAGGTGTTGAACAAGAGAGTGAAACCATGTGTGATGGTTTTCCTGATCAGGATGTCTTTGTGTTTGCATGGTCCAATGCAGCTGGTGGCTCTGGGAGACTTGAGGCAGACTAGGGCCCTTCTGAGATTCTGCAGTCCAACCTGTGGACCCCTCCCCAGCAGTGATGGCATGGATGTCATCAGCCAATTCCATGAAGGGCCTGAAGTAATAGTTATTCCATAGCCTACCTACACACTGTGAATTCCTGATTGACAGTCACCAGAGAAAAGCCAAGAACATTTTTTATTTTCAAATGGACAGCCTCAATCTAGTTCAGTAATGGAGACACGGAAAAGGGAATGTGTAAGAATCTGTACACAAACCTCCCTAAAGGGAGGTATGGACTTCAGGGATTGCTCAGGACTCTGATTCACAGGACTCAGTCTGGCAGACAGTGTGGAGGGGAGTTAAGAACTGGCTTCCTCTCCATCTTACAGCTTCCATTGGAGATTTTCACGATGTCAGGGTTTGTATCAACTGCTCAATTATAAATTTTGCATTGTAAGGTGAGGAAACGGGCTCCCATTTCTAAAGTGCAGAAGGACACAAATGGAGTCAGATACACACAGAGGGGACAAGGCAAAGATGAGGGATCTCTCAGCTATGATGCAAATCTGTGTCCAGTAAGGGTTTTGAGAGGAAAGGGTGGCTGGGATTTCCATAAAGTCAGCACAGTCCAGCATGAACTAGCAATCACATCACAGTGTCCTCAAGCCATAGTTGTGCATCGGAGCTGTCCTGTGTATCTCAAAACCTGGCTTGTCTTAATGCCCTGGACATCCTCAGACACTGGCTGGGAATCAGGACTAAACAAGTGATGGTTTTCGGAGGACACATTTGAGGGCCTGGAGCATTGTGCTACCTTGTGCAGAGTAAGGAGAGGTGCTTCACTTGAGCAAACATCTTGTCCACTGTTTGCCTTGCGTTTTGATTGCAAATTGTCCCCACCCCTCACAAACATTTAAAAATCCACGTGTCAGAATTTTATAGGTGCATATTAAATAGTTTTATTTAATTGTAATACAAGCATCTTTAGCCTACAGTTGTACTTTCCCAAGGGACCCACAGCCCTGTCAGAAGAGAACTGATAGCCTTCAGTGCCCAAGGCTGGGATTTTAACCTACTGCCTGAAGAATGATTTGCATAGGAGGAAGCCCTGTGCTTATAAATAGAGTCTCCTTTGTTTCTTCTGAGGCCATCATAGGGCAATTCTTCTTTTGAACTCATCTCTGTGTTAGTTTTGAATGAGAGAGCACGTTTTCTAGGAGGTGTCTGTGAATGGTCAAAGGACAGCCCAGCATTTCTGAGCCAAGTATTCTTCCCCTCCAGCCCTTCATTGCTCCTGCCCTGACTGAGGCTCCCATATATCCTGTGCATCAGAGGTTGGGCAGTATAGAGTTCTTTGAAACCATCAGGTTCACCCCACAGTGTCCTCATTACCCCACACTCTCCAAACACATTACTTTTTTATACACTGACGCCATTTAATCAACCTTCTCAATGTCCTTGGTCATTTTCATATGTGGTAAATAAATGTTTTAGAAGAATTAATACTAGATCTGTCCCAAGGAGTTGGGGATTGGTTATCCCACCAAATATCCACCTCTTCCATGATGCCATCCAGTGCCTTTTTCCACCCACTCCTCCCTTGAGTAGATTTCCTCATGTTTCTGGGCTCTGTGAATTGTTGCAATGTCCAACAGATACTAAGGACAGGCAGCGGTAAGCTCGACCAGAGACTGCCCTTCACTCTTGTCCCTGTATTTCATTAATGTACATATGCCCTGAGGCCTCTGGCAGGATGTCTGCAGTTGGCATTGACTCCCTACTAATGTTCATCAGCCAGGTCTTTCCCCACCTTGGCCAAGATCATCACAAACCCCACCGCTCTTACAAGCAACACCATCACTTCATCCAGTGCCTGATTGCTAAGGAAAACCTCAGGGTAAGTCAAGTGAGTCAAGTGCCACCGTGTTTCAGGGAAGAAGTTGCCAACTAGAAAAGTTGGTCCCCAGACAAGACAAGGTTTTAACTCTGCGAGAAATGCAAGATTCTGAAGAGAGACTCTGTTTGACAGAGAACGTTCAGAAGAGTGCAGACCAGTCAGGTGTCATGACTTCACGTGTAGAGACACAGCAGAGCAAGGAGGGGGGAAGAGTTGTTTAATAGACAGGGCTTTACCTATAAATATAGACACATCGATCTATTTCCCCATCCTCCTATATATATTTGCATGTACATGTCTTTGTCTAGACCTCCATAAATGCCCTTTGACTCCTAGCTCTTTCCTCCATCTCCCTTGACTTTCCTCCTGCCCTACTACCATGCCTCGTTGCCACCTGGGCTAGAGTATACCTCTTGTCTACACAACCTTACCCTTGATCATTCCCCACCAGGCCTGCCATCCCCCCCTCTCTACCATTTGGGGTCCCATGTTGTTCCCTTGTCCCTGTGTTTGTTAACACTACTTCCTTACCCCCCTATCCCCCCACCCAAAGTCCCCCCAGAACTGTCGGTCCAGTTTTTTTCCCTACAGATAGTTCATCCAGCCTGTCCTATTCAGACAGACCTGTGGAGACACTAACATGCACGAAAACAAGACAGAGGAAAACAAAGCAACAGTATGCAACCAGACAACAAAACAACAAAAATAAACCACTGAAAATCTGATTATATGTGTTTTTGTATTCTTTCCAGGATGAGGCTTAAAAATGAAGTCCTATTTCCAATATTTTATATTTTCCTAATTATACATTCTCTTCTTGTTCCCAGTTTAGGTCAGCACCTTCAGAGTTGATTCTTCTCTCTGTGCCTGAGATAACAGATCACAGGGAAAAACTGACAAGAGCTTCCACCCTGTGTACCACGTGGTCTAGAACAGATTCAGTAAGAGATTGGCAGTATAACTAGGGGATTTACTGGGGTGGGCATCTGGAGGATCCTTGAGCAAAAGCCGGGAATGGCAGGGTTCAGACTCCATGCCGCTGTCTCTCAGCATCAATGAGGATTCACCTATGGAAGTGGACAGAGACATCATTCCTGAGCAGACAGCCCCCAAGCACTCCTCTCAGACACCACACCCAGGACTCTGCCCAGCAGGACAGTGGGGTTTGGCATTTCTGGGCCCCTGCTGCTTCACAGAAGTCTGGGAGCTGCCACTACCCTTTCAGTGGGCCACTTCCCAGTGTGTGTCTGATGGCACAGAGCGTTTTGGAGAGTGCAGTTGGATTTTTATCCATGCCTGACCCCAGAAATTCAATAAACACAAATCACAATTATAAAAGAAAAGCTAAATAGTTATCAGTAAGCAGAAAAATGTGGAACCAATAAATAATAAAGGCTTTATACAAATAAAATCATCACAATTCATCTGATACAATTAAAGCTTACTTTAGTGATTTTAAATGAGATGAGAACAGCTTTTAACAATAATACACACCAGCTTTCAATATATTAAGAAAATAAATGATAATATATCTAGGGAAAGTGAGGTAAAATAAAATTGTCACACTTCATGGTATATCATTAAAATTTAGTGATTTTGAATGAGACCTGAGCAGCTTTTAGCGTGAATACAAGTCAAGTTTCCAAGTGTTAAGGAAATACATTAATATATCTGAGGAATGAGCAATAAA
The DNA here is from genome assembly GCF_050624435.1 of Tenrec ecaudatus. NCBI lineage: Eukaryota > Metazoa > Chordata > Mammalia > Afrosoricida > Tenrecidae > Tenrec > Tenrec ecaudatus. The sequence continues at coordinate 84,599 of NW_027459451.1, forward strand.
CCCCTCATTATCTTGATGGGATATCATTGTGTTCACAGAATAAAGAAAGGATAAAGTAGAAATAGCATTGTCCCTTTCTAGGGTCACCAGATTCAAAGGAAATAGATGATAACACTATTCTAAACTTTAGAAAGAATGGAAGATACATGTTTAAAGGCAAGATACATTTATGAGATCTACCGAGGCAATAAACCTCAGGTGATTACCCTCTGTCCATAATAGAGGGATGGGAATCACCTGGTTACTAATCAGATTGCATTGGAGAGATGATTATAGTAGAACAAAATGATAAACCTGGCTTGAATGGTTAAAACTTTTTCAGTTAACCCCCCTACTGATACATGTTGGGTCTGATCTGGTTTTTTTTCTTAACTATTAAAATAATTTAATGTGTCTTTAGAGTTTGTTTACAGGTAGACTTTCGATATCAGTATATGTATACAACCCCACACATATTTTAACATTGAAGGACTTGTAACTATCATAGTTAATCATATATATAGAGAGATTTCATGGTACCACAATTGCAACCTAATTATTTACATGGTACAATCAATATAAAGCAGTCCTAGATCTTAAAAGTAAAACAAATAAGAATTTGAAGAAAACATGCAATCTTTGAGCAAGTAACACACCTCTTTCATGTTAAGGACTAACAATAATGACTATTCACACTGAAGGCAGGTAACACCACTGGTTTGAGAGATTTAATAATCAACCTGTTCAGAGTCTGGTGCACAGCCAAAAATAAACATCAAGTGTTCAAATGATACAAGTATGAAGGGCCAAAATTTGGAAGCAATCTAATGAATTAAGCCGTACCATTAAGTCTCTCTCTCTCTTTATATATATTTATATTTATATTTATATTTAAAGCTAAACAGTTACTTACTACTATCAAGCTCTTAAGAGTTTGGTGGCAGTCACTCTTAAGTAGGCACTCTTTAAGTGGATTCCTTATGGTAAAAGCTAAACCTGTTTTCTCGATTTTAAATGTGGTTAAGATGTCCAGGCATGGAAGGAAGCAAGCTGAACCATCACCAGTACACAATAATTAAATACAACATAGTAGAAATATTTCATCTCTGAGAAGTCAGACACATGATTTCTCAAAAATCACAAATGGGACGCAGATTTAGTTGCTGACTTCAATGATAGCCTGGAACTGGCAATTTATGGCCATCTTTAGCTCCAACAAAAAGTATAAGAAAGAGTGATGAGATCAATATTCACCATTCTTGGATCTTCAGCAAATTCAGGATCAATGTAGAAAAACCCTGGCATGTCTACTTCCTCTTGTGGATTAAGCCTTTGTTCTTCAAAACAGAAGCACTGTATTCTATTGAAATACTGTCCAGCTTCAAATGGTACAAGATTGTATGTAGAAATCCCGATGACTGGCTTGTCAGTCGGGTTCTTAGCTTTGTAAAATGCCAGTGCCGTCTCTCCTGGCATTACATATATTTCCGTTTGCTGAGGTCTAAAGTTCCACTGGAGACTTGCATGCACATCCGCATTAAAGGTTACTTTAGAGGGAGGGGGGAACGGGGAGGGAGCGGGGGAAAAAAAGAGGACCTGATGCAAAGGGCTTAAGTGGAGAGCAAATGCTTTGAGAATGATTGGGGCAGGGAATGTGCAGATGTGCTTTATACAATTGATGTATGTATATGTATGGATTGTGACAAAGTTGTATGAGCCCCTAATAAAATGTAAAAAAAGAAAAGAGGAGAAAAAAAAGAAAATGATTAGGGAAAAGAATGTACAGATGTGCTTTATACAACTGATGTATGTATATGTATGGATTGTGATAAGAGTTGTATGAGCCCCTAATAAAATGTTTAAAAAAGAAAAAAAAGGTTACTTTAATAATGCGATCCTTAACAGGCACCATGTTTTCAATCTGGTTAGATCCATGACCAGCTACAGCTGACCCTCCAAGTCCAGTAGTCTGGCAATAGAGCCGATAAAGGGGCACCGCTGCGTAGGACGCCCCCAGCATGGCCATGGCGACCGAGGTCACGTATGTGAGGACAGTCTTGTTGCGGCGCCGCCAGGCCTCCTCCTGCGCGCGCATGAACGGGTTCGTGCTCTTTGGCCCCTGAGGCGGCTGCAAAAGCAGGCCCAGTGCCTGGCTCCGGAGCCCCGACGTCCCTAGCCGCCTCAGTCCCCTGTCAGGAGCTTGGGTGCCACTCCGCCATGGGCAGAGGAGGGGCTCTAGCCTCTGGTCAGCAACGCAGCGTGACCCCAGCGCCCGGCACACAGCTCCAAGTTCCTCCATGCCATGAGCCAGACCTGATCTGGTTTTCAACATTCTCTCTCTCTCCCTCTGTTTCATATTGGGTATACTCTACTCAGATGTATTTTGTCATTGGTGGTAACCCTACTGAATTTATATTATTATCTTTTCTGTTTTTCTCAGAATATGAAACCTGGGATTGATGCACCTATAGACACAGCAAGTAAAATAGGATATGGTGGGGTGGGGCTATGGGAGACAGACAGAGTAAGATGGGGTTGATATTAAAGAGTTTAGGAAGTAAGAAAATATTTTGAAACTGACTGTGGTAGCAAATGTACAATATGTCTTGATGTGATTGAGCTATGGAATTATACGATATCTGCATTATCACACCCAAAAATGGTTTTTGGAAAATAAAAAGCAAGATTATGTGCTTCATAAAATGAAAGGTATAAGAGATTATACAATATAAATATTTAAAACCCCATATAAAATTTAAAATATTATTGTAGTAAATGAAATATAACAGAAATAAATGGAGGAGCATGTCACGGTATTTATTGTAAAACTCAGTGACTCTAAATCTTGCCATTTCTAAACTGAATGATAAATCCAATGTGATAACATTCAACATCTATGTAAGGATAAGGTCACTAGAAGAACAAAACCAGAGCTGCATAGAGAGATAAAGAGAACTGCTCATGCAGTTGTAGAAGTGGGCACCTCCATTCTGACTCTAAGTCCTCGAGTCTTAGTTAGGCTTCTCCTGACTTATGTAGCTTCAGGGGCTGATAAATCTACAATAGGCTGGAGCACAACTTGATGATAGTTTCAAAGGCAGGTAAATAAAAACAAGTCATACTTGTTATTGAAGATGTATATTACTTCAAGGTCAGATCACATGTCAGATACCAGGCCACTGTGGACTCTCAGGATTGGCGGGGGTTATTTCAAGCTTTCGGTCAAATTCAAAACCTAGAGCTTGAAGAGCCCAGATGCAGGATCCAAACCCAGAAGGAAACGAACAAGTTTCCCTACCAATCTGTTTATAAAGGAAGTAGATCACATTCACACAGAATATTTGTTTTCCAGTTGCTTCAGAGCTTTGTCCTGAGTAAGGGAGGTACACTCTACCCTAATCATACAACTGCTTGGCTACGCACAGCAGACCCCATTATGGAATTGATTGAATTGTGTTCTTTCACATGATGAGGAATTACTAGGTGCCAACTACCAAACCACTAAGCACACTACCCCGCCAAGTTGACACAAGCCTAACTATAATAGTCCTCAACAGATACTTTGAAAATCATCAAACTCTTTTACCACTTATTTAAGACCACAGTGCATTAAAACACAAAACCAAAATTAAAACAGCTGACCAGATTTTAGAGAACTTTATGATTTTGTGTCTTTTATACAACTATCAAAACAATAAACAACATAAGGCATCATTAGTTTGCCCTTTATGTTTGCTTGATTCATTCATTTAAACAATATGGTATGTCACTGTTATACTTTACAATTCCCTAATGGCAAAGACATTGAACATGCCATCATATTCTCACCAATATAGCTATAGTCTTTGGTGTCTGGTTCGAGTTTGGGATTTCTGATGCTTGTGTGGGAGGAAGTGATAGGTTGTTTTTCTTTTTAAGTTTTCCTATTTAATTTGTATTGTCAAGTATATGTGCAGCAATATTATCTTATGGCTAATATCCCTCTGCAAATTCTGGGCCAAAGAATTTCAGGTGACCATAATCTTATGCTCAGATTTTCACAGTGTTGAAATATATATTTATGTAGAAATTTAAAGATATTCTAACTGACCAGAAAATTAATATGGCCAACCCTAATCTGGGGGAAATAATCTATGATATGAGGGAGAGAAATGAGGAAGGAATCTGAATGGGGAATGGCTTTGTAAACTGCATGTCTAGAGACAATCCCACAGATTCCATAGGCATTAAGGTGAATAATTTTCCTTGAGTCTAGGAAATAAACACAAGCTTTAGATCTCTGAGTAGTTTTCAGAGGGCTGTGCCCAGCGTGCAAATGAAGAGGATGATTTTGGTTGGAAATGCTCACATTTCATATAGAACAGAATCCCCTGGGAAAGGGGCATTTAAAACAGTATGTATGGTTGTCCCCTAAATTTTGAGGACTAGTTGCCTGAATAGACCTTATTTTAATCCAGGGTGCCTGTTGAGTCTCAAGCAGGTGTCTTTTTTTCAAAACCTGAAATATCATTATTCTTTTTCTGCCCCCCTGATAACTTGAATTTCCACTCACTTCTCTGCTGTATCTTTACACTTGAACTCCTGACAGGTTTTGCCCTAATTTTGGATGTGCTCTGGAAAACCAAGTGACTGACATCTCACAGTCTTGCATCAATTAGAAGTTATAGAGTTGAAACTTTTCTTTTCTGGGATCCACATTCTCCAGTTGGAAACCTCCTCCCTGAGACCCTATGACACTGGCATCTCTTTATTTACACTGAGATTGGCCTTAGTTATCAAAACCTGAGACGTGTTGTTGGTAGGAGTGCTGGAGTTGGTGATGGCAGTGGTTCAAAGAAAACCCCAGAAGACTTTGAGGAGGTTGATAAGGAAGTGTTAGTTTGGAAAGAAAAGGTGTTTGGAGAGCGTGGGTGATGAAGATACCCTGGTGTCCACCTGATGTTTTCAACAAATGATAGCCTGTCCACTCTCTGGGGCACAGGACATACAGGAGCCCAAGGCAGGGCAGAGACTTTGAGGGGCTGGAGGGAGAGAATATTGAGCTCAGAAATATTTGGTTTTCCTTTTATCTTTAATACACACTGCTTAGGTCAAGTGCTCTCTCATTATAGACTAACATGCATACGAGTTCAAACACAGTTACCCTAGCATGGGCTCAGGAGGTAGAGGGTTGTCTGGTCTCTATCACTTTCTGTTTATAAAGACAGTGCTCGCTCACATGCAAATCATTCTTCGGGCACTAGGATAAATTTCCCTTGGGCAGGAAAGCTATCAGTTCTCTTCAGACAGGCCTTCAGGTCTCTTGGGAATGCAGAGCTGTGGTCTAAAGATGCTATTGCTGTGTGTTCTCCTGTGCCTCCTGACAGTTCCCCAAGGTGGGAGATTCAGATATCTGACCGGGGTCTGTGGGGATGGTTGTGAACTCAAGTGAATAATGGGGACCATCTGTTTTTGTTTGCAGGTGTCCTGTCCCAGGTGCAGCTTCAGGAGTCGGGTCCAGGACTGGTGAAGCCCTCCCAGAAGCTGTCCCTCATCTGCACTGTCTCTGGTTTCTCCATCACAAGCAGTGGTTACTGCTGGCACTGGATCCGCCAGCCCTCAGGGAAAGGGCTGCAGTGGATGGCATGGATATGCTCTAGTGGCGGTACAAATTATAACCCATCATTCCAAAGCAGACTCTCCATCACTAGAGACACATCGAATAATCAGTTCTCCCTGCAGCTGAGCTCCGTGACTGCTGAGGATTCGGCCATGTATTACTGTGCAAGGGAAACACAGTGAGGGGAAGTCAGTGTGAGCCCAGACACAAACCTCCCCTGCAGGGAAGACACTGGGCAGCAGGGGGCACGCAGAACTCACTGAGTGCGCACATCCAGCCCTAGACAGGCACAGATAGATGATGGAGCATTTCCTTTTGGAATCAGGGTTCCTTCCGTCTTTCATCTCTCAGCATGTCGACGGACATTTTTTTCTTTTTCTTACTCTCTAAATTTTTTCCTCACTGCCGACCTGAAGGAGAAATTAGCATTCTCTGTGTGCAATACAAATAGTAAAGTGACTCTAAGAGTTCATTTTCATCCTATAGAACCCAGTTTCCTTCTTGAAAAATAGGTTATCATGATAATTCTCACCCTATCTGTTACTCAAAACCTATTGACAATAAAATACAGGCATGTCCAGATTCATGCGTGCAATGAATGATTTCAAATGTACTGAACTCAGTGACCTCCTACAGTCCAGGGTCAGGTCTATGAAGATTTCCTTCTGCATTGTTCTCTGTGCACTGTTGGCAGTGAATGACTAATGATCTCTATGTCTGAGAAAACAATGGTGGTGACTTCTGGGGCTAAATTTCTGACACGTCCTTAGTGATGCTTGCTACCCATTGTCTCCCTGTATGCAGAAACAAAGGTTCCAGGCACAGAGAGACCCCTGCCACTGGGAACAGGTGAACTGAATGACCTGTCTGTTGGGTTGAGTCATTCGAAAGATCATTCATTGGAGTCACAAAGAAGGAAGCACTCATTGGAAGACATCTTTGATTCCAAAGGATAATAAATGTGTCACAAGAGGAGCAAATTGCAAACTGATTTCTCAAAATGTTCTTTAGGCCATGTTTTCAGCAGATGCCAGGGAATGTAGTCAGTGATGCTTTCCTCTCAGAAGCTGTGGTTTCCCCAACTTGTCAGTACCTCTCTAGGGACACCGTGCACAGTGGCTCTTGGGAAACTTCCTGCATTGGAATCTGCCTTCACTTCATTGGAATGGGCTTTGTCTGTCTGTCACCATTGATCCAAAGGCAGACTTCAGAATAATAGGTATTGATGAGATCTGTTTTCACTCCAGGATACTAACTAGGCCATTTGTTGTCAAAGTTAGAAATAGTTAATGCAAAAAGAAAATATTCTCATGCTGAGTGGAAATTTTCTTCACACCCTCTGATGTATCTTGAAAGTTTTCATCCTAATGAATACTCAAAAATAGATATTTATTCAAAAAATTTCCCTTAGAATGATCCAGAAAAGATTTTCTATGCAATATTATTGTTTGGAATCATATAATTATTAACAAGATTCTCAAGTAAAATGGAAAGAATGAAGAAGAAAAAATAAAGCTAATCCAAAAGAAAAACAGCAAGAGCAAAGCATGAAGCCTTACAAAATAATAACCAAAAAAAGACAAAAATTAAGAGAAAACATAAGAAAATGAACTCAGGGCAAGAAAATTGAGGAAAAAACACAATAATTCCACAAAGGGGCAGGGGAACCATAAAGACAACCCAATGCATAATGACAGCAATAAATGCATACACATCAATAATGAAATGGAATGTTAATGGATACAATGTACCTCTCAAGAGGCAGTGAGAAGCACAATGGGTAAGGAAACTTGATCCATAAATCTATGCTTAAAACAAACACGATTGAGACATAAAGAGAAATAGAATCTAAAAATCAAAGGTCGAAGAAAATACATCAAGAAAATGGCAATAAAAAACAAGGATAGCAATATTAACCAATGACAATTTTGAAGTCTGTTACTGGCTATACAAATTAATAGTGAAATATACTTCAAGACCAAATCTTTAATGGGAGACCCATAAGGGCATCATATGATAAAAGGAACAAAAGAGCAAGAAGAAAAAAATATTAATGAATATATATGCATTCAATGGCAGACCCTCAAGATATATTAATCAAACTCTTATAGACTTAAAGAGAGAAATACATAATTTTACAGGAATAGAGTTAAATACACCTCACTGGGTTTTACAGAACAACTCAAAAGATCAACTAGATAATAAATCAATACAGTAACAGAAGAACTAAATACTATAATTACTGACCTCTTAGACATATAGGGTGCATGCTATCCGGGAAAACCTCAATGTATCTTCTTCTCATGTTCATATGTACCATTCTTCAGAATAGTCCACATGTTAGGCTACAATGAAGGCTTAATAATTTTTAATTTGTGATATTATAAATAAAAATTTTTACTTCACAACATTATGAAATTAGATATAAACTATAGGAAGATAAAAGAATAAAAAGGTAACATGGAAAATGAGAAATTGTGTGCATTAAATTGCTTGGAAATGGTAGGATTAAGGGATTAAGGTTTTAAATTCCTTACAAAAATGAAAATAAGCATACCACAAGCTTTGGTACACAGCAGAAGCAGTACTAAGAACACTTGTTGTGAACAATGTATGAAGATATCAAAAAAGAGAGCAAAGTCAGTATGGTAACACAACACCTTCAACAATTAGAACAAAAAGAGCTATGTAAAATATCAGTCATAAGAAGGCAATAAATATTAAAGAATGGAGCAGAAATAAATGAAAAGGAACAGGGAAATAATCCATAAGACAAGTTAATTCTTTAAAAATATTAACAAATTTTGACAAACTACTGGTAAACTAATTAAAGTAAAAGTAATAGGAAAAGCAAATATAAAGAATAAGAAACAAAAAATCCAATATCACAACAGAACCAAAACTATGAAGATCACAACAGTGAATTTGAAAATTTAGAATAAGTGGACATATTTCTAGAAAAACACTACCTATCTTTATTTTAAAAATCATTTGGGGGGGGGGACTCATACAACATTATCACAATCTATCCATCCATCCATTGTGTCAAGCACATTTGTACATTTGTTGCCAACATCATTCTCAAAACATTTGCTTTCTACTTGAGCCCTTAGCATCATCTCCTCATTTTCCCCTCCCTCCCACTCCTGCCTCACTCATGAACCCTTGTAAATTATTACTATTTTGTCATATCTCACAATGTCTGACATCTCTCTTCACCCACTTTTCTGTTGCTCATCCCCTAGGGAGGAGGTTATATATAGATCCTTGTAATCGGTTCCCCTTTAAATTTCCACCATCCCTCAACACTCCCAGTATCACCCCTCTCTCCCATTGTCCCTGAAGGGATCATCTGACCTGGATCCCACGTGTTTCCAGTTCCTGTCTGTACCAGTGTACAGCTGGATTTGTAAGGTAGAATTGGGATCATGATAAGATGGGGGGAGGAAGCATTTAAGAACTAGAGGTGGGGGGAGGAATCATTTAAGAACTAGAGGAAAATTGTATGTTCCATCTTTGCTACATTGCACCCTGCACTCTTCTCCTCCCCAAGACCCTTCTGTAGGGGGATGTCCAGTTGCCTACAGATGGGCTTTGGCTCCCAAATCTGCACTCCGCCTCATTCACAATGATATGAATTTTTGTTCTTTGATGCCTAGTCCCTGATCCCTTTGACACCTCGTGATCGCACAGTCTGGTGGGCTTCTTCCATGTGGGCTTTGTTGCTTCTCAGCTAGATGGCTGCTTGTTTACTTTCAAGCCTTTAAGACATCACACACTATATCTTTTGATAACTGGGCACCATCAGCTTTCTTCACCACATTTAATTAAGCACCCATTTGTCTTCAGTGATAGTGTTGGAAGGTGAGCATCATGGATTGCTAGTTTAATAGAACAAAGTATTCTTGCATTGAGGGAGTACTTGAGTGGAGGTCCAATGTCAATTGGCTACCTTAATATGAAACTAATAAATATATGCACATAGATTTATTTCCCCATCATCGCATATAAATATATATATACATATATGCATGCCTGCATTGAGATCTCTATAATTATCCTTTGCCTCCTAGCTCTGTCCTCTATTTCCTTTTACTTTCCTCTTGCCCCACTATCATGCTCAGCCTCCATTTTGGTTTTAGTAATTCCTCTCAGTTACATTGTCATTGATCAATCCCTACCAAGCATCTTAAATCCTCCTTGCCACTGATTTTGGATTCCTTGTTGTTCCCTTGTCCCTGGGTTTGTTAACACCACTTCCTTTCTTAAACATATATGAGTTCACTAGGTTTATTTCTCTAGTCACCCTGGCCTAACATACACATAGACTGAGTGAAACAGTTTTTTAAGACAGACATAAATCTTGGAATGAAAGCTACAAACTATGAAAATAATTTTGTTTTAAGTAAGCTCTTTTTTCAGAGCTTCCATTTCTAAAGCCCTAAATATCAGTGAGAAAGGCCGGGTATATAGGCGCCAGTTAATGCCAAGGAGAGAGAGAACTTTATGCACTGAGATAAGTCTTTGGCTTAGCTAGTACCCATGATAACTTGCTCCTGCACACAGTCATGGGAGAATCAGTGAGACAAGGTGGAGGGGGTTAACTTGGGGTTGGAGTTATGGAGCATTTCTTGCTAAGTTACAGGTGAACAAAGTATAACATTCTCCTAACTAATTTATATTTCTACCAAAACAACAGTAGATTGATTCTTCAAGATCCTCTCTCTCGAGTTCATGATACTTTCAACATTCTAGGTCAGAAAAAAAAAGCCTCAAATGGGGCTTTCAGTGAAGTTAACACTCAGCTAAGACCCAGAACAAAATTATACCCAATGAGAATGGGGGTGGGGGGCATGGAGTGGAGACCCAATGCCCATCTGTAGACAATTGGACATCCCCTCACATAGGGGTCACAGGGAAGAGATGAGCTAGTCAGGATGCAGTATAGCACCGATGAAGCACACAACTTTCCTCTAGCTCTTTGGTGTTTCTTTCACCCCACTATCATGACCTCAGTACTACCTTAGAAATTGGATTAGATCAGAGCATGCACCTGGCTCCAGATAAGAGCCTGGAAAAACACATGGAATCCAGGATAGATAAACCCCTCAGGGCCAAAAATGAGATTAGAGATACTGGGAGGATTAGGGGAGGAGAAAGGGGGAATTGATCACAAGGATCAATCTAGAAACCTCTATGAGGAGTATAAACAATGGAAAAGTGGGTGAGGGGAGATGGAGGATAATGTAAGATATGAAAATAAAAATCCATAATTTATCAAGGGTTTGTGAGGGAGGATGTACAGGGGAGGGAGGAGGAAGAAATGGGGAGCTGATATCAGGGGCTCAAGGGGGAAGACAATGCTTTGAAAATGATGATGGCAGCATATATGCAAAGGTTCTTGACACAATGGATGAATGTATGGATTGTAATAAGTGATGTAAGAGCCCCCAATGAAAGTATTTAAAATAAATACTCAGCTAAACTCAGATTCTATCTTCACATACACTCAGCCTCTACTGAGTTATTTCTGATCTCTGACTTGCAATGTAAAGCAATGTAAGGAGTGTCAGATGGAGCGAGGTTGCTGAGAGTCCCCTGGCCAACACAGGGTGAGACAATCTTTCATTTAAGAATGTACTGGACATCAGAGGGTTCTGACCCAATTTTGTAAGCTTTTCCAATTGTCAGTCTTGTGCCTCTCCCAATCAGGCCCCTTTCCTTTCCCTGCTCCTGTAGTCCCACATTTGATTGTGTTTAATTGATCTACCTATCATTATTGCTTTCTTTTGAATTCTGTAAAGGAGTTCAAAAGAACTACATGTTCGGTGTAAGGAGAGGCTTTCTGCCAAAGAAAAAGACCTGACTTCAGTTTTTGTTGTTGATGATATTTAGTGTGTTTTTTTAACAGACCTTTGAAACTAATCATAGTTCAAGAAGTCTTTAAGAAAAGTATTTCTTTCCTCTCACAACACACTACCAGGAACGATATCCATTATATATATATAATATATATACATACATATATATATATATAATTATATATTATATGTATATAATTGTGCAATTACTCAAATTTTATAAATAGCTAAGCAATCAGAATGTTCTTGTGAGTTCCTGGATCCTCTGTATTTATACTCTCTGAAAATTTATTTTCATGTCAGTACTTTGTGAATCCTTGGAGGTACTACTGCCAACCCCTGGATTGTTTTGTTACTCAAATAAGCTCTTTAATTTTTAACAGAAACCCCAGTATGCTCTTTGACAGGAATGATGGAAGATGAAATGGTATGAACATTTTTTCTCATGGCTGTCTATCAATCGCTGCTACATCCTGAAGGAAAGAAAGAAAGAGGAGGGGAGAAGGATGAAGGAAGGGAGGGAGAGAGAGTAATATAGAAGCAACAATACATGGAAATAGAGTTGCCATCTTAAGGAAATTTTATTTTTATTAATCTAGTAGCTAATCTTTGGTGACAAGGATGTATTTACTACCAATAAATTAGCCAAGAGGAATCAGATTTCAGAATAAGAACAATAAAGTCATTGGCCATTCTGTGTGAGACCACTGCCCAACCAGCTTAACCCTGTGTAACACTGTAAATTTCACACTTACCCAAGAAACCTCCCCTGGGATATGACGTATTGATACACGATGATGAAATACATATACCTCATGTAGTGCCAACAATTATTCTGTATTTTCCTTCCTGATACTCTTTGGATGCATTTCTTTCTAGAAAAGTATACCATTCCATCAACCTACTATCAGTTATGTCTAAATATGCTGGGCAAACATGCAGAGAAAGGACATTCCCAACTTCAGGTCACCATGGAACAGAAGGACTTTGGTCAAGGATCCAGAATGTGCTAGAAAGACATCGCCACATCAAACCAGAAGACATTTAGAAGGAAGAATTATGAAAAACTCATTTCTTGTCAAAAGTCACAACCCCACCCTGATGCACACTCAGGACTGTTGCTGTGAAATTGATGCATATCTGTTATTGCCTACATTTCCTTCGTCGTGTCCGTGCCTAAAACTCTAAACTCCCCTCCTCCACTGTGCTTTTCCTTCAGGAGCTGGCCTTGGAGAGTCTTCTGGCTCACTACATGCTTGTTCCAAGTAGAGCTCCCCCATCTCATTTGTATATAGCCCCCTGCCTTTGTTTCTCAGCAGGAGTTTGATTGGTAACTTGGGACACACTTCCTCTTGCTGTGTTTATTCAATATGACATTACATATTCATCTCCGCCTGCCCCTACCGTGTCCTCCCAGAACAGTTATTCTACTAGGTCCTGTGAGGAGTACTGTTTTATGTTTCTACATATTTTTACTTATTTAGTTATCTTTGAGTGTGTTCCAGTTTATACCAACCCTGTGTCCAACAGAACAGGACACAGTCTGATGCTGTGCCATCATCACACTGGTTATGCTTGATCTCACTGCTACATCTGTTGTATCAATTCATGCCACCGAGGAGCTTCCTCTTTTTCACTGACTGTCAACTTTACTAAGCATGGTGTCTTTTCCAGGTACTGCTCTCTCCTCATAGCATGACCAATGTGTGTAAAGTGAAGTATCACCATCCTTGCTTCTAAGAAATTCTCTGGTTGCACTTCAGTTCCAACGATGCTGAGCTTTTCATCAAGTTTAACCTGCTCCAATCCACTTGTCTTCTGGGTATTCTTTAGAATATCTACTGTATGTGAAGAAATGCCTATGGTTAGGTAGCCCATTTATGAACAGTAGAGTGTGATAACTACAGAAACATGCTATAGAGGTGGACAATGAGACAGAGGAAGACCAATAGGAAATCTGAGATGTACCTTGGCCAAGACAGAGATAGCCTGAACAAGAAAACAAGCCAGGAGAAACCTTATTTGCTCCTCTCTTAAGCTCTTGGGTTTATGGTTGTCCATTTTTAAAGCCTTTGTGAAAGACTGCAGCCTACAGTAAAGGAATGGTAATGGGTAGGTAGATGGGTGATGCCATGGGCCAAGGTGATGGCAGAAGCTTAAAAATACAAGATGCATCCAGGAAAGAGATGACTTATCAACATGTTTGTGCCTAGATTCTGGACCCCAAGCTTTCTAGGTAATGCTGACAGATGGCAAACAACACAAACTGTAGGAGAGTGGTTATTGGTTTGGGTTCAAGCATAGCCAATCCATAGTCTTGGTCTGCAAGGGAGAAGGGGAAAACTGAGTGCCTAGGCTTAATCATGTAAAACATGTTCCTCCAGGAACATAGTTTGGCAAGAAAACAAAATGAAAGTGCTGGGAAGAGGCTATGCTGTGATAAAATAGGGAGGCAGTAGCCTGAATGGGTAGTTGGACATCATTGGCACTGCCCTTTTGCAATCCCTAGGATGTCTCTGAAGGCAGGGATGTGTGAGGTTGCAGTTATAGGATAAAGGGTGTAGACTAGTGCTCCTCTGAAATTAATCAGCAAGTCAGGCTACTAGAGAAAAACACAATTTGTTTAATGCCCCGTCATCAAGCATACCTTAAATATAAGGCTCACCATACCACCAAGTCTTAAGAACAGGTTTCAACTCAGGGATCTTATTTTGGTCGGTTGCAGAGAACAGTTGCCTTCCAGACCCCTCCGTGAGCAACATTCTTAATCTAAGCTTGACTAAGTTCTAACTCCTTCCAGAAAACTGTTAGCCTATGTAAAAAATACAAAACAACAGAATGGTGATAGTCATTCTATCACCAGTCAAGAGATCAATAGATACATTGTATTGGATGAATAAACCTTATTTGGCTGTTTAGATTGTTGAAGAGCAGGGATCTTACTTTAAAGAGTAGGTTCCCCTCACCCAAACTACCGTATTATGAATGGCCTCACATGTGGAAGTTGATCACTGAATAAGGAAGACTGAAGAAGAACAGATTTGACTGAATTGTAGTGATGGCCAAGAATAGTGAAATAACATTGTTCTCCAAAAGCACAAATAAGTCTGTCTTCGAATAAATGAGCTCAGAATGTTAGTTAGAGGAGAGAGTAGGGAGGCCATATTACATACTTTGGACAATGTTGTCAGAAGGGAGGAGTCCCTTGAGAAGGACAATATGTCCGGTAAAGTAGGGGGGAAGTGAAAAATAGGAATCCCTCAACAAAATGGATTGACAGTGACGGCAGTAATGGGTTCAACCTAAATTGCGAGTCTGTTAAAGGAGAACGCAGTGTTTCTGTTGTGTATTGGGTCCCTACAATGTGGAATCAACTCAATGGCACCTAACATTGACAACCTCAGAAACCACTAATCAATACACAAGAGAGGTGCAAAATACTTGTGTGATAGTTATATTTATAAAAGTTATTTCCATGATAACAGATGCCAAACCTTTCATGTGAAGTTTTCTGCAACATAAACTCTCTTATTAAAAAGAAAGAATGGCTTGCCTTTGCTATAAAAAAATAAACAAGGTGATGATAAAATCACTGAGGAATTCCTGTCCCTCATTGATGTACACCATTCTCCTGGAGGTGAACTGAAGGAAATTCTCTATGATCCATGCAGCATGTCTTATGGCAGAGTATTTCTCATCTTGGGCTCAAGTGTGAGGGTAGCACACAGTCACTCTGGTGTGAGTGGCTATTTGTCCATCAAGGATACTGTAAATCATTTATCCCTCTATGCAAGTAGTTCTCAACCTGTTGGTCACAACCCCTTTGGGGGTTGAATGACCCTTTCACAGGGGACGCCTGAGACCATCGGAAAACACATATTTTTGATGGTCATAGGAACTGAGACCTTATCCATCTCCAGGTAGGTCTGCCAACATGCAGATACACCCACATGAGTCCCTGACGTGAAGACTGTTACCCATGCTACACCAGGCTTCAAGACAAATTTTCATTTATTTATAATTAGAAAGAAATATTTCACAATATATAATTATATGTTGTTTTTGTTATTAATCACTATGCTTTATTTATCCTCAATTTGTAACAATAGAAATATATACTGCATATGAGATATTTACATTAGGATTCATAACAGTAGCAAAATTACTGTTATGAAGTAGCAACAAAAATAATTTTATGGTTGGGGAGTCACCACAACATGAGGAACTGTATTAAAGTGTCATAGTATTAGGAATTTTGAGAAACACTGCTCTACACTGGGAGGTCAGTTGCAAGACCTGAGGATCCCTCCAGAACAAGTGATCTATGAGGTGAGTGGGTTTCAAGAAGCTCAGAGGGTCCAGAATCAACTGAATCACAATTAAATTCCATGAGAAACTTCAAGGCTAAATCTAAAGTAGATTAAAGACCAGAGGATTCACACAGTATGAATAAACACTTTTTCCCTTAAGTTCAAGTTATTGGGTGAAAACATAACAATAGTTGTGAGAGTACACTTACTAACATTTTCTTTTTTTAAAATCTATATATATTTTTTTACAAAACAATCTTATCACCTTCAAAGTACTCTCCATTACACTTAATAGAGTTGTCAAACCTGTGATTACATTTTTGCAAACATTTTTCAAACTCATCTGTTTGGATGGCTGACAGCACCACCCATGTTTTTTTTTTCCTTCACCTCTTCTTTTTTTTCCTCTTTTTTTAAACAATTTATTAGGGGCTCATACAACTCTTATCACAGTTCATAAGTTCATACATATACATACATCAATTGTATAAAGCACATCTGTACATTCTTTGCCCTAATCATTTTTTTCTCCTCTTTTCTTTTTTTACATTTTATTAGGGACTCATACAACTCTTATCACAATCCATACATATACATACATCAATTGTATAAAGCACATCCATACATTCCCTGCCCCAATCATTCTCAAAGCATTTGCTCTCCACTCAAGCCCCCTGCATCAGGCCCTCTTTTTTCTTCTTTTCTTTTTTTTGTCACTTACTAGCATTTTCTATGAGACCAGTAATAAACTGTTAACAAGGCTAGATGATGATACTTCAAGAAAACTGTAGACCAATATTTATAATGGATCTACATGAAAAAGTGCTTGAAAATATTGGGAACTGAGTCAGACAACACACTGAAATAATTATATACCATGACTAATTGGAATCTCCCCCAGAGTTGATTTAACATAAGAAAATAAGCTCTGTAATATAGCAATTAATGCAAAAAAGGATTAACTATCTAAATAGACACATGAAACATACTAAACAAAGTCAGAGGCTTTTCATGTTAAAAAAAACACCTCTGAAAATCTAACATGAAACAATATAGTTCAATATGTGAATATGATAATACACATTCCTATTTTAAAAAAATGAAAATGTCATACTTAGAGGAAAGAGAAAAACATCACCCCACCTCAGAAAAAGGACAAACATAAATGTGCACTTTCACTGCTGATATTAAAAATTGACTATGTTCTAACTAGAGCAATCAAAATATGATTTTTTTTTAAAAAGAAAAGAGGCTTCCCAAATGAAATAAAATTGCCTCTAATCATAAATTAATGTTCATATCCATAAAATATGCAAAATATGCCATAAATAGCTAATAAATATATAAACGTTGTAGGCTACATTTCAACACGCAAAAATAACTTTTGAAAGTTAACCCAATAACTATTAATTGTTAATCAACAACTCCCAAACCATTAACCCTTACACCTTAAGACGCTGAGCATCCTTACAGCACACTGATAATATCCTAAAACATTGAACCCCTAACCACCTGAAAAGCTCTTTACATCCACGATGTCTATTAGCATCCTGAGCATTCCCTGATAGCCACAGCTAAGTGGAAAAAATATAGGATTTCCTTAAGAAATCCTAACACCATACACCAGGAATCCTCAAACCAGGCCCGTGGGCCACATGCGGCCTGCCGAGGATATTTATCAGGCCCACCAGTAGTTTTTGTTGCTGCTGCCAGTCCTGCTTAGCAGCAGACCTGTCCAGTGTGCATATAAATTTGTTCATAGTTTCTTTAAAAAAAAACTATAGTCTGGACCTCCAACCGCCTGAGGGACAGTGAACTGGCCCCCTGCATAAAAAGTTTGAAGACCCCTGCCATACACGCTCAAACTAACCTAATTCAATTATCCCAATTGTTTGAGTCAGGAACACAACTTTGAATATATTCTCCAACCTTAATCTTAACTTTATGACACAATGTCTCAATATCAGAAACCACCTTCCAAAACTATACTGTTTAAACCATAACTCTCTATCTTTATGCCATAACACATAAGCCCCTAAGTAACGCCAAACATAAGCTGGTAGGCACGACACATTCTAAACATAGAGCCCTTTAATCCATCCACCAACATCTGACTCTCCACTCATGACACTGAAATTCTAGTTCTATCCATTGACTCTTGTTCTTGAACCGGGAGCATTAATCCCAGGGCCTAGATTCCAATCTCAAATACAGACTCTGACTCTAGCACTCTACAACCCTACGCAGAACCCAAATCTAACCCATCAAGAAACTCACATTGCTAATTATGTATGTGGAACTGTCTGCTCTCTCAGACTTTACCTAAATGTACAGAACTAAGGTAGGCAGACAGGCAAAACCAGGAACCACAAGCACATTTTCAGTAAACTTTTAAGGCATTTGCATCTGATTCATGGAAGGTGGCAAAATAAAGTGGTTTATACATGTTTTATATGAATATTCTATATATGAAATGAAAAGCTCATTAGCAATAAGTATGCATGGAAATTCCCACACTGGCAAAATAAATGGATCATAAAGAAACACTAGCAAAAAAGTAAAACAAAAGAGGCAATAGTTAGAAGAAATGCAAATGAGGACTCTCAGGTTTATGACCAATATGTGAAGAGCCCAAAGTCACCATTCCAATCCCCAAGAAAAAAGGTGACCAATTAAACTCAGAATACAGAGGTCACAGGTCATGGTTTCGTTTGGTTGTCCATTAAAAAAAATGAACTCTCATTGGGTCAATTCTGACTTATAAAGTCTCTACAGGGCAGAGTACAAAAGGCCCTGTGTGTTTCTGAAACGGCAACTCTTTAAGGGACTAGAAAACATCACCAGTTAATGGTTTTGAATTGCTGAATGTGTGGTTAGCAATCCAACACATAACCCACTACATCCCCATGGGTACATCATGTTCTTATAAACTGGAGAAAACTAGATTGCAGCTAACAATAAGAAAGGTATTCTTTTCAATGTCTCTAATTAATTAATCTAGTTAGGACCCAGACCAAACATCAGTCCTCAAAACAGGGGGTAGGTACACATAGGTAGGTACGCTCTCAGTTGATTTCTACTGTGAAATCATTCTATGTCCCTGCCTATGGGACCATTTTGTTTAGTGGTGGTTTCACCCTATGCCCTTAATAATCTAATTAATTGAATTCATTGAAAACTGTGATTTGAAGAATGTGATGGGATTACCTAAGAGCGACCAAAATAATTTGTTCCAGGAGAAAATACCTTCGGGAGTTATCCATTAAAAATCATACAGAGACTTCCGGGAAGATGGTGACAGAGTAACACATACCAGAGGGACTCCGCAGAATCCAGCCCAGGAGAGTTCCTCAGAGGGAAATTCAACGCCACTGGATCGCAGGAGGCACAACATAAAGATAAGTAGGCTCAGATCCACGGGGTTTTGAGGGGCTGGGGGCTTTTGGCTTACTATAGTGGAAGCCGGATGGGGCTCGACCCTAGCCTAGCCGCTGTGTCTGCCCAAGCCGGGACCATTTGGAGCCTGTAGCAGGGCTTGGCCTCCGCACATCCACAGTTTTCCCCTGCCTGCCTCAGGGCAGGGACAGGGCCCTTGAGGCTCCACCGGCAGGGATTGGTGTTCAGCTGCATTGTTGATTCTGTTTGCATCTCTGCACTATATTCCCACGCAGGCTTGGAGGGCTGCTCCGGGGCTTTTTCAGGGCACAGCCACAGCTTGCAGCGCCCCATGGGCTGAGCAGGGACTGAACCCAAACCCCCACAGCTCCATAGGCAGGGATAAAGCTTCAGCTACACTGCGGTGCCAGTTAACATCTCTGCTCTTTGCACCCCCACTTCTCTGGGGGCTGCTCAGCAGCTTTCTTGTGACTCTTCTTGGGGCTCAGCTATGGACTGCCACTGGGGCTTGGGGCAGGGAGTGGTCCCTTGCAGGTCCACAGGCAGGGAGTGGGACTCAGCTGCATAGTTGCTTTTCCTTCCCTCGCTTCCCTGTACCCCGGCACAGTCCGGTCTCACTGTTTAATTTTGCTCCCCCTCTTGTTCCTGAACTGCTCTCTCACACTCCATTGCAGACTTACGGGACACTCCCATTGCCCTGGGGCATTTGCGCCTGGGCCACACCCAGCTAGGTGAGCTCCACCCTGCATAGATAGCCCAAGGCTAGGGAAAAGGCCTGCTTGCTCTCCAGGGGATACTCCTCTGACTCCTCACCAGGGAATTCCTGCCTGTGTACCTGGGGACATAAGGCAGCTCAGCCAACACTTATCAATATTCAAACCAATAGCAGGAACTTCAGCCCAGTCCCTGCAACACTGGGGCAGGCAGCCGACCTGCCATCTGGGGCACTCCCCTGATAGGGAAGCCACAGGAAGATAAAGTGGTAGGTTAATAACCTAGCAAAATCAGCTGTAGGCAGTTCAAAGAAGCATTCCTATAAGTCTTCCAGAGAGAGACTAGAAAATGGCACCTGGTCCCTCAAAAACAATTCAATGCAAACAGCCATCAGCCCCAACGACCTCAACAAAAAAACAGGAGAAACAAAAGACAAAGGCAGTAGATGTGCTGAACATAGCAACATACATAGAAGAAGCAGACATTGAGAAGCCATACAAAGAAACTCTCAGAATGCTGCTTGGAGTCATGCAGGATATGAAGGAAACAATTCAGAAAAAGGATGAAACGATAGAGGAGATAAAAGCCGTACACCAAAGGGAAATACAGGAGCTTAGGGAGGAAATAACGAAAAACAATAGCAAAATCATGTTCCTTGAGAATCGACTGGAGGAATCAGAAAACCGCATCAGTGTCTTGGAGGACAACCAAGCAGACTTTAATAAACGTGAACAAAAATCTAATAAGAGCATCAGAGAAGCCGAAGAAAACCTAAGAGCTATGTCTGATGCTATGAAGAGGTACAACATTAGAATTATTGGCCTACCGTAGGAAGACACAACAAAGAAGTCATCTGCAACAGTAGCGAGAGAATTCCTGGAGGAAAACTTCCCCAGCCTAATGAATGAAAACCAAGCAACCATCCAGGAGGCTGAAAGAACACCAGCACGACGGGACCCCAAGAAGAAATCACTAAGGCACATAATAGTTAAACTATCCAACTTTGAGGAAAAGGAGAAAATCATGAGAGCAGCTAGGGCAAAAAAAGCAATCACATATAAAGTCACCACATAAGGATATGTTCAGACCTATCAGCAGAAACTATGAAAAAAAGGAGAGAGTGGAGTAACATATTCCAAAAGTTGAAGGAAAACAACGCAAATCCAAGAATACTCTACCCAGTCAAATTATCGATTGAGAAGTAAAAGTCTTCCCAGACAAGGAAAAACTCGAAAAATACGTTACAAAAATCATACAGAGTATAGATTTACTCTGAAACTACAGTGGTCACCATACAAAATCAAATGGTGGGCCAAATGCTTGCTATTTATCAAATTATCATCTAATTTAAATACAAGGAGCTCATTGGTAGCTAATCTTTCATGCCATGAATGCTCAAGTGGGTTTCAAAAAGATCATGGAAAAATGGAATAAAGATGAATGGAATTTATACATGATCATTTTGAAGCCTCTGCATATCTGTCCCTAATAGATAATGCTAAACAGTGTAGTATCATTATGTTAAACAGAATAATGCAATAAATCTTTTATAATTCCTCAATTATACATCTTAAAAATCTTTAAGAAACCTGTTCATCTTCCATAAAAACTCAGAAAGAATATTAAGAAATTTACATAGAGTATCTTTCTTGAAGATCTATTAAAATTGGTATTAATTTATTCTCTAGCTATGGTAAAGAGACCAGTTAGGCTACAGTGTTTCTGTACAATTCATATAGAAACTTGTGAGAGCTGAAAAATAACAAAATGGTTTAATTTTTCTGGGTCCTGCAAATTTTGCATATTCCAAAAGGTGGTTTCTCATGTTATAGATAAAAATTTAACCTCATTGTACAGTTTTGAGTTTTCTTTCTTTGAAAGAATGCCAGGTTCCATAGGTTCTGGTATGTGTGTACATGCATGCATGTGTGCCTGGCTTAGTTTTTGATATGCTTCCGCACTATAATGGTTAACACGGATAGGTGTTCATGGAGAGATTGGAAGATTGTGTCTCCTCAGAGTCTCCAGGGAAGAAAGCCTGGGTGATGCACTTTGAGAAACCAGCCACTGAAACCCCTCTGCAACATCCCTGTGCTCTGACACACATGGAGTTTGCAGGAGTTGGTGTGGGTTTGATGGCATCTGTTTGGCCGGTTTCATTTCTAGGGGTGGGGGAGAATGCTGGTTTCATTTGCTACCCTCAAGGCTGTCAGTTCAACTCCACCAGCAGTTCTGTACAAGAAAAGCGAGCTGGTGGTTCCTGTGTAGATTTTGAATCTCAGACACCTACATAGGAACACTATGAGTGAGAATTGACGTTGTGGCAGTGAGTTTGCTTTTTGGGGTTAAGGACAATGAAGGTTTGTAGGTGGTCAAACAGCTTGAACTAGACAGTTCCAATGAGGGTTGACGGGTTAAATTCAGCCTGCATTACTGTGAAGACAGGACTGGAGATCTGTTTCCACAACTTATACTCCAGAAACGCTATGGAGCTGTTCTGTTCTATAACACATGAGGTTGCCATGAGATGGAATTAACATGACTTGGCACCTAACAAAAGGGAAAACTAAACATGATGAAAGCATGTTTATGTCTATGGACACATTGGTTTTATGCTGAAAACATGGCTAAATCAGAAACACAAAAACAATTTTCATTAAGAATCGCTGTGCCCATAGTGAAAAACATGTAAGCCTACTGAGAATTTGCATATCTAAATTACTTAGTGAAGAAGTCCTACTGCTACAGTAAATATATGGCAGCTCCACGAAATGTAAGCAGTTGTATCCCACGATGTGGCAATCTGGTCACATTAATTATAGCCTAGAAACCACAAGGAAGAGTTTAAGGTCCTATGGCATCACAGAGTGCACCAAAGTGCACCTGAGAACAATAAAGCAATGAATAAAACAAGTCTTTTATCAAGAATACTTGGATAAAAGTTTAGAGCAATTAAGTATTCCCATGCAGTGGGAGATAGAAAATGGTAACTTAATCTTAAATAAGATGACATCTTACTATATATAAGAATTATATATCTGAATGTTACCTTGTATTAGGAATAATTGTGACCCAATTTTTTTACAATGAGGAGCTAACCTTAGTAGGACACAGTTCCTACACAGTCAAAGCAAACAAATTGAAGAAGAAACAAATGAAATCAATCAAAAGGATTAAATGAGTTTACATAATTAGAATTGGGTTCTATGAAACATTGTCTGTATCCACTAGGATAACTGATAAGTGAAAGCTTTAAATACATGTCACTGTGAAAATAAATCAAAACAACCAAAAAAGTGCTTACCTTGAAGGCATGTGTCACTAAAAGATAATATTAATGCACAAAACCAAAACACACTGCCATCGAGTCAATTCTGACTCATAGTGACCTTATAGGGCAGTGTAGAACTTCCCTCTGGATTTTCAAAACTGAAACTCTTTACAGTTGAAGAAAAGCTATTCTTTCTCCAGATTAATACAAAAAAGGACCTGAAAATAAATAAAATATTTGCTGAATTCTGCACATCAAAAGGATGATAAAGGAAACAAAAGTTCCCTATTAATAAAAAGGGTGGACATTAAATTTGGGCCAGCAATGCTCTATGAGTCACGAGGGAAGATAAGGGGATGATGGCACGGGTGGAAGAGCATAGTGATAAAGAGGATGAGCCATTAACAGAACCAATCTCTGAGCTGAGGTGCTCTTCACACTGCAAGTGGAAAGGTACAGCATCAGCAGAGACAAAACCCAGGAGCTGTATTAGAGATTAAAGTTTTAGCACCCCAGTTAGTAAAGGGCTGTGGAAGGCAGTACATGCCTAAAGTCCATTTAAAGGGTATCCCCATAGATTAAATCCTCCTCCGCATTATTTCTGATCATTAATAAATGTTCTCCTTAAATTTTATTTGAGATTGGAGTCCCTCTTGCTGTATAAAACAGAGCACAAGCTAGTTTCTGGTGGGCAGAAATGATTAAGGAAGCACACGCAGTCAAGATGTTTTAGAGTAAAAAGGAGACCCCGTTTTAAATATAGTTTAAAGAGAATATTTGTTAAATCTTAAGAGACAAAGACAAAGTAAAGACACAAACAAAGCATCTATCTGGATGAGGGAGGCCACCAACAGGAGGTGGAAATATCTTCCCAGGTTCACAATTGAGATGTGAATTAAAGAGGTTGTGGGGAAGGCACAGGGCAAAGGAAACTGCCACAAAAGCATGATTGGTTATCAATGAATACATCACAATGACAGATTCTTCCATCCTTTGATAGCAGGCTTACAAGATGGGTCAAGGGCCTCCTGACCAATGCAGTCAGGCCAAGGCTGATAGGACATGGTTCCTGTCTAGGAGACCCCTGTACTGTCTCCAGTTTGGTGACCTCCATCAAGGACACACATGCAGGCAATCCTCCAAGAGACACTGCCCCCCCCCCCCCCCGGGCTGCGTGGAGAGGTTAAAGTAATCCACTCTCCAAAGCCCTCTGCCCGAGGGTCAGATTACCTACAGCCTTAGTTCCTGGGCAGAAAGCACTCAGTGGAGGTTTACTCTATGCGAGGAATTAAACTGTGCAGGGATTAGGGCTGTGACTGCTATGGCAACCTTTTGCAAAGCAAGGTGCTGGGAAGTTAAGCTCTAATACAAACCTCAGTCCTCATGGGGTGACCTGATGACTGCAAGGCTGGCCTCTTCTTTTGGTAAGGTCACTCTGGGGTCCCTTGCTCTCATGCCTGACACCTGACATGGAGGGAATGGACACCAGACAAGAACCTACCTCCAATCGGGCCTTTCTGGCTTGAGGGGTGAGGGTGCATGAGGGGTTCTGGGCAGGATAAAGGAGGCAGAGTATTCCCATGTGTGAATGCTCTGTGGCCTGTACCCAGCTCAGAAAGGATTTAAATGGAAACGTCCCAGGGGATCCTGGAACTGGGGCCAATAGGATGCGGGAATTGTAACAAGACACCACTGGGACGTCAGGAACCAAGACACCACTGGGACGTCACCCTGCAGGGGACTCCACGCATGGGATCCACATAGAAACACAGAGACTCACCTACCCTTATGGGAAGCTCACTCTGAAGCTTCTCAGTCAGAGGAAGTAGGTTCAGCAGGAAATTACATCACCTAGGTAGGGGGTGGGTGGAGTCTGTCCTAAGGGGTGTGACCTGGAAGAGATGAGGAGGGAGTGGCCGAAGGTGAGCTTCAGCACCTGGAGTGGCAACTGATTCTTTCTTAGTTGCACAGTCTGGAAGCCCTGCTGAAACCTGTTCATTTTGGGTGACCCTGTCTGCCTTTGAAACACAACAACACACAAGCCATGACAGGAAGACAAGCTGACAGAAAGTGGTGGGTGGAGAGCAGGCTTCCCAACTGTGAATATCCCCAAGAGACACTCCCATTGCATGGACTACAGAGACATACCTGACAGCACCTGATGCCATCTGCTCCAATTGACCATGCCTCTCCTGGCACCATGTGACTTTCTCATGAACTCCTCCAATCATGCAAGTCAGAGAAGAGGCCTAAGCCTTGTAGACTCAAGAGCCACAATGGAAAGACCCTTCACAAAACTTCATCCTCAGACACTGATTTCAGGCTCTGCTCCCTATGCTAGACCATCCAGACTCCAGCCTCCTTTTCCCTGGTGCATGCTCAGGTGAGCATATAAATTAGAGATTCCTGAAAATGCTGCAGTTGTCTTCTGCTCCTCCTCTACCCCTCCCCCTCTGTCTCAATCTCCTCATTGCTAAAGATGTATTCCCCCAATCTGTGGGTTCTGTATTACTCTTTTGATGCAATCTTGCTGTGTACATAAATGTCTTATTTCCAGGAAGTTCCAGTCATCTAACTGTCCTTCACCAACAGTGTTTCCTTTAATACATTTGTTGTGTTGATGTCTCTCCCTTCCATTTCTATATTATTGATTGTTTTTTATCAGGAATGGGTGTTGGATATTGCATTATATATTTTCTGCACCTATTAACATGATCAGAGGGTTCTAATTTTCTCCTGTTTATGTAGTCGGTTACATTAATATGTTTTCTAATGATGAAACATCCTAGCATCCCTGGTAATAATCCCACTCAGTCAAGGTGAAATATAAGCTCAAAGGCAGGGATAGGCGCTCTGTAACTCAATCCATCCCATTTCCACAAATCTGTACATAAACTGTTAGGGTGTGTGATGTAATCATTCTCAATTAATTAGAGTCATGAAATCATCAAATTTGTTACTGTGTTTTTAAAACACCAGTGTAATATATCCCGTTGTAGAGTGTATTTTTAAATGCTTTTACCCCACATTCTCTGCAGTTGTACAACTGTGTATTAAAGTTTCTCGTGCATGAAAATAAAAAAATAATGTTCTCATGCACATCTACAGTTGTTCAAGATTGTCCTTAACTCTTGATTCATCTTGAATTTATATATTTTAAAATCATGATTATATGTTTTCAACAACTGTTCTGAATGATTATTACGTTAATGCTTATTTAAAAAAATACTCTAACATTTTAGTACTTATTATACTCAGAGCCAGTGTACAATGGAAGTTGCAATTGTTTGGTGTCATTAAGTGAGTTCTGAATTATAGTTACCCTGTGTACCACAGGAAGAAACACTGACCTGTCCTATACCATCTTCATAATTGTTCATATATTTGAGCCCATGGTTTGAGCCTTTGTCACTCTAAAAAGTTATCTTCTTTTTGCTGCCCCTCTACTTTACCAAGCACCACTTTTAATACTATTGTATTTACCTTCAGTGTTCAAATACACAAACACACTAAGGTTTTATGTTTATGAATAAGAACATACATTTAAAAGAACAATAAAATCAGACCTGTCATATGAATTCTAGACTCATAGAACAATAGAGAGCAGAGTAAAAGCTCCTTAGGCTTTTGTTTTTTTCCCTTACATTTTATAGAACATACTGTTTCATCTTTACCATAGCAGGTAGTGTCCTTATAAACAACAGTCCAAAACTAGACCGGTGATGTAGTGGTTTATTTTCTCACTCTCAGACATGCATAAGCACCACATGGAAGTTAAAGTATACGCCAGGTGAGGGGTCGCGCGGTGACCTGTTTGGGGTGACCCTGGTGCACACAGCAGCCTGGCTGGGGTGCAAGCGTCCTTCTTCCCCCTCGCCCGCTCCGTCGGCGCCCCTCGTGTGGTGAGATGTGGGAGGATGACCCAGGGGCTGGTTCCATCCCCCAGTTTTGGGATTGGTTGGGGTTCCTGGGGAGAATTCCTGTTGGAGAAAGGAGGATCCCAGACTGGGGCTTTGGGCGTCGGTGTTTCTGATTCATTGCGGGAATTTTGCGTGTCTCCCCCCCTCCATTGTTTCCTTTCACACAGTGGTGCCTCCTCCCTGAGACTCCTAGAATGTCTTCAGCTCACAGGTGAGCCGTGGGTCTGTTGCTTCTCTCACCACAATGTGAATGCTACTCAGGAAGCCAGTGGCTGCAGCTGGAGCACAAAACGTTTTAGGGCTTCCTCCTGAGGTTTGCCTAGTCTTGTCCCCTGTGCGGGGTGTCTTCTCCAGGAGTAGTGAAGGGGAGAGGGAGGGGTGAATCTGGTCTGGAAACTCCCTGGCTCATTCTTGACAGCCGGTAGGGCAGGGAGCGCGCTCACCCTTGAGGGTGTTAAAGTGATATTCCAGGCATTCCCAGGTTGTTGGGGGTAAGTCCAGGACTGAGACCTCAAGGGAGGTGACCCAGGTTGGTGGCTATCAGTCAACAGTATGGCAGGTGGCAAGTAAAAGGAGAAAGAAACAGGCCAAACTGTACAAAGATGGGGGTTCCGTGAGCAGGAACTCAAGCAAAGAGAGGGCCAGTCTTTCTTTGTGAAAGCATATAAGAAGGGCAAGACCCCTCAAGTACGGAAGATCCCCCAGTCCCACATACACTCTTCAAAAATTTTGCATGTTGCTTCTTTAATTTTTACAAAACCCTGTTTGTTTGTATTTAACAGTAGAAAGAAGCTGGAGGAAAGCTTCTTAGTGGAGGACAGACAGCTGGAGAGAAGGTTTCTTTAAGAGAACAGGAGAAAATTGCCATCAATAATGAATTGCTTTTCATGCAGAGAAAGTAGCCAGTAAAAGACATTCAGGCAATTGAACTGGATCCATATTTCTGCATATTTGTTAGTGTGGGGGAGTGTGAGAGCTGCTCCTGCTTGTTGCCCAGAGGGAAATTTATGTTTTCTGTTGCCTCTGAAGAAGTTTCTAGTAGCTTGCCCTATGTTTAGATTTATGCTGACTCCATTTTAACTGTGTATTCCCACCTGGAGTCATTTTATCCTTATTCTAATGATTTCCCTGCGTATGTTGCTTGGTTTGGGGGTTCTTTTTGTTTTGGTTTTGAATCAGCGATTTAGGAAAAGTTCCAGCTTTAAGGAAGCCATGGCCCAGATCCGGGACCTGAAGGAGGCCGTAGAGTTGCTCAAGGAGATCATCCAAGTGGGGTGTGGCTCTGCCAGTGAGAGACTGAGGGGCTGGCCTGGTGTTCCACACCATTCCTTGAAAACGTGCTGGCATGACAAGAGGCAGTACTCCCCTGAAAACTCACTGCCAGGGATTCTGACCCAGAGACCCTTTGCACAGGGTTGGGGTTTCCCACACTGTAACTCTTCAATGGAGTAGAAAGCCTCATCTTTTTCCAGCCAGTGGTTTCTAGCTGATGGCTTTGTGGTTAGAAGCCTAGCATGCAACCCACCAGACACCAGGACACCTGCTCTTTACTGTAGTCTTAATTCTCCACCTCCCAATCTAGCGGGTCGAGAAAAGCTCATCCCCACGCCACATGAGACTCCCTACAGCTCGCTGGCCAGGGGGATGTTCTGCTCCAGTCCCTGCCTGAGTGTGGAATGTGATTCATGTGCATAGACCTGCTCTTGTTGATTCCATGATGTTACACTGTACTTTCTAGATCCAGCTCCTGTGTAGAGACCAAAGCCCTCCAGCATGTCTGTGTAGGCTGATAGGCCCTACTGTCAAAATTGAGGTCAAATTCTAGTCTATTCATTAGCTAATTTCCTTAGGAAAGTCTTTGAGCCTCACTGAGCCTCTAGTGGTTCATTTCTAAAGTGGGCCGGATGTTTGCACTTGAGGGTTAAGTGACTCAGTGCAGGGTGTGGCATGCACTCGGTGGCTGCTGCTGTGATCTGTGCCGCCAAGAGGCATGCACACAGATCCTAATGAAGCTCGGCTGAGTGGAAATGAAGGGCATGGGACAATGACAGCTGAGGATGAAGGTCCAGGAACATTGCTGGGGCCTGTCCTCCCTTCCAAATGCCTCAGGGGCACAGGCATTTGAAAGGATGAGGAGAAGGAGCTGGCACAGGTCAGCCAGGACCTGATGCTAACCGGCCTCGCAGAACTCATCCTACTTCTTGATGAGGGCAGGGAACCTTTGGAGGGAGTTGAGCAGAGCAGTGACATGGCCATGGCAGCATGAGGTATATCACTGGGGCTTCAGTGTGGAGCCTGGTGCAGGTACTTGGAGAAAGGGGGCAGGTGTGGATACAGGGAGAGCAGTGGGGAGCTTGTTGGGATAGTTTAAGAAGGAGGTGTGGCCGTGGCATAGGGATTGTAGTGGGGGCTGACGGGAAATATCCGGAGCCATTTTGTGTTGGGGCAGATGATAGAGGGGGGTGGCTGGCAAGATTTGGTAGCATACAGGATCAAGAAATAAAGCTGACACTCAGCTTCGTGATGTATCTAAAGCTTGGGGACCTCCTGGGTGAGGATCAGGAGGCAGGATGTGGGCATCTTATGCAGGCATTTGCATTCCTTACCTGAGTCACGACCCCAGGAATAACTTGCTACATTGACTGGCAGTTAATGAACTTGCTGGGTCTTTTCCCTCTGTGTCGCAGCAAGGGCCAACCTGACTTAAGCTCTCCCGAGATGGCCAAGCAGCCAGTCTACAACCTGGAGAAAATTGACAACAAAGTAGAACCCACTGTAGACATGCTTCTCAATTACTTGCAAGGTGGGGCTGGTTGCAAGGGGGTGTGGGGTTTCGGGGCTGGGGAGTGGGTGGGGGTTCTGCTGGCTCCTGAACAACTACAGGTGTTGACAGCTGTGCCTTCAGTGAGTATGGGACCTGGGGGACACCACTCACCCCAGTGGACCATGTCATTCCAGTTTTCAAGAAGGCCCTGGACCTGGTCATGCAGGTGCAAAAGCGAACCAACAAAGAAACCAGAATAAGAAAAAGCCCCAGTGATGACTCCAAACAAATCTGAAAATAATGGAAGTTTCCCACAAACTTTTTGAAGGCCCCTTGTATCTCTCTCACAACTTTTGCCTGTTCAGTTATTTACAGGTTTAAGCCTTATTGACAGCAATTATAAAACTCTGGTGAAAGGTAACATTCCATGATCCTTGTAGTGTTTCCATCACCTCTACCTTTCACCCCCCACTTTCTGCATACTGACCCTATTAACCACCAATAAACTTTGATATCTCACTAGGGGGAAGTTCTGTTCCAGTCTCTGCCTGAGTGTGGAGGGTGATTCATGTGCAGAGACCTGCTCTTGTTCATTCCGTGAAGGTTCACACTGTACTTTCTAGATGCTAGCTCCTGTGTAGCAACAAAAGCCCTCAACATATCTGTGCAGGCTGATAGGCCCTACAGTCAGAATTGAGATCTAATTCTAGTGCTTCTATTCATTAGCTGATTTCCTTGGGAAAGTCCTTGAGCCTCACTGAGCTCCTAGTGGTTCGTCTCTAAAGTGGGCCAGATCTTTGTGGGTTAAGCGACTCAGTGCAGGTCTGGCAGGCAGTCAGTGGCTGCTGATGTGATCCGTGCTGCAGAGGCATGCACACACATCCTAATGATGCTGGACTGAGTGGAAATGAGGCCATGGGACACTTACAGCTGAGGATGAAAGTCAAGGAAAATTGTTGGGGCCTGTCCTCCCTTTCAAATGCCTCAGGGACACCGGCATTTGAAAGGACAAGAAGAAGGAGCTAGCACAGGGTAGCCATTCCTGGTGCTAACCAGCCTCCCAGAACTCATCCAGCTTCCTGATGAAGGCAGGGAACCTTTGGAGGGAGTTGAGCAGAGCAGTGACATGGCCATGGCAGCATGAGGTATATCACTGGGGCTTCAGTGTGGAGCCTGGTGCAGGCACTTGGAGAAAGGGTGCAGGTGTGGATGCAGGGAGAGGTGTGGGGAGGTTGTTTGGATAGTTCAAGAATGTGGCTGTGGCATAGGGATTGTAGTGGGGGCTGATGGGAGATATCAGAGCCATTTGGGGTTGGGGCAGATGGGGGTGGAGGTGGCTGGCAGGACTTGGTAGCATATAAGGTGAAAAAATGATGAATTCTTTAATACTTTTTCTTCCTGAGCTGCCCTTTGAGATTATCTGTTCAGCTCTTTAACTTCATCATTTCTTCCATTTGCCTTAGCTACTCTAAGGAATGAGCAATTTCAATGTCTCTTCTGATATCCACTTTGATTTTTTTCTTGCTTTTCTGTCTTTAATGACCATTTGCTTCCTTCACATATGATGTTCTTAATATCACCGCCCCCCACATCCCAGCTCATCAGGCCATTAGTGTTCATTCCATTAAGTCTCTTCTTTAAATGTTACCTAAATTCAGATTGGATAGCCTCAAAATATTATTTTAGCTCTTGTAGACTCATTTTAATATTTTTAAGTTTCAAACAATTTACAGAAATTTTATATTAAATCTATAATAGAGTTATATAGTTTATATTTAACACACTTGTATCTTTAGAGTAGTGACTAACTTCTTGACTAATTTTTAATTAATTGAGTTTTAGTTTTTGACATAACATTTCTTTATATATTCTGAATACAAGATTATTAGGTATCTCATGAATAGTTACTGATGTAGGTTGCCTTTTAAAATTTCTTGATTGTGTCTTTCCAATTACAAGGGACTTTAATTTTGAGGAAGTTCCACTTATGTTGAACTTGGGCTGCTTATGTTTAAGATGTCATCATTGCTTAAAATGCAAGATATCTTAAGAAACCATTCCCTAATCCAGGGTCACAAACATTTATGTATATGATTTCTATTAAGGGTTTTATAGATTTGGCTATTACATTTAGGTCTTAGATCTATTTTGAGTTAGTGTTTGCATATGGTGCAAGGTGGGAGTCAAAACCCATTCTTTTTTCCTGTATCTAGTTGTTTCGACAGCATTTGCTGAAATCACAGTGACTTCTCTGTGTACTCTTTTTGAGTCAATTAGCTATGGATGTATGAGGTTGAATTTTTAGACTCTCAATTATATTCCATCAATATGTCTACCTTTTTGCCACTACTACACAGTCTTAATTACGATAGTTTTTTAGTAAATTTTCATATCAGGCAATGTGCATTCTCCACCTATATTTTATTGTCTCTCAGGATTATTTTGGCTATACTAAAACTGTCACATGTCCATAAAAATTTTAGAATCAAAATTATAGAATCAGCTTGTCATTTTCTGGAAAAACAAACCTTGAGAGGAATTAGGTTGAATCTGTAGATGAGTTGTAGAATATTGCCTCTGGATAATAATCAGTCTACCAATCCACCAAAACATCAGCTTTGTACCTGGCTCATTTTTTGCTCAGGTCTCAGTTTAAATGTTTAGCCTTCTCACATCTTATTCAAAGTTCACTCCTCTGCTCCATTATAGTACATTATTTATAAACTTTACATTTTTTACACTCTAAATAGTTTGTCTTGATCTGGAGAGTTTATGCTTCAAGTAAGTCTTTTATTATAAAGATTCTCTAGGACCAAACACAATGCCTACTAACAATAATTGTTCTTAATTTTTGTCGGCACCAGTCTGTGCTGAGAGTAGGTGAATGGAGTGTTGTGGAGCGGGAATACTGCAAGAAGTATACTTGAGGGAAGGGGGTTTTCGGCACCCCCATAGAAGCATGCACTTAGTGGATGATGGTTCCGGAGGGGTCCAGTCCCCCAGAGGATCTCTCTGGTGGGAGAGCAACTTTCTGGAGAGGTCTCAGATACACCAACAATTTTTTTCTGGCAAGTCCCAGACTCCTAGAGCATCATTCTGGTTTGGTCCGGACCCCAAATAGCATCATTCTGGCGGGGTCATGGATCCCTCAGAGCATCATTCCAGCAGGGTCCCAGAACCCCAAAACATCATTTCACCAATGCTTCCAGTGCTTCATCAATTAGTTGAAACTTTTTAAATTGAATTCAGTCAATGCTTGGCAACTGGTTTTGACTAATTCCATCAGTGTGGCTTGAGTATCTTCCATTAGTACTGTTGGTTCTTGTTTATATCCTTCCTCTTGAAAGGGTGGAATGCCAACTAATTCTTCTTGGTAGAATAATGTGTATTCTTTCCATCTTCACTTCATGCTTCCTGGATCATTCAATATTTACCCCATAGAATATTTCAGTAGAGTACCTCAAAGCTCAGATTTGTTTTTCTTCAGTTATTTTAAGATATACTGAACATGTTCTTCTATTTTGGTTTTCTCACTCTAGGTCTTTGCACATTTCATTATAGTACTTCTCCGGCTGCTTTCTGAAAGTTTTTGTTCAGCTCCTTGACATCATTTCTTATTAAGTACCCTAGCTACTCCATGATTAAAAGCAAGTTTCAGAGTCTCTTCTGACATCCAGTTTGAGCCTTTCTTTCCTGTCTCTTCAATGACCTTTCGCTTTCTTCATGTTCTCGGTGATATCCTTAGTGTTTAGTGAGTCAAATATGCTCCTGACATCTCAATATTCAGGTGAGATAGACTCAAGGTTGTATTTGGCTCCCGTGGGCCTGTTGTAATTTTCTTCAGCTTGAATCTGAACTTAGCTACAAGCAATTGATGGCATGTTCCACAGTTGACTACTGGACAGATTTTAGCGGCTGACATTTAGCTTCTCCATCTTCTCTTCCCACAAATGTAGTCAATTTGATTCCTGTCTGTGCCCACAAGTATTTGCTATGAACAAGTTGTTAGCCTTGTAAAATTCTATCATGTGATCTCCAGATTTATTTCTATCACCAGGACCATATTTTCCAATTATTATTCCTTCCTCTTTGTTTCCAACTTTTGAATTCCAATCGCCAATAGTTATCCATGCATTCAGATTGTGTGTTTGATCAATTTCACACTGAAGATGATGGTAAAAACCATCAGATTCTTCATCATCAGCTTTAGTAGTTGGTGCATCAATTAAAATAACCGTATTGACTGGATTTTCTTGTCTGCAGATAGATAGTATTTTATCACATTAGCATCGTACTTCAAGTCGATCTTGAAACGTTCTTTAGGAAGATGAATGTGATTCCACTTGCATGTGTCATTCCCAGCACAGCAAACTGTTTGACTGTCTGATTCAAAATGGCAGATATCAGTCCGTTTCAGCTCATTAACACCTAGTGTATTGATCTTTATGAGTTCCATGTAATATTTTATGACTTCTAGTTTTTCTATATTAGTACTTCAAAATTCTGAGTTTCAATGATTAAATAATTGTCACTGTTTCTTCTCATATTGAGACATCTTCTATCAGCAAATGAAGGTCTCAACTGACTTATTCCATTCACATCATTAAGATCAACACTGCTTTGAGCTGGTAGTTCTTCCCTGACCATATTTTGAGTGCCTTCTATCTTGAGAAAGAGCCCTGGTGGCATAATAGTCATGCATTGGTCCATGAACTACTAATTAGCATTTCAAAACCACCAATGTTCCTTGGGAGAAAGACAGGGCTTTCTACTCCCTTAAAGAGTTACAGTCTGGGAAACACAGAGGGACATTTCTATCCTGTCCTATAGGGTCAGTATGAGTTGACATCGACTCACTGGCAGTGAGTTGAGTTCTGGACTGAGGTCTTATATTTGGTTGCTATTCATGAGGTTGCAGTGACTAATTCTCCGCAAGTGGACAAATCAGTTCTTCATATGAACTGCTATCAGGAATCACCTAGCTCTCACCTCAGTAGTTTAATTGATTTGGATTGTGGTATGATCCACTGTTTTTTTTAAACCTTCATTATAAGTGATTATGCTGTGTAACGAGGCTTGAGAACCACTCCAATATGAGTCAGTTCTCCCAACCCCAATATTTACCAAAAGCAGAGAACAAATCACATGCACCCAAATATTCAAACAGGAGATGGCATTATACCTCCCTCAGAAGCCCACTATGGTGGCTAAATGGTCTCATTTCCAGACTTCCTCCCGACCCACCCACACACAAAAAAAGTGTTTCATAAGCCCCTTCTTTGGCAAAATTACTTTTGTTGGATCATTTCTCTATATTTGAATAGAGATCAAGATCATTCACCACCTTATTTGTTAGACATCCAGGAAACACAGAACTTCTGTTACAATCCCTGGCGATAGCTCTCACAGAGTCAAGAATGAAATATTGTACCTGTGTTCCCATGTTTTAAAGACTGTGTATCAGGACACGATGACACACTTAGCACTGCAATTTCAGACTACAGTACATTATTCCATTAAAAATAAACAACTACAATTATATTGTTTCAGTCTGGGTACATTAGAGAAACAAATCCACAGAAACATGAATAAGAGAGTTTTATATAAAGGGTAAGTGCACATCAAGAAAACATCCCAACCCAGTGCTGTCGAAGCCAACAAGTCCAAAATTAGCCCATATGTCCGACACCAATCCATAAAGTCCTCCTCCATCTCACAAAACACACGCAATAAGGCTGACTGCAGAAGGAAACCCGAATCAGTGAGCATGTAAGCATCTCAGCACTGGCAGGGGTCTCCACATGGCTTCTCCAGCAACCAGGGCTGCATCAGGGTAGGTCCATGTGGCTTCTCCTCAGGGATGTCTTTCATGAATGAGCCTTGCCAGTTGAAGAAGGGAATTGGCTAAGGCAACTGCATCCTGATCCAACCATCAGAAAGCAAGAAACCCGAGAATTAGAATGGCAAGGCTCACGGAGCCATTTATCCCTCCACCCTTCAATTAATCCCACACGTGTCAGCCATGTTGGCACAATAAACTTTATCTCACATGCCAACTAGAAATTTTTCAGAAGTAATTTTTATGTGAGGTAAAACATTGTGCACACCAGCAAGTGATTCTTTTTTATAACCGAACTATCAATAAAATAAGTCAAAACCTATATGCTTTTCCCAAGACAGGATTTCACAAGAAGAGTGAAGCATATGTGGGAACTGGCCATGTGTTAGAAAAACTTGAAAGGGACAGAATCCTTTAATCGTAACAGTAAGGATGCTTAGGTGAACTTTCCCAGACTTATACAGTCAATAAGTACCAAGGCTGAGATTTCTTCAGTGTGACTCCAGATGAACCAACATGGCCGCTGAGATCTGCAGGAGTAGGAGTTAAAACCACACCACCATCAACAAGTCAATTCTGACTATTGGGACCCTCTAAGACAGACTTAGAAATGCCCCCTGGTGTTTCCGGAGCCTGCAAGCCAGTGTTCCCCAAAGTGAGTAAAAGCGCTCCCCTGAGGGTGAGGTTGGGATCACTGGAATGATGCAGGGAGGTTTCAACAGCAGATACCTATACTTTATCCCAGGTTATTGACTACCCTACAGAAGTTTTCAATTGCCACAGAAGTGCTGAGTGATTATTACTTTCTGTAAGGGCTAGTTAGCCAAATAAATTTGGGAACCTATGAAATTCTTTTTGTCAAAAGATAGTCTCATTGATCTCCCACAGAGCAGCTGGTGGCATTGAACTGGTGACCTTGTGTTTATCAGCCCAATACATAATGCACTACACCATCCAGGTTCCTTAAGTAGCAGCTAGTTAGCCCAAAGGCAAACAACCAGTTGCCGTCCAGTGAATTCCAAATCTCAGAGACCCACATGTGACAGAGGAAAGATATCCTTCCTGGGGTTTTCAATGGTCATTATATTTTTGAAGTACGATGCCAGAACTTTCTTGAGGGTGTTGTTGCTTGTGAACTTAAACTGTCAATCTCTTGATCAGTCACGGGCATTGACTGTTCCATCCAAGGACTCCAGTTAGGAGACAAATAAGAACAAAACTCAAACAAACTCACTGCCATGGACTCAAGGCTGACTCACAGCAACCCTTTAGGACAGGCTAGAACTTCCCCTGTGGGTTTCTGGGACTGTGACTATTCAATGGAATAGAAAGCCTCGTCTTTCTCCTGAGGAACAGCTGATGATTTTGAACTGCTGACCTGTAGTTATCAGCACAACACATAG
The DNA here is from genome assembly GCF_050624435.1 of Tenrec ecaudatus. Taxonomy (NCBI): domain Eukaryota; kingdom Metazoa; phylum Chordata; class Mammalia; order Afrosoricida; family Tenrecidae; genus Tenrec; species Tenrec ecaudatus. The sequence continues at coordinate 121,655 of NW_027459451.1, forward strand.
CTACTCTGCCACCAAGGCTATTCAGGATGATTATGAGGTAGGTGAGAGCCTGGCAATTTTCAGGGAATTTAAGAGATCATTGTGATTGGAGCTTTGATTCTGAGATGGAGAGGGAAGGCTTTGACACAAAATGGTTTTCTCTTTCAAATGAATGCTCTAGTTATAACGTGGGGAATAGGTCATGGGAAGCCGGAGTATGTGTGGAGGACACCCTGATGGCACTACATGAAGCAGTTCTCAGCAGCTAACTGAAAGCAGTGCTGTGGAAGAAAGACCTGGCCATTCATTACTGCAGAGACAATATCCTGAGAAATCCTGTGGGGCAGCTTTGCCCTGCCACATGGCTCTACCGTGAGTTGGAATCTGACTGATGGCACCTACAAAAGACTATGCATCTATGCATGGAGGAGAGGTAATAGCTTGAACTTTTACTTTTTGTTTTAACTGTTTTATTGGCCTATAATTCACATATTATACACATACCTTCCTTTATTGTACTCATATTTTTAGCTCCCTATTTCCCCCAAACCTCCCTGTCATGGTGTGAATAACCAGTATTCCAAATGTATGATGAAGTTTTGAACACAAGGATGTGTCTCATTGTACCCCAGCACAGCTAAAGACATAGAGTCTCCATAATTCTACGTCTCCATTTATTTATATTTTCTCTGTTTCTTCTACTTATGTCTGTCTGGTGCAGACCTACTACTGCAATGTTCTCAGACTCCTAGTGATCAGAGTTCTGTGGTAAAAGTATTTTTAATAGGTTATATGACCAAGAAAAAACCTGATCCCATTGAGTACACCTGTCCCTCTGGGATGTTATTACCCAAGCCTCACTGGCCTTCCTGAGGGCAGGCAAGCTAGGATGCAGGCAGGAAGGTGGTTTCCTGGCTTGTTTACCGTCAGCATGGAGGCAGCCACTGGAAAAGCAGAGCGAGGCTCACAGTGTGTGATGTGAGTGGCCAATAGGTCAGTCACAGAGAAAATCATTAAGAGGGGTATTTCCACACTCAAGGCCCTGAACATGTTACTCCTGTGTAACCCTGTAAATTCCACACGTTGCCTAATGAACCAATCCAAAGGATATGAGAAATGTTTAAATTTACATATACAGCATGCATTGCCCACAATTAAACTAGTTTATTTCCTGCGTTTTGTTTGTTTAGTGGTTTACATATATGTTTCTAACTACAGGGTTGACAGTCCACATCAACCAGTCATTTCTTTGGATAAAGATGAGGCTTCCTGCTCTTTTAAGGATTTACTGGTTGGGAGCCTATGGGAGTATATCTGAAAGAAACACACAAACAAAAGCGCTCTACAATCTGCCTTATTTATTTAAATTAGGTTATGCAGTCAGGGTGATTTGGACAGCCTGTCCCCAACTAAAACAGTAACAAAACAGAGAACAACTATTTATTTAATAGTAAAACTCAGGATGACATTGTTCATCAAAATCTCTCTCCCTGAGCAACATGGCCTGGGTGTTTATAGACAGTGCTTAAGGATGATGATGCTCTAGCAAGCCAACTTGAAGTGGAGTTTTTGTTTTCAGGTTTTTCTCCTTGTTCGTAAGGGTCTATCCACATCCCAGCTAAAAAAGTTAGCAACTTCTGTCCTTCAAGTAGAAGCGGGCTTAAGTTTTTATTTCAAAGGAGGAGTAGCACTGGTGCGTCAACACATTGTGTACTCTAACAAATTTTCAAATTTGAAATGAGAAAAGGAAAGTACATGAAGCCCCAGTGAGGTCCTGTGATGTGTTGCAGCATCAGGAGTACACGCTGTGAACAGCAAATTAAGAAACCTGTACTTTGTATTCTTGCATTAATTTATAATAAATAACAAACTGCTATTAAATTAAGTTTAACTTAGGGATTGAATTCTGAGGTCTACATTTGTGGAAGACTGAGGTTTACGCAAGTTGTTGTTAGTTGCTGTGATAGTTAAGGTTTATTGTGCTAACCTGGCCGATAAATACATGGGATTAATTAAAGAGCAGAGAGATAAATGGTGGCTTGGTGAGCCCCGCCTTTCTTATTCTCTGGTATCTTGTTCTATGATGGTCTGACCAGTGTGTGGCTTCCTTAGCTAGTTCTTTGCCTCAGCTAGCAAAGCTCACTTCCTGGGAGACATCCCTGAGAAGCCACGTGGACCTGCCAAGATGCAGACCTGGGTCTGGAGAACAGCGTGAAGACTCCTGCCAGAGCTGAGATGCTTAAACACTCACTGATTTGACTTTCCTCCTGCATTTGGCATTGCATGTGTTTTGTGAGTTTGAGGAGGACTTTGTAGATCTGTTTTGGATATATGGGCTAATGTCAGATTTATGGGCTTGGACTGGCCTGGGTTGGGATGGTTTCTTAATGTACACTTTACTCTTACATAAAACTCTCTCTTATATACATAAGAGTTTCTGTGGATTTGTTTCTCTAATCTACCCAGACTGACACAGTGCTCTCCTGTCAGGTCTGAATCACTGACCTTATGCTCACAGATTGAAACACTGCCAAGTCCTGCATCATCCTGAACATTGTGGCTAAGTCTGAGCCTATTGTTGTAGCCAATGTGCCCATTCATCATCTTGAGCTTTTTCCTCTTTGAGTTGCTGTACAACTTTTCCATCCATGTTGTCCTTTTCCAGGGACTCTCTCTCCTGATAACATGTTCAAGGTACATGAGACAAAGTCTTGGGTGAGGCAACACAAAGGAAACCTGTGTAACGTGGCATTTTATGATTTCCTTCACATTCAAGTTGTTGAAAATCTAAGGCATGAGCTGAGAATAATAAAACTGTTTAAGACTCCATAATCGTTTCAGGGGAAACACCAGAATAATTGCCTCTTCCTTAATATACTTGAATCTGCTGGAGTTACATTTGGAGGTCAGATATGGGAAACTGTTTGAATTACAATAGTAAGGAAGTAAAAGAAATTTTACACTGTGGGAAGCTCAAGTGTTTTCATTGGAATCGGTTGTCTGAATGACACACACCTGGAGCTTTTTTTTTTTCTTTCAGTTGTAGGTTTTGATTCTGTGTCTTCTCTTCTTTATGCTAGGTTTCCAGGGTATGGACTGCTCTTTCTAGACTTTTGACAAACTCTTAGTCTGCAGGGTTAAGGTCTGGTGCTGGCTGCAGTTTTGTATATGGGAGGGAGAGGGACACAGAATCAAGTGTTTATTCAGATGGTCTATGTGTCCTAACGTAGAAGTCAGACAGAACAGTCTGGTTACTGAAGTTGCCATCCGCCTGGGACTGAGTTTTGGCTGCAGGAGAAGAATGATAGGGATAAAAGTGATGCAAACAGAAGCAAGTATCTTTAATATGTTGATGCCTTCATACTCCAGCCTGGACACTGATCCTTTCTGTTGACTTTACATGCAATCTCCCCTGACTCCAAAACAGTTCTGAGGAGTAGGTCATTGTGACTGAGTAGGAGGGCTCACTGCCTAGTTATCACACTTCGTAGGTCTGCATGAGGGCTATTCCACCTCAAGCGGTGTCTTCGTGTGCCTCAATCAGTGTTTCCACCCAAATTCCTAGGCTTCTGAATTCCCAGTACCCTGTGTCATGCAGTACCTTTTACCCAATAACCCTGGTGTTTATACTTCATAAGCACCTTTTCATTTGTGGAGATCAAAAAAATTTGTTATTAAATAATGAGGTTTATGGAAATTGAAAATATAAGCCATTAGAAACTTATTTGTCTAAAAAAATAAAGCCAGTTTGCAAGGAAATGTCTGCATAAGCTGAGTAGGCAGTAATTGAGCCGGCTTCAAGTTGGCAGCCAAGCACTTGCTTCATTGAATGTGAGTTACTATCCACAGTGTTGGAAGTAAATTAGGGTCATGAAACAGGTTCCTAAAAAGTCCCCAAATCACTATTACAATGATTGAAACCATACCTTAGCCTTCCAGATCATTCAAGCTTTTAAAAAACAGGTCAATTTCACATTCAGTTCATCAACCCACAACTCAATTGGCTCATTTCAGTTCAAAGACCCAGAAAACACAATCTCTGAGTTGTGCTGTATTATAGTTATGATGAGCTGCATTATGACCATCTGCTTCTCTTTCTTTTTTTAGAAAGTTTACCATAAGTAGCATGCACTCATGCTATACCACACACCTCTGATGCCACTGTAGCTGTAAGTTTATATCCAATATATTCAAGCCCCACAGACTGATGACGGTGAGATATGCAAAGCCAGGGGGTGGGAGTCCCCCATCCAGAGATTTTTCACTTTTTTTAATATTAACAAACACACACAATATTGGTTTCTCTTGTTAGTTTTTTACAATTTTTAAAAAGATGCTCAGTTACTGTTTTGTTGGGGTTTTTATATTTTGTGTTTGTTTTTTTGTTTGTTTTTATTTATTACCTCTTTTGTATAAGTAGGGAATTTATAATAAAATATGTACTTTATGGAATAAATTTTAAGAACCAAAATATATTTTATTTTAAATAAATTAACGGATCTTTGATCTTACAGCTAAATCACTGATTATATATTTGCAGAGCCGACTTAAAGGATGAAAGAAAATTCTATCAAGAGTTACTTTTGACTTCATAGCCTTCCTAATAAAGTCTTTTAACTACTTATAGAAAAAAAAAAAAAAGAAAAGCTAGAATCATGAGGTATTTGACTTCGGTCAGGACTGCCTCATGACAGAATCGTCGGCATGAGGCTGGTCATAACACAGGACTGAGTACCTTTCATCCAAACAGTTACTGTGGTGTAGATTCCAAGTCATGGAACTACCAGGTGTGCAGAGCCAAACTGAACCGTGTGAGATAGGGGCTGCAAGGCTGTGTGTGGGTTCAAAAGCAGACCACCAGGTCTGTCTTCTGAGGTACCACCATATGGGTTCAGATGATCGTTTTAGTTATGATTTGGGCAATTAACTGTTTGTGCCACCCACAGATGGCATGGAGGAAAATAGCTTTTGACTGTTTAGTGTCTTTCCCAAACGGAAACAGGTGCTTACTTGTGTCCTGCCTTTTCTTATATTAGCTGTGTTAGTCTGAGTACATTACAGAAATAAATCCACAGAAACTGTAATGTATAAAAGAGAGCGTTAGATAAAGGGTAAATGCACATGGAGAAAAAAATCCCAAACCAGTGCAGCCCACATTAGCTCATATGTTACACCACAATCCTCAATGTCCTCCATCTTAACAAACACATGCCGTGAAGGTGGCTGCAGGTGGACAGAACTGCCATCTGGGTGTCTGAGGTTGTTAACTCTTTACTAGAATTAAAAACGCCTTTTGTGCGCCTGGATCGGCTGGTGTGTGTAACCACTCAGACACGAGGGCTCCATCTCCTTTTGCAGGACTACTCATGATTTATTATCTAACCAATGCTGCTCAAAGGGAGGTTCACTCCGCTATGGGAATGAGTTAATCTGTGCACTTTAGATGTTGAAATCCACAGACACACGTGTATAAAAGAGAGTTGTAATTAAATATTAAATGCACATCAATGAAACTTCCCTAAAAGATCTTTTTAATCTCATATGCCCACCATTATCCCATAGGCGCCCCAGAATCCACACAGTCTTCAAACATTTACAAAAGAGATGGAATGAGGCTGACTGCTAGTAAAAGCCAAGTCAGAGAAAGCAAAATACTCTCATATTTGGTGGGCATCTGCATATACATGTGGAAACACCAAAGCTGTTTCAGGTAGATAATGTGGCTTCTGCTCAGATATGTCTGAGTGTACTTGAGGCTTGGAAGCAGCAGCATTTAACTGGCTAAGGCATAATCTCACTCTACTGAATTTCAAAATCAAGATCTGTGAGAACTTGCAAAGTTAAAGTGACCAAATGCATGAATCATTCCGCCCTTCAATTAACACCACCTGTGCATCTTGGACATTTGGCATGATAAGCTAACAATATCAGTGAGCATAACCTGTTGTGAAAAACAGCCCCAATGAACTGAAAATAGCCTTATCTGTTTTCTTTGGTAGTTGACTGTTCTTTTATTCTTTCGCTGACCTCAGGATTATCTCTTTTTCCTTGAAATTGAATAGCTTGAATATGAAGTGTTGTGATTTTTTTCATTAGGGATTTATCCTTTTTGGGGTTCTCTCAGCTTCTTGAGCAGTTATTTTTCACCTCATGTGTGCTGTTGGGGAATTTTCTTCTATGCTTTCTTGTACTATTTTCTCTGTAGATATTTTGTTTCTTCTTCCAGGATCCTGATAAGATGTAGGTTGTTTCTCTTCATAGTGCCCCATATTATTCTCCGGCTTTCTTCTGATTCCTTTACTTTTTTTGTTGTTGATTGTTCCTTTAGTCGATTGTAGTCATAGTGTTTTTCTTCAAGCTCACTGGTTCAATTTTCCTCTTCTTCCACTCTATTCTTCAGGTTTTTTACTAATGCTGCCTAATTTGGTTATCTCATTGTTTGTTTTCTGTGATTCCTTTTGGTTTGAGGATTTTACTTTTCCCATTTCTTCCTTGTTCTCTTTACTGTTTCTTACATCTCTTGATATGATTTCAACACCCATTTTCTGAATTCAATTTCTGGTAGTTTTATTGCCTGTTTTTCAGAGTACTATATTGCATTTGGGTGATTTTTGGTTGTTTGTGTTTGTTTTTCTTCATATTATGGTTTGTTTACTGTGGTTGAGGGCTATTTCCCCAGTATCATGGAACAGCTCTTGGTGTTGTATGCACTGCTGGTCATGTAGACGCATTTGGCTCTGTTTAGTTATCTGAGAATAGTCTAAATGAAGCTAGAAAATATACAGTGTTGAAATGGAGAAAAGAAGAGTTGGGTAATTGGAGAAGGTGGAGAGAGAAGAGCAAGAGTGACATAATAGATAAGTGGTTGTCTGGAGAGGTGAACACATTTGTAAAATAATGTGGAAATGCACTTTAAGGGTAATAATCAGAATTAATAAATTTCACTGAAATATATTTCATAAGGACAATGAAAGAGAGCAGAATGATATATTGGAGGATTGCAGGCAGATGAGGGGCAAATGAGAAATAAAAAGAGCAGAGAATGTCCATGGTGTGGATGCTAATTTTTGTTATTAATGACAATGTGAATATGTGCATGTTAGTGCATCAGAGAGGGTTGTTGGGAAAGCCCTTGTTTGGGTGGATATGATGGAACCTAAAGGACTGCCTGTTTTGCCTAGGAGGAATGTCTATTTTCAGTTCATTGGGGCTGCAACAGAAGAAAATACTGGAAAAGGAAGTAGGAGAGAATTTTAAAAATAGAGTATTGTAATGGAAAAAATACAAAAATGAATCTCTATATATATATATATGTATTTATATATATTTATATATATATACTCTTTGATAGTGTTATTTTGGTAATACATGTGTTATGTGAGGGAGGTGGAAAAGTGGTGGAGGAGGATACTGGAGCAAAAAACACAAAGGGAGGAAGGAAAAGAAAAAATCAGAATTGAAAAGTTGAACTTGGGTACTGATTTTGTCTGCACCATGCTGTCTACATGGATCTGTCTTCCATAGACTAGTGAGGTGATAGTTTTGGCTGGCTGGGTTGCTTCAGAGAATGGGAAGTGGGGGCAAAGGGCAGAAATGATTATGCTGACCAGGAGCAGGACTCACAGAAATGGCGCCTGTCTGCTCTCTGGTAAAGGGGAGTCTATAATCAGGCATTGCTGCTTTGTCATTATGAACTTGCGTCTGCTTATCTTTATGTTGAGATTCTTCCAGTAAGATATCCTTCATAGTGGACTTTCTCTGGTAGTTGCTGTACTTGTTATCTGAGAGCCATCTGACCTCTCTTCCCTTTTGATTTCCCATGGATATTAATGGTGGATTCAAGTAAAATGAAAGCCTTGAAAACTTTGATCTTTTCTCTATCATGGTGTCTATTCGTCCAGTTGTAAGATTTTTCCTTTTCTTTACACTGAATTGTAATCCACAGATCAGGCTTTGGTCTTCATCAGTAAATGATTCATGTACTCTTTACTTTTTGGAAGCAATATTGTGTTATCTGCATATTGTGGGTTGTTATCTAATCCCGATGCTACAACTTCTCCAATTATTGGCTCAGCATACAGATTAAGTATGATGAAAGTATACAACCCTGATTGCACACCATTCCTGATTTTAAGCCATGAAGTAATCCCCTTGGTTTGTTAGAAAGATCATCTCTTAGTTTATTCATGGATTCAATAGAAGCACAATTAAGTTCCCTGGATTACACATTTTTAGCAGTGTTATATGAAATTTGTTATGATTCGAACACTCAAATGACTTTGCACAGTCACTGAAATAAGTAACCAACAGCCTTCTGTTACTCTTTGCTTTCAGTCAAGAATCACCTGATATCTATAATATTTCTCATTTCATGTCCTCTAATGAATGCAGCATGCATTTCTCCCAGTTTCTTAATAATTTACTGTTATAACTACTTTTGAATTAACATCTAGTATTTTACTTGTATGTATTATTAATTATATTGTTCAATAATTTCCACAATTCTTTGAAATGAGCACAAACATAGATGCTTTCCAAGTCAGTTAGCCTTGTCAGTGGATCTTCCAAATTTCTTGATCCAGTCTAGTGAGTAATCCCAGCACTGCATCATTTTTTTTGGGTAGGGTGGTGATGGTGGTGAGAGATTTCAATAAGCATGCTATCAATTCCTGAAGCCTTGTTTTTGCTAATGTCTTTAGTACACATTGAAATTCTTAATCTTACACTAGCTCTCGAAATGTACGAATGTCCAAAAAATTCAGTACAGAAACTATGTGTATTCCTTCCATCATTTTTTGATAATTCCAGTATCATTTGATATTTTGCTCATAGACTCTTTCAATATTTCAACTCAAGGCTTGAATTTTCTGCATTTATTTCAGTTTGAGATATACTCAGTGTATTCTTTCTTTTTCGCTGACTAATTCCACGTTTGTGCACATTTCATTTGAATATTTTACTTTTTTTTCCTCTAGCTGCCTTTTGAATTATTCTGATCATTTCTTTTACTTCATTTTTTCCCACTTTTCTTTATCTACTCTATTTTCAAGAGTCCTGTTTAGAGTCCCTTTTGACATCTCTAGATATCACCATCATTACCATGGTCTTCTTTTTTTAATTCCTTTATTTTTAATGACTTTCTTTTCATCATATATGATATTCCTGAGGTTATTCCACAGTTTTTCTAGGTATTTAATAAACAATATTAAGTTTATCTAATCTCCCCTAGAGATGGCGTCTAGATTTTTGGAATATACTTGTGGTCATATTTCATTTCTAGTGGACTTGTTTTACTTTTCTTTATCTTTAACCTGAACTTGTTTATGTGCAATTAATTGAGGGTCTGTTTTAAAGTAGGTTCCTGTTCTTCTTTTGTATGATGATATTGATCTTTCCCATTGTCTCTTCCCACAGTTATAGTCCATTTGGTTTTGGTGTAGTCCATCTGGTGAGGTCCAGTTGTATAGCCACTGTTTATGTATAGTCATTGTTTATGTTGTTGAAAGGATATTTGCAATGAAGAAGTTGTCAGTCTCACAAAATTCTACCACGTGTTCCCCAGCTCCTTTTATATCCACATTGCCTACTACTTATGTTTCCTTGTTGTTTCCAACTTTCATTTTCAAATCACCAGTAAATATCAATTGATCTTGATTTCATGTTTGAACAATCTGCAGATGTTGGTGGATTTCTTCAACACTGGCTTTAGTGGCTTCTGCATAAGTTTTTATCATGGTTGCATTAACTTGTCATCCTTATATGGGTATTGATGTTATCCTACCACAACAGCATAGTACTTTAAGATAAGTCTTGAAATGTTTTTTTGATGATGATGATGATGATGATGAATACAATGTCATTTCTCTTGAAATTTTCCTTTAGACATAGTAAACCATATGATTGTCTAATTCAAAATAACTACTGTCAGTCAACTTTAGTCTACTAATGGCTAGAATATTGATCTTTATGTGTTCATTTGTTTTTACAACTTCCAATTTTGCTATATTTGTACTTGTAACGTTCCGTGTTCTGATTATAAATGGATGTTTGCAATTGTTTCCTCTCATTTTGAATAATGCCCCATCAGAAAATAAGGGTCTCGAAAGTGTTGCTCTATACATATCATTACGTCAATTCTGCAATTCTTCCTATCTTATTTTGTGGACATTCCAACTTGAAAGGTTCATCCCTGACACTATGTCAAATAATGTTCCTCATCTTTACAAAGTTTTCAGGGTTAATTTTTGAGAATTGAACTGGCTCAGAATGTTATGTTGAAATCCATTCATCACAATTGATCCTGCTACCATCATAACCACATTTAAGCCGCCACAGTGTAGCAAATGGCAAACATGTGTGTATTTTGTCCATAGAATCCTTCGAAATAGGCAGTTCCCAGGTTATAAATATTAGACTTCATTAACAAATCTTTGTTGTTGATATTTTTATTAGGTGCCACGGAGTCAGGTCCAACCCAGAGCAACCCTATTACCAGCAGACTAAACACTGCTTGGTCCTGCAGCATCCTCACAATTTTTCCTATGGTTGACAAGCCCATTATTGCAACTGCTATGTTAATCCATATCATTGAGGGCTTTCTTATTTTTAACTGCCCCTCCATTTTACCAAACATGATGTCCTTCTCCAAGAACTGGTCTCTCCTGACAACATGTCCAAAATATGTAAAATACTTTCCTCTAAGTGTGTTCCATCCTTGTCTCCAACGAGCACTCTGACCATATTCATTCGAAGGCAGATTTGTTTGTCCTTGTAGTCCATGATATGTCAATATTCTTCACTAGCATCACAATTCATATGTTCCTGTTCATTCGTCTTCCTTAGTTAATGTCCCAGTTTCATGTGCACATGAGGGTATTGAAAATACTATGCCTTAGGTCAGGCATGTCTTAGTCCTTAGAGTAGCATCCTAATTTTCAGTATTCTAAAGAGGACTTCTGCAGCATATTTACCCAATATACCCAACCCATTGTATCACTTGATCTCTTGTCTGCTGCTTCCGTAAGCATTGATTGTGCATCTATGCAAGTTTAAATCCTTCAAAGTTTCCATTGTTTCTCCATTTATCATTTTTCCCTGTTGGTCCCTTTGTGTGGACCTTGGTCTTCTTTACATTGAGTTGTAATCCACACTGAAGGCTGTAATCCTTTATCTTCATCAACAAGTACCTTAAGTCCTCCTTACTTCCAGCAAGCAAGGTTATATCATCTGCATATCATAGTTTGTTAACCCTTCCTCCAATTCTGGTGCCACATTCTTCTTCATATAATCCAGCTTCTCTGATGATTTGTTCAGTAAACAGATTGAATAAATATGGCAAGAGGATGCAACCTTGATGCAGAACTTTTCAGATCTCAATGCATGCAGTATTCCCTTGTTCTGTTTGCACAACTGCCTCTTGATGTATGTACAAGTTCTGCATGAATACAATGAGGTATTCTGGAAATCCCATTCTTCTCAATACTATCCATAGGTTATTTAGATCCACATAGTCTAATGCTTTGACATAGTCAATAAAGCACAAGTAAACATCTTTCTGATATTCTCTACTTTCAGCTGAGATCCATCTGACATCAGCAATAGCATCCTTTGTTCCATGTCTTGTTCTGAATCTGGCCTGAAAATCTGGCAGCTCCCTGTAAATGGACTGCTGCAACCATTTTTTGATTATCTTCAGCAAAATTTTACTAGTATTTCATATCAATGATATTATTCACTATTTTGAGCATTCTGTTGGGTCACCATTCTTTGGAATGTGTACAGATATGAATCTCTTCCAGTCAGTCATTCAAGTATCTGTCTTCAAACTTCCCTGGCATAGACGAGTAAATGCTTCCAGTACTTCATGTGCTATTTGAAACATTTCGATTGGTATTCCATCAATTGCTGGAACCTTGTTATTTACAAATGCTTTCAATGTAGCTTGAACTTCTTCTTATAGTAACATTGGTTCTTGCTCATATGCTACCTCCTAAACTGATGGAATGTTAAGTTTGTTTCTAATATAGTGACTCTATGTGTTATGTCATCTTCATTTGATGCTTCCTACTTATCATTCAATATTATGCCCATAGAATCTTTCAGTATTGCTACTCACGGTTTGAGTTCTTTCAGTTTAAGTATGTTGGGTATGTTCTTACTTTTCGGTTTTCTAACTCTTTGTCTTTGGATAGTTCATGATAATATTTAACTCTCTCTTCTTGAGCTGCCCTTTGAAATTTTCTGCTCAAACCTTTCACTTCAACATATTTTCCCCAGTTTTTTAAAGTACTCTACAATTAAGGGTAAGCATCAGAGTTTCTCCTGACATCTTCTTTGATCTTTATTTCCTGTCTTTTTAGTGACCTTTTACTTCATGTATAATGTTCTTGACACATTACATTAGGAAAATATCCTGTACAGACCTCTTTAAAGTGTTCAAAAGCAAGGATATTACTTTGAGGACCAAGTCATACTTAAGCCAAATCATGTGTGTTAAGCAGCGTTCCCTATAGAAACAAAACTAGGCCACTTATGATTATACAGGTTTTTATAGCAAAAAAGGAATACAGCAGCAAATGGGTCCACGTGGCAGTACAGACAGCTCAGTCCAACTCAATTTTGTGGAACAGTTAATATACTGAAGGTCCTTCCAGCTCCCACCAGCCACTTGCCCAAGGCCAAGGAAGCAAACAGTAGGAAGATGAGATGTTGAGGTGGAGCAGAGGCCAGTAGTGCAGGGTAGCAAGTAGCAAAGCACCATGGTGTAGATGTAGGGGAATCAAGTGGCTGTGGGGTGGGGTGGCATCTGGAGTGGTGGGAAGATGAGTGGAGTCGGCCCGCAGGCAGCAGACACAGCAAAGTGGGGCAGTGCTAGGTCATGGAACAGTACCACACAGCAACTGGGTCCACCATGGTCCAGAGGTTGGCTCAGCCCACAGGTAGCGCAGCACATGGTTGAGACAGTGCAGCTAGCTCAGATAGCACGGTGGTCTGATCACCAGGGAGAGAGCGGAAGGGGTTTGGCTCAAGGAATCATTTATCTCAGTCACATCTTCAAAAGAGGTCATCAAGCTGGGACCTGATCAACAAGTTAAACTACCTACATCTTCTAATGTATGCCGTGTTGGCAAAAAACAATAACAATAACAACAACAAAAGAACCCAAACAAACCCAAAAATGCTATCACACCATATTTCAATTTCCTCTTTTGCATGTGATTTGGACATTGAATAAGGATGATCAAAGGAAACATGGCAAAGATGCATTTTGCCATGGACTGACAAAACAGGCATGTCTTGAAAGAAGTACAGCCAGAAGGCTATTTAGAGGCAAAGATAACACTTTCTCTCACAAATTTGGGGGCATTGTATTAGGAGAGATTATTCTCTGGACATGGGTAATCATGCTTGGTAAAGTGGAGGGGGGTGTAAAAGAAACCCTGGATGAAAGAGACTGACAGAGTGGCTGAACAGTGGGATCATTGAACAATTGTGAGAATCCCTGAGATCTGAGAAGTGCTTCTTCCTGTTAGGCATAGGGTTGAGATGAGTCAGAACTGACTAGTGGCATCTAATTGCACTGTATTAGATCTCATCAAGTGAAATTATTAGCTTTAACTGCCTAACGCTGGCTGAGAACGCTGGCCCAATCAAGTTGACACAAAACCTTATATCATAATTTCCATCATCTCCACTTTGTACTGAGTAATAATATTGTATACTTCTCCTTGATATTTTCTGCAGATATACTCTACTTGGTTTCAATGTGTTTCATTTGGTGATGTTCATATGAAGAGTCATCAATGATGTTATTGAAAAGGTTATTTCCAATTATTAGGAATTGGTCTTGCAAAACTCTATCATGTGGTCGCTATTCTTGTTTCTATCACCTCCTGATGAATATCTTCCAACTACTTATCCTCCTTTTTGTCTCTTTCCAGTTACCAATACAGACCAATCTATCTAAACTGTATGCTTGATTAATTTCAGACTGCAGAAGTTGGTAAAGGTCTTCAATTTCTTCAATACTAGCTTTAGTGGTAGATGTTTAAATTTCGATAATAGTTGTACTATTTGTTATCTTTGTATAAGTTGTCTTCCTTGTATGAATATAGATGTTGTCCTATCACAGGCTATATTGTACGTCAATAGAGACCATGAGATGTTCTTTTTGATGCTCAATGTGATATAATTCCTCTTGAATTTGTAATTTCTTACAGAGCCAGTGGTCATCAAACTTTTTAAAGAGGGGACCAGTTCACTGTCCCTCAGACACATTGGAGGGCCGGACTATAATTAAAAGAAAAACTATGAACAAATTTCTATGCACATTGAACATATCTTATTTTGAAGTAAAAAACAAACGGGGTAAAACACCTGGCAGGCGGGATAAATGTCCTTGGTGGACCGTATGTGGCCCACGGGCCGTAGTTTGAGGACGCCTGATTATCTGATTCAAATAAGTCAATACCAGTCAGTTCAGCTCACGAATGGCTAGCCTACCAGTTTTTATGCATTCCAGTTCATTTCTGATGACTTATAAATTTCCTATATTTGTATTTCAGATATCCCACATTCCAATTTTTAATGGATGTTTGAAGTGGTTTCTCCTAATTTTGAGTACTTTCCCATCATTAAATGAAGGTTACAAAACATTTGTTCCATCTGTATCATTAAGGCCAGTTCTACTTTGTGGAGGCAGCTCTTGCCTAGTGAAATTTGGAGTGCCTTCCAACCTGAGTTGTTCATCTTCTGGTGCTATATCAGATAATATTCTACTGGTATTCATACGATTTTCAGAAGCTACATTTTCAGAAATGAAGCTCCTTTTCTTTGTTCCTAATCTGTTCTTAGTCTGGAAGACCTGCTGAAACCTTCACCATGGGTGACCTGGCAGTGTTTGAAATACCAATGGCATATCTTCTAACATCAAGCAACACACTAGCCACAATAGTAAAAACAAGCATGTCTGATGGCCACTGTTATCCTTTTATCTCCCTGTATTTGCCTATTCTATATACTTCGGATAAGTGGGATCATATGATTCCCTTACAAGTTATTTCAGTCAGCATACTGTTCTCAATGTTTATTCAAGTGGTAGCATATATCAGAACTTCATTTCTTTTTATGGCTGAAATATATCTTATTTTATAACGCTACCACATTTACTTATCCACATTTGGATAAATTCCACCCTTTGGCTATTACGAATAATGTTGCAATGACATTGGTGTACAAGTATCTCTTTGAGTGCCTGCTTTCAAGACTTTTGAAATATACCTGGTAGTGAAATTGATGACTCATAAGATAATTCTATAATTAACCTTTTGAGAAACTGTTTTTCCAGTGGCTATACCATTTTGCATCCACAGCAGCAATGGCAATTTTTTTCTCAGTTTCTCCAAAGATGTGCCAATATTTTATATTTCTCTGATAAAAGTTATCCTCAAAACTTTGAGTTAATTCTGGCTCTAAATAATCCTGTTAGACAGGATAGAACTTCCCCAGAGGATATCCCAAATTTTTACAAAATAGACTTTCACATAATTTTCTGGTAAAATGGCTAATGGGTTTGAATACTAACCTATTGGTTTGCAGTCAAGCATTTAATCACTGGGTGTATTAGTCTGAGTTGACAAGAGAAACAAATCCATTGAAAATCATATGTATATAAGAGAGAGTTTTATATAAAGGGCAATTGTATATTAAAAATGCATCCCAAAATAGTCCAGCCCAAGCCCATAAATCTGATATTAGCCCATATGTCTGATACTAATCTATACAGTCCTCTTTAGACTCAAGAAACACATGCAATGACAACAAGTGTAGTGGGTAGAAAGTCTTTGGATCCAATGAGGTTTAAAATCTCAGCCCTGGCAGGGGTCTCTACAGGGTTTCTCTGGCTTTAGAGGTCTGATTGCATCAGAGTAGATTCATGTGGCTTCTCCAGCTCAGGAAACTAGTGTAGTTCCATGTGTCTTGTCAGCAGCAATGTTTCCCAGGGACTCCAAGGAGGAGATACCAGATTTCCCAAAATTCTCAGGAGAAGGCTATGCCCACAGAGAGGCTTCATTGGCTATGACCCAATTGACCGACTAGATTCCACCCCTTCATTCTTATCCTCAAATTCACAAATGATTTTATAAATACCACACTGGGTAACTAGGGCTCATATAATCAATTTCATAACAATGTTGTTGAGTTGATTCAGACTCATAGTGACCCGGTATGTAGGTTTTCTGAGACAATACATCTTCATAGTAGTAGAGCACCTAATTTTACCCCTGTAAAATGGTTACTTGGTTTGAACTGTCCACCTTGAGGTTAGCAGCTATGTTAGGCTGACTTCTGGAGAGAAGGAAAATCAGTGACATATGTGCATGAGCACACACAGGAACACAGAGAAGTGTATGTGAAAGTAGAACTAATGTAATTGTAAAAGTGGAGAGTCCAGTTTGGTTCCAAGTCCATGGGCCACATGTTAGACTAGACATTTCACCTGGCTCCTGTAGCTTTAGTATCTGATGAAACCAAAATAGGCAGGAAGATCACAGAGTAAATTTGTTACTGGATACGTGAATTAATCCAAGTTTGACAGGTCAAATGTCAGGCCACTAAATAGGATCAGCAAGCATATGATAGGTCATTGGCTCAAGTCCACAGAACCAGCATTTGACATATCAGATAACAGAATCCAGACTCAGCAATAAAAAGCAAGCATTCCCATTTTATAGGAAGTAGGCTAACCCCCAAGGAAACTTCCTTTCATTTGCATCTGGACAAAAGGATTTCACACCAACCTAATCTTCTGTTAGGTCACATCATTGGCAATTATTAGGCCTCATATGCCAATTTGACATGAAATATTCAAGAGCTGGCTAACGGTCAACCCTCAGTACAACCAGGGTTCCTATATAATCATCCAAATTGGGATGAAATAGTATCTTACTGTGATTTGACTTGCATTTTCAAAATTCATGATGTGAACATCTTTTCATGTGATTATTAGCTACACACATCCTCTTTGGAGAACTGTTTATACTTTTGCCCATACGAAATTGATTACCTGAAATGTAATAAAAAATTAGAAATAAAAATTTATTTACCTATTTTATTTTTTAAAGGATATTTCATTGCATTTTCAGTGAACGCTTAGATGCAGTTTAGATTCTCTTTCCATAATGTCTACACAAGTTGTCAATTGACATTAGTTACATTCTTCACAATGCAATAGCATTCATTTCTGTTCAGGTTATCCCATTTTCATTAATCTACTTTCCATTTCCCCATGTCTTCTCATCTTTTCTAAACAATAATTATTGACCATTTGACCTTATATAAGTGATTTTTTAAAGAAGCCCAGTACATACAAATGATTTCCTTTTTTTTGTTTATTTGAGCCAAGCTATTACTTAGGTTAAAGTGGGTTGATTTTACTTGACAATTTAAAATTATCTTAGTGTAGTAGTCTCAACTGACTTTTAAGTATGGATTTTTAATGAAGCTTTTGATATTTTACTGAAGCAAAAAATACGAAAATCTTCACCAATTTGAGTGTAATCTTTGGGCAGGGTCTGTGCTGATCTTTTTGGACCATTCCGATTTTACTATATGTGTTTCTAAAACTGGTTATATGTGGATTTTTAAAAAGGAATTTGCCATTCTGTTTCATAATTTTTTTCTATTTTATCAGTATCCAACTATGTGAAATTAATGAGAACAGTTGGTAAGTGGGCAGAATAGGACTGTGGTGTGTGTACACTCATAATCTTTTTTTTTTAATCATTATATTGGGGACTCTTACAGCTCTTGTCATAATGCATAGATATATTATGTCAAGAACATTTGTACATATGTTGCCATCATCATTTTCAAAACATTTTCTTTTGGCGGGACAGTCCCGATTTTTAACAATTGTTTCCGCATCCCGCGGCATTTTTAATAAGTCCTGATTTTGGAAAAGAATGCACAAGCTAGGTTATATGGTTTTCAGCTGCCATGTGGCTATTTCACCAGGATATGAGTTTTATCAATGGTGTCCCGCTGGTGTCCCGCTTTACCAATGTTAAAATCTGGTCACCTACACCAAGTGCTGTCTTCCTTCATCCACTTTTATGTTGTCTGTCCCCCTTGGAGTGGGTTATATGTTGATCATAGTGATTGGTTCCATATTTCTCCTCCCAACTTCCCCTTCCTTTTCAGGTGTCACTGCTCTCATTATTGGTCCTAAGAGGGTTATCTGTCCCAGATTCCCTGTGTTGTGAGCTCTTATCCGTAGCAGTGTACATGCTCTGGTTTAGCCGACTTGTAAGGTAGAATTGGGGTCATGATAGTGAGGGGGAAGGAAGCATTAAAGAACTAGAGGAAAATTGTATGGTTCATCAATGCCATACTGCATTATGACTGGCTCGTCTCTTCCTTGTGACCCTTCTGAGAGGGGATGTCCAATTGTCTACAGATGGGTTTTGGGTCTCCACTCTGCACACCGCCTCATTAATATTGATATATTTTTTTGTTCTGGGTCTTCGATGCCTGATCCCTGATCCCATCGACACCTCATGATCACAGAGATGGGTGTACTTTTTATATGTAGGTTTTGTTGCTTCTCAATTAGGTGTCCACTTATCTTCAAGCCTTTAAGACCCCAGATGCTTTATCTTTTGATAGTCAGACACCATCAGCTTTCTTCACCACATTTGCTTATGCACCCATTGTGTCTTTAGCCATCTTGTTGGGAAGGTGAGCATTACAAAGTGTTCTTGCATTGAGGGAGTACTTGTGTAGAGGCCCAATATCCATCTACTACCTTAATACTTAACATTTAAATATATATACATAGATCTATTTCCCTATCATTGTATATAAATATATTTACATATGTACATACCTCTATTTAGACCTTTAGAAATATCCTTTGACTCCTAGTTTTTTCCTCTATTTCCTTTTACTTTTCTCTCATCCCACTATCATGTTTCAGGTTTCAGTAATTCCTCTCAGCTACATTGCTCTTGATCAAGCCCCACCAGGCATCCTACATCCTCCTCCCTGTGGATTTTACATCACTTGTTCCTTTGTCCTTAGGATTGTTGACACACCCCTTCCTTTTTCCACCTCCCCCTCTTCTATGTCCCCTCTCCTTAAACAGTTGTTCCTGTTCGTTTCACCACCAGATTGTTTATTCCGCCTATCTTATCCGTCTAGACAGACATGCAAAAACAACAATAAGCACAAAAACAAAATAAAACAAACAGCAAAAACAAAAAGCAAAACAAAACCAAAAAAAAAACCCTCAAGCAAACAAACAACAAAAAAGAAAACGCTATAAATAGTTTCAGGTCTGATTTGTTGGTTTTTATGAGGGTTTTCCGGTTGAGTTTTGATGGGGTGCCATGCTCTGGCCCCAAAGTCTATTTCTGGTATTCCCCGGGGACTTAAATGCTTTGCTCCCCTTACTGCTCTGCAGGCCCTTCATGTTTCTCCCTGGTGTGGTGGGGTCAGATTGGGCTCACTTCCTGCATTGTGTCTCCAGTCTTGTGCCCCTTAGCGCTCGGGGTCAGTGAGGGATATTGTGTCTCATAGTGGGGCTAGCCCTATGGTTCTCTCTGTACATTGACTGTTCAGAGCAGGAATATCATCTTTGTGGTTTGGTGGGCCAGAATATGTTCCATTTTCCTTCCTTCTTTGCTTGCTCCTGTGTGCTCTGCTCAGACATGCCCCTCTTCCTGAACCATAGCTTCACTGCTAAACTAATTTTTCTTTCTGTTTTTTTTCTTTCTTTCCTTTTTTTTGCTTCATATAAGTAAAGACTGATAGTTTTCTTCAAAATAGCTTTTCACAAGTTGTTAAGATCCCAGACTCTATTCAATAAACTAAGCTAATTGTTATGTCGATTAACCAAAGCATTTGAACCTGTTTTTAAACTTAGAAAACCAATCTCGAGAGGTATAATGCAAATATATGCATACACATATTCACACACATTCTGGCATATGAATATACACAAGTAACCCTGGGGGAGTAAGGGTTAAATATTGGGCTGCTAACAACAAAATCAACGCTTCAAATCCACTAGCCACTTCATAAGAGAAAGATGAAACTTTCTACTTCTCTAAAGATTTATAGCATTAGAAAACCTATGAAATGTTTATAAAAGTATATATATATATATATCTTTTGGTTGTTGTTACTGTTGCCAAATTATATGTGCTACAGTGATTGCCAAAAGATCCTTTTTTCTTATGTACATATTGGTAAAATTGTTTACTTTTGTTAAGTTGTGCGCATATCACATTCACTTGGTGTTGTTACCATCACCAAACACACCAGTATGTATAATCTAAAGAGAAACTCATTTCTCCAATCTGCCCCAATCCCTAGAAGTCACTAATAAATATTAGTTTTTATGTTTATCTTTTCATGTTATTTCTTAAAAGTGAAAATGTATAATATTTCCTTTTGGTGATTGACTTATTTTGCTCCACACAAGGTTCATCCATGTTGCAAGATGTTTTAGAAAGAGATTTTTCTTTATCTCTGAGTAGCGTTTTATTGATATATGTACTACACATTATTTATCCATTCATCTAATGATGGACACTTAGATAATTTTTATATTTTTGCTGATATGAATAGTATGGCAATAAACATAGGTGTGTATATGCATGTGTTTTTCTCACTCCAATATACCTATCAAAAAAACAAACTCACTCCATTGTATCAATTTTAACTCATAGTGAACCTGTAGGAGAGAGTAGAATTGCTCTCCTGACAGGGGAAGCCAGCCCCTAACACATCATTACTGGTCCAGTAGGTGCAATTGTACATCAATAATAAGTCAAGATTATAGCAAAGTTACAGAGAGCATGAGAGATAGAAGAGAAATATTGAAATAAATGGAGTCAGAAACAATTCATGGTAGCATGCTCACCTCAGCCCCCCTTGGTGGTCCACGTGGAGAGAGAGAGAGCTCTTTAATGCTTGCCCAGGGTTTTATATTCTCTGGAGACCTGCAAGCCCCCTAATTACAGGTAAGGACATACGTCACAGGAAGGGGCTGTGCTATAGGTAATACAGTAATGAGAGGGGGTGGTCTAGGGAACTACACGCAATAGGAAGAGGAGGGATTGGGGGTATACATGTGACAAGATGGGCAGATCCTAGATTTAGGATAGCAACCTAACCTTGACCTGTTTTCTGGACCTTCATAGGAACCATAAACAGTAGGGTGTAAACCCCACCTACAGGAACCAAGCTAATGGTCCCAAGCTTCAGTGAGAAGTAATCTGTTGTCTCCAGCAGCAGGGAGCAGGCCCACCCATGTGGTGTGGGGAGACAGCAGTCTGGCAGGGACTGTCTTCAGGGAAGATGTCTATAAGCATCTGACCTCCCCCCACACTCCCCAGGGTTTGTAAAGCACCAAATTTTTATGGGAGCAGAAAATTTCAGCTATGAAGTGCTGGTGAGTTCAAAATGCTGACCTTTGGTTAATACCTTACAATAAAACCAAATAAGTGGTTAGAGCTCCTGTATATACTGAGAAGTAGAATTTCTGGGTGGCATAGCAGGTTATGAGTAGGGTCAAAGAAAGATTAAGCTGTCTTCTCCCATAAATATTTACATTCCCCCAAACCTAAAGGGGCATGTCTACTCTGTGTTAATGGGTCATTATGAGTTAATTGAAGCCATGGCAGTGGGTTTGTTTGGGGGTGGAGGGTTATTTGTTTTTATTTTATGACAACATTTTCTCTAGTAGTTGGAGGAATTTCCAGACTGTTTGCTAGATTTTGCATTCCCACAAACAGTCGGTGAGAATTCTAATTTTTCCAAATCCCTTCAAACCTTTGTTCTTTTCCATTTTAAAGTTTATTTTCATCCTAACTGTTCCTGGTGGGAGTGAAATGCTTATCCCTGGTTGCTTTTGATTTGCATTTATCTGATGGCTAATAACATTGATAATCTTTATATGTGTCTGTCAACTATTGAAATATCCTTTGTTGGAGTGTTTGCTCATGTACTTTATTAAGTTATTTATTGTACCTTTTCCCAGTTTTAATTGGGTTGCATGTGTGTGTGGTGTTTGTGGTTATTCCATCAATTAGCTTTAACCTGTGTCTTTACAATTAAACTGCATTTCTGTGGAAACATTTAGTTGGATCTTAGTTAGTAGCTTTGTATTATTTTGATTTTTATTCTAAACTAGGCATTTTAATAGTTATCAACACCAACTAGACATATTTACTCCATGGTTTTGTTGCACATAAATCTCTGGATTTTCTTAGGAATTAAAGATGCTGTCAGATAAGCCAAGAAATAATTTGTTTTCTCACCTACTGCACATCCCTGGTGGTATCGTGTATAAACAATGGACTGTGATTTGAAAGATCACCAACAGTGAAAGCACAAGCCACTCCTTGAGAGAAAGACCTGCGGCTTTCTACTCCAATGTGGTTACAGTCTCAGAAAATCACAGGGGCATTTCTATCCTGTTCAAAAGGGTTACCATGAGTCAACATTGACATGATGGCAGCAAGTTGAAGGGCTTTTTTTGTGTGTCATAATCATATGATACTAATTAATTGGAATCCAAGGAGTTGTTGATCATATGCGGGCCCTTCTCTCACTGGTTCTGAAGATTTGGGTCTTGGCAGATTCTTGACTCATTAAAGCAATGGTAGAACTTCCAAATAGGGATTTCATGTTCAAATGCTGTACCACTGAAGCTGTCTAGGACCAAGTATCCTCAGTTTTTCTGTGTGAAACAAACCCTTTAGGCTTCTTGCACACAAAATGTGGAGCCTATACTGGCTTCCTCGGTTTCAAGTGATGGACACTGTAGCACACGTGTTCCCAGAGGCTCATACAGGATTAGGAACCTGGGAGAATCATGTTAAAAACAGTGTTTAGGAAGTCGATTCTCTTTCTGGGATATAGTATTTGGGAAACTGGATAATTGGAAAAATAGTGTTACTTCCAAACCTAGTTTGGTCATCTCAGACTTCAGAATAAAGATGATTAGCAAAATATATGTGCTTCATATGGACAACAGTGGGGAAAATTTAGCTAGACCCTACATTTGTTTCACAGCTGCAACTAAATACTCTACTGTTATTTTCTCTCATGAGAAGAATTTATCTACATGGCCACACAAAGAATTGACCCAAATAGATAGCACCTTCTTTTCCTACTGTGCATTCTATTTTCATTAAGACTCCATATACCTCATTTCATGATTTTTCAATTGCCTTGACATTTCTCAGAGGCAGATCACATGGATTGCATTTTGTCTTCTCCCTTAGATAAAGGAGGAAATTAACATGTGGAGACTAACAAATTACCTTTTTCAAAATATAAAAACAAACTGTAATATCTCAACATGATTCAAGTGATATGAGGGAAAAGCCCAATATAACCTATTGCTTAGTTCAGTTACTGCATTCATCTCATTATCAAAACAATCACGTGTTCATAGAATAAAACTTTGGTGAACATGGGCTCATATTTTGAAATAAATTCACACATTTCTTAGAAAAGCATTCCCTCACAGTTACTAGTGAAGAAACTTGTTTGAATAAATTAAATGCTAAGAAATCATCCCGAGTGAGGTCCAGGTAGGATGGCAGGGGCCAGACCAAGTCCAAGTATACATATGGCAGCCAACTAAAAAGGGGGCGGGGAGGGAGGAAAAGGGAAAGAAAAAAAAGCGTGGTGGGGGAATAGGACACTGAGCCACCCAATGGGAGGGTATTGTTTGTGCCTCCACAGGGACCGAGGGACCAGATAATAAGCCACTGCCAGATGAATGTAGTGTGCCAAGAAGGAGTGGGGAGCCAGTGGAGGGGCCTGAGGGCTTGGCCCCCATATCAGCTATGTGGAAAACTGTCCCTTACTTGAGAGGATGGCACTGAAGCTCCAGCTAGGAGAGAGGAGTATGTCTGATGAGACCAAATGGGAACAAATGAAAGGGGAGGAAGAGAGTGGAGCACATCCTGGCCCATCAGGCCGGGAGGATGATATCCCCGCTCTGAACAGCCAGTGCACAGAGTGGACAATATGGTTGATCCCATTACGAAACAAGCTCTCCCTTGATGGCCCAGGGCCCTAAGGGGGACAACACTGGAGACTCACTGTTGGGTTGGCCCAGACTGACCCTGTGACACTGAGGCAAACCACTAAAACCATGTGGCAAACCAACTGTGGGAACAGCGCAGGGAGCCCCTGAGAGAGTACAAAGGACAGACCCTGGGGCCAGAGCATGGTACCCCATCTGACCTGACTGAAGGACACGCCTAGAGATAAAAAATCAGACCGTGATCTATTTACAGGTTTTTCTTTCTTTTAAATTTTTTTCTTTTAATTAATTTATTTTTCTATGGGTAATTGGTTTTCTTTTTTGTTTTCATCGCTGTGTTCATTGCCTGTCTTGCTATGGCTTGATTTTTGGTCTATATTATTATCTCTGCGGATCTATCTAGAAAAGATAGGCTGGACGAATTGTCTGGAGGAGAAAACAATTGGAATCAATGGTTCCAGGGGGACACGGGAGAGGGGGATGCGGGAGTAAGGAGGTGGTGCTGACCAACCCAGGGACAGGGGAGTAACAAGTGATCCAAAATCAGTGGCAAGGAGGGTGTGAGAGGCCTGGTAGGGATCCAGAAAGGGCAATGTGACCGAAAGAAGTTACTGAAACCCAAATGAAGGCTGAGCATGATAAATGGGACAAGAGCAACATAAAAGGAAATAGAGGAAAGAACTAGGTGATAAAGGCTATTTATAGAGGTCTAAAGACTGGAATGTACATATGTAAATATATTTATATAAGAGTTCGGGGAAACAGATCAACATGCATATTCTTATAGGTTTAGTATTAAGGCAACAGATGGACATTGGGCCTCCACTCAAGCACTTACTCAATGCAAGAACACGTTGTTCTATTAAATTGGCATTCCAGGATGTACACCTTCCTGACACGATTGCTGAAGAAAAATGTGTCCACAAGCAAACGTGGTGAAGAAAGCTCATGGTGCCCAGCTTTCAAAAGATAGAGTGTCTGGGGTCTTAAAAGCTCGAAGATAAACAAGCATCCATCTAGCTGAGACACATCAAAGCCCACATGGAAGAAGCACACCAGCCCCTCTGACCACGAGTTGTAGAAGGGACCAGTTGCCAGACATCAAAGAACTAAAAGTCATATGAGTGGGTGCCCACCTCCCTGATATGATCACTGAAGACAAATGTGTACATGAGCAAATGTGGTGAAGGAAGCAGATGGTGCTCAGCTATCAAAAGATATAGTGTCTGGGGTCTTAAAGGCTTGAAGATAAACAAGTGGCCATCTAGCTCAGAAGCAACAAAGTCCACATGGAAGAAGCACTCCAGCCTGTGTGAGCACGAGATGTAGAAGGGATCAGGTATCAATCATCAAAGAACGGAAAATCACATTGCAAATGAGGGTGAGTGCAGAGTGGAGACTCAAAGTCCATCCCACCCCCTTACTGAAGGGCTGTGTGGAGGAGATGAGCCAGTCAGGGTACAGGGTAGCACTGATGAAACATATAACTTTTCTCTAGTTCTTAAATGCTTCCTCCCTCGCACTATCATGACCCCAATTCTACCTCACAAATCTGGCTAGACCAGAGGATATACATTGGTACAGATAGCAACTGGAAACACATGGAATCCAGGACAGATGACTCCTTCAGGACCAGTGTTGAGAGTGGCGATGCCTGGAGGGTGGAGGGAATGTGGGGTGGAAAGGGGAAACCAAAGACAAGAATCTATGTATAGCCTCCTCCCTGGGGGATAGACAGCAGAGAAGAGAGCAGGGGAAGATATCAAACTGTGCAACATATGACAAAATAATAATAATTTATGAACTATGAAGTGTTCATAAGGGAAGGGGCAGAGTGGAGGGGGAAAATGAGCAGCAGATATTAAGGGCTCAAGTAGAAGGCAAATGTTTTGAGAATGATGATGGCAACAAACGTACATATGTGCTTGACACAATCGATGTATGTATGGATTGTGATAAGAATTGTACAAGCCCCCAATAAAATGATTTAAAAAAAATTTCAGACCTATTCTTTCTGATAACCAGGTACCATTTAGTTTCTTCACCATACTTTGCTATAACACTCATATATCCTCAGTGATCTCTTCACTG
Organism: Tenrec ecaudatus; assembly: GCF_050624435.1. Classification (NCBI taxonomy): domain Eukaryota; kingdom Metazoa; phylum Chordata; class Mammalia; order Afrosoricida; family Tenrecidae; genus Tenrec; species Tenrec ecaudatus. The sequence goes on from NW_027459451.1 coordinate 147,792, forward strand.
TTTTTTTTTTGTTATGGTCTTATTTATGTTGAAAAGTTTACCTTCTACTCTCTTTTCAACTTTTTAAAATAAAAATAGGTGTTTGATATTGGCATAAGCTTGTCACGCATCTTTTTATTTGACCAGGTGGTTCTTATTCTTTGCCTTGCTTATGTGGTGAATTTCATTCATAGGTTTTCAAATGTTGAGCTATTCTCGCATCCCTGGTAAGAATAATACTTGATCACAATGATATTTTAAAATATTTTGTTGGATTCTATTGGCTATAGAGAATTTTTGCATCTATGTTCAGAAGGGATGTTGGACTGTATTATTTTGTCTTTGTGGGATCTTTGCCTAGTTTTGGAATCAAGGTTTTGCTGGCTTCATAGCATGAGTTTGGCAGTTTGTAGTCCTCTTTTTAAGTTCTGGACTAGTCAGTTAAATTGGTGATAGCTCTTCCCTGAATACTCTGTATAATTCCCCTGTGAAACCATTTGACATTGAGATTTTCTTGGTTGGAAGTTTCTTGATGACCGGATCTATTTCTTCCATTGTTATGGATCTATTCAGGTTTTACACACCAATCTGAGTTAGTTTGGGTGCATCATGAATTTCTAGGCATTTCTCCATTTCATAGAGGTTATCCAACTTGTTCGAGTACAGTCTTTCATAATAGTATGGTATTCTTTTTATATCATTTGAATCTGTTTTGATGTCATCCTTTTCTTCTCTAATTCTAGATATTTGAATCTTCTCCTTTTCCTTTGTTAACCTTGCCAGCGCTTTGGTGCTTTGTCAAGTTTGTTAATCCTTTCAAATAAACAATTCTGTGTCTTATTGATTGCCCCATTATTTTTCTGTTTGCTGCTCTGATCTTTATAATTTATTTTCTTCTGTTGTTGGAGGAGTTGCTGTGTTAAGGTGTTGATTTGGGATCTCTCCTCTTTTTTCACATGTGTGTTATTTGTTATAAATTGTCCTATCATAAGTTCCTTTGCTGTGTTCAAAGTTCTGGTTTGATGTGCTATTATTATTGTTTGTTTCAAGGATTAAAAATAATTCCATCAGTTATTAGTCTAATAAGTAGTTCTTAAGTAGTATGTCGCCCCATCTCATATGTATGCTCATATGTTTTTGTTCTTCCTATTGCCGATGTCCAGTTTTATAGCATTGTGATCTGAGGAAATGGATTGCAGGATAGAAATAGTTTTGGATTCATTGAGGCTTACCTTGTGGTCTAACATATGATCAATTCTAGTATATGCACTGTGTGCACTGAAGAAGAATATATGTTGTCTTGTTGGGTGGATTGTTCTTTACATGTTTAAGAGGTCAAGTTGTTTGATTGTGTTGTTTAGATCCGCTGCTTCTTTATGGAGTTTCTTTTCTGAAAATGTAGTATCATGAATGCACAATATGTAGGGAAAAAATTGTCTCAGGAGGGAAATTGAGTATTTACTTAGCACGATAGCCAAGTATTGATTGCCTTTCCTCAACTGGGGCCACAACTGTAAGTTATATATAGTCAATTTTATTAGTGAAACAGGGGCCACTCTGCCCTTAGTGGTAGAAAAGGGAAGACACTCTCAACAATTGTCCTTCCACACATTCTCCAGAGCATATTGATGCAATTACCTTACAGTGGAGCTAATAATGGTCAATTCTACTGGACAGAGAGTCAGTAGCAGTGTGGAGGGTCCAGTTAAAATGGCAACGAGGTAGAAAATCGTCATGGCTAAATGGCAGCACACCGATAAAGAGTATGATAAAAACAAAGATTAAATAATGTATAAACACTAATCCTAGGATCATAGGAGCTCTGATGACGTAGTGGTTACATATGGACTGTCAATCACAAGGTTGGCAGTTAAAAACCAGCAGCTGCTCCATGGGAGAAAGATAAGGTTTTCTATTCCCATTAAGAGTTAGAGTCTCACAATGGATGGATGTATGGTTTGTCGTAAGAATTGTATGAACCCCCAATAAAATGATTAATTTTTTTAAAAGCCCTAATAAAAAAGTTAGAGTCTCAGAAACTCACAGGGGCATTTCTACTCTATCCTATATATATGGTCACTATGAGGTGGTATTGACTTGAAATCAGTGAATTTGAATTTAATCCTATGATTGTTGCTGTTGTTATGCCATCAAGTAAACTCCGACTCATAGCAACACCATGCACAACAGAACAAAATACTTCATGTTCCTGTGCCATCCTCACAGTTGTTCCTACGCCTGAGCCCATTTTCCCACCCTGTGTGTCAATCCATCTAGTCAAGGGTCTTCCTTCCTCCTTTGCACCGGCCCTCAACTTTACCAAACATGATGTCTTTGATCATTCATTTTTTGTGTGCCAAAATGGTATCGGTAAGAAGACATGGGTGGAGTTTAGTGAATTGATCAGGTTATAACCTGATGATATCTCTTAGAAGTGCTGCTGGGATATATGAGGGCATACTGAAAAAAAACAGAATTGCACTGGGCAGAGCAGAGCTTTCATAGTATGCATTTTTCTCTCTAGGTGAGTATTGGGCAATTTGCTCTGAATTAGTGCACCCAGTGGCATAGCCTGGGAAGATTTTTTTTTTGGTCACAGTGAATTTTTTCATAAAAGCAGTTTCACTTGAACCTCGTCTGTGTGTGTGTGTGATGGCCAATTTAAGAAAACTGTGTGCAGCTGTGAAATTTTGTTTCCTGCTCAGGAAAAACGGCACACAAACTGTTGTGATATTGAATACAGCTTATAAGGGTAGCACTATGGGAAAAACTCCAGTGTACGAGTGATTTTATCATTTCAAAAAAATTGAAATGTCAATTGATGAGAAACATCATTCTGGATGACTGTCCACTCCAGAATAGATGAAAATGTCAACTCATAGTGCATTTGGAGTTCATTCCACCAGGTCAGACTGTTAACCAAGCTTTCTATTTAGCGGTTCTGAAAAGATTGCATAACAGTGTGCAACATAAAAAAGCCTGATTTGTGGCAGACGGGTCACTGGTTTTTCTACCACGAGAATGCACCTGCTCACACAGCCATCTCAGTGTGCCAGTTTTTGGCAAAATACCCAGCATGCTTCTCTTGCCCCGCACCTTACTCACCTGACTTTGCTCAATGCAGCTTCTTTGTGTTTCCACCATTGAAAAGAGACATTAAACAACAGTGATTTGATGACATAGAAGAGGTGTCGGGAAAAACAAAAACAATGAGTAAGGCGCTGGCAGCCATCCAAACAGATGACTTTTAAAAATGTTTCCAAGAATGGAATCACTGATTTGACAAATGTATTAAATGTGATGGAGAGTACTTTGAAGGTTATAAAGTTGCTTTGTAAAAAAATTAAATGATAGTAATTGATAAATTATCAAAAGTTCATGTGGGAGGGTAAAGAAGGGAGGGGAAAATGAGAAGCTGATACCAAGGACTCAAGTAGAAAGAGAATGTTTTGAAAATGATGATGGCAACAAATGTACAAATGTGCTTGACACAATGGATAGACGTATGGATTGTACTAAGAGTTGTAAGAGCCCCCAACAAAATGATTTTTAAAAAAATGATTAGACAGTAGCTTTAAAAACTAAATTAAACCCACTGAACTTGAGTAAATTCCAACTCATAGCAACCCTTTAACAGGTTTCTGAGGCAGTGAATCTTTACATAAATAGATAATCTCACTTCTCAGGGCAGCCAATTTCTGTTTACTGGGAGCAAATCACCAGTTCCCGGAAAAGGAGATCATGCCTGGTAAAGTGGAGGAAGGGCAGCAAAGGTGAGGAAAGCCCTCAGTGCAATGGATTGACACCTCAGCTGCAATAGTAACAGTGTAAAGATGGTGTAGGATCACACAATGTTTGCATTCTGTTGTGCATAAGGTTGCTATGGGTCTTGGTCAACTTGATGGTATCTAACAAGAGTAAATCAGTGGAGCCCTGATGGTGCTGTGGTTATGTGTTCGGCTTCTAACTACAAGGTCAGCAATTTGAAACTACCAGTTGCTCCAAGGGAGAACAACAAGGCTTTCCACTCCCTTCTGTCTCAAAAACCCACAGGACAGTTCTATATTGTCCTATAGGGTCATTACGAGTTGGAATCAACTCAGTGGTGATGAGTTTGGTTTGGGTTTTGAAAGCATTATCAAGTAAGCATTGGACTGCTAACCACAAGGTTGGGGTTCAAACCCACCAGCTGCTCCACAGGAGAAAGATGAGACTGACTGCTCCTGAAGATTTATAGCCTCAGAACTCCTACATAGGGTCGCTATGAGTTGGCATCAACTTGATGACAGTGGGAGGGCTTGAGGAAGTAAACCAGAGGAGCAATTCAGAAAAGGAGGGTGAGATTTGTCACACAACTCGAAGAATTTAATAAATGTCACTGAATTGTAAATAAATACCTAAAATTTAAATACATAGCTTTGGTTGGGAGGAGAAATTATGTTTGAGGTGTACCCCCTCAGATGGCTCTCTAGAAGCCATCTTCTCCTTCTTTCTACCACTTTGTTGGTTAGACCAATATACTTCTTAATTCAGTTGCCCTGCTTCATCAAGTGTACTGTGCTACCTGTGGGCTGTTCAGGACTTTACCACCTTGCTAAGCCAAACATGGGCTACCTTGATATGCCATGCTGTTCCATGCTATGGCACTGTTCCACCTTGCCATGTTTGCTTCCTGTGGGATGACTTCACACACCTTGCCTATCCTCCAGACATTCCACCTCCAAATGCCACAGGGGTAGTGAGTGATCTCCCACCACTATATCATAATGCTCCACTGTGACTTACCTCACCTTGCTGTGTTACGGGTCTCTGCTAGCCCTTCCTACTTTCTGCTTCTCTGATCTTTGGGCTAGTGGCCAAGTGAGTTGAAAAGACCTTATCTATATTAACTGACCCATGAAAGTGGGTGAGACTGAGCTCTTTGTACTGCTGTGTGGACCAATTAGCTGTTTTAATTCCTTTGTACTATATTAACATATATATATATATATAAATAATTATAACTGTCCTGGTTTTGCTTCTCTAGAGAACTCTGCCTAATAAAATGTCCTTCAGGGGGGACTGGCCTCTCTTGCCAATATGTCCAAAGTATGCATGACAAAGTATTGCCATCCTTTCCTCTAAGGGGTACTCTGGACTTACTTTTACCGATATAGATTGGGTTTTATTTTAGCAGTCCTTGGTACTTTCAATATTCTTCCCCATAATCACAATACAAATACATGGATTCTTCTACACTGTTCCTTATTCAATATCCAACTTTAGCGTGCCTATGATGTATTAGAGAATACCATGACTTGGGCCAGGCACATCTTAATCCTCAAAGTTACCTCCTTGCTCTTCAATACTCTAAAGAGGTCCTGTGCAGGAGATTTACCCAAGGCAATACATCTATTGATCTCTGACTGCTACTTCTATGAGCATTCATTGTGCATCCAAACAAGACAAAATTCTTGACAACTTCAAGCCTTTCTCTATCATAATGTCACCGGTTGGTCCAGTTGTGAGGATTTTGGCCTTACTTACATTGTATGTCATACAGATGGCTACAATCTTTGATCTTCATCAGCAAGTGATCCAATTCCTGTCATTTTCAGCAAGCAAGGTGTAACATCTGCATACTGCATCCTTCAATTTCGATGCCACACTCTCCTTCATAAAATTCAGTTTCTCTGATGATATACTAGTATGTATATTGAACAAGTATGATGAGATGATACAAACATGATTCACCCATTTTCTAATTTTAAACTATGAAATATTCCTTTGTTCTGTTCACACAACTGCCTATTGATCCTTATCCAAACTTCTCATGAGCACATTGAAGCGTTCTGGAATTCCCATTCTTCTCAAGTTTATCCACAATATATTATGATCTACACAGTTATAAGTCTTTGAATAGTCAATGAAACACAAGTGATCATCTTTCTGGTATTCTCAGCTTCGACCCAAGATCCATCTGACATCAGTAATGATATCCCCTGTTCCACACCATCTTCTGAATCCAGCCTGAACTTCTGACAGTTCCTTCTCAATGTACTGTGGCAACTGTTGTTGTAAGATCTTAAGCAAAATTTCGCTTATGTGAGATATCAATGATATCATTCATGTTTAAACATTCTGTTAGGTCACATTTCTTTGGAATGGGCACAAATATCGATCCCTTCCAGGCAGTTGGTCAGGTAGCCGCCTTACAATTTTTCTGGAATAGATGAGTGAGTGCTTCCAGTGTTTCTTCAGCTTTCTGAAACATTTAAATCGGTATCCCATCAATTCCTGGAGCCTTGCCGCTCCATTGATTCTTGCTCATATGCTATCTTCAAAAGCGTGGACTGTCAACTTCTTTTGAGTACAGTGACTCTATATTCTTTCCATCTTCTTTTGATGCTTTCTGCATCATTCAATATTTTGCCTATAGAATCTTTCAAAATTGCAATGAAAAACTTGAATTTTTCTTCAGTTCTTTAAGTTTCAGATATGCTGAGCATGTCCTTCCTTTGTGATTTTCTTATTCTATTACATTGCACATTTCATTATAATATTTGGCTTTGTCATATCCAGCTGCCCTTTGAAACTTTCTGTTCAATTCCGTGACTTCATCCTTCCTGGCATTTACTTTAGGTACTCTATAATTAAGAGCAAGTTTTAGAGTCTTTTGTGATATTCACTTTGATTTTTTTTCTTTCAGTCTGTCGTTTGTTTTGTCTTAATTTTTAATCATTTATTTGGAGCTCTTACAGATATCTTAACATTCCATAGTTCAGTCACATCAAGCAGTGTTGTACAATTGCTTTCACAATCCAGTTCAAAACATATTTTCTTCTTGAACTCCTTAATATCAGCCCCCTTTTATCCTCTCCCTCCTCCGCCCTAACCCCTAGGAACACATATTATTATTATTTTTCCTTATAATAGTTGTTGTTTACCATATCTAACAGGATATAATATACCTACTGGCATGCAATTTTGTATAATCCCATCAAATGGGATTATACAGTCATCAATGCTATCAGCTCCCTATTTCCCCTTCCTCCTCTTCTCTTCCTGTACCTCCAGGGAGCCATTACTCCTGTTAATGTTTCTGACGGGTTCTCTATCTTGGCTTTCATGTACAGTCCTGTGCTAGTCTGGGTACATTAGAGAAAAAAATCCATAGAAATGCCTATGTACAAGAGAGAGTTTTATATAAAGGGTAAGTGCACATCAAGAAAACATCCCAACCTAGTGCAGACTAAGCCCACAAGTCTAACATTAACCCCTATGTCCAACACCAATCCACAAAGACCTCCTTCATCCCACAAACCACACGCAGCGATGACAACTGCAGGGGGAAAGCTGAATCAGTGAACGTGTAAGCATCTCAGCACTGGCAGGGGTCTCCATATGGCTCTTCCAGTTCCCAGGGCTGCATCAGGGTAGGTCCATGTGGCATCTCCTCAGAGATTTCTCACAGGAAGTGAGCAGAAGAGAGAGTCTCTCCGGACTCCAAAGAGGAATGTAGGAGGCCTTAGGCTGGTCAAGGTGCTAATTGGTGAGTGACTAATTAGTCACCTGTGCTTCTGTTTGCCTTGTAGATAAAAGCATTGTGAGATAACTCAGTTATTTATGACCTCTTTAAGATTCTTTTGAACTCTGCATGTCATTGTGCTTATCTTAGAATATAGTGCTTTTAGTATTCAAGTGTTTAGACCATGGGCCTAGTTAAGTAAAGTTTTACATAGATAAGAGTTTCAGAATGCTTTTTAGAGCAAGTGCTTTCATGTTTCTTGTGTAATCATTCCCTTGTAAGGAGAGTATAAAAATAAAGCTTTGAATATACTTGGTCCATCAGACTGTTGTCCTCCCAATCCCATACTTTGTACATGACTCTTTCTTTTCCTTTCATCTGCACGTCTCATTTCAGATGCAGTTTGATGTGGGATAGCTGGTCAAATCACCCGAACAGGGAATACAGGAATTCCCAGAATTCTCAGGAGAAGGCCATGCCCACAAAAAGGCCTCATTGGCTGTGACCTGATTGACAGGCTAGACTCCACCCCTTCACTCTTAATCCTCAAATCACAAATTGACACCAGATGATGTGATTACCACAGGGACTATACTCTATTTGGTGTTCTCTCTGCTTCCTTGATGGTTATCCTCTCCTCCTTTGTGATTTTGGGGGAATTTTCTTCCTTTACTATTTTAACTGTAGACTTACCTGTTTCTTCCTGCTCGAGCATACCAATAATTCAAATATTAATTTGCTTCATGGTATCCCACATCATCCTTAGGATTTCTTCAGACAACTTTGTTTGTTTTTGCTTCTCTCATTTGCTGATTTATGTTAGGTTGTCATCAAGTTCACTGTTTTGATATTATTTCATTTGGGTGTGTTGTTTCTAGTAGCTCCATTTTTTTCTTTTTAAATTTAATTGATTTATTTTTTAAAATCATTTTTTATGGGGGCTTGTACATTTCTTACACAATTCATCCATCCATCCATGGTGTCAAGCACCTTTGTACATTTGTTACCATCACCATTTTTAAAACATTTGCTTTCTGTTTGAGCCCTTGGTATTGGTTCCTCATTCCCGCCCCCCCTCCTCTGCTCTCCCTCCTTCATAAACCCTTCATAGTTTATAAATTATTATTATTTTTTCATGTCTTACACCAACTGCTGTCTCCCTTCACCAAATTTTCTGTTGTCCATCTCCCTGGAAGGGGATTTGTAGATAATTGTGATTGGTTCCCCCTTTATCCTCCCACCTACACCTTCCCCTCCTGGTATCAAAACTCCCATTATTGGTTCTGAGGGGTTTATCTGTCCTGGATTCCCTGTATTTCCAGCTCTTATCTGTACCTGCGTACAGCTCTGGTCTAGCTGGATTTTTAAGGTAGAATTGTGCCTCATGATATTGAGGATGGGGAATCTTTAAAGAACTAGAAGAATATTGTATATTTCATTGGTGCTACACTATACCCCGACTGGCTCATTTTTTCCCCTGTGACCCCTCTGTAAGGGATGTCTAATTGTCTACATATGGGTTTAGGGTCTCTACTTGTCCCTCTGCCCCCAATTCACATTGATATGATTTTTTGTTCTGGGACTTTGATGCCTGATGACTGATCCCATCGACACCTCATGATCACACAGCCTGGTGTGCTTCTTCCATGTGGGCTTTGTTGCTTCTCAGCTGGATGTGTGCTTGTTTATCTTCAAGCTTTTAAGCCCTCAGATGTTATATTTTTTATAGTCGGGCACCATCTGCTTTCTTCACCACATTTGCTTATCCATGTATTTTATCTTCAGAGATCGTGTCAGGAAGCTGAGCACCTCAGACCCCAGGTTATTAGAACAAAGTGTTCTTGCACTGAGGAAGTACTTGAGTAGGGACCCATTGTCTGTCCTCTACCTTAATACTTAACACATAATTATATGTACCTAGATCTATTTCCCTATTATTATATAAATATATTTATATACATACAGGCCTATATTTAGACCTCCATAAATGCCCATTTCCCCCTTGTTTTTTCCTCTATTTCCCTTTATGTTCCTCTTGTCTCACTATCATGTTGGGCTTCCTTTCAGATTTCCGTAATTCCTCTTGGCTACATTGCCCTTGATAAAAATCCTACCAGGCACCCTACATGCACCTTGACATCAATTTTAGATCACTTGTTCTCTTGTCCCTGGGTTTATTAACACCCATTTCCTTTCCCCACCTCCCCCTCTCCTGTGTCCCCATGGAACTGTGGATCCATTTGTTTTCTCCTCTGGATTGCTTATCCTTCCTATCTTATCTAGATAGACCTGCAGAGAAAATAATAAGCACAAAACCAAGGCAGAGCAAAATCAAGCAACAACGGAAAAGAAAACAATAATAACAACAAAACCCCCAATGCCCCCCCCCCAAAAAAAGTCCATAAATATTTCACGGTCGGCTTGTTGACCTTTAGGAGTGTTTTGCAGTCCAGTCTGATGGGGTGTCACAATCTGGCCCCAAAGTCTATTTTTGGCATTCCCTGGAGCCTGGTGTGTTAGTCCTGGTAGACTAGACAAACAACTTAAAAAACACACATATGTGTATAAGAAAGACATTTATCTGCAGAACAGCAAGGGAATGGAGCAACAAGGTCCCCAGGGAATGCTGAAGGTGGACTCTGGGGCCAGGGCGTGGTGCCCCAACAGACTGGCGTGGAAAACACTCTTAAAGGCCAACCAACAATCCTTGAACTAACTATAAGCTTTTCTTTCTTGTTGTGTTTTGTTTTGTTCTTTGTCAGTGGTTTGTTGTTGTTGCTTTGTTGTATATTGTTGCTTGGTTTTGCTCTGTCTTGTTTTTGTGCATGTTATTATCTCTGTAGGTCTGTCTAAATAAGATAGGCTGGATGAACTATCTGGAGGAGAAAAGAATGGGACCTACAGTTCTGGGATAAGGGGAGGTGGGGGGAAAGGAAGTGATGACAACAAACCCAGGGACAAGGGAACAACAACGAATCCAAATTGGTGGTGAGGTGGGTGTGGGAGGCCTGGTAGGGCATTATCAAGGGTAATGTAACCAAGAGGAATTGCTGAAACCCAGGTGGGGACTGAGCATGATAGTGGGACAGGAGGAAAGTCAAGGGAAATAGAGGAAAGTTCTGGGAGGCAAAGGGCATTTATAGAGCTCTAGATAAAGACATGTACATATGCAAATATATTTACATATGAAGATGGGGATATAGATCTATGTGCCTATATTTATAGGTTTAGTATTAAGGTAGCAGAAGGACATTGGGCCTCCACTCAAGTACTCCCTGAATGCAAGAATACTTTCTTCTAGTAAATTGGCATTCTGTGATGCTCACCTTCCTGACACAACTGCTGAAGATAAAGCGGGTGAATAAGCAAATGTGGTGAAGAAACCTGATGGTGCCTAGTAATATTCATAAGAAGACTTCCTGTTAAGTATAGTAAATTCTTATGAGTATATTTTGAAGAGATGTATTGTTATAAGACAGTGTGTGTTACTGAGGTGGAGGAAGCAGGGTCTTGGAGCAATGGTGGTTGGGGTATATTATATAGGGAGAGTGCCACCCTTCTGTTATTGTGTTTATAACAGAAGGCCTTTTTATAATGGGTTTCTGCACAATGCAGTACTATATGCTCTTTACACTTGGTCAGGGTGGAAATAGGCTATTGGAGTGGGGCCTCAAAGTGGGTGGAGAAGGGGGACTTCCATTCAGGAGGTGGTCCTGCTAAGGACCTAAATCCCCTTGTCTACCAGACACCTAGATAGGGGAGGGGGAACTGCTGGGAAACATGAGACTACTGGAATCTGGTAACTCTGGAGGGAAAAAATACTTTTTTGTGGCTTTCCTCCTTAAAAGAAAATAGGAAAATATCTAATATACTCTTGTAACTCCGAGAGTTCAGTGTGTGTTCCTTTCTTACTGGAGATGGATCCCTTTCAAGTTACCTGGGGTTTTTGGTTTGGTAGCCATTAGAGCTTCACCCCTGCAACAAGGGGAAGAGAAGGGATCCAGTAAGGAAGTGTAACTATGATGACTCTGCTCCGTGGGCCTTATGAGCTCCAGCATCCAGTTTCTCCTGTGTTCTGGGAGGAGATCGGGCTGTGGACTCCACTTGGGAGACTGTCTGTATTGGGATATTCCCTGTCCTGGCAGTCACAGAATTAGGGGAGTATGGAGGAGCCTGACACTCTCTACCCCAAACACCCTGCTAAGGTAGCAGAAAGGGAAGACTGCAGAGGCCTCTGCTGCATTCTCTGTGAGCAAAAATTGGAGAGGGAGGTCTAAAATAATCCTGGAGTGCTGAGAGTCTTGGTCCCATGTCTAAAGTGCCAGAATTGGCCTCCTGACCTCTCAATCTCTGAGCCAGGCAAAGGGAATTCTAGGAAGGGGACTCTATTTCAGCACCATCTTCCCAGAACTCTGATCTTTTTTTCTTTTTAATTGTGAATGAGATAGAGGTCTACATTTCAGACCATTATTTTGATATTAAACAAATTTATAATTTATCAATTCTACCAATAGCTTTTCCTGTCTGCCATCGCATTTTTTTTCCCACCTCCCACTTGTAGGATATTTTCTTCTCATTTATTGCTATCAACTACTTTTTACCCGATTACATCTTCCATTCCCCAGTAACCATCACAGATTTTCTTTTTTTCTTTTTTTTGGTATGAAACCTTTATCCATTTATTGATCTTTCAGATAACATGCCCAAAGTAAATAAGTGGAAGTCATTCCCATCCTCATTTCTGAGCGACATTGCAGATTGTAATTCTTCTAAGACTGATTTGTTTATTGTTTCAGTAGTCCATGGTATATTCAACATTCTTTGCCAGTCCTACAGTTCAAAGGAATCATTTATTCTTCTACCTTTTTTCCCACTTTCCAATTTGTACATGCCTGTAAAGTGACATATAATATTTATTATTAGTCATTTAGAAAACATATATTTCATGTGATTTGTTAATAACTTCAAATGTCATATTTAGTAATAGTATTAATTTTATAGACAGAAATGTGTGAAGGGATGGTGAAAGCAGGTCAGCTGCATGTATTCTGAAATATTTATCACTAAAGTCTTATATGCATGCTAGGCTCAATATGGTGAGATCCAAGCATTTCCATTTTCTTTTCTCTTTGTAGCCCTGTCTATGAAACTATGGATTTGAGTATAACGTTCCTGTAAAGTTTTTCCGCAGGTGTATCTTTTCTGCATGTTATCATGTTCTTCCCTTAGGAAGTGTTATTACTGACATTAAAGAAAGAAAGCATTGCTGCTAGACAGGAAACGCATGTTTAGCCTCTAGCAAAAACCACCAAACCACTAGCTGGGCTCATTTTACAAAGGTTCCTTAGAGAATTGTGAGGGCTGCAACTATAATCAGTGTCTCAATGCAGACAGCATATAGAATTCCACGTATCCTCATACTAATCCATTCATTCACAACTCATTATAGCAATGATTCAATAAATATTTATTTGCATTCTACTATGTCAGAATACAAAACCTACTCAAATTCATTAAATGAAGAAGTAGTAAGTCTATTTCATTCTCATGAAGATCACTGAGGCAGCCACTAGGCATTCTCATGGTGTATGTTTTTCTGGAAAGGGAGTAGATTATGAAAGTGTTTCTCTCTGGCAACATGATTGTCACAGTGCTATGTTATTACCCTCAGTGTTCTTGGGGAATTCTAATCACTTACTTTTTTCCCTCTATCACAAGCAGAGTACTGAGGGACAATGAGGGTCAAATATAAATATCTTTTGATGCTCACATAAATTCTTTTCTGAGGTTGTGCATGTGTGTGTGTTCGGGTATGGAAGAGTGCACCTGGATTTAATAAAACCCTGCAAAAACAGCCAAAATTTAAAAATGTTAAGAACCCACAAATACGTGGGTTGTCTCATAGAAATTTTTTTTCTGTTTTTCATGTCATCAACAATTGAGATGTTCACATTACCAAGCAAATATGAAAGACAGACATGTATAGTGGGACAAGCATTTGACTTGGCATCAGAATCTGGTATTATTGAACTTTCCATCTGCCATGTTCTCTCACTCACGTTTTCTTTGAATGGTCATCCAAGAATACTGTGTAGGCCCACATCTCCAGACCATGTTCTCCAAAATTTAAATATGTATGATCTTCCTCCATTAAATGATTAGAATACAATCAAGATTTGGCAGTCAAGGTTAGGCCTTTCTTTCTTCCCCTCCCCCTTCCCCTAATGAACAGCCATTGTTTGCATCGCTTCTCAGCTGCAGCTATCCCCATTCCCTTTGTGCGTCCATGCATTAGCTCACTTCTCTCAATTCAGTGTTTAAATTTTCTTTAAAACAGTTTTATTGGCATATAATTCACATATTACACAATAAATAGTTCTATCATATCAAATATTGCACAACCATCATCCCAATCAATTTCAGAACATTTTTTTTATTTTTTATGGTTAAATTGCTTTTGAAATATGTTGTTTAATCACAGTCAGTTCTAGTGCTCCCTCCCTCCTAGGCGGTCAAATTCTTTATGGCACACTCAAGCTTGTTCTGGCACCTTGTCCCCTTTCTTAATTTCTTCTTTCTGATGTTAGTTTTCTAAGACCCACTATAGTTCCTCTTTTATGAAGCTCCTCTGATCTCTGCCTTTTTGAGTGAGAAATTATTCTTACATGTAAAATGATGGACAATCTGTTCACTACAATTCCAGATCTGTGAGCAGAGTAGAAGTGTCTGGGCCTGGAAGGAGGGACATAGGTACAGGGATCAAGATCAGAAAAATATCAAGGTGAAGAGTGATTTCGTATCTCAGGTAGAGAGTAACTTAGGAGTGATGGGGCTCTATTAGAAGACACGTGGGTATACATGGCAGTTGTGTGAATTGAAAACCTTGGTGAAAAAAAGAGATAACTAAAAGGTATTTTGGTGATAGTTTTATGCAAATTACACTAGCTTTGTAAAAGATGATTTATGATAAACAGCTGGGTCCTTTCTCGTGCTTTGAGGAAATAGATGGAACTTTTTTTGGTAGAAACACCAGTTATCTATAATGCTACGTACCCCCTCAGTATTCTTTGTTTGTTTAGTTTTTATATCATTCTATCTTTTTATGTTCCACAACCCCCTGACTCCCTTTTCTCTTCTCTATCTTTATTTTGCAGTTTCATATAGAAAAACTAAACTTTCTTAGAATCAGAAGGGAAAAAAAGTATTAAGACTTGGGTAATTGAGATCTTCCACCCCTTTCTTATAAAATATGGAGTACTTGAAAGACCTAGAACATTTGGAAACCATGAAAGAGTTAGCTCAAGTCCTACCTCTCAACTTATTATACTGCATCATTTAACAAATCATCCTACTTCCCTAAGGCTAAGTTTATTCATTTGCTAAATGAGGATAATAACCATCTTATTTTATTGAAGAGAAGCTCTAGTGGGTGTGCTGGTTACACAATCTGTTGTAAGTTTGAGACTTAAGAGTGAATGGGGTAAAGTTTAGCCTGTCAATCAGGGCACAGCTTGATATCCTCATTTGGAGATGCTAAGGAGATAAATAGTTCACAGGAGGCAGGACACACACACACACTCTCCCTGTGAGACATTCCTGTGGACAAGACACATGGAGCTATGCTAGAGCCCAGGAGCTGAAGGAACCACGTGGAGACCCCTGCCAACACTGAGATGTTTCCACTGCCACTGGATCCACAATTCTTTCCACCCACTGGCATGTGATCTTCAGCATTCACCATGATTGCATTTTTTGCATGAGTCTAAAGAGGAATTCATAGATTGGTATCAAACATATAGGCTGATATTGGACTTATGGACTTGATATGAACTGGGCTGGGATGTTTTCTTAATGTTTCATTGCTCTTGTATATAAAGCTCTTTTTTATATACATATATGTATCTATGAATTTGTGTCTCTAGTCAACCCAGACTAACACCTGGTGTTATGAGTTGGTATCACATGATGTCAGCCCTGAGGTGCTCACCCTATCTATACAATGCCTACTTGCACAACACCATCCTGTGTGGCATCTGCACACTCATCAGTTCATGCTCCTCTCTTTACTCATGCACTATTTCTTCTTGTTCTTTTTCTCCTTTTCCTCTTGACACATATTTTTACTATACCTATAAATTTTTATTATGCTTCTAAAAATAAATTCTCCATTATTTGATAATTCTTTTTATCTTTTTTTGACCTTCCCCCACCCCTCCACATTTCTTGCCTTTCTCCCACCTGTTGTAACCACCTGGCTCCTATTAACCTCTCTTGTAGACAAATTCAACCACCCCACATGACCCCACTTGACACAATTGCTATATTATGATGCTATGGAAAATAGTCAACCACAGTACACACAAAAAAATCAAGGAAAATGGGTATCAACACCTGAAAAAAACGCCAGGTCCTAAAGGATTACTTCAGAGAATATTCCCTAGGAATAGATGAAATAAAATTCAGGAGAATGGTGTTTAGATACCTTCAACAAATGGAAGAAATAATTCAAAATACTAGAAATCCTACACCTATTAGACATCTAGAAAACAAACAATAAGGTAATGTGATTAGAATACATGGTAAAAGAAATTAGTGATAGAATTTAAGAAAAGAAAAATGTAATTAGTGAGCTCAAAACATTCTGTTGAATAAAACCAACGAGAGAAACAATTAAAAAAGCAAAGGAAACTCAAGAAAGCCTAAGAATGATGTGGGGTATTATCAAGAGGAGCAACCTAGGTCTTTGGGAAACCTGAAGAAAGAAGAAGCAAAACATTCTTCTGAGAAAATAGTACAAGAAATGATGAAAACTCTCCCAACACTATAATGGATGTGGTAGTTACATAATCTGTTGTCAACTTGAGACTTAAGAGTGAAGGGGTGGAATTTATCTTGTCAATCAGGTTCAGCTTACTGTCCTCATTTTGAGCCACTAAGGAAACACAGAACTCACCGGAGGTGGGACACTCATGCACTCCCTGAGAGACACTACTGATGATGAGCCTGATGGAGCTATGCGGATGCAGCCAGAGCCCTGGAGCTGACCCACACCAGTGCTGAGATGCCTCTACCACCATTTGATCCAGAAGAATTTCCACCCACTGGCCTGTAATTTTTCTGCATTTGTTGTCATTGAATGTGTTCTGTGAGTCTAAAGAGGAATTTATACATTGGTGTCAGACATATGGGCTAAAATCAGACTTATGGACTTGAATGGGACTGGCTGGAAGGTTTTCTCAATATTCAATTGCTCTTGAATATAAAGCTCTTTATTATATACATATGAATGTCTCTGGATTTGTTTCTCTAGACAACCCAGACTAACAAAAACAAACAAAAAAACAGAGGACAAAATGACTATTCCGGAAGTCAAGAAAATTTCAAACAGGAGAGGCTCAAAAAGAACAACAACAACAGCAACAACAACAACAACAAATTAGAAGTATTTCAGTCAAACTCTCCAGTATCAAGGAAAATGAGACTATGAAAAGAATCTTGAGAATAAATATTGGGGAAAGAATAATCAACTACAGAGCTAACTAAATAATAATCATCTCAGATTTCTCAGTTGAAGCTATGTAGTTAAATGTGAATGCAATCCTTACCAACACATGTTGAACAATTTTTTTTCTCCCAATAATAATGCTATCGCCCCCCTCTCAAAAAAGGAGAAGACATTGGAGTGACGTATATCAAACCCTAAAAGAAAAAAAACAACTAAGTAAATACCTTATATTCAGCAAAGCTCTTCTTCAAATATGAGTAAGAAATAGGGGTATTTTCAGACAATGAACAAGTAGATGAATTTATAAAAAACAAGAATAGCAGTACAATATTATTATTGGGAACACTTTGGACAGAGAATAATAATAGCAATAAACAAAACTGAGAGCAACATACAGATTTAAAACACCATATTAAAAATGCAATGAAAACAGTACAGAAAACAACACAGAAACAGAGGAAGAACAACAAAACCAATAAAACTAAAAAAAATAGAAAAGACATAGCAAAATGACAGCAACAGACCTGCATGTATCAATAATGACACTGAATTTCAATGAATTAGGAGCATTAGGCAGGAGACGACTAGTAGATATTGGATTATAAAATAAGATTCATGAATATGCTTCCTACAAGAGATACACCTTAAACACAAAGACAAAAATAATCTTAATATCAAAGGATGAAGAAAAAATGACCAAGATGATGGCAACCAGAAAAACTGGAGTGACAATATTAACTTCTGATAAAATAGAACTCAAGACAAACTTCATGAGAGATCAAAAAAGACATTAAATAATGACTAAATGAACAATATGAAAAGAAGACATAATCATATTTATGTGACATGATCCCAATGAAACACCTTCAAAATTTATTAATCAAATTCTCACAGAACTGAAGAAATATGCAGTATGGTGATAAGAGTAGGAGACTTTAATACACCACTCTTGAGGAAAGAAAGATGTGTTAGACCGAGTTGACCAGAGACACTCCTATGTGTGTATAAGAGAATTTTATATCAGGAAGCAATTATGCATCAATAAAATATCCCAGCCTAGTCCAGATCAAGTTCATGAGTCTGATATTAGCCCATATGTCCTATACTAGCCCATGAAATCCTCTTCAGACTCATGCAGCCCATGCAATAATGCTGAAAGCAGGAAGATCACAGGCTGGTGGGTGGAAAGTCCAGTGGGTCAATTGGTAGTGGATGCATCTCAGCACTGGCTCCTCGAGCTCTCTGAGTGTGGCTCCTCAAAAGGAAAGTGAAGCAGAGAGAAAGAGTACATCCCACTTCCAGGGAAGAAGAGAGGAAGTTATCAGAGAAGGCCATACCTACAAGGGGGGTGAGGGTGGGGTGGGGGAGAGATCTGGTTGACAGGCTAGAATCCACTCCTTCATTTAAAAAAATTTTATCAGGTTGCATGAAATCATGTAAATACCTCAGCAGATCATCAGGAACTAACTACAGGAGTAAATAACCAACTTTACTTTCTAGACATATACTAATACTTTACCCAACAACAGCACTATATGCATTCCTCACCAGCACATATGGTAGTCTCTAGAGTAGACCTCATGTTAGACCACAAAGAAAGCCTTAAAATATTTTAAAACATTGAGATTCTACACTCCACTTCCATGGACCAAAATGCTATAAAACTAGAAATCAGCAATAGAAACAAGAACATAAAGCCAAGTACATGGAGACATCACAGGATACTACTTAAAAAATGGTTATAGACCAACTAAGTGATCGAATTAAAAAATTCCTTGAATGAAAACACAACATAACCAGACCTTTGGGACTCAAAAACACAGCTTTCGGAGAGCACTGCATAGCAATAAATGCACACATGAAAAAAGAGGATAAAATCAAAGTTAATATCCACCTTAACACAGCATCTTCAACAACATGAACAAGAGCAACAAAACTAAACCTCACCCTACAGGAGAACTGAAATAATAAATATTAGAGCAGAAGTAGATCAAGTGAAAAAGAGAAAAACAATGGGAAAATGAACAAGACAAGTTCATTCTTTGAAAGGATTAATAAAATCAACAATCCACTGGAAAAATTAACAAAGGAAAAAAAGAGAAGTCTAATAAGATTTCATACAAATGTTTATTTTCTTTTTCTCACAAGTATTTAAAATTATGTATCATTTGCTAGATTGTTGATACTATTATTAGAAATACCAAGTGTTCCCTGCAGGTTACCGATATAAGTTTATAATGTTACCTCTCTATGTATTTATACCTAAATCTAGATCTAGACATGAATGAATTTGAGCTCACAATTATAAACCCTAATTTAAAAACAATTAGATCTTATTATTTGGCTCTGCTCAACACTTGCTTTATGAAATGATCACTGAAGATAGGGGTGTTATAGAAAGGTCTTGTGAATAAAGCAGGTGGTGCCTGGCTACCATAAAACGAATAGCATAGCACCTGGGGTCTTAAAGGGTTATCTTAAAATGAGCAGACATCTAAGGTGTCAGCTAAGTCCACACAGAAGAATCACCCCAGCCCATTCAATCCAAGGACTGTAAATAATAAAATCCAAAAGTAGAGGAGGAAATTATATTAGAGATTAAATATTAAACATCCAGTTTTCAAAAGTCTGTGGTTGACAATGGAAGCCTGATAGACATTTGCAGAATCCATTGGAGACTTAGTCTCCAATATGAACCCCCTCTGACCATTGGCAAGATATGTGAATAGTTTTGTCCTTAGAGTGCATTGGAAAATGGGTTCTTTGTAGATATAGTTAATTTAAAATTTATTATATTTTCTGCCACTGAATTTTTATGACTTTCTATTTATGAAATTCAGGGTAGGTAAATATAACCAGACAGTGACTAGATTAGTAGATCTAATAGTTTTATAGGAGTCAAAGGATGTTGAGGGGAAATAGGGAACTAATAGCAATGGATACAAGAATGAAGAAAATGATTAAACATTGTGGTGATTATTGCATAATTCTCAATATTTAAACCATTGAACTGTTTCTTAAAAATAATAGTTGAAAGAGAAAAAGAAATAACCTTTCCCATTGCAAGACTAACTCTGCTGCAAAACGCCTTTCTGAAGTGTTACAAAGCAAAGATCTCACATTCAGTACTAAGGCACACCTACGCCAAAGCACAGTATTTTTAATCCTTTCATAAAGAAGACTGAAAAGGCATTTATGCATTTCAATTTTTGTGTTGATGAAGAATTTTTAATATATCACGAGCTGTCAGAAGAATGAATGAATCAATCTTGGAAAAAGCACAGTCAGAATGTTCCTTAAAAGCCAGGAGAGTGAGACATTGCCTCACATACTTCGAACATATTGCCAGAAGGATCTAGTTCCTGAAGGAGAACATCATGTTTGGTAAGGTAGAGGGCTGCCAACAGAAAAGGGGGGTCAAGGGAGACGTTGGTCAGTGTAAGACATGCCCACTGTCAAAATAATAACATGACACCACAAAATAATAACAATTTATAAATTATCAAGGGTTCATGAGGTGGGCGTGGGGGGGTGAGTATGAGAAGCTGATACCAAGGGCTCAAGTAGAAAGAAAATGTTTTGAGAATGATGATGGCAAAAAATGTACAAATGTGCTTGACACAATGGATGGATGCATGAATTGTGATAAGAGTTGTACGAGCCCCAATAAAATGATTGTTTTTAAGTAGAGGGCCAGTTTAAAAAAATTAAGAAAAGGAAAACCTGAATGAGACAAATTGGCAGTGTCTACAGCAATGGACTCAAACATAACAATTGTGATAACAGTGCAAGGTCACCATTGTAACTGACTCAATGACACCTACCAAAAGAACATATTGAAAAAAATCCTTGTGGACTGGTTATTAAGCACTTAGTTGCTAACTAAAAGGTCAATGGTTTAAACTTTCCCCACTAGAGAAAGTTATGACAGTTTGGTTCCCTAAATATTATACATTGGAAACCCTATACAAAATAAAAACAAATTCACTGCTTCTGTGAATTTCCAAGACTGCAACTCTTTATGGAACTAGAAAGCCCCATTGTGACTCCTGGAATAGTGGCCGGTGGCTTCAAACTGCCTACATCAAAGATAGCAGCCCAACTCATAACCAGTGCACCACCATCTTGTGTGGTTGTTATCAGTTGGCGTCCACTCAATGCCACTGAGTTTGTTTGGGTGTTTATTATTGTTATGAAGGTCAAATAATAGAATATATGCTAAAGTGATTTTCAATCTACAAAATAATTTCATTATAATTCATTTCTTAGTCATTTTCAAATGAATAGTTTTTCTCCCCTCCTATGAATTAGTTTGTGGGACATCGTTTTGGAAAGGAGCACTGTGACAACACTATTTTTTTCCTGTCTAAATGGCTCATATCTAAACATTGGCTCCAAGCCTCCTACATCCAGCAAGGCTCTTGGCCCTGCCAGATTTTAACTAGTGTTTCACAGTGATGAATGGAAGGAGGAGAATTAATGGGGCTTGACATAATGGCATGGAGTGCTTCCAAAGCCTCTGCTCAGAGACTTCAGAGGACAGAGACAGAGAAATGTGACTTTAATTTTGGGAGTTAAGAAGTTTTGGAAAATAAATTTTCCCACTTTGGGATGAAATGCCTGGAGGAAAATAATAATGAAACAAAACTGGAGGAGGGATGTTATCTATATATGGACATCTTAACTTTTTACACTTCTATTCCTAGAAAAGAAAAGTTAAAAACAGGAGGGAATTGATTTGGTGGCACACCAGACTTTCTTTTATGCCAGAATCACTATGACAAGCAGAGATCTTTTCTACTCTTTTTGTATAGAAGAGAATAATACCCAGCTCATTACTAATTCTAACCAAAAGTAGCAATAATGATGGTGAAATTTATCAGGTGCTTACTATGTGCAGGTACCGTGTAGACCACTTGCCAGAATGATCATGACTGAATCTTTCAACACTGCTTTGCTGTTGGCAAGAGAGACTACTGGGGTCCAGTATGTGAATCATAGCGCACGGATGTGGTTACCATTTGTTATTCTTGAATACACATCCTAAAGTGTGACTCTACATTCCTCATTAGAAAGTTATAAAACAGGTGTTATAGTTCTCACAATCAAGTTTCAACACAATCAACTCAGAACCACAGATTCAAAGACCTAAAAGTGACAGGGAAAGATTTTCAGTTATCCTTGCTTACTTGAATGGTCAGCTCTTTAGGCATGCAATGCTTGAGAAAGGGCATCTTATGCAAATAATAAAAACTCCACTCATTTTCTAATAAGAATATTAAGATGGTGCTGAGACTCAGCAGTATTCCTTGTCTTAATGTCTCATCACTCTTCTTGGTTTTTAAAGGAATATAAAAAGAAATGAAAATATTTTAAAGGAGGAGGCTCATTAAGTCAGGCCAAGGGAACCAAGAGTACCTTTCCAGCCAACTGCCCAGTGCTACCTGGACTGCTACCTCACTCATTATTTCTCAGGTAAGTATGTGAAAAGGCTTACAGCACAAACAATCTGTCTTGGAGGAAGTTTATCACTTTGGGGGGGGGGGAGTGGGTAATGATGATGAATGGCTATAATAATGAATACAGACAATGCTTTATATTTTGTAATGATTATCAGTCTTCTAGAAGCTCTATTCACAAGACAGACCTTGCCTCCATAGTACAATGTGCTGACACAGCAGGTAGAGAATCACCTGGCAGTGCTCTCTTTGTTTCTATTTATTTCTTCCCTTCCTACAATTTTGCTTGACTTTTCATGAATCAATAACCCTCACCCATAAATTTGTGCTAGGCATGCTTTTTAAAATAATTCTTATTCGTATATAAATCACATATTATCCAATTAAAAATTTAATGGTTCAATCCTATTTCAAAACATTTTCTTCTTTCTCATAGTCCTTGTTGTTAACACCCCATTTCTTTCCAACCTCCTTTGTCTTGACTCTAGGTAATTATTAAACCTCTAAACCTCTAAAAATTTAAACCAGTTAAACCTCTAAAAATTTACCTATCCTAAATTTCAAATACAGGAAAACACACAATGTTGTAAAGCACCCTGGATATATCTTCTTTCCCATATGGCCCTTCTGTAAGGGACTGTCCAATTAATTATCTTACAGGTGGATTTTGGATCTCCACTTTGTTTACCCTTCTTACCACCAATTTGATAGCATGTTATTGAACTTCTGATACCTATTCCTATCAACGCCTCATGATGACATGAGCTGGTGTGTTTCTTCCATGTGGGCTTCCCTGCTAGATGGCTGCTTGTTTAACTGTCTGCCTTTAAGGCCCCAGATGCTTTATCTTTTGATAGGGAGACACCATCAACTCTCTTCATCACATTTGTTTATGCACCCATTGTGTCTTCAGTAATCAGGTCAGGAAGGTGAATATCATAATTGTGTGTTAGTCAGGGTTGACTATAGAAACAAATTTATCGATACTCATATGTGTATAAGAAAGAGCTTTATGTCAAAGAGTAGTTGTATATTAAGAAAACATCCCAGCATAGTCCAGATCAAGTCCAAAATTCCAGTATTAGCCCATATGTCTGATACCAGTCTGCAAATTGCTTTTCAAACTCATGCAACACATGCAATGATGCAGAATTTAGGAAGATCACAGGCCAATGGGTGAAAAGTGTTGTGGATCCATTGGTGGTGGAAGCATCAGTGCTGGTGTGGCTCTCCAGATGGCTCCTTCAGCTACAGGGCTCTTACTCTATCAGCACAGCTCCATGCAGATTTTCAGCAGGAATGTGTAGCAGAGAATGTATCTGACCTCCAGTGAGCGATTTATCTCCTTTGAACCTCCAAATGAGGTCATCAAGCTGCAACCTGATTAGATCAAACATAGTGTTACGAGTTCTTTTCTTTTCATCCCTTTACTATTATGTTCCCAGTTTTACCTAATTTAGTTTGTTAGACCTGTGAACATTCATTTGTATAATGAAGATCATTCAGTGCATGAAATCCAAGATAGATAAACCCATCAGAAACATCAATGGGAGAAATGATTCCCTGGCATTATGGAAATAGAGCGGGAGAAGCGGGAGAAGGAGGAACTAATAGAAAAAATGACTATATAATCCAACCCTAGCATAACAAACAACAGAATTGTAGGGGAACAGAGACAGTAGACCTACATAGTCCAAGGGCTCGCTTGTTAACTTTGATAGTCCAAGTGCCCGCTGGTTAACCTAGATCGTCCAAGTGCCCGCTAGTTAACCTAGATCGTCCAAGTGCCGGCTAGTTAACCTACATAGTCCAAGGGCCCACTTGTTAACCTAGATCGTCCAAGTGTCCTCTAGTTAACCTACATAGTCCAAGTGCCCGCTAGGTAACCTACATAGTGCAAGGGTCCGCTAGGTAACCTACATAGTCCACGTGCCCGCTAGTTAACATAGATAGTCCAAGTGCCCGCTAAGGAAGGTACATAGTCCAAGTACCCGCTAGGTAACCTAGAGAGTGCAAGTGCCCGCTAGTTAACCTACATAGTCCAAGTGCCTTCTAGGTAACCTAGATAGTCCAAGGGCCTGCTAGTTAATCTACATAGTCCAAGTGCCCGCTAGGTAACCTACATAGTTCAAGTGTCCGCTAGTTAACCTACATAGTCCAAGTGCACGCTAGTTAACCTAGATTGTCCAATTGTCCGCTAGGTAACCTACATAGTCCAAGTGCCCTTTAGGGAACCTAGATAGTCCAAGTGCCCGCTAGGGAACCTACATAGTCCAAGGACCCGCTAGGTAACCTATATAGTCCAAATGCCCGCTAGGAACCTACATAGTCCAAGTGCCCACTAGTTAACCTAGATAGTCCAAGTGCCCGCTTGTTAACCTAGACAGTCCAAGTGCCCGCTAGTTAACCAGGATCATCCAAGTGCCCTCTAGTTAACTTACATTGTCCAAGGGCCTGCTAGTTAACCTACATAGACGAAGGGCCCGCTAGTTAACCTAGATAGTCCAAGTGCCCGCTAGTTAACCTACATAGTCCAAATGCCCGCTAGGTAACCTAGACAGTCCAAGTGACCACTAGGTTACCTACATAGTCCAAGTGCCCGCTAGTTAACATAGATAGTCCAAGTGCCCGCTAAGGAAGGTACATAGTCCAAGTACCCGCTAGGTAACCTAGAGAGTGCAAGTGCCCGCTAGTTAACCTACATAGTCCAAGTGCCTTCTAGGTAACCTAGATAGTCCAAGGGCCTGCTAGTTAATCTACATAGTCCAAGTGCCCGCTAGGTAACCTACATAGTTCAAGTGTCCGCTAGTTAACCTACATAGTCCAAGTGCACGCTAGTTAACCTAGATTGTCCAATTGTCCGCTAGGTAACCTACATAGTCCAAGTGCCCTTTAGGGAACCTAGATAGTCCAAGTGCCCGCTAGGGAACCTACATAGTCCAAGGACCCGCTAGGTAACCTATATAGTCCAAATGCCCGCTAGGAACCTACATAGTCCAAGTGCCCACTAGTTAACCTAGATAGTCCAAGTGCCCGCTTGTTAACCTAGACAGTCCAAGTGCCCGCTAGTTAACCAGGATCATCCAAGTGCCCTCTAGTTAACTTACATTGTCCAAGGGCCTGCTAGTTAACCTACATAGACGAAGGGCCCGCTAGTTAACCTAGATAGTCCAAGTGCCCGCTAGTTAACCTACATAGTCCAAATGCCCGCTAGGTAACCTAGACAGTCCAAGTGACCACTAGGTTACCTACATAGTCCAAGTGCCCGTTCGTTAACCTACATAGTCCAAGAGCCCGCTAGGTAACCTTGATAGTCCAAGTGCCTTCTAGTTAACCTACATAGTCCAAGTGCCCGCTGGGTAACCTAGATAGTCCAAGTGACCACTAGGTTACCTACATAGTCCAAGTGCCCGTTCGTTAACCGACATAGTCCAAGAGCCCGCTAGGTAACCTTGATAGTCCAAGTGCCTTCTAGTTAACCTACATAGTCCAAGTGCCCACTAGGTAACCTAAATAGTCCAAGGGCCCGCTAGTTAACCTAGATAGTCCAAGTGCCCGCTACTTACCCTAGATAGTCCAAGTGCCCGCTAGTTAACCTAGATAGTCCAAGTGCCCGCTAGTTAACTAGGATCGTCCAAGTCCCCTCTAGTTAACTTACATAGTCCAAGGGCCTGCTAATTAACCTACATAAACCAAGAGCCCGCTAGTTAACCTACATAGTCCAAGTGCCCGCTAGGTAACCTATACAGTCCAAGTGACCATTAGGTTACCTACATAGTCCAAGTGCCCGTTCGTTAACCTACATAGTCCAAGTGCCCGCTAGGTAACGTAGATAGCCCAAGTGCCCGCTAGGGAACGTACATAGTCCAAGGGCCCGCTAGGTAACCTAGATAGTCCAAGTGCCCGCTAGTTCACCTACATAGTCCAAGTGCCTGCTAGGTAAACTACATAGTCCAAGTGCCCACTAGGTAACCTAGACAGTCCAATTGCCTGCTAGGTAACCAAGATAGTCCAAGTGCCCGCTAGGTAACCTACATAGTCCAAGTGCCCGTTAGGTAACCTTGATAGTCCAATTGCCCGTTAGCTAACCTAGATAGTCAAAGTGTCCGCTACTTCACCTACATAGTCCAAGTGCCCGTACGTTAACTTA
Source organism: Tenrec ecaudatus (assembly GCF_050624435.1). Classification (NCBI taxonomy): domain Eukaryota; kingdom Metazoa; phylum Chordata; class Mammalia; order Afrosoricida; family Tenrecidae; genus Tenrec; species Tenrec ecaudatus. Next base: position 174,392 of record NW_027459451.1, read on the forward strand.
GATAGTCCAAGTGCCCGCTAGGTAACCTAGACAGTCCAAGTGCCCGCTAGGTTACCTACATAGTCCAAGTGCACGTTCGTTAACCTACATAGTCCAAGAGCCCGCTAGGTAACCTAGATAGTCCAAGTGCCTTCTAGATAACCTACATAGTCCAAGTGCCCGCTAGGTAACCTAGATAGTCCAAGTGCCCGCTAGTTAACCTAGATAGTCCAAGTGCCCGCTAGGTAACCTAGATAGTCCAAGGGCCCGCTAGTTAACCTAGATAGTCCAAGTGCCCGCTACTTACCATAGATAGTCCAAGTGCCCGCTAGTTAACCTAGATAGTCCAAGTGCCCGCTAGTTAACTAGGATCGTCCAAGTGCCCTCTAGTTAACTTACATAGTCCAAGGGCCTGCTAATTTACCTACATAAACCAAGAGCCCGCTAGTTAACCTACATAGTCCAGGTGCCCGCTAGGTAACCTATACAGTCCAAGTGACCATTAGGTTACCTACATAGTCCAAGTGCCCGTTCGTTAACCTACATAGTCCAAGTGCCCGCTAGGTAACGTAGATACCCCAAGTGCCCGCTAGGGAACGTACATAGTCCAAGTGCCCGCTAGTTAACCTAGATAGTACAAGTGCCCGCTAGGTATCCCAGATAGTCCAACTGCCCGCTAGGGTTTGTACATAGACCAAGTGCCCGCTAGGTAACCTAGATGTACAAGTGCCCGCTAGTTAACCTACATAGTCCAAATGCCCGATAGAAACCTACATAGTCCAAGTACCCGATAGGGAACCTACATAGTCCAAGTGCTCGCTATGGAACCTACATAGTCCAAATGCCCGCTAGGGAACCTAGATAGTCCAAGTGCTATCTAGGTAACCTAGATAGTCCAAGGGCCCGCTAGTTAACCTACATAGTCCAAGGGCTCGCTTGTTAACTTTGATAGTCCAAGTGCCCGCTGGTTAACCTAGATCGTCCAAGTGCCCGCTAGTTAAACTAGATCGTCCAAGTGCCGGCTAGTTAACCTACATAGTCCAAGGGCCCACTTGTTAACCTAGATCGTCCAAGTGTCCTCTAGTTAACCTACATAATCCAAGTGCCCGCTAGGTAACCTACATAGTGCAAGGGTCCGCTAGGTAACCTACATAGTCCACGTGCCCGCTAGTTAACATAGATAGTCCAAATGCCCGCTAAGGAAGGTACATAGTCCAAGTACCCGCTAGGTAACCTAGAGAGTGCAAGTGCCCGCTAGTTAACCTACATAGTCCAAGTGCCTGCTAGGTAACATAGATACTCCAAGTGCACGCTAGTTAACCTAGATTGTCCAATTGTCCGCTAGGTAACCTACATAGACCAAGTGCCCTTTAGGGAACCTAGATAGTCCAAGTGCCCGCTAGGGAACCTACATAGTCCAAGTGCCCGCTAGGTAACCTATATAGTCCAAATGCCCGCTAGGAACCTACATAGTCCAAGTGCCCACTAGTTAACCTAGACAGTCCAAGTGCCCGCTAGTTAACCAGGATCATCCAAGTGCCCTCTAGTTAACTTACATTGTCCAAGGGCCTGCTAGTTAACCTACATAGACGAAGGGCCCGCTAGTTAACCTAGATAGTCCAAGTGCCCGCTGGTTAACATACATAGTCCAAATGCCCGCTAGGTAACCTAGACAGTCCAAGTGACCACTAGGTTAACTACATAGTCCAAGTGCCCGTTCGTTAACCTACATAGTCCAAGTGCCCGCTAGGTAACGTAGATAGCCCAAGTGCCCGCTAGCGAACGTACATAGTCCAAGTGCCCGCTAGGTAACCTAGATAGTCCAAGAGCCCGCTAGTTAACCTACATAGTCCAAGTGCCTGCTAGTTAAACTACATAGTCCAAGTGCCCACTAGGTAACCTAGACAGTCCAATAGCCCGCTAGTTGACGTAGACAGTCCAAGTACCCGCTAGGGAACCTACATAGTGCAAGCGCCCGCTTGGGAACCTACATAGTCCAAGTGCTCGCTAGCCAACCTACATAGTCCCAGTGCCCGTTAGTTAACCTAGATAGTCAAAGTGCCTGCTAGTTAAACTACATAGTCCAAGTGCCCACTAGGTAACCTAGACAGTCCAATAGCCCGCTAGTTGACGTAGACAGTCCAAGTACCCGCTAGGGAACCTACATAGTGCAAGCGCCCGCTTGGGAACCTACATAGTCCAAGTGCTCGCTAGCCAACCTACATAGTCCCAGTGCCCGTTAGTTAACCTAGATAGTCAAAGTGCCTGCTAGGTAACCTACATAGTCCAAGTGCCCGTTAGGTAACCTTGATAGTCCAATTGCCCGTTAGCTAACCTAGATTGTACAAGTGTCCGCTAGTTAACCAACATAGTCCAAGTGCCCGTTCGTTAACCTAGATAGTCCAAGTGCCCGCTAGGTAACCTAGACAGTCCATGTGCCCGCTAGGTAACCTACATAGTCCAAGAGCCCGCTATGTAACCTTGATAGTCCAAGTGCCTTCTAGTTAACCTACATAGTCCAAGTGCCCGCTAGGTAACCTAGATAGTCCAAGTGCCCGCTAGTTAACCTAGATAGTCCAAGTGCCCGCTAGGTAACCTAGATAGTCCAAGGGCCCGCTAGTTAACCTAGATAGTCCAAGTGTCCGCTAGGTAACCTACATAGTCCAAGTGCCTGCTAGGTAACCTAGATAGTCTAAGTGCCTGTTAGCTAACCTACATAGTCCAAGTGCCCTTTCGTTAACCTAGATAGGCCAATTGCCCGCTATGTAACCTAGACAGTCCAAGTGCCCGCTAGGTTACCTATATAGTCCAAGTGTCCATTCGTTAACCTAGATATTCCAAGTGCCCTTTTGGTAACCTACATAGTACAAGTGCCCGCTTCGTAACCTGGATAATCCAAGTGCCCGCTAGTAAACCTACATAGTCAAAGTGCCCGATAGGTAACCTACACAGTCCAAGTGCCTTCTAGGGAGCCTACATAGTCCACGTGACCGCTAGGGAACCTACATAGTCCAAGTGCCCGTTAGGGAACCTATATAGTCCAAGTGCTCGCTAGGTAACCTACATAGTCCAAATGCCCGCAAGGAAACCTACATAGTCTAAGTGCCCGCTAGGGAACCTACATAATCCAAGTGCCCGTTAGGTAACCTAGATAGTCCAAGTGCCCGTTAGCTAACCTAGATAGTCCAAGGGCCCGCTAGTTGACCTACATAGTCCAAGTACCAACTAGGTAACCTAGATAGTACAAGTGCCCGCTAGGGATCATAGATAGTCCAAGTGCCTGTTAGCTAACCTAGATAATCCAAGTGGCGGCTATGTAACCTAGATAGACCTAGTGCCCGCTAGTTAAACTAGATAGTCCTAGTGCCCTTTAGTTAACCTAGATAGTCCAAGTGCCCTCTAGGGGACATACATAGTCCAAGTGCCCGCTAGGGTATGTACATAGAACAAGTGCCCGCTAGGTAACCTAGATAGTCCATGTGCCCGCTAGTTAACCTACATAGTCTAAGTGCCCAATAGAAACCTATATAGTCCAAGTGCCCGATAGGGAACCTACATAGTCCAAGTGCCCGCTATGGAACCTACATAGTCCAAGTGCCCTTTAGGGAACCAATAGTCTTAGTGCTGGCTAGGGAACGTGTATCTTCCAAGTGCCCGCTAGGTAACCTAGATAATCCAAGTGTCCGCTAGGTAACCTACAAAGTCCAAGTGCCCGCTAGGTAATCTATATAGTCCAAATGCCCGCTAGGGAACCTACATAGTCCAAGTACCCGCTAATTAACCTACATAGTCCAATTGACCGTTAGCTAACCAAGATAGTCTAAGGGCCCACTAGTTAACCTACATAGTTCAAGTGCATGCCAGGTAACGTAGATAATCCAAGTGCCCGCTAGTTAACCTACATAGTCCAAAGGCCCGCTAGATAACATACATAGTGATAGGGCCCGCTAGTTAACCTAGATCGTCCAAGTGTCCGCTAGTTAACCTACATAATCCATATGCCCGTTAACTAACCTAGATAGTCCAAGGGCCCGCTAGTTGACCTACATAGTCCAAGTGCCCGCTAGGTAACCTATATAGACCAAGTGCCCGTTTGTTAACCTAGATAGTCCTAGTGCCCATTAGTTAACCTAGATAGTCCAAGTGCCCACTAGGGGACGTACATATTCCAAGTGCCCGCTAGGTAACCCAGATAGTCCAAGTGACCGCTAGGGTTTGTACATAGACAAAGTGCCCGCTAGGTAACCTAGATAGTCCAAGTGCCTGCTAGTTAACCTACATAGTCGAAGGGCCCCTTAGTTAATCTACATATTCCAAGTTCCCGCTAGTTAACCTAGATCGTCCAATTGTCCGCTAGGTAACCTACATAGTCCAAGTGCCTGCTAGGTAACCTAGATAGTCAAAGTGCCTGTTAGCTAACATACATAGTCCAAGTGCCCGTTCGTTAACCTAGATAGTCCAAGTGCCCGCTATGTAACCTAGACAATCCAAGTTCCCGCTAGGTTAACTACATAGTCCAAGTGTCCGTTCGTTAACCTAGATAGTCCAAGTGCCCGTTTAGTAACCTACATAGTCCAAGTGCCCGCTTCGTAACCTGGATAGTCCAAGTGCCCGCTAGTTAACCTACATAGTCAAAGTGCCCGATATGTAATCTACATAGTCCAAGTGCCTTCTAGGGAGCCTACATAGTCCAAGTGACCGCTAGGGAACCTACATAGTCCAAGTGCCCTTTTGGGAACCTACAAAGTCCAAGTGCTCGCAAGGTAACCTACATAGTCCAAATGCCCGCAAGGAAACCTACATAGTCTAAGTGCCAACTAGGGAACCAACATAATCCAAGTGCCCGTTAGGTAACCTAGATAGTCCAAGTGCCCGTTAGCTAACCTAGATAGTCCAAGGGCCCGCTACTTGATCTACACAGTCCAAGTGCCAGCTGGTAACCTAGATAGTACAAGTGCCCGATAGGTATCCCAGATAGTCCAAGTGCCCGCTAGGGTTTGTACATAGACCAAGTGCCTGCTAGGTAACCTAGATGTCCAAGTGCCCGCTAGTTAACCTACATAGCCCAAATGCCCGATAGAAACCTACATAGTCCAAGTACCCGATAGGGAACCTACATAGTCCAAGTGCCCGCTATGGAACCTACATACTCCAAATGCCCGCTAGGGAACCTAGATAGTCCAAGTGCTATCTAGGTAACCTAGATAATCTAAGGGCCCGCTAGTTAACCTACATAGTCCAAAGGCTCGCTTGTTAACTTTGATAGTCCAAGTGCCCGCTGGTTAACCTAGATCGTCCAAGTGCCCGCTAGTTAACCTAGATCGTCCAAGTGCCGGCTAGTTAACCTACATAGTCCAAGGGCCCACTTGTTAACCTAGATCGTCCAACTGTCCTCTAGTTAACCTACATAGTCCAAGTGACCGCTAGGTAACCTACATAGTGCAAGGGTCCGCTAGGTAACCTACATAGTCCACGTGCCCGCTAGTTAACATAGATAGTCCAAGTGCCCGCTAAGGAAGGTACATAGTCCAAGTACCCGCTAGGTAACCTAGAGAGTGCAAGTGCCCGCTAGTTAACCTACATAGTCCAAGTGCCTGCTAGGTAACCTAGATAGTCCAAGGGCCTGCTAGTTAACCTACATAGTCCAAGTGCCCGCTAGGTAACCTACATAGTTCAAGTGTCCGCTAGTTAACCTACATAGTCCAAGTGCACGCTAGTTAACCTAGATTGTCCAATTGTCCGCTAGGTAACCTACATAGTCCAAGTGCCCTTTAGGGAACCTAGATAGTCCAAGTGCCCGCTAGGGAACCTACATAGTCCAAGTGCCCGCTAGGTAACCTATATAGTCCAAATGCCCGCTAGGAACCTACATAGTCCAAGTGCCAACTAGTTAACCAAGATAGTCCAAGTGCCCGCTAGTTAACCTAGACAGTCCAAGTGCCCGCTAGTTAACCAGGATCATCCAAGTGCCCTCTAGTTAACTTACATTGTCCAAGGGCCTGCTAGTTAACCTACATAGACGAAGGGCCCGCTAGTTAACCTAGATAGTCCAAGTGCCCGCTAGTTAACCTACATAGTCCAAATGCCCGCTAGGTAACCTAGACAGTCCAAGTGACCACTAGGTTACCTACATAGTCCAAGTGCCCGTTCGTTAACCTACATAGTCCAAGTGCCCGCTAGGTAACGTAGATAGCCCAAGTGCCCGCTAGGGAACGTACATAGTCCAAGTGCCCGCTAGGTAACCTAGATAGTCCAAGTGCCCGCTAGTTAACCTACATAGTCCAAGTGCCTGCTAGTTAAACTACATAGTCCAAGTGCCCACTAGGTAACCTAGACAGTCCAATTGCCCGCTAGTTAACGTAGACAGTCCAAGTACCCGCTAGGGAACCTACATAGTCCAAGCGCCCGCTTGGGAACCTACATAGTCCAAGTGCTCGCTAGCCAACCTACATAGTCCCAGTGCCCGTTAGTTAACCTAGATAGTCAAAGTGCCTGCTAGGTAACCTCCATAGTCCAAGTGCCCGTTAGGTAAACTTGATAGTCCAATTGCCCGTTAGCTAACCTAGATTGTACAAGTGTCCGCTAGTTAACCAACATAGTCCAAGTGCCCGTTCGTTAACGTAGATAGTGCAAGTGCCCGCTAGGTAACCTAGACAGTCCAAGTGCCCGCTAGGTAACCTACATAGTCCAAGAGCCCGCTAGGTAACCTTGATAGTCCAAGTGCCTTCTAGTTAACCTACATAGTCCAAGTGCCCGCTAGGTAACCTAGATAGTCCAAGTGCCCTCTAGTTAACCTAGATAGTCCAAGTGCCCGCTAGGTAACCTAGATAGTCCAAGGGCCTGCTAGTTAACCTAGATAGTCCAAGTGTCCGCTAGGTAACCTACATAGTCCAAGTGCCTGTTAGGTAACCTAGATAGTCTAAGTGCCTGTTAGCTAACCTACATAGTCCAAGTGCCCTTTCGTTAACCTAGATAGGCCAATTGCCCGCTATGTAACCTAAACAGTCCAAGTGCCCGCTAGGTTACCTATATAGTCCAAGTGTCCATTCGTTAACCTAGATAGTCCAAGTGCCCTTTTGGTAACCTACATAGTCCAAGTGCCCGCTTCGTAACCTGGATAGTCCAAGTGCCCGCTAGTTAACCTACATAGTCAAAGTGCCCGATAGGTAACCTACATAGTCCAAGTGCCTTCTAGAGAGTCTACATAGTCCACGTGACCGCTAGGGAACCTACATAGTCCAAGTGCCCGTTAGGGAACCTATATAGTCCAAGTGCTCGCTAGGTAACCTACATAGTCCAAATGCCCGCAAGGAAACCTACATAGTCTAAGTGCCCGCTAGGGAACCTACATAATCCAAGTGCCCGTTAGGTAACCTAGATAGTCCAAGTGCCCGTTAGCTAACCTAGATAGTCCAAGGGCCCGCTAGTTGACCTACATAGTCCAAGTGCCAGCTAGGTAACCTAGATAGTAAAAGTGCCCGCTAGGGATCATAGATAGTCCAAGTGCCTGTTAGCTAACCTAGATAGTCCAAGTGGCGGCTATGTAACCTAGATAGACCTAGTGCCCGCTACTTAAACTAGATAGTCCTTGTGCCCTTTAGTTAACCTAGATAGTCCAAGTGCCCTCTAGGGGACATACATAGTCCAAGTGCCCGCTAGGGTATGTACATAGAATAAGTGCCCGCTAGGTAACCTAGATAGTCCATGTGCCCGCTAGTTAACCTACATAGTCTAAGTGCCCGATAGGAACCTATATAGTCCAAGTGCCCGATAGGGAACCTACATAGTCCAAGTGCCCGCTATGGAACCTACATAGTCCAAGTACCCTTTAGGGAACCAATAGTCTTAGTGCTGGCTAGGGAACCTGTATCATCCAAGTGCCCGCTAGGTAACCTAGATAATCCAAGTGCCCGCTAGGTAACCTACAAAGTCCAAGTGCCCGCTAGGTAATCTATATAGTCCAAATGCCCGCTAGGGAACCTACATAGTCCAAGTACCCGCTAATTAACCTACATAGTCCAATTGACCGTTAGCTAACCAAGATAGTCTAAGGGCCCACTAGTTAACCTACATAGTTCAAGTGCCCGCCAGGTAACTTAGATAATCCAAGTGCCCGCTAGTTAACCTACATAGTCCAAAGGCCCGCTAGTTAACCTAGATCGTCCAAGTGTCCGCTAGTTAACCTACATAATCCATATGCCCGTTAACTAACCTAGATAGTCCAAGGGCCCGCTAGTTGACCTACATAGTCCAAGTGCCCGCTAGGTAACCTTGATAGACCAAGTGCCCGTTTGTTAACCTAGATAGTCCTAGTGCCCGTTAGTTAACCTAGATAGTCCAAGTGCCCACTAGGGGACGTACATATTCCAAGTGCCCGCTAGGTAACCCAGATAGTCCAAGTGACCGCTAGGGTTTGTACATAGACAAAGTGCCCGCTAGGTAACCTAGATAGTCCAAGTGCCCGCTAGTTAACCTACATAGTCGAAGGGCCCCTTAGTTAATCTACATATTCCAAGTTCCCGCTAGTTAACCTAGATCGTCCAATTGTCCGTTAGGTAACCTACATAGTCCAAGTGCCTGTTAGCTAACATACATAGTCCAAGTGCCCGTTCGTTAACCTAGATAGTCCAAGTGCCCGCTATGTAACCTAGACAGTCCAAGTTCCCGCTAGGTTAACTACATAGTCCAAGTGTCCATTCGTTAACCTAGATAGTCCAAGTGCCCGTTTAGTAACCTACATAGTCCAAGTGCCCGCTTCGTAACCTGGATAGTCCAAGTGCCCGCTAGTTAACCTACATAGTCAAAGTGCCCGATATGTAATCTACATAGTCCAAGTGCCTTCTAGGGAGCCTACATAGTCCAAGTGACCGCTAGGGAACCTACATAATCCAAGTGCCCTTTAGGGAACCTACAAAGTCCAAGTGCTCGCAAGGTAACCTACATAGTCCAAATGCCCGCAAGGAAACCTACATAGTCTAAGGGCCAACTAGGGAACCTACATAATCCAAGTGCCCGTTAGGTAACCTAGATAGTCCAAGTGCCAGTTAGCTAACCTAGATAGTCCAAGGGCCCGCTACTTGACCTACACAGTCCAAGTGCCAGATAGGTAACCTAGATAGTACAAGTGCCCGCTAGGTATCCCAGATAGTCCAAGTGCCCGCTAGGGTTTGTACATAGACCAAGTGCCCGCTAGATAACCTAGATGTCCAAGTGCCCGCTGGTAACCTACATAGTCCAAGAGCCCGCTAGGTAACCTAGATAGTCCAAGAGCCCGTTAGGTAACCTAGATAGTCCAAGGGCCCGCTACTTGACCTACACAGTCCAAGTGCCAGCTAGGTAACCTAGATAGTACAAGTGCCCGCTAGGTATCCCAGACAGTCCAAGTGCCCGCTAGGGTTTGTACATAGACCAAGTGCCCGCTAGGTAACCTAGATTTCCAAGTGCCCGCTAGTTAACCTACATAGTCCAAATGCCCGATAGAAACCTACATAGTCCAAGTACCCGATAGGGAACCTACATACTCCAAGTGCTCGCTATGGAACCTACATAGTCCAAATACCCGCTAGGGAACCTAGATAGTCCAAGTGCTATCTAGGTAACCTAGATAGTCCAAGGACCCGCTAGTTAACCTACATAGTCCAAGGGCTCGCTTGTTAACTTTGATAGTCCAAGTGCCCGCTGGTTAACCTAGATCGTCCAAGTGCCCGCTAGTTAACCTAGATCGTCCAAGTGCCGGCTAGTTAACCTACATAGTCCAAGGGCCCACTTGTTAACCTAGATCGTCCAACTGTCCTCTAGTTAACCTACATAGTCCAAGTGACCGCTAGGTAACCTACATAGTGCAAGGGTCCGCTAGGTAACCTACATAGTCCACGTGCCCGCTAGTTAACATAGATAGTCCAAGTGCCCGCTAAGGAAGGTACATAGTCCAAGTACCCGCTAGGTAACCTAGAGAGTGCAAGTGCCCGCTAGTTAACCTACATAGTCCAAGTGCCCGCTAGGTAACCTAGATAGACCAAGTGCCCGTTTGTTAACCTAGATAGTCCTAGTGCCCGTTAGTTAACCTAGATAGTCCAAGTGCCCACTAGGGGACGTACATATTCCAAGTGCCCGCTAGGTAACCCAGATAGTCCAAGTGACCGCTAGGGTTTGTACATAGACAAAGTGCCCGCTAGGTAACCTAGATAGTCCAAGTGCCCGCTAGTTAACCTACATAGTCGAAGGGCCCCTTAGTTAATCTACATATTCCAAGTTCCCGCTAGTTAACCTAGATCGTCCAATTGTCCGTTAGGTAACCTACATAGTCCAAGTGCCTGTTAGCTAACATACATAGTCCAAGTGCCCGTTCGTTAACCTAGATAGTCCAAGTGCCCGCTATGTAACCTAGACAGTCCAAGTTCCCGCTAGGTTAACTACATAGTCCAAGTGTCCGTTCGTTAACCTAGATAGTCCAAGTGCCCGTTTAGTAACCTACATAGTCCAAGTGCCCGCTTCGCAACCTGCATAGTCCAAGTGCCCGCTAGTTAACCTACATAGTCAAAGTGCCCGATATGTAATCTACATAGTCCAAGTGCCTTCTAGGGAGCCTACATAGTCCAAGTGACCGCTAGGGAACCTACATAATCCAAGTGCCCTTTAGGGAACCTACAAAGTCCAAGTGCTCGCAAGGTAACCTACATAGTCCAAATGCCCGCAAGGAAACCTACATAGTCTAAGGGCCAACTAGGGAACCTACATAATCCAAGTGCCCGTTAGGTAACCTAGATAGTCCAAGTGCCAGTTAGCTAACCTAGATAGTCCAAGGGCCCGCTACTTGACCTACACAGTCCAAGTGCCAGATAGGTAACCTAGATAGTACAAGTGCCCGCTAGGTATCCCAGATAGTCCAAGTGCCCGCTAGGGTTTGTACATAGACCAAGTGCCCGCTAGATAACCTAGATGTCCAAGTGCCCGCTGGTAACCTACATAGTCCAAGAGCCCGCTAGGTAACCTAGATAGTCCAAGAGCCCGTTAGGTAACCTAGATAGTCCAAGGGCCCGCTACTTGACCTACACAGTCCAAGTGCCAGCTAGGTAACCTAGATAGTACAAGTGCCCGCTAGGTATCCCAGACAGTCCAAGTGCCCGCTAGGGTTTGTACATAGACCATGTGCCCGCTAGGTAACCTAGATTTCCAAGTGCCCGCTAGTTAACCTACATAGTCCAAATGCCCGATAGAAACCTACATAGTCCAAGTACCCGATAGGGAACCTACATACTCCAAGGGCTCGCTATGGAACCTACATAGTCCAAATACCCGCTAGGGAACCTAGATAGTCCAAGTGCTATCTAGGTAACCTAGATAGTCCAAGGACCCGCTAGTTAACCTACATAGTCCAAGGGCTCGCTTGTTAACTTTGATAGTCCAAGTGCCCGCTGGTTAACCTAGATCGTCCAAGTGCCCGCTAGTTAACCTAGATCGTCCAAGTGCCGGCTAGTTAACCTACATAGTCCAAGGGCCCACTTGTTAACCTAGATCGTCCAAGTGTCCTCTAGTTAACCTACATAGTCCAAGTGCCCGCTAGGTAACCTACATAGTGCAAGGGTCCGCTAGGTAACCTACATAGTCCACGTGCCCGCTAGTTAACATAGATAGTCCAAGTGCCCGCTAAGGAAGGTACATAGTCCAAGTACCCGCTAGGTAACCTAGAGAGTGCAAGTGCCCGCTAGTTAACCTACATAGTCCAAGTGCCTGCTAGGTAACATAGATAGTCCAAGGGCCTGCTAGTTAACCTACATAGTCCAAGTGCCCGCTAGGTAACCTACATAGTTCAAGTGTCCGCTAGTTAACCTACATAGTCCAAGTGCACGCTAGTTAACCTAGATTGTCCAATTGTCCGCTAGGTAACCTACATAGTCCAAGTGCCCTTTAGGGAACCTAGATAGTCCAAGTGCCCGCTAGGGAACCTACATAGTCCAAGTGCCCGCTAGGTAACCTATATAGTCCAAATGCCCCCTAGGAACCTACATAGTCCAAGTGCCTACTAGTTAACCTAGATAGTCCAAGTGCCCGCTAGTTAACCTAGACAGTCCAAGTGACCACTAGTTAACCAGGATCATCCAAGTGCCCTCTAGATAACTTACATTGTCCAAGGGCCTGCTAGTTAACCTACATAGACGAAGGGCCCGCTAGTTAACCTACATAGTCCAAATGCCCGCTAGGTAACCTAGACAGTCCAAGTGACCACTAGGTTACCTACATAGTCCAAGTGCCCGTTCGTTAACCTACATAGTCCAAGTGCCCGCAAGGTAACGTAGATAGCCCAAGTGCCCGCTAGGGAACGTACATAGTCAAAGTGCCCGCTAGGTAACCTAGGTAGTCCAAGTGCTCGCTAGTTAACCTACATAGTCCAAGTGCCCGTTCATTAACCTACATAGTCCAAGAGCCCGCTAGGTAACCTTGATAGTCCAAGTGCCTTCTAGTTAACCTACATAGTCCAAGTGCCCGCTGGGTAACCTAGATAGTCCAAGTGACCACTAGGTTACCTACATAGTCCAAGTGCCCGTTCGTTAACCTACATAGTCCAAGAGCCCGCTAGGTAACCTTGATAGTCCAAGTGCCTTCTAGTTAACCTACATAGTCCAAGTGCCCACTAGGTAACCTAAATAGTCCAAGGGCCCGCTAGTTAACCTAGATAGTCCAAGTGCCCGCTACTTACCCTAGATAGTCCAAGTGCCCGCTAGTTAACCTAGATAGTCCAAGTGCCCGCTAGTTAACTAGGATCGTCCAAGTGCCCTCTAGTTAACCTACATAGTCCAAGTGCCCGCTAGGTAACCTAGATAGTCCAAGTGCCCGCTAGGTAACTTAGATAGTCCAAGGGCCCGCTAGTTAACCTAGATAGTCCAAGTGCCCGCTAGGTAACCTAGATAGTCCAAGTGCCCGCTAGTTAACCTAGATAGTCCAAGTGCCCGCTAGGTAACCTAGATAGTCCAAGGGCCCGCTAGTTAACCTAGATAGTCCAAGTGCCCGCTAGTTAACTAGGATCGTCCAAGTGCCCTCTAGTTAACCTACATAGTCCAAGTGCCCACTAGGTAACCTAGATAGTCCAAGTGCCCGCTAGGTAACCTAGATAGTCCAAGGGCCCGCTAGTTAACCTAGATAGTCCAAGTGCCCGCTAGGTAACCTAGATAGTCCAAGTGCCCGCTAGTTAACCTAGATAGTCCAAGTGCCCGCTAGGTAACCTAGATAGTCCAAGGGCCCGCTAGTTAACCTAGATAGTCCAAGTGTCCGCTAGGTAACTTACATAGTCCAAGTGCCTGCTAGGTAACCTAGATAGTCTAAGTGCCTGTTAGCTAACCTACATAGCCCAAGTGCCCTTTCGTTAACCTAGATAGGCCAATTGCCCGCTATGTAACCTAAACAGTCCAAGTGCCCGCTAGGTTACCTATATAGTCCAAGTGTCCATTCGTTAACCTAGATAGTCCAAGTGCCCTTTTGGTAACCTACATAGTCCAAGTGCCCGCTTCGTAACCTGGATAGTCCAAGTGCCCGCTAGTTAACCTACATAGTCAAAGTGCCCGATAGGTAACCTACATAGTCCAAGTGCCTTCTAGGGAGCCTACATAGTCCACGTGACCGCTAGGGAACCTACATAGTCCAAGTGCCAGTTAGGGAACCTATATAGTCCAAGTGCTCGCTAGGTAACCTACATAGTCCAAATGCCCGCAAGGAAACCTACATAGTCTAAGTGCCCGCTAGGGAACCTACATAATCCAAGTGCCCGTTAGGTAACCTAGATAGTCCAAGTGCCCGTTAGCTAACCTAGATAGTCCAAGGGCCCGCTAGTTGACCTACATAGTCCAAGTGCCAGCTAGGTAACCTAGATAGTACAAGTGCCCGCTAGGGATCATACATAGTCCAAGTGCCTGTTAGCTAACCTAGATAGTCCAAGTGGCGGCTATGTAACCTAGATAGACCTAGTGCCCGCTACTTAAACGAGATAGTCCTAGTGCCCTTTAGTTAACCTAGATAGTCCAAGTGCCCTCTAGGGGACATACATAGTCCAAGTGCCCGCTAGGGTATGTACATAGAACAAGTGCCCGCTAGGTAACCTAGATAGTCCATGTGCCCGCTAGTTAACCTACATAGTCTAAGTGCCCGATAGAAACCTATATAGTCCAAGTGCCCGCTATGGAACCTACATAGTCCAAGTACCCTTTAGGGAACCAATAGTCTTAGTGCTGGCTAGGGAACCTGTATCATCCAAGTGCCCGCTAGGTAACCTAGATAATCCAAGTGCCCGCTAGGTAACCTACAAAGTCCAAGTGCCCGCTAGGTAATCTATATAGTCCAAATGCCCGCTAGGGAACCTACATAGTCCAAATACCTGCTAATTAACCTACATAGTAGAATTGACCGTTAGCTAACCAAGATAGTCTAAGGGCCCACTAGTTAACCTACATAGTTCAAGTGCCCGCCAGGTAACGTAGATAATCCAAGTGCCCGCTAGTTAACCTACATAGTCCAAAGGCCCGCTAGATAACATACATAGTGATAGGGCCCGCTAGTTAACCTAGATCGTCCAAGTGTCCGCTAGTTAACCTACATAATCCATATGCCCGTTAACTAACCTAGATAGTCCAAGGGCCCGCTAGTTGACCTACATAGTCCAAGTGCCCGCTAGGTAACCTATATAGACCAAGTGCCCGTTTGTTAACCTAGATAGTCCTAGTGCCCATTAGTTAACCTAGATAGTCCAAGTGCCCACTAGGGGACGTACATATTCCAAGTGCCCGCTAGGTAACCCAGATAGTCCAAGTGACCGCTAGGGTTTGTACATAGACAAAGTGCCCGCTAGGTAACCTAGATAGTCCAAGTGCCTGCTAGTTAACCTACATAGTCGAAGGGCCCCTTAGTTAATCTACATATTCCAAGTTCCCGCTAGTTAACCTAGATCGTCCAATTGTCCGCTAGGTAACCTACATAGTCCAAGTGCCTGCTAGGTAACCTAGATAGTCAAAGTGCCTGTTAGCTAACATACATAGTCCAAGTGCCCGTTCGTTAACCTAGATAGTCCAAGTGCCCGCTATGTAACCTAGACAATCCAAGTTCCCGCTAGGTTAACTACATAGTCCAAGTGTCCGTTCGTTAACCTAGATAGTCCAAGTGCCCGTTTAGTAACCTACATAGTCCAAGTGCCCGCTTCGTAACCTGGATAGTCCAAGTGCCCGCTAGTTAACCTACATAGTCAAAGTGCCCGATATGTAATCTACATAGTCCAAGTGCCTTCTAGGGAGCCTACATAGTCCAAGTGACCGCTAGGGAACCTACATAGTCCAAGTGCCCTTTTGGGAACCTACAAAGTCCAAGTGCTCGCAAGGTAACCTACATAGTCCAAATGCCCGCAAGGAAACCTACATAGTCTAAGTGCCAACTAGGGAACCAACATAATCCAAGTGCCCGTTAGGTAACCTAGATAGTCCAAGTGCCCGTTAGCTAACCTAGATAGTCCAAGGACCCGCTACTTGATCTACACAGTCCAAGTGCCAGCTGGTAACCTAGATAGTACAAGTGCCCGATAGGTATCCCAGATAGTCCAAGTGCCCGCTAGGGTTTGTACATAGACCAAGTGCCTGCTAGGTAACCTAGATGTCCAAGTGCCCGCTAGTTAACCTACATAGCCCAAATGCCCGATAGAAACCTACATAGTCCAAGTACCCGATAGGGAACCTACATAGTCCAAGTGCCCGCTATGGAACCTACATACTCCAAATGCCCGCTAGGGAACCTAGATAGTCCAAGTGCTATCTAGGTAACCTAGATAATCTAAGGGCCCGCTAGTTAACCTACATAGTCCAAAGGCTCGCTTGTTAACTTTGATAGTCCAAGTGCCCGCTGGTTAACCTAGATCGTCCAAGTGCCCGCTAGTTAACCTAGTTCGTCCAAGTGCCGGCTAGTTAACCTACATAGTCCAAGGGCCCACTTGTTAACCTAGATCGTCCAACTGTCCTCTAGTTAACCTACATAGTCCAAGTGACCGCTAGGTAACCTACATAGTGCAAGGGTCCGCTAGGTAACCTACATAGTCCACGTGCCCGCTAGTTAACATAGATAGTCCAAGTGCCCGCTAAGGAAGGTACATAGTCCAAGTACCCGCTAGGTAACCTAGAGAGTGCAAGTGCCCGCTAGTTAACCTACATAGTCCAAGTGCCTGCTAGGTAACCTAGATAGTCCAAGGGCCTGCTAGTTAACCTACATAGTCCAAGTGCCCGCTAGGTAACCTACATAGTTCAAGTGTCCGCTAGTTAACCTACATAGTCCAAGTGCACGCTAGTTAACCTAGATTGTCCAATTGTCCGCTAGGTAACCTACATAGTCCAAGTGCCCTTTAGGGAACCTAGATAGTCCAAGTGCCCGCTAGGGAACCTACATAGTCCAAGTGCCCGCTAGGTAACCTATATAGTCCAAATGCCCGCTAGGAACCTACATAGTCCAAGTGCCAACTAGTTAACCTAGATAGTCCAAGTGCCCGCTAGTTAACCTAGACAGTCCAAGTGCCCGCTAGTTAACCAGGATCATCCAAGTGCCCTCTAGTTAACTTACATTGTCCAAGGGCCTGCTAGTTAACCTACATAGACGAAGGGCCCGCTAGTTAACCTAGATAGTCCAAGTGCCCGCTAGTTAACCTACATAGTCCAAATGCCCGCTAGGTAACCTAGACAGTCCAAGTGACCACTAGGTTACCTACATAGTCCAAGTGCCCGTTCGTTAACCTACATAGTCCAAGTGCCCGCTAGGTAACGTAGATAGCCCAAGTGCCCGCTAGGGAACGTACATAGTCCAAGTGCCCGCTAGGTAACCTAGATAGTCCAAGTGCCCGCTAGTTAACCTACATAGTCCAAGTGCCTGCTAGTTAAACTACATAGTCCAAGTGCCCACTAGGTAACCTAGACAGTCCAATTGCCCGCTAGTTAACGTAGACAGTCCAAGTACCCGCTAGGGAACCTACATAGTCCAAGCGCCCGCTTGGGAACCTACATAGTCCAAGTGCTCGCTAGCCAACCTACATAGTCCCAGTGCCCGTTAGTTAACCTAGATAGTCAAAGTGCCTGCTAGGTAACCTCCATAGTCCAAGTGCCCGTTAGGTAAACTTGATAGTCCAATTGCCCGTTAGCTAACCTAGATTGTACAAGTGTCCGCTAGTTAACCAACATAGTCCAAGTGCCCGTTCGTTAACGTAGATAGTGCAAGTGCCCGCTAGGTAACCTAGACAGTCCAAGTGCCCGCTAGGTAACCTACATAGTCCAAGAGCCCGCTAGGTAACCTTGATAGTCCAAGTGCCTTCTAGTTAACCTACATAGTCCAAGTGCCCGCTAGGTAACCTAGATAGTCCAAGTGCCCGCTAGTTAACCTAGATAGTCCAAGTGCCCGCTAGGTAACCTAGATAGTCCAAGGGCCTGCTAGTTAACCTAGATAGTCCAAGTGTCCGCTAGGTAACCTACATAGTCCAAGTGCCTGTTAGGTAACCTAGATAGTCTAAGTGCCTGTTAGCTAACCTACATAGTCCAAGTGCCCTTTCGTTAACCTAGATAGGCCAATTGCCCGCTATGTAACCTAAACAGTCCAAGTGCCCGCTAGGTTACCTATATAGTCCAAGTGTCCATTCGTTAACCTAGATAGTCCAAGTGCCCTTTTGGTAACCTACATAGTCCAAGTGCCCGCTTCGTAACCTGGATAGTCCAAGTGCCCGCTAGTTAACCTACATAGTCAAAGTGCCCGATAGGTAACCTACATAGTCCAAGTGCCTTCTAGAGAGTCTACATAGTCCACGTGACCGCTAGGGAACCTACATAGTCCAAGTGCCCGTTAGGGAACCTATATAGTCCAAGTGCTCGCTAGGTAACCTACATAGTCCAAATGCCCGCAAGGAAACCTACATAGTCTAAGTGCCCGCTAGGGAACCTACATAATCCAAGTGCCCGTTAGGTAACCTAGATAGTCCAAGTGCCCGTTAGCTAACCTAGATAGTCCAAGGGCCCGCTAGTTGACCTACATAGTCCAAGTGCCAGCTAGGTAACCTAGATAGTAAAAGTGCCCGCTAGGGATCATAGATAGTCCAAGTGCCTGTTAGCTAACCTAGATAGTCCAAGTGGCGGCTATGTAACCTAGATAGACCTAGTGCCCGCTACTTAAACTAGATAGTCCTTGTGCCCTTTAGTTAACCTAGATAGTCCAAGTGCCCTCTAGGGGACATACATAGTCCAAGTGCCCGCTAGGGTATGTACATAGAATAAGTGCCCGCTAGGTAACCTAGATAGTCCATGTGCCCGCTAGTTAACCTACATAGTCTAAGTGCCCGATAGGAACCTATATAGTCCAAGTGCCCGATAGGGAACCTACATAGTCCAAGTGCCCGCTATGGAACCTACATAGTCCAAGTACCCTTTAGGGAACCAATAGTCTTAGTGCTGGCTAGGGAACCTGTATCATCCAAGTGCCCGCTAGGTAACCTAGATAATCCAAGTGCCCGCTAGGTAACCTACAAAGTCCAAGTGCCCGCTAGGTAATCTATATAGTCCAAATGCCCGCTAGGGAACCTACATAGTCCAAGTACCCGCTAATTAACCTACATAGTCCAATTGACCGTTAGCTAACCAAGATAGTCTAAGGGCCCACTAGTTAACCTACATAGTTCAAGTGCCTGCCAGGTAACTTAGATAATCCAAGTGCCCGCTAGTTAACCTACATAGTCCAAAGGCCCGCTAGTTAACCTAGATCGTCCAAGTGTCCGCTAGTTAACCTACATAATCCATATGCCCGTTAACTAACCTAGATAGTCCAAGGGCCCGCTAGTTGACCTACATAGTCCAAGTGCCCGCTAGGTAACCTTGATAGACCAAGTGCCCGTTTGTTAACCTAGATAGTCCTAGTGCCCGTTAGTTAACCTAGATAGTCCAAGTGCCCACTAGGGGACGTACATATTCCAAGTGCCCGCTAGGTAACCCAGATAGTCCAAGTGACCGCTAGGGTTTGTACATAGACAAAGTGCCCGCTAGGTAACCTAGATAGTCCAAGTGCCCGCTAGTTAACCTACATAGTCGAAGGGCCCCTTAGTTAATCTACATATTCCAAGTTCCCGCTAGTTAACCTAGATCGTCCAATTGTCCGTTAGGTAACCTACATAGTCCAAGTGCCTGTTAGCTAACATACATAGTCCAAGTGCCCGTTCGTTAACCTAGATAGTCCAAGTGCCCGCTATGTAACCTAGACAGTCCAAGTTCCCGCTAGGTTAACTACATAGTCCAAGTGTCCGTTCGTTAACCTAGATAGTCCAAGTGCCCGTTTAGTAACCTACATAGTCCAAGTGCCCGCTTCGTAACCTGGATAGTCCAAGTGCCCGCTAGTTAACCTACATAGTCAAAGTGCCCGATATGTAATCTACATAGTCCAAGTGCCTTCTAGGGAGCCTACATAGTCCAAGTGACCGCTAGGGAACCTACATAATCCAAGTGCCCTTTAGGGAACCTACAAAGTCCAAGTGCTCGCAAGGTAACCTACATAGTCCAAATGCCCGCAAGGAAACCTACATAGTCTAAGGGCCAACTAGGGAACCTACATAATCCAAGTGCCCGTTAGGTAACCTAGATAGTCCAAGTGCCAGTTAGCTAACCTAGATAGTCCAAGGGCCCGCTACTTGACCTACACAGTCCAAGTGCCAGCTAGGTAACCTAGATAGTACAAGTGCCCGCTAGGTATCCCAGATAGTCCAAGTGCCCGCTAGGGTTTGTACATAGACCAAGTGCCCGCTAGATAACCTAGATGTCCATGTGCCCGCTGGTAACCTACATAGTCCAAGAGCCCGCTAGGTAACCTAGATAGTCCAAGAGCCCGTTAGGTAACCTAGATAGTCCAAGGGCCCGCTACTTGACCTACACAGTCCAAGTGCCAGCTAGGTAACCTAGATAGTACAAGTGCCCGCTAGGTATCCCAGACAGTCCAAGTGCCCGCTAGGGTTTGTACATAGACCAAGTGCCCGCTAGGTAACCTAGATTTCCAAGTGCCCGCTAGTTAACCTACATAGTCCAAATGCCCGATAGAAACCTACATAGTCCAAGTACCCGATAGGGAACCTACATACTCCAAGGGCTCGCTATGGAACCTACATAGTCCAAATACCCGCTAGGGAACCTAGATAGTCCAAGTGCTATCTAGGTAACCTAGATAGTCCAAGGACCCGCTAGTTAACCTACATAGTCCAAGGGCTCGCTTGTTAACTTTGATAGTCCAAGTGCCCGCTGGTTAACCTAGATCGTCCAAGTGCCCGCTAGTTAACCTAGATCGTCCAAGTGCCGGCTAGTTAACCTACATAGTCCAAGGGCCCACTTGTTAACCTAGATCGTCCAACTGTCCTCTAGTTAACCTACATAGTCCAAGTGACCGCTAGGTAACCTACATAGTGCAAGGGTCCGCTAGGTAACCTACATAGTCCACGTGCCCGCTAGTTAACATAGATAGTCCAAGTGCCCGCTAAGGAAGGTACATAGTCCAAGTACCCGCTAGGTAACCTAGAGAGTGCAAGTGCCCGCTAGTTAACCTACATAGTCCAAGTGCCCGCTAGGTAACCTAGATAGACCAAGTGCCCGTTTGTTAACCTAGATAGTCCTAGTGCCCGTTAGTTAACCTAGATAGTCCAAGTGCCCACTAGGGGACGTACATATTCCAAGTGCCCGCTAGGTAACCCAGATAGTCCAAGTGACCGCTAGGGTTTGTACATAGACAAAGTGCCCGCTAGGTAACCTAGATAGTCCAAGTGCCCGCTAGTTAACCTACATAGTCGAAGGGCCCCTTAGTTAATCTACATATTCCAAGTTCCCGCTAGTTAACCTAGATCGTCCAATTGTCCGTTAGGTAACCTACATAGTCCAAGTGCCTGTTAGCTAACATACATAGTCCAAGTGCCCGTTCGTTAACCTAGATAGTCCAAGTGCCCGCTATGTAACCTAGACAGTCCAAGTTCCCGCTAGGTTAACTACATAGTCCAAGTGTCCGTTCGTTAACCTAGATAGTCCAAGTGCCCGTTTAGTAACCTACATAGTCCAAGTGCCCGCTTCGTAACCTGGATAGTCCAAGTGCCCGCTAGTTAACCTACATAGTCAAAGTGCCCGATATGTAATCTACATAGTCCAAGTGCCTTCTAGGGAGCCTACATAGTCCAAGTGACCGCTAGGGAACCTACATAATCCAAGTGCCCTTTAGGGAACCTACAAAGTCCAAGTGCTCGCAAGGTAACCTACATAGTCCAAATGCCCGCAAGGAAACCTACATAGTCTAAGTGCCAACTAGGGAACCTACATAATCCAAGTGCCCGTTAGGTAACCTAGATAGTCCAAGTGCCAGTTAGCTAACCTAGATAGTCCAAGGGCCCGCTACTTGACCTACACAGTCCAAGTGCCAGCTAGGTAACCTAGATAGTACAAGTGCCCGCTAGGTATCCCAGATAGTCCAAGTGCCCGCTAGGGTTTGTACATAGACCAAGTGCCCGCTAGATAACCTAGATGTCCATGTGCCCGCTGGTAACCTACATAGTCCAAGAGCCCGCTAGGTAACCTAGATAGTCCAAGAGCCCGTTAGGTAACCTAGATAGTCCAAGGGCCCGCTACTTGACCTACACAGTCCAAGTGCCAGCTAGGTAACCTAGATAGTACAAGTGCCCGCTAGGTATCCCAGACAGTCCAAGTGCCCGCTAGGGTTTGTACATAGACCAAGTGCCCGCTAGGTAACCTAGATTTCCAAGTGCCCGCTAGTTAACCTACATAGTCCAAATGCCCGATAGAAACCTACATAGTCCAAGTACCCGATAGGGAACCTACATACTCCAAGGGCTCGCTATGGAACCTACATAGTCCAAATACCCGCTAGGGAACCTAGATAGTCCAAGTGCTATCTAGGTAACCTAGATAGTCCAAGGACCCGCTAGTTAACCTACATAGTCCAAGGGCTCGCTTGTTAACTTTGATAGTCCAAGTGCCCGCTGGTTAACCTAGATCGTCCAAGTGCCCGCTAGTTAACCTAGATCGTCCAAGTGCCGGCTAGTTAACCTACATAGTCCAAGGGCCCACTTGTTAACCTAGATCGTCCAACTGTCCTCTAGTTAACCTACATAGTCCAAGTGACCGCTAGGTAACCTACATAGTGCAAGGGTCCGCTAGGTAACCTACATAGTCCACGTGCCCGCTAGTTAACATAGATAGTCCAAGTGCCCGCTAAGGAAGGTACATAGTCCAAGTACCCGCTAGGTAACCTAGAGAGTGCAAGTGCCCGCTAGTTAACCTACATAGTCCAAGTGCCCGCTAGGTAACCTAGATAGACCAAGTGCCCGTTTGTTAACCTAGATAGTCCTAGTGCCCGTTAGTTAACCTAGATAGTCCAAGTGCCCACTAGGGGACGTACATATTCCAAGTGCCCGCTAGGTAACCCAGATAGTCCAAGTGACCGCTAGGGTTTGTACATAGACAAAGTGCCCGCTAGGTAACCTAGATAGTCCAAGTGCCCGCTAGTTAACCTACATAGTCGAAGGGCCCCTTAGTTAATCTACATATTCCAAGTTCCCGCTAGTTAACCTAGATCGTCCAATTGTCCGTTAGGTAACCTACATAGTCCAAGTGCCTGTTAGCTAACATACATAGTCCAAGTGCCCGTTCGTTAACCTAGATAGTCCAAGTGCCCGCTATGTAACCTAGACAGTCCAAGTTCCCGCTAGGTTAACTACATAGTCCAAGTGTCCGTTCGTTAACCTAGATAGTCCAAGTGCCCGTTTAGTAACCTACATAGTCCAAGTGCCCGCTTCGTAACCTGGATAGTCCAAGTGCCCGCTAGTTAACCTACATAGTCAAAGTGCCCGATATGTAATCTACATAGTCCAAGTGCCTTCTAGGGAGCCTACATAGTCCAAGTGACCGCTAGGGAACCTACATAATCCAAGTGCCCTTTAGGGAACCTACAAAGTCCAAGTGCTCGCAAGGTAACCTACATAGTCCAAATGCCCGCAAGGAAACCTACATAGTCTAAGTGCCAACTAGGGAACCTACATAATCCAAGTGCCCGTTAGGTAACCTAGATAGTCCAAGTGCCAGTTAGCTAACCTAGATAGTCCAAGGGCCCGCTACTTGACCTACACAGTCCAAGTGCCAGCTAGGTAACCTAGATAGTACAAGTGCCCGCTAGGTATCCCAGATAGTCCAAGTGCCCGCTAGGGTTTGTACATAGACCAAGTGCCCGCTAGATAACCTAGATGTCCAAGTGCCCGCTGGTAACCTACATAGTCCAAGAGCCCGCTAGGTAACCTAGATAGTCCAAGAGCCCGTTAGGTAACCTAGATAGTCCAAGGGCCCGCTACTTGACCTACACAGTCCAAGTGCCAGCTAGGTAACCTAGATAGTACAAGTGCCCGCTAGGTATCCCAGACAGTCCAAGTGCCCGCTAGGGTTTGTACATAGACCATGTGCCCGCTAGGTAACCTAGATTTCCAAGTGCCCGCTAGTTAACCTACATAGTCCAAATGCCCGATAGAAACCTACATAGTCCAAGTACCCGATAGGGAACCTACATACTCCAAGTGCTCGCTATGGAACCTACATAGTCCAAATACCCGCTAGGGAACCTAGATAGTCCAAGTGCTATCTAGGTAACCTAGATAGTCCAAGGACCCGCTAGTTAACCTACATAGTCCAAGGGCTCGCTTGTTAACTTTGATAGTCCAAGTGCCCGCTGGTTAACCTAGATCGTCCAAGTGCCCGCTAGTTAACCTAGATCGTCCAAGTGCCGGCTAGTTAACCTACATAGTCCAAGGGCCCACTTGTTAACCTAGATCGTCCAAGTGTCCTCTAGTTAACCTACATAGTCCAAGTGCCCGCTAGGTAACCTACATAGTGCAAGGGTCCGCTAGGTAACCTACATAGTCCACGTGCCCGCTAGTTAACATAGATAGTCCAAGTGCCCGCTAAGGAAGGTACATAGTCCAAGTACCCGCTAGGTAACCTAGAGAGTGCAAGTGCCCGCTAGTTAACCTACATAGTCCAAGTGCCCGCTAGGTAACCTACATAGTTCAAGTGTCCGCTAGTTAACCTACATAGTCCAAGTGCATGCTAGTTAACCTAGATTGTCCAATTGTCCGCTAGGTAACCTACATAGTCCAAGTGCCCTTTAGGGAACCTAGATAGTCCAAGTGCCCGCTAGGGAACCTACATAGTCCAAGTGCCCGCTAGGTAACCTATATAGTCCAAATGCCCCCTAGGAACCTACATAGTCCAAGTGCCTACTAGTTAACCTAGATAGTCCAAGTGCCCGCTAGTTAACCTAGACAGTCCAAGTGCCCGCTAGTTAACCAGGATCATCCAAGTGCCCTCTAGTTAACTTACATTGTCCAAGGGCCTGCTAGTTAACCTACATAGACGAAGGGCCCGCTAGTTAACCTACATAGTCCAAATGCCCGCTAGGTAACCTAGACAGTCCAAGTGACCACTAGGTTACCTACATAGTCCAAGTGCCCTTTCGTTAACCTACATAGTCCAAGTGCCCGCTAGGTAACGTAGATAGCCCAAGTGCCCGCTAGGGAACGTACATAGTCAAAGTGCCCGCTAGGTAACCTAGGTAGTCCAAGTGCCCGCTAGTTAACTTACATAGTCCAAGTGCCCGTTCGTTAACCTACATAGTCCAAGAGCCCGCTAGGTAACCTTGATAGTCCAAGTGCCTTCTAGTTAACCTACATAGTCCAAGTGCCCGCTGGGTAACCTAGATAGTCCAAGTGACCACTAGGTTACCTACATAGTCCAAGTGCCCGTTCGTTAACCTACATAGTCCAAGAGCCCGCTAGGTAACCTTGATAGTCCAAGTGCCTTCTAGTTAACCTACATAGTCCAAGTGCCCACTAGGTAACCTAAATAGTCCAAGGGCCCGCTAGTTAACCTAGATAGTCCACGTGCCCGCTACTTACCCTAGATAGTCCAAGTGCCCGCTAGTTAACCTAGATAGTCCAAGTGCCCGCTAGTTAACTAGGATCGTCCAAGTGCCCTCTAGTTAACCTACATAGTCCAAGTGCCCGCTAGGTAACCTAGATAGTCCAAGTGCCCGCTAGGTAACTTAGATAGTCCAAGGGCCCGCTAGTTAACCTAGATAGTCCAAGTGCCCGCTAGGTAACCTAGATAGTCCAAGTGCCCGCTATTTAACCTAGATAGTCCAAGTGCCCGCTAGGTAACCTAGATAGTCCAAGGGCCCGCTAGTTAACCTAGATAGTCCAAGTGCCCGCTAGTTAACTAGGATCGTCCAAGTGCCCTCTAGTTAACCTACATAGTCCAAGTGCCCACTAGGTAACCTAGATAGTCCAAGTGCCCGCTAGGTAACCTAGATAGTCCAAGGGCCCGCTAGTTAACCTAGATAGTCCAAGTGCCCGCTAGGTAACCTAGATAGTCCAAGTGCCCGCTAGTTAACCTAGATAGTCCAAGTGCCCGCTAGGTAACCTAGATAGTCCAAGGGCCCGCTAGTTAACCTAGATAGTCCAAGTGTCCGCTAGGTAACTTACATAGTCCAAGTGCCTGCTAGGTAACCTAGATAGTCTAAGTGCCTGTTAGCTAACCTACATAGCCCAAGTGCCCTTTCGTTAACCTAGATAGGCCAATTGCCCGCTATGTAACCTAGACAGTCCAAGTGCCCGCTAGGTTACCTATATAGTCCAAGTGTCCATTCGTTAACCTAGATAGTCCAAGTGCCCTTTTGGTAACCTACATAGTCCAAGTGCCCGCTTCGTAACCTGGATAGTCCAAGTGCCCGCTAGTTAACCTACATAGTCAAAGTGCCCGATAGGTAACCTACATAGTCCAAGTGCCTTCTAGGGAGCCTACATAGTCCACGTGACCGCTAGGGAACCTACATAGTCCAAGTGCCAGTTAGGGAACCTATATAGTCCAAGTGCTCGCTAGGTAACCTACATAGTCCAAATGCCCGCAAGGAAACCTACATAGTCTAAGTGCCCGCTAGGGAACCTACATAATCCAAGTGCCCGTTAGGTAACCTAGATAGTCCAAGTGCCCGTTAGCTAACCTAGATAGTCCAAGGGCCCGCTAGTTGACCTACATAGTCCAAGTGCCAGCTAGGTAACCTAGATAGTACAAGTGCCCGCTAGGGATCATAGATAGTCCAAGTGCCTGTTAGCTAACCTAGATAGTCCAAGTGGCGGCTATGTAACCTAGATAGACCTAGTGCCCGCTACTTAAACGAGATAGTCCTAGTGCCCTTTAGTTAACCTAGATAGTCCAAGTGCCCTCTAGGGGACATACATAGTCCAAGTGCCCGCTAGGGTATGTACATAGAACAAGTGCCCGCTAGGTAACCTAGATAGTCCATGTGCCCGCTAGTTAACCTACATAGTCTAAGTGCCCGATAGAAACCTATATAGTCCAAGTGCCCGCTATGGAACCTACATAGTCTAAGTACCCTTTAGGGAACCAATAGTCTTAGTGCTGGCTAGGGAACCTGTATCATCCAAGTGCCCGCTAGGTAACCTAGATAATCCAAGTGCCCGCTAGGTAACCTACAAAGTCCAAGTGCCCGCTAGGTAATCTATATAGTCCAAATGCCCGCTAGGGAACCTACATAGTCCAAGTACCCGCTAATTAACCTACATAGTCCAATTGACCGTTAGCTAACCAAGATAGTCTAAGGGCCCACTAGTTAACCTACATAGTTCAAGTGCCCGCCAGGTAACGTAGATAATCCAAGTGCCCGCTAGTTAACCTACATAGTCCAAAGGCCCGCTAGATAACATACATAGTGATAGGGCCCGCTAGTTAACCTAGATCGTCCAAGTGTCCGCTAGTTAACCTACATAATCTATATGCCCGTTAACTAACCTAGATAGCCCAAGGGCCCGCTAGTTGACCTACATAGTCCAAGTGCCTGCTAGGTAACCTAGATAGACCAAGTGCCCATTTGTTAACCTAGATAGTCCTAGTGCCCGTTAGTTAACCTAGATAGTCCAAGTGCCCACTAGGGGACGTACATATTCCAAGTGCCCGCTAGGTAACCCAGATAGTCCAAGTGACCGCTAGGGTTTGTACATAGACAAAGTGCCCGCTAGGTAACCTAGATAGTCCAAGTGCCCGCTAGTTAACCTACATAGTCGAAGGGCCCCTTAGTTAATCTACATATTCCAAGTTCCCGCTAGTTAACCTAGATCGTCCAATTGTCCGCTAGGTAACCTACATAGTCCAAGTGCCTGCTAGGTAACCTAGATAGTCTAAGTGCCTGTTAGCTAACATACATAGTCCAAGTGCCCGTTCGTTAACCTAGATAGTCCAAGTGCCCGCTATGTAACCTAGACAGTCCAAGTACCCGCTAGGTTAACTACATAGTCCAAGTGTCCGTTCGTTAACCTAGATAGTCCAAGTGCCCGTTTAGTAACCTACATAGTCCAAGTGCCCGCTTCGTAACCTGGATAGTCCAAGTGCCCGCTAGTTAACCTACATAGTCAAAGTGCCCGATATGTAATCTACATAGTCCAAGTGCCTTCTAGGGAGCCTACATAGTCCAAGTGACCGCTAGGGAACCTACATAGTCCAAGTGCCCTTTAGGGAACCTACAAAGTCCAAGTGCTCGCAAGGTAACCTACATAGTCCAAATGCCCGCAAGGAAACCTACATAGTCTAAGTGCCAACTAGGGAACCTACATAATCCAAGTGCCCGTTAGGTAACCTAGATAGTCCAAGTGCCCGTTAGCTAACCTAGATAGTCCAAGGGCCCGCTACTTGACCTACACAGTCCAACTGCCAGCTAGGTAACCTAGATAGTACAAGTGCCCGCTAGGTATCCCAGATAGTCCAAGTGCCCGCTAGGGTTTGTACATAGACCAAGTGCCCGCTCGGTAACCTAGATGTCCAAGTGCCCGCTGGTAACCTACATAGTCCAAGAGCCCGCTAGGTAACCTAGATAGTCCAAGTGCCCGTTAGCTAACCTAGATAGTCCAAGGGCCCGCTACTTGACCTACACTGTCCAAGTGCCAGCTAGGTAACCTAGATAGTACAAGTGCCCGCTAGGTATCCCAGATAGTCCAAGTGCCCGCTAGGGTTTGTACATAGACCAAGTGCCCGCTAGGTAACCTAGATGTCTAAGTGCCCGCTAGTTAACCTACATAGTCCAAATGCCCGATAGAAACCTACATAGTCCAAGTACCCGATAGGGAACCTACATAGTCCAAGTGCTCGCTATGGAACCTACATAGTCCAAATGCCCGCTAGTGAACCTAGATAGTCCAAGTGCTATCTAGGTAACCTAGATAGTCCAAGGGCCCGCTAGTTAACCTACATAGTCCAAGTGCCCGCTGGTTAACCTAGATCGTCCAAGTGCCCGCTAGTTAACCTAGATCGTCCAAGTGCCGGCTAGTTAACCTACATAGTCCAAGGGCCCACTTGTTAACCTAGATCGTCCAAGTGTTCTCTAGTTAACCTACATAGTCCAAGTGCCCGCTAGGTAACCTACATAGTGCAAGGGTCCGCTAGGTAACCTACATAGTCCACGTGACCGCTAGTTAACATAGATAGTCCAAGTGCCCGCTAAGGAAGGTACATAGTCCAAGTACCCGCTAGGTAACCTAGAGAGTGCAAGTGCCCGCTAGTTAACCTACATAGTCCAAGTGCCTGCTAGGTAACCTAGATAGTCCAAGGGCCTGCTAGTTAACCTACATAGTCCAAGTGCCCGCTAGGTAACCTACATAGTTCAAGTGTCCGCTAGTTAACCTACATAGTCCAAGTGCACGCTAGTTAACCTAGATTGTCCAATTGTCCGCTAGGTAACCTACATAGTCCAAGTGCCCTTTAGGGAACCTAGATAGTCCAAGTGCCCGCTAGGGAACCTACATAGTCCAAGTGCCCACTAGGTAACCTATATAGTTCAAATGCCCCCTAGGAACCTACATAGTCCAAGTGCCCACTAGTTAACCTAGATAGTCCAAGTGCCCGCTAGTTAACCTAGACAGTCCAAGTGCCCGCTAGTTAACCAGGATCATCCAAGTGCCCTCTAGTTAACTTACATTGTCCAAGGGCCTGCTAGTTAACCTACATAGACGAAGGGCCCGCTAGTTAACCTAGATAGTCCAAGTGCCCGCTAGTTAACCTACATAGTCCAAATGCCCGCTAGGTAACCTAGACAGTCCAAGTGACCACTAGGTTACCTACATAGTCCAAGTGCCCGTTCGTTAACCTACATAGTCCAAGTGCCCGCTAGGTAACGTAGATAGCCCAAGTGCCCGCTAGGGAACGTACATAGTCAAAGTGCCCGCTAGGTAACCTAGATAGTCCAAGTGCCCGCTAGTTAACCTACATAGTCCAAGTGCCTGCTAGTTAAACTACATAGTCCAAGTGCCCACTAGGTAACCTAGACAGTCCAATTGCCCGCTAGTTAACGTAGACAGTCCAAGTACCCGCTAGGGAACCTACATAGTCCAAGCGCCCGCTTGGGAACCTACATAGTCCAAGTGCTCGCTAGCCAACCTACATAGTCCCAGTGCCCGTTAGTTAACCTAGATAGTCAAAGTGCCTGCTAGGTAACCTACATAGTCCAAGTGCCCGTTAGGTAACCTTGATAGTCCAATTGCCCGTTAGCTAACCTAGATTGTACAAGTGTCCGCTAGTTAACTTACATAGTCCAAATGCCCGCTAGGTAACCTAGACAGTCCAAGTGACCACTAGGTTACCTACATAGTCCAAGTGCCCGTTCGTTAACCTACATAGTCCAAGAGCCCGCTAGGTAACCTTGATAGTCCAAGTGCCTTCTAGTTAACCTACATATTCCAAGTGCCCGCTAGGTAACCTAGATAGTCCAAGTGCCCGCTAGGTAACCTAGATAGTCCAAGGGCCCGCTAGTTAACCTAGATAGTCCAAGTGCCCGCTACGTAACCTAGATAGTCCAAGTGCCCGCTAGTTAACCTAGATAGTCCAAGTGCCCGCTAGGTAACCTAGATAGTCCAAGGGCCCGCTAGTTAACCTAGATAGTCTAAGTGCCTGTTAGCTAACCTACATAGTCTAAGTGCCCTTTCGTTAACCTAGATAGGCCAATTGCCCGCTATGTAACCTAGACAGTCCAAGTGCCCGCTAGGTTACCTATATAGTCCAAGTGTCCATTCGTTAACCTAGATAGTCCAAGTGCCCTTTTGGTAACCTACATAGTCCAAGTGCCCGCTTCGTAACCTGGATAGTCCAAGTGCCCGCTAGTTAACCTACATAGTCAAAGTGCCCGATAGGTAACCTACATAGTCCAAGTGCCTTCTAGGGAGCCTACATAGTCCACGTGACCGCTAGGGAACCTACATAGTCCAAGTGCCCGTTAGGGAACCTATATAGTCCAAGTGCTCGCTAGGTAACCTACATAGTCCAAATGCCCGCAAGGAAACCTACATAGTCTAAGTGCCCGCTAGGGAACCTACATAATCCAAGTGCCCGTTAGGTAACCTAGATAGTCCAAGTGCCCGTTAGCTAACCTAGATAGTCCAAGGGCCCGCTAGTTGACCTACATAGTCCAAGTGCCAGCTAGGTAACCTAGATAGTACAAGTGCCCGCTAGGGATCATAGATAGTCCAAGTGCCTGTTAGCTAACCTAGATAGTCCAAGTGGCGGCTATGTAACCTAGATAGACCTAGTGCCCGCTACTTAAACTAGATAGTCCTAGTGCCCTTTAGTTAACCTAGATAGTCCAAGTGCCCTCTAGGGGACATACATAGTCCAAGTGCCCGCTAGGGTATGTACATAGAACAAGTGCCCGCTAGGTAACCTAGATACTCCATGTGCCCGCTAGTTAACCTACATAGTCTAAGTGCCCGATAGAAACTTATATAGTCCAAGTGCCCGATAGGGAACCTACATAGTCCAAGTGCCCGCTATGGAACCTACATAGTCCAAGTACCCTTTAGGGAACCAATAGTCTTAGTGCTGGCTAGGGAACCTGTATCATCCAAGTGCCCGCTAGGTAACCTAGATAATCCAAGTGCCCGCTAGGTAACCTACAAAGTCCAAGTGCCCGCTAGGTAATCTATATAGTCCAAATGCCCGCTAGGGAACCTACATAGTCCAAGTACCTGCTAATTAACCTACATAGTAGAATTGACCGTTAGCTAACCAAGATAGTCTAAGGGCCCACTAGTTAACCTACATAGTTCAAGTGCCCGCCAGGTAACGTAGATAATCCAAGTGCCCGCTAGTTAACCTACATAGTCCAAAGGCCCGCTAGATAACATACATAGTGATAGGGCCCGCTAGTTAACCTAGATCGTCCAAGTGTCCGCTAGTTAACCTACATAATCCATATGCCCGTTAACTAACCTAGATAGTCCAAGGGCCCGCTAGTTGACCTACATAGTCCAAGTGCCCGCTAGGTAACCTAGATAGACCAAGTGCCCGTTTGTTAACCTAGATAGTCCTAGTGCCCGTTAGTTAACCTAGATAGTCCAAGTGCCCACTAGGGGACGTACATATTCCAAGTGCCCGCTAGGTAACCCAGATAGTCCAAGTGCCCGTTAGCTAACCTAGATAGTCCAAGGGCCCGCTACTTGACCTACACAGTCCAAGTGCCAGCTAGGTAACCTAGATAGTACAAGTGCCCGCTAGGTATCCCAGATAGTCCAAGTGCCCGCTAGGGTTTGTACATAGACCATGTGCCCGCTAGGTAACCTAGATATCCAAGTGCCCGCTAGTTAACCTACATAGTCCAAAGGCCCGCTAGATAACATACATAGTGATAGGGCCCGCTAGTTAACCTAGATCGTCCAAGTGTCCGCTAGTTAACCTACATAATCCATATGCCCGTTAACTAACCTAGATAGTCCAAGGGCCCGCTAGTTGACCTACATAGTCCAAGTGCCCGCTAGGTAACCTAGATAGACCAAGTGCCCGTTTGTTAACCTAGATAGTCCTAGTGCCCGTTAGTTAACCTAGATAGTCCAAGTGCCCACTAGGGGACGTACATATTCCAAATGCCCGCTAGGTAACCCAGATAGTCCAAGTGCCCGTTAGCTAACCTAGATCGTCCAAGGGCCCGCTACTTGACCTACACAGTCCAAGTGCCAGCTAGGTAACCTAGATAGTACAAGTGCCCGCTAGGTATCCCAGATAGTCCAAGTGCCCGCTAGGGTTTGTACATAGACCATGTGCCCGCTAGGTAACCTAGATATCCAAGTGCCCGCTAGTTAACCTACATAGTCCAAATGCCCGATAGAAACCTACATAGTCCAAGTACCCGATAGGGAACCTACATAGTCCAAGTGCTCGCTATGGAACCTACATAGTCCAAATGCCCGCTAGGGAACCTAGATAGTCCAAGTGCTATCTAGGTAACCTAGATAGTCCAAGGGCCCGCTAGTTAACCTACATAGTCCAAGGGCTCGCTTGTTAACTTTGATAGTCCAAGTGCCCGCTGGTTAACCTAGATCGTCCAAGTGCCCGCTAGTTAACCTAGATCGTCCAAGTGCCGGCTAGTTAACCTACATAGTCCAAGGGCCCACTTGTTAACCTAGATCGTCCAAGTGTCCTCTAGTTAACCTACATAGTCCAAGTGCCCGCTAGGTAACCTACATAGTGCAAGGGTCCGCTAGGTAACCTACATAGTCCACGTGCCCGCTAGTTAACATAGATAGTCCAAGTGCCCGCTAAGGAAGGTACATAGTCCAAGTACCCGCTAGGTAACCTAGAGAGTGCAAGTGCCCACCTGTTAACCTACATAGTCCAAGTGCCCGCTAGGTAACCTACATAGTTCAAGTGTCCGCTAGTTAACCTACATAGTCCAAGTGCACGCTAGTTAACCTAGATTGTCCAATTGTCCGCTAGGTAACCTACATAGTCCAAGTGCCCTTTAGGGATCCTAGATAGTCCAAGTGCCCGCTAGGGAACCTAGATAGTCCAAGTGCCCGCTAGGTAACCTATATAGTCCAAATGCCCGCTAGGAACCTACATAGTCCAAGTGCCCACTAGTTAACCTAGATAGTCCAAGTGCCCGCTAGTTAACCTAGACAGTCCAAGTGCCCGCTAGTTAACCAGGATCATCCAAGTGCCCTCTAGTTAACTTACATTGTCCAAGGGTCTGTTAGTTAACCGACATAGACGAAGGGCCCACTAGTTAACCTAGATAGTCCAAGTGCCCGCTAGTTAACCTACATAGTCCAAATGCCCGCTAGGTAACCTAGACAGTCCAAGTGACCACTAGGTTACCTACATAGTCCAAGTGCCCGTTCGTTAACCTACATAGTCCAAGTGCCCGCTAGGTAACGTAGATAGCCCAAGTGCCCGCTAGGGAACGTACATAGTCAAAGTGCCCGCTAGGTAACCTAGATAGTCCAAGTGCCCGCTAGTTAACCTACATAGTCCAAGTGCCTGCTAGTTAAACTACATAGTCCAAGTGCCCACTAGGTAACCTAGACAGTCCAATTGCCCGCTAGTTAACGTAGACAGTCCAAGTACCCGCTAGGGAACCTACATAGTCCAAGCGCCCGCTTGGGAACCTACATAGTCCAAGTGCTCGCTAGCCAACCTACATAGTCCCAGTGCCCGTTAGTTAACCTAGATTGTCAAAGTGCCAGCTAGGTAACCTACATAGTCCAAGTGCCCGTTAGGTAACTTTGATAGTCCAATTGCCCGTTAGCTAACCTAGATTGTACAAGTGTCCGCTAGTTAACCAACATAGTCCAAGTACCCGTTCGTTAACGTAGATAGTCCAAGTGCCCGCTAGGTAACCTAGACAGTCCAGTGCCCGCTAGGTAACCTACATAGTCCAAGAGCCCGCTAGGTAACCTTGATAGTCCAAGTGCCTTCTAGTTAACCTACATAGTCCAAGTGCCCGCTAGGTAACCTAGATAGTC
The DNA here is from genome assembly GCF_050624435.1 of Tenrec ecaudatus. NCBI lineage: Eukaryota > Metazoa > Chordata > Mammalia > Afrosoricida > Tenrecidae > Tenrec > Tenrec ecaudatus. Next base: position 208,239 of record NW_027459451.1, read on the forward strand.
CAAGTGCCCGCTAGTTAACCTAGATAGTCCAAGTGCCCGCTACGTAACCTAGATAGTCCTAGGGCCCGCTAGTTAACCTAGATAGTCCAAGTGTCCGCTAGGTAACCTACATAGTCCAAGTGCCTGCTAGGTAACCTAGATAGTCTAAGTGCCTGTTAGCTAACCTACATAGTCCAAGTGCCCTTTCGTTAACCTAGATAGGCCAATTGCCCGCTATGTAACCTAGACAGTCCAAGTGCCCGCTAGGTTACCTATATAGTCCAAGTGTCCATTCGTTAACCTAGATAGTCCAAGTGCCCTTTTGGTAACCTACATAGTCCAAGTGCCCGCTTCGTAACCTGGATATTCCAAGTGCCCGCTAGTTAACCTATATAGTCAAAGTGCCCGATAGGTAACCTACATAGTCCAAGTGCCTTCTAGGGAGCCTACATAGTCCACGTGACCGCTAGGGAACCTACATAGTCCAAGTGCCCGTTAGGGAACCTATATAGTCCAAGTGCTCGCTAGGTAACCTACATAGTCCAAATGCCCGCAAGGAAACCTACATAGTCTAAGTGCCCGCTAGGGAACCTACATAATCCAAGTGCCCGTTAGGTAACCTAGATAGTCCAAGTGCCCGTTAGCTAACCTAGATAGTCCAAGGGCCCGCTAGTTGACCTACATAGTCCAAGTGCCAGCTAGGTAACCTAGATAGTACAAGTGCCCGCTAGGGATCATAGATAGTCCAAGTGCCTGTTAGCTAACCTAGATAGTCCAAGTGGCGGCTATGTAACCTAGATAGACCTAGTGCCCGCTACTTAAACTAGATAGTCCTAGTGCCCTTTAGTTAACCTAGATAGTCCAAGTGCCCTCTAAGGGACATACATAGTCCAAGTGCCCGCTAGGGTATGTACATAGAACAAGTGCCCGCTAGGTAACCTAGATAGTCCATGTACCCGCTAGTTAACCTACATAGTCTAAGTGCCCGATAGAAACCTATATAGTCCAAGTGCCCGATAGGGAACCTACATAGTCCAAGTGCCCGCTATGGAACCTACATAGTCCAAGTACCCTTTAGGGAACCAATAGTCTTAGTGCTGGCTAGGGAACCTGTATCATCCAAGTGCCCGCTAGGTAACCTAGATAATCCAAGTGCCCGCTAGGTAACCTAAAAAGTCCAAGTGCCCGCTAGGTAATCTATATAGTCCAAATGCCCGCTAGGGAACCTACATAGTCCAAGTACCCGCTAATTAACCTACATAGTCCAATTGACCGTTAGCTAACCAAGATAGTCTAAGGGCCCACTAGTTAACCTACATAGTTCAAGTGCCCGCCAGGTAACGTAGATAATCCAAGTGCCCGCTAGTTAACCTACATAGTCCAAAGGCCCGCTAGATAACCTACATAGTGATAGGGCCCGCTAGTTAACCTAGATCGTCCAAGTGTCCGCTAGTTAACCTACATAATCCATATGCCCGTTAACTAACCTAGATAGTCCAAGGGCCCGCTAGTTGACCTACATAGTCCAAGTGCCCGCTAGGTAACCTAGATAGTCCAAGTGCCTGTTAGCTAACCTAGATAGTCCAAGGGCCCGCTACTTGACCTACACAGTCCAAGTGCCAGCTTGGTAACCTAGATAGTACAAGTGCCCGCTAGGTATCCCAGATAGTCCAAGTGCACGCTAGGGTTTGTACATAGACCATGTGCCCGCTAGGTAACCTAGATGTCCAAGTGCCCGCTAGTTAACCTACATAGTCCAAATGCCCGATAGAAACCTACATAGTCCAAGTACCCGATAGGGAACCTACATAGTCCAAGTGCTCGCTATGGAACCTACATAGTCCAAATGCCCTCTAGGGAACCTAGATAGTCCAAGTGCTATCTAGGTAACCTAGATAGTCCAAGGGCCTGCTAGTTAACCTACATAGTCCAAGGGCTCGCTTGTTAACTTTGATAGTCCAAGTGCCCGCTGGTTAACCTAGATCGTCCAAGTGCCCGCTAGTTAACCTAGATCGTCCAAGTGCCGGCTAGTTAACCTACATAGTCCAAGGGCCCACTTGTTAACCTAGATCGTCCAAGTGTCCTCTAATTAACCTACATAGTCCAAGTGCCCGCTAGGTAACCTACATAGTGCAAGTGTCCGCTAGGTAACCTACATAGTCCACGTGCCCGCTAGTTAACATAGATAGTCCAAGTGCCCGATAAGGAAGGTACATAGTCCAAGTACCCGCTAGGTAACCTAGAGAGTGCAAGTGCCCGCTAGTTAACCTACATAGTCCAAGTGCCCGCTAGGTAACCTACATAGTTCAAGTGTCCGCTAGTTAACCTACATAGTCCAAGTGCACGCTAGTTAACCTAGATTGTCCAATTGTCCGCTAGGTAACCTACATAGTCCAAGTGCCCTTTAGGGATCCTAGATAGTCCAAGTGCCCGCTAGGGAACCTAGATAGTCCAAGTGCCCGCTAGGTAACCTATATAGTCCAAATGCCCGCTAGGAACCTACATAGTCCAAGTGCCCACTAGTTAACCTAGATAGTCCAAGTGCCCGCTAGTTAACCTAGACAGTCCAAGTGCCCGCTAGTTAACCAGGATCATCCAAGTGCCCTCTAGTTAACTTACATTGTCCAAGGGCCTGCTAGTTAACCTACATAGATGAAGGGCCCGCTAGTTAACCTAGATAGTCCAAGTGCCCGCTAGTTAACCTACATAGTCCAAATGCCCGCTAGGTAACCTAGACAGTCCAAGTGACCACTAGGTTACCTACATAGTCCAAGTGCCCGTTCGTTAACCTACATAGTCCAAGTGCCCGCTAGGTAACGTAGATAGCCCAAGTGCCCGCTAGGGAACGTACATAGTCAAAGTGCCCGCTAGGTAACCTAGATAGTCCAAGTGCCCGCTAGTTAACCTACATAGTCCAAGTGCCTACTAGTTAAACTACATAGTCCAAGTGCCCACTAGGTAACCTAGACAGTCCAATTGCCCGCTAGTTAACGTAGACAGTCCAAGTACCCGCTTGGGAACCTACATAGTCCAAGTGCTCGCTAGCCAACCTACATAGTCCCAGTGCCCGTTAGTTAACCTAGATAGTCAAAGTGCCTGCTAGGTAACCTACATAGTCCAAGTGCCCGTTAGGTAACCTTGATAGTCCAATTGCCCGTTAGCTAACCTAGATTGTACAAGTGTCCGCTAGTTAACCAACATAGTCCAAGTACCCGTTCGTTAACGTAGATAGTCCAAGTGCCCGCTAGGTAACCTAGACAGTCCAAGTGCCCGCTAGGTAACCTACATAGTCCAAGAGCCCGCTAGGTAACCTTGATAGTCTAAGTGCCTTCTAGTTAACCTACATAGTCCAAGTGCCCGCTAGGTAACCTAGATAGTCCAAGTGCCCGCTAGTTAACCTAGATAGTCCAAGTGCCCGCTACGTAACCTAGATAGTCCTAGGGCCCGCTAGTTAACCTAGATAGTCCAAGTGTCCGCTAGGTAACCTACATAGTCCAAGTGCCTGCTAGGTAACCTAGATAGTCTAAGTGCCTGTTAGCTAACCTACATAGTCCAAGTGCCCTTTCGTTAACCTAGATAGGCCAATTGCCCGCTATGTAACCTAGACAGTCCAAGTGCCCGCTAGGTTACCTATATAGTCCAAGTGTCCATTCGTTAACCTAGATAGTCCAAGTGCCCTTTTGGTAACCTACATAGTCCAAGTGCCCGCTTCGTAACCTGGATAGTCCAAGTGCCCGCTAGTTAACCTACATAGTCAAAGTGCCCGATAGGTAACCTACATAGTCCAAGTGCCTTCTAGGGAGCCTACATAGTCCACGTGACCGCTAGGGAACCTACATAGTCCAAGTGCCCGTTAGGGAACCTATATAGTCCAAGTGCTCGCTAGGTAACCTACATAATCCAAATGCCCGCAAGGAAACCTACATAGTCTAAGTGCCCGCTAGGGAACCTACATAATCCAAGTGCCCGTTAGGTAACCTAGATAGTCCAAGTGCCCGTTAGCTAACCTAGATAGTCCAAGGGCCCGCTAGTTGACCTACATAGTCCAAGTGCCAGCTAGGTAACCTAGATAGTACAAGTGCCCGCTAGGGATCATAGATAGTCCAAGTGCCTGTTAGCTAACCTAGATAGTCCAAGTGGCGGCTATGTAACCTAGATAGACCTAGTGCCCGCTACTTAAACTAGATAGTCCTAGTGCCCTTTAGTTAACCTAGATAGTCCAAGTGCCCTCTAGGGGACATACATAGTCCAAGTGCCCGCTAGGGTATGTACATAGAACAAGTGCCCGCTAGGTAACCTAGATAGTCCATGTGCCCGCTAGTTAACCTACATAGTCTAAGTGCCCGATAGAAACCTATATAGTCCAAGTGCCCGATAGGGAACCTACATAGTCCAAGTGCCCGCTATGGAACCTACATACTCCAAGTACCCTTTAGGGAACCAATAGTCTTAGTGCTGGCTAGGGAACCTGTATCATCCAAGTGCCCGCTAGGTAACCTAGATAATCCAAGTGCCCGCTAGGTAACCTACAAAGTCCAAGTGCCCGCTAGGTAATCTATATAGTCCAAATGCCCGCTAGGGAACCTACATAGTCCAAGTACCCGCTAATTAACCTACATAGTCCAATTGACCGTTAGCTAACCAAGATAGTCTAAGGGCCCACTAGTTAACCTACATAGTTCAAGTGCCCGCCAGGTAACGTAGATAATCCAAGTGCCCGCTAGTTAACCTACATAGTCCAAAGGCCCGCTAGATAACCTACATAGTGATAGGGCCCGCTAGTTAACCTAGATCGTCCAAGTGTCCGCTAGTTAACCTACATAATCCATATGCCCGTTAACTAACCTAGATAGTCCAAGGGCCCGCTAGTTGACCTACATAGTCCAAGTGCCCGCTAGGTAACCTAGATAGACCAAGTGCCCGTTTGTTAACCTAGATAGTCCTAGTGCCCGTTAGTTAACCTAGATAGTCCAAGTGCCCACTAGGGGACGAACATATTCCAAGTGCCCGCTAGGTAACCCAGATAGTCCAAGTGACCGCTAGGGTTTGTACATAGACAAAGTGCCCGCTAGGTAACCTAGATAGTCCAAGTGCCCGCTAGTTAACCTACATAGTCAAACGGCCCCTTAGTTAATCTACATATTCCAAGTTCCCGCTAGTTAACCTAGATCGTCCAATTGTCCGCTAGGTAACCTACATAGTCCAAGTGCCTGCTAGGTAACCTAGATAGTCTAAGTGCCTGTTAGCTAACATACATAGTCCAAGTGCCCGTTCGTTAACCTAGATAGTCCACGTGCCCGCTATGTAACCTAGACAGTCCAAGTTCCCGCTAGGTTAACTACATAGTCCAAGTGTCCGTTCGTTAACCTAGATAGTCCAAGTGTCCGTTTAGTAACCTACATAGTCCAAGTGCCCGCTTCGTAACCTGGATAGTCCAAGTGCCCGCTAATTAACCTACATAGTCAAAGTGCCCGATATGTAATCTACATAGTCCAAGTGCCTTCTAGGGAACCTACATAGTCCAAGTGCCCTTTAGGGAACCTACAAAGTCCAAGTGCTCGCAAGGTAACCTACATAGTCCAAATGCCCGCAAGGAAACCTACATAGTCTAAGTGCCAACTAGGGAACCTACATAATCCAAGTGCCCGTTAGGTAACCTAGATAGTCCAAGTGCCCGTTAGCTAACTTAGATAGTCCAAGGGCCCGCTACTTGACCTACACAGTCCAAGTGCCAGCTAGGTAACCTAGATAGTACAAGTGCCTGCTAGGTATCCCAGATAGTCCAAGTGCCCGCTAGGGTTTGTACATAGACCAAGTGCCTGCTAGGTAACCTAGATGTCCAAGTGCCCGCTGGTAACCTACATAGTCCAAGAGCCCGCTAGGTAACCTTGATAGTCCAAGTGCCTTCTAGTTAACCTACATAGTCCAAGTACCCGCTAGGTAACCTAGATAGTCCAAGTACCCGCTAGGTAACCTACATAGTGCATGTGCCCGCTAGGTAACCTACATAGTCCAAGTGCCTGCTAGGTAACCTAGATAGTCAAAGTGCCTGTTAGCTAACCTACATAGTCCAAGTGCCCGTTCGTTAACCTAGATAGTCCAAGTGCCCGCTAGTTAACCTAGATAGTCCAAGTGCCCGCTAGTAAACCTAGATAGTCTAAGGGCCCACTAGTTAACCTAGATAGTCCAAGTGCCTACTAGATAACCTAGATCGTCCAAGTGTCCACTAGGTAACCTACATCGTCCACGTGCCTGCTAGGTAACCTAGATAGTCAAAGTGCCTGTTAGCTAACATACATAGTCCAAGTGCCCGTTCGTTAACCTAGATAGTCCAAGTGCCCGCTATGTTACCTAGACAGTCCAAGTTCCCGCTAGGTTAACTACATAGTCCAAGTGTCCGTTCGTTAACCGAGATAGTCCATGTGCCCGTTTAGTAACCTACATAGTCCAAGTGCCCGCTTCGTAACCTGGATAGTCCAAGTGCCCGCTAGTTAACCTACATAGTCAAAGTGCCCGATATGTAATCTACATAGTCCAAGTGCCTTCTAGGGAGCCTACATAGTCCAAGTGACCGCTAGGGAACCTACATAGTCCAAGTGCCCTTTAGGGAACCTACAAAGTCCAAGTGCTCGCAAGGTAACCTACATAGTCCAAATGCCCGCAAGGAAACCTACATAGTCTAAGTGCCAACTAGGGAACCTACATAATCCAAGTGCCCGTTAGTTAACCTAGATAGTCCAAGTGCCCGTTAGCTAACCTAGATAGTCCAAGGGCCCGCTACTTGACCTACACAGTCCAAGTGCCAGCTAGGTAACCTAGATAGTACAAGTGCCCGCTAGGTATCCCAGATAGTCCAAGTGCCCGCTAGGGTTTGTACATAGACCAAGTGCCCGCTAGGTAACCTAGATGTCCAAGTGCCCGCTAGTTAACCTACATAGTCCAAATGCCCGATAGAAACCTACATAGTCCAAGTACCCGATAGGGGACCTACATAGTCCAAGTGCCCGCTATGGAACCTATATAGTCCAAATGCCCGCTAGGGAACCTAGATAGTCCAAGTGCTATCTAGGTAACCTAGATAGTCTAAGGGCCCGCTAGTTAACCTACATAGTCCAAGGGCTCGCTTGTTAACTTTGATAGTCCAAGTGCCCGCTGGTTAACCTAGATCGTCCAAGTGCCCGCTAGTTAACCTAGATCGTCCAAGTGCCGGCTAGTTAACCTACATAGTCCAAGGGCCCACTTGTTAAACTAGATCGTCCAAGTGTCCTCTAGTTAACCTACATAGTCCAAGTGCCCGCTAGGTAACCTACATAGTGCAAGGGTCTGCTAGGTAACCTACATAGTCCACGTGCCCGCTAGTTAACATAGATAGTCCAATTGCCCGCTAAGGAATGTACATAGTCCAAGTACCCGCTAGGTAACCTAGAGAGTGCAAGTGCCCGCTAGTTAACCTACATAGTCCAAGTGCCTGCTAGGTAACCTAGATAGTCCAAGGGCCTGCTAGTTAACCTACATAGTCCAAGTGCCCGCTAGGTAACCTACATAGTTCAAGTGTCCGCTAGTTAACCTACATAGTCCAAGTGCACGCTAGTTAACCTAGATTGTCCAATTGTCCGCTAGGTAACCTACATAGTCCAAGTGCCCTTTAGGGAACCTAGATAGTCCAAGTGCCCGCTAGGGAACCTACATAGTCCAGGTGCCCACTAGTTAACCTAGATAGTCCAAGTGCCCGCTTGTTAACCTAGACAGTCCAAGTGCCCGCTAGTTAACCAGGATCATCCAAGTGCCCTCTAGTTAACTTACATTGTCCAAGGGCCTGCTAGTTAACCTACATAGACGAAGGGCCCGCTAGTTAACCTAGATAGTCCAAGTGCCCGCTAGTTAACTTACATAGTCCAAATGCCCGCTAGGTAACCTAGACAGTCCAAGTGACCACTAGGTTACCTACATAGTCCAAGTGCCCGTTCGTTAACCTACATAGTCCAAGAGCCCGCTAGGTAACCTTGATAGTCCAAGTGCCTTCTAGTTAACCTACATAGTCCAAGTGCCCGCTAGGTAACCTAGATAGTCCAAGTGCCCGCTAGGTTACCTACATAGTCCAAAGGCCCGCTAGATAACCTACATAGTGATAGGGCCCGCTAGTTAACCTAGATCGTCCAACTGTCCGCTAGTTAACCTACATAATCCATATGCCCGTTAACTAACCTAGATAGTCCAAGGGCCCGCTAGTTGACCTACATAGTCCATGTGCCCGCTAGGTAACCTAGATAGACCAAGTGCCCGTTTGTTAACCTAGATAGTCCTAGTGCCCGTTAGTTAACCTAGATAGTCCAAGTGCCCACTAGGGGACGTACATATTCCAAGTGCCCGATAGGTAACCCAGATAGTCCAAGTGACCGCTAGGGTTTGTACATAGACAAAGTGCCCGCTAGGTAACCTAGATAGTCCAAGTGCCCGCTAGTTAACTTACATAGTCGAATGGCCCCTTAGTTAATCTACATATTCCAAGTTCCCGCTAGTTAACCTAGATCGTCCAATTGTAAGCTAGGTAACCTACATAGTCCAAGTGCCTGCTAGGTAACCTAGATAGTCTAAGTGCCTGTTAGCTAACATACATAGTCCAAGTGCCCGTTCGTTAACCTAGATAGTCCAAGTGCCCGCTATGTAACCTAGACAGTCCAAGTTCCCACTAGGTTAACTACATAGTCCAAGTGTCCGTTCGTTAACCTAGATAGTCCAAGTGCCCGTTTAGTAACCTACATAGTCCAAGTGCCCGCTTCGTAACCTGGATAGACCAAGTGCCCGCTAGGTAACCTAGATAGTCCAAGTGCCCGCTAGTTAACCTACATAGTCGAAGGGCTCCTTAGTTAACCTACATATTCCAAGTTCCCACTAGTTAACCTAGATTGTCCAAGTGTCCGCTAGTAAACCTACAAAGTCCAAGTGCCCGTTAGGTAACCTAGATAGTCCAAATGCCAGCTAGGCAACCTACATGGTCAAAGTTCCCGCTAGGTAACCTAGATAGTCAAGGGCCCGTTACCTAACCTAGATCGTCCAAGTGCCCGCTCGGCAACCTACATAGTCCGAATGCCCGTTCGTTAACCTAGATAGTCCAAGTGCCCGCTATGTAACCTAGACAGTCCAAGTGCCCGCTAGGTTACCTGCATTGTCCAAGTGCCCGTTAGGTAACCTACATAGTCCAAGTGCCCGCTAGGTAACCTAGATAGTCCAAGTTCCTGTTAGCTAACCTAGATAGTCCAAGTGCCCGCTAGGTAACCTACATAGTCCAAGGGCCCGCTCGTTAACCTAGTTCGTCTAAGTGTCCGCTAATTAACCTACATAGTCCAAGTACCCGCTAGGTAACCAAGATAGTCAAAGTGTCCGCTAGGTAACCTACATATTCCAAATTCCCACTAGTTAACCTAGATAGTAGAAGTGCTCGTTACCTAACCTACATAGTCCAAGTGCCCGTTCGGTAACCTAGATAGTCCAAGTGCCCTTTAGGGAACCTAGATAGTCCAAGTGCCCGCTAGGGAACCTACATAGTCCAATTGCCCGCTCTGGAACATACACAGTCCAAGTGCCTGTTAGTTAACCTAGATAATCCAAGTGCCCGCTAGTTTACCTACATAGTCCAAGTGCCTGCTAGGTAACCTACATAATCCAAGTGCCCGCTAGGTAACCAATATAGTCCAAATGCCCGTTAGGGAACCTACATAGTCCAAGTGCTCGCTAGGTAACCTGCATAGTCCAAGGTCTGCTAGTTAACCTAGACAGTCAAAGTGCCCGCTAGGTAACCTAGACAGTCCAAGTGCCCGCTAGGTTACCTACATAGTCCAAGTGCCCGCTAGTTAACCTAGATAGTCCAAGTGCCCGCTAGTTAACCTAGATAGTCCAAGTCCCGCTAGTTAACTAGGATCGTCCAAGTGCCCTCTAGTTAACTTACATACTCCAAGGGCCTGCTAGTTAACCTACATAAACCAAGGGCCCGCTAGGTAACCTAGATAGTCCAAGTGCCCGCTAGGTAACCTAGACAGTCCAAGTGACCACTAGGTTACCTACATATTCCAAGTGCCCGTTCGTTAACCTACATAGTCCAAGTGCCCGCTCGGTAACGTAGATAGCCCAAGTGCCCGCTAGGGAACGTACATAGTCCAAGTGCCCGCTAGCTAACCTAGATAGTCCAAGTTCCCGCTAGTTAACCTCCATAGTCCAAGTGCCTGCTAGGTAAACTACATACTCCAAGTGCCCGCTAGTTAACCTAGACAGTCCAAGTACCCGCTAGGGAACGTACATAGTCCAAGCGCCCGCTAGGTTACCTATATAGTCCAAGTTTTCCCTAGTCAACCTACATAGTCCAAGTGCCCGTTAGTTAACCTAGATAGTCAAAGTGCCTGCTAAGTAACCTAGATAGTCCAAGTGTCCGCTAGGTAACCTACATAGTCCAAGTGCCCGTTAGGTAACTTTGATAGTCCAATTGCCCGTTAGCTAACCTAGATAGTCCAAGTGTCCGCTAGTTAACCTACATAGTCAAAGTGCCCGTTCGTTAACCTAGATAGTCCAAGTGCCCGCTAGGTAACCTAGACAGTCCAAGTGCACGCTAGTTAACCTAGATCGTCCAAGGGCACGCTAGTTAACCTAGACAGTCCAAGTGCCCGCTGGTAACCTACATAGTCAAAGAGCCCGCTAGGTAACCTTGATAGTCCAAGTACCTTCTAGTTAACCTACATAGTCCAAGTGCCCGCTAGGTAACCTAGATAGTCCAAGTGCCCGCTAGGTAACCTACATAGTCCATGTGCCCGCTAGGTAACCTACATAGTCCAAGTGCCCGCTAGTTAACCTAGATAGTCCAAGTGTCCGCTAGTAAACCTAGATCGTCCAAGTGTCCGCTAGGTAACCTTCATAGTCCAAGTGCCTGCTAGGTAACCTAGATAGTCAAAGTGCCTGTTAGCTAACCAACATAGTCCAAGTGCCCGTTCATTAACCTAGATAGTCCAAGTGCCCGCTATGTAACCTAGACAGTCCAAGTTCCCGCTAGGTTACCTACATAGTCCAAGTGTCCGTTCGTTAACCTAGATAGTCCACGTGCCCGTTTGGTAACCTACATAGTCCAAGTGCCCTCTAGTTAACCTAGATAGTCCAAGTGCCCGCTAGTAAACCTAGATAGTCCAAGGGTCCGCTTGTTAACCAAGATAGTCCAAGTGCCCGCTAGTTAACCTAGATCGTTCAAGTGTCCTCTAGGTAACCTACATAGTCCAAGTTCCCGCTTCGTAACCTGGATAGTCCAAGTGCCCGCTAGATAACCTACATAGTCAAAGTGCGCTATAGGTAACCTACATAGTTCAAGTGCCTTCTAGGGAGCCTACATAGTCCACTTGACCGCTAGGGAACCTACATAGTCAAAGTGCCCGTTAGGGAACCTACATAGTCCAAGTGCTCGCTAGGTAACCTACATAGTCCAAATGCCCGCAAGGAAAACTACATAGTCTAAGTGCCCGCTAGGGAACCTACATAATCAGAGGTCCCGTTAGGTAACCTAGATAGTCCAAGTGCCCGTTAGCTAACCTAGATAGTCCAAGGGCCCGCTAGTTGACCTACATAGTCCAAGTGCCCGCTAGGTAACCTAGATAGTCCAAGTTCCTGTTAGCTAACCTAGATAGTCCAAGTGCCCCCTAGGTAACCTACATAGTCCAAGGGCCCGCTCGTTAACCTAGTTCGGCCAAGTGTCCGCTAATTAACCTACATAGTCCAAGTTCCCACTAGGTATCCTAGATAGTCCAAGTGCCCATTACCTAAACTAGATAGTCCAAGTGCCCGCTAGGTAACCTACATAGTCCTAGTGCCCGCTAGTTAACCAACATTGTCCAAGTGCCCGATACGGAACCTACATAGTCCAAATGCACGTTAGGTAACCTACATAGTCCAAATGCCCGCTAGTAACCTACATAGTCCAAGTGCCCGATAGGGAACTCACATAATCCAAGTGCCCGCTAGGGAACCTACATAGTCCAAGTACCAGTTAGGTAACCTAGATAGTCCAAATACCCACTAGGAAACCCACATAGTCCAAGTGCCTGCTAGGGAACTTACATAGTCCAAGTGCCCGTTAATTAACCTAGATAGTCCAAGTGCTCGCTAGTTAACCTAGATAATCCAAGTACCTGCTAGGTAACGTAGATAGTCCAAGTGCCCACTGGGGGACGTACATAGTCCAAGTGCCCTCTAAGTAACTTAGATTGTCCAAGTGCCCTCTAGGGTATGTACATAGACCAACTGCCCGCTGGTAATCTACATAGTCCAAGTGCCCGATAGGGAACCTATATAGTCCAAGTGCCCGTTAGGGAGCCTAGATAGTCCAAGTACCCGCTAGGGAACCTGCATCGTGCAAGTGCCTGCTAGGTAACCTAGATAATCCAAGTGTCTGCTAGTTAACCTAGATAGTCCAAGTGCCCGCTAGTTAACCTAGAACCTCCAAGTGTCCGCTAGTTAACCTACAAAATCCAAGGGCCCGCTACTTAATTTTCATAGTCCAAGACCCCGCTAGTTAACCTAGATAGTCCAAGTGCCCGCTAGGTAACCTACAGGGTCCTACTGCCCGCTAGGTAACCTAGATAGTCCAAGTTCCTGTTAGCTAACCTAGATAGTCCAAGTGCCCGCTAGGTAACCTAGATAGTCAAAGTGCCCGTTAGGTAACCTAGATAATCCTAGTGCCCGCTATGTAACCTACATAGTCCAAGTTCCCGCTAGGTAACCTAGATAGTCCAAGGGCCCGTTACCTAACCTAGATCGTCCAAGAGCCCGCTAGGCAACCTACATAGTCCAAGTGCCCGTTAGGTAACCTAGATAGTCCAAGTGCCCGCTAGGTAACCTAGATAGTCAAAGTGCCCGTTAGGTAACCTAGATAGTCCAAGTGCCCGCTAGGTAACCTACATTGTCAAAGTGCCCGTTATGTAACCTGGACAGTCCAAGTGCCGGCTGGGTTACCTGCATAATCCTAGTGCCCGTTCGTTACACTAGATAGTCCAAGTGCCCGCTAAGGAACCTATATAATCCAAGTGCTATCTAGGTAACCTAGATAGTCCAAGGGCCCGCTAGTTAACCTACATAGTCCAAGGGCTCGCCTGTTAACTTTGATAGTCCAAGGGCCCGCCGGTTAACCAAGATCATCCAAGTGCCGGGTAGTTAACCTACATAGTCCAAGGGCCCACTTGTTAAACTAGATCGTCCAATTGTCCTCTAGTTAACCTACATAATCCAAGTGCCCGCTAGGTAACCTACATAGTGCAAGAGTCCGCTAGTTAACCTACGTAGTCCAAGGGACCGCTAGTTAACCTACGTAGTCCAAGTGCCCTTTAGGGAACCTAGATAGTCCAAGTGCCCGCTAGGGAACCCACATAGTCTAATTCCCCGCTCTGGAACATACATAGTCCAAGTGCATGTTAGTTAACCTAGATAGTCCAAGTGCCCGCTGGTAACCTACATAGTCCAAGAGCCCACTAGGTAACCTTGATAGTCCAAGTGCCTTCTAGTTAACCTACATAGTCCAAGTGCCCGATAGGTAACCTATATAGTCCAAGTGCCCGCTAGGTAACCTAGATAGTCCAAGTGTCCGCTAGTAAACCTAGATCGTCCAAGTGTCCGCTAGGTAACCTTCATAGTCCAAGTGCCTGCTAGGTAACCTAGATAGTCAAAGTGCCTGTTAGCTAACCAACATAGTCCAAGTGCCCGTTCATTAACCTAGATAGTCCAAGTGCCCGCTATGTAACCTAGACAGTCCAAGTTCCCGCTAGGTTACCTACATAGTCCAAGTGTCCGTTCGTTAACCTAGATAGTCCACGTGCCCGTTTGGTAACCTACATAGTCCAAGTGCCCTCTAGTTAACCTAGATAGTCCAAGTGCCCGCTAGTAAACCTAGATAGTCCAAGGGTCCGCTTGTTAACCAAGATAGTCCAAGTGCCCGCTAGTTAACCTAGATCGTTCAAGTGTCCTCTAGGTAACCTACATAGTCCAAGTTCCCGCTTCGTAACCTGGATAGTCCAAGTGCCCGCTAGATAACCTACATAGTCAAAGTGCGCTATAGGTAACCTACATAGTTCAAGTGCCTTCTAGGGAGCCTACATAGTCCACTTGACCGCTAGGGAACCTACATAGTCAAAGTGCCCGTTAGGGAACCTACATAGTCCAAGTGCTCGCTAGGTAACCTACATAGTCCAAATGCCCGCAAGGAAAACTACATAGTCTAAGTGCCCGCTAGGGAACCTACATAATCAGAGGTCCCGTTAGGTAACCTAGATAGTCCAAGTGCCCGTTAGCTAACCTAGATAGTCCAAGGGCCCGCTAGTTGACCTACATAGTCCAAGTGCCCGCTAGGTAACCTAGATAGTCCAAGTTCCTGTTAGCTAACCTAGATAGTCCAAGTGCCCCCTAGGTAACCTACATAGTCCAAGGGCCCGCTCGTTAACCTAGTTCGGCCAAGTGTCCGCTAATTAACCTACATAGTCCAAGTTCCCACTAGGTATCCTAGATAGTCCAAGTGCCCATTACCTAAACTAGATAGTCCAAGTGCCCGCTAGGTAACCTACATAGTCCTAGTGCCCGCTAGTTAACCAACATTGTCCAAGTGCCCGATACGGAACCTACATAGTCCAAATGCACGTTAGGTAACCTACATAGTCCAAATGCCCGCTAGTAACCTACATAGTCCAAGTGCCCGATAGGGAACTCACATAATCCAAGTGCCCGCTAGGGAACCTACATAGTCCAAGTACCAGTTAGGTAACCTAGATAGTCCAAATACCCACTAGGAAACCCACATAGTCCAAGTGCCTGCTAGGGAACTTACATAGTCCAAGTGCCCGTTAATTAACCTAGATAGTCCAAGTGCTCGCTAGTTAACCTAGATAATCCAAGTACCTGCTAGGTAACGTAGATAGTCCAAGTGCCCACTGGGGGACGTACATAGTCCAAGTGCCCTCTAAGTAACTTAGATTGTCCAAGTGCCCTCTAGGGTATGTACATAGACCAACTGCCCGCTGGTAATCTACATAGTCCAAGTGCCCGATAGGGAACCTATATAGTCCAAGTGCCCGTTAGGGAGCCTAGATAGTCCAAGTACCCGCTAGGGAACCTGCATCGTGCAAGTGCCTGCTAGGTAACCTAGATAATCCAAGTGTCTGCTAGTTAACCTAGATAGTCCAAGTGCCCGCTAGTTAACCTAGAACCTCCAAGTGTCCGCTAGTTAACCTACAAAATCCAAGGGCCCGCTACTTAATTTTCATAGTCCAAGACCCCGCTAGTTAACCTAGATAGTCCAAGTGCCCGCTAGGTAACCTACAGGGTCCTACTGCCCGCTAGGTAACCTAGATAGTCCAAGTTCCTGTTAGCTAACCTAGATAGTCCAAGTGCCCGCTAGGTAACCTAGATAGTCAAAGTGCCCGTTAGGTAACCTAGATAATCCTAGTGCCCGCTATGTAACCTACATAGTCCAAGTTCCCGCTAGGTAACCTAGATAGTCCAAGGGCCCGTTACCTAACCTAGATCGTCCAAGAGCCCGCTAGGCAACCTACATAGTCCAAGTGCCCGTTAGGTAACCTAGATAGTCCAAGTGCCCGCTAGGTAACCTAGATAGTCAAAGTGCCCGTTAGGTAACCTAGATAGTCCAAGTGCCCGCTAGGTAACCTACATTGTCAAAGTGCCCGTTATGTAACCTGGACAGTCCAAGTGCCGGCTGGGTTACCTGCATAATCCTAGTGCCCGTTCGTTACACTAGATAGTCCAAGTGCCCGCTAAGGAACCTATATAATCCAAGTGCTATCTAGGTAACCTAGATAGTCCAAGGGCCCGCTAGTTAACCTACATAGTCCAAGGGCTCGCCTGTTAACTTTGATAGTCCAAGGGCCCGCCGGTTAACCAAGATCATCCAAGTGCCGGGTAGTTAACCTACATAGTCCAAGGGCCCACTTGTTAAACTAGATCGTCCAATTGTCCTCTAGTTAACCTACATAATCCAAGTGCCCGCTAGGTAACCTACATAGTGCAAGAGTCCGCTAGTTAACCTACGTAGTCCAAGGGACCGCTAGTTAACCTACGTAGTCCAAGTGCCCTTTAGGGAACCTAGATAGTCCAAGTGCCCGCTAGGGAACCCACATAGTCTAATTCCCCGCTCTGGAACATACATAGTCCAAGTGCATGTTAGTTAACCTAGATAGTCCAAGTGCCCGCTGGTAACCTACATAGTCCAAGAGCCCACTAGGTAACCTTGATAGTCCAAGTGCCTTCTAGTTAACCTACATAGTCCAAGTGCCCGATAGGTAACCTATATAGTCCAAGTGCCCGCTAGGTAACCTAGATAGTCCAAGTGTCCGCTAGTAAACCTAGATCGTCCAAGTGTCCGCTAGTTAACCTACATAGTCAAAGTGCCCGTTCGTTAACCTAGATAGTCCAAGTGCCCGCTAGGTAACCTAGACAGTCCAAGTGCACGCTAGTTAACCTAGATCGTCCAAGGGCACGCTAGTTAACCTAGACAGTCCAAGTGCCCGCTGGTAACCTACATAGTCAAAGAGCCCGCTAGGTAACCTTGATAGTCCAAGTACCTTCTAGTTAACCTACATAGTCCAAGTGCCCGCTAGGTAACCTAGATAGTCCAAGTGCCCGCTAGGTAACCTACATAGTCCATGTGCCCGCTAGGTAACCTACATAGTCCAAGTGCCCGCTAGTTAACCTAGATAGTCCAAGTGTCCGCTAGTAAACCTAGATCGTCCAAGTGTCCGCTAGGTAACCTTCATAGTCCAAGTGCCTGCTAGGTAACCTAGATAGTCAAAGTGCCTGTTAGCTAACCAACATAGTCCAAGTGCCCGTTCATTAACCTAGATAGTCCAAGTGCCCGCTATGTAACCTAGACAGTCCAAGTTCCCGCTAGGTTACCTACATAGTCCAAGTGTCCGTTCGTTAACCTAGATAGTCCACGTGCCCGTTTGGTAACCTACATAGTCCAAGTGCCCTCTAGTTAACCTAGATAGTCCAAGTGCCCGCTAGTAAACCTAGATAGTCCAAGGGTCCGCTTGTTAACCAAGATAGTCCAAGTGCCCGCTAGTTAACCTAGATCGTTCAAGTGTCCTCTAGGTAACCTACATAGTCCAAGTTCCCGCTTCGTAACCTGGATAGTCCAAGTGCCCGCTAGATAACCTACATAGTCAAAGTGCGCTATAGGTAACCTACATAGTTCAAGTGCCTTCTAGGGAGCCTACATAGTCCACTTGACCGCTAGGGAACCTACATAGTCAAAGTGCCCGTTAGGGAACCTACATAGTCCAAGTGCTCGCTAGGTAACCTACATAGTCCAAATGCCCGCAAGGAAAACTACATAGTCTAAGTGCCCGCTAGGGAACCTACATAATCAGAGGTCCCGTTAGGTAACCTAGATAGTCCAAGTGCCCGTTAGCTAACCTAGATAGTCCAAGGGCCCGCTAGTTGACCTACATAGTCCAAGTGCCCGCTAGGTAACCTAGATAGTCCAAGTTCCTGTTAGCTAACCTAGATAGTCCAAGTGCCCCCTAGGTAACCTACATAGTCCAAGGGCCCGCTCGTTAACCTAGTTCGGCCAAGTGTCCGCTAATTAACCTACATAGTCCAAGTTCCCACTAGGTATCCTAGATAGTCCAAGTGCCCATTACCTAAACTAGATAGTCCAAGTGCCCGCTAGGTAACCTACATAGTCCTAGTGCCCGCTAGTTAACCAACATTGTCCAAGTGCCCGATACGGAACCTACATAGTCCAAATGCACGTTAGGTAACCTACATAGTCCAAATGCCCGCTAGTAACCTACATAGTCCAAGTGCCCGATAGGGAACTCACATAATCCAAGTGCCCGCTAGGGAACCTACATAGTCCAAGTACCAGTTAGGTAACCTAGATAGTCCAAATACCCACTAGGAAACCCACATAGTCCAAGTGCCTGCTAGGGAACTTACATAGTCCAAGTGCCCGTTAATTAACCTAGATAGTCCAAGTGCTCGCTAGTTAACCTAGATAATCCAAGTACCTGCTAGGTAACGTAGATAGTCCAAGTGCCCACTGGGGGACGTACATAGTCCAAGTGCCCTCTAAGTAACTTAGATTGTCCAAGTGCCCTCTAGGGTATGTACATAGACCAACTGCCCGCTGGTAATCTACATAGTCCAAGTGCCCGATAGGGAACCTATATAGTCCAAGTGCCCGTTAGGGAGCCTAGATAGTCCAAGTACCCGCTAGGGAACCTGCATCGTGCAAGTGCCTGCTAGGTAACCTAGATAATCCAAGTGTCTGCTAGTTAACCTAGATAGTCCAAGTGCCCGCTAGTTAACCTAGAACCTCCAAGTGTCCGCTAGTTAACCTACAAAATCCAAGGGCCCGCTACTTAATTTTCATAGTCCAAGACCCCGCTAGTTAACCTAGATAGTCCAAGTGCCCGCTAGGTAACCTACAGGGTCCTACTGCCCGCTAGGTAACCTAGATAGTCCAAGTTCCTGTTAGCTAACCTAGATAGTCCAAGTGCCCGCTAGGTAACCTAGATAGTCAAAGTGCCCGTTAGGTAACCTAGATAATCCTAGTGCCCGCTATGTAACCTACATAGTCCAAGTTCCCGCTAGGTAACCTAGATAGTCCAAGGGCCCGTTACCTAACCTAGATCGTCCAAGAGCCCGCTAGGCAACCTACATAGTCCAAGTGCCCGTTAGGTAACCTAGATAGTCCAAGTGCCCGCTAGGTAACCTAGATAGTCAAAGTGCCCGTTAGGTAACCTAGATAGTCCAAGTGCCCGCTAGGTAACCTACATTGTCAAAGTGCCCGTTATGTAACCTGGACAGTCCAAGTGCCGGCTGGGTTACCTGCATAATCCTAGTGCCCGTTCGTTACACTAGATAGTCCAAGTGCCCGCTAAGGAACCTATATAATCCAAGTGCTATCTAGGTAACCTAGATAGTCCAAGGGCCCGCTAGTTAACCTACATAGTCCAAGGGCTCGCCTGTTAACTTTGATAGTCCAAGGGCCCGCCGGTTAACCAAGATCATCCAAGTGCCGGGTAGTTAACCTACATAGTCCAAGGGCCCACTTGTTAAACTAGATCGTCCAATTGTCCTCTAGTTAACCTACATAATCCAAGTGCCCGCTAGGTAACCTACATAGTGCAAGAGTCCGCTAGTTAACCTACGTAGTCCAAGGGACCGCTAGTTAACCTACGTAGTCCAAGTGCCCTTTAGGGAACCTAGATAGTCCAAGTGCCCGCTAGGGAACCCACATAGTCTAATTCCCCGCTCTGGAACATACATAGTCCAAGTGCATGTTAGTTAACCTAGATAGTCCAAGTGCCCGCTGGTAACCTACATAGTCCAAGAGCCCACTAGGTAACCTTGATAGTCCAAGTGCCTTCTAGTTAACCTACATAGTCCAAGTGCCCGATAGGTAACCTATATAGTCCAAGTGCCCGCTAGGTAACCTAGATAGTCCAAGTGTCCGCTAGTAAACCTAGATCGTCCAAGTGCCCGCTAGGTAACCTAGATAGTCCAAGTGCCCGCTAGGTAACCTACATAGTCCATGTGCCCGCTAGGTAACCTACATAGTCCAAGTGCCCGCTAGTTAACCTAGATAGTCCAAGTGTCCGCTAGTAAACCTAGATCGTCCAAGTGTCCGCTAGGTAACCTTCATAGTCCAAGTGCCTGCTAGGTAACCTAGATAGTCAAAGTGCCTGTTAGCTAACCAACATAGTCCAAGTGCCCGTTCATTAACCTAGATAGTCCAAGTGCCCGCTATGTAACCTAGACAGTCCAAGTTCCCGCTAGGTTACCTACATAGTCCAAGTGTCCGTTCGTTAACCTAGATAGTCCACGTGCCCGTTTGGTAACCTACATAGTCCAAGTGCCCTCTAGTTAACCTAGATAGTCCAAGTGCCCGCTAGTAAACCTAGATAGTCCAAGGGTCCGCTTGTTAACCAAGATAGTCCAAGTGCCCGCTAGTTAACCTAGATCGTTCAAGTGTCCTCTAGGTAACCTACATAGTCCAAGTTCCCGCTTCGTAACCTGGATAGTCCAAGTGCCCGCTAGATAACCTACATAGTCAAAGTGCGCTATAGGTAACCTACATAGTTCAAGTGCCTTCTAGGGAGCCTACATAGTCCACTTGACCGCTAGGGAACCTACATAGTCAAAGTGCCCGTTAGGGAACCTACATAGTCCAAGTGCTCGCTAGGTAACCTACATAGTCCAAATGCCCGCAAGGAAAACTACATAGTCTAAGTGCCCGCTAGGGAACCTACATAATCAGAGGTCCCGTTAGGTAACCTAGATAGTCCAAGTGCCCGTTAGCTAACCTAGATAGTCCAAGGGCCCGCTAGTTGACCTACATAGTCCAAGTGCCCGCTAGGTAACCTAGATAGTCCAAGTTCCTGTTAGCTAACCTAGATAGTCCAAGTGCCCCCTAGGTAACCTACATAGTCCAAGGGCCCGCTCGTTAACCTAGTTCGGCCAAGTGTCCGCTAATTAACCTACATAGTCCAAGTTCCCACTAGGTATCCTAGATAGTCCAAGTGCCCATTACCTAAACTAGATAGTCCAAGTGCCCGCTAGGTAACCTACATAGTCCTAGTGCCCGCTAGTTAACCAACATTGTCCAAGTGCCCGATACGGAACCTACATAGTCCAAATGCACGTTAGGTAACCTACATAGTCCAAATGCCCGCTAGTAACCTACATAGTCCAAGTGCCCGATAGGGAACTCACATAATCCAAGTGCCCGCTAGGGAACCTACATAGTCCAAGTACCAGTTAGGTAACCTAGATAGTCCAAATACCCACTAGGAAACCCACATAGTCCAAGTGCCTGCTAGGGAACTTACATAGTCCAAGTGCCCGTTAATTAACCTAGATAGTCCAAGTGCTCGCTAGTTAACCTAGATAATCCAAGTACCTGCTAGGTAACGTAGATAGTCCAAGTGCCCACTGGGGGACGTACATAGTCCAAGTGCCCTCTAAGTAACTTAGATTGTCCAAGTGCCCTCTAGGGTATGTACATAGACCAACTGCCCGCTGGTAATCTACATAGTCCAAGTGCCCGATAGGGAACCTATATAGTCCAAGTGCCCGTTAGGGAGCCTAGATAGTCCAAGTACCCGCTAGGGAACCTGCATCGTGCAAGTGCCTGCTAGGTAACCTAGATAATCCAAGTGTCTGCTAGTTAACCTAGATAGTCCAAGTGCCCGCTAGTTAACCTAGAACCTCCAAGTGTCCGCTAGTTAACCTACAAAATCCAAGGGCCCGCTACTTAATTTTCATAGTCCAAGACCCCGCTAGTTAACCTAGATAGTCCAAGTGCCCGCTAGGTAACCTACAGGGTCCTACTGCCCGCTAGGTAACCTAGATAGTCCAAGTTCCTGTTAGCTAACCTAGATAGTCCAAGTGCCCGCTAGGTAACCTAGATAGTCAAAGTGCCCGTTAGGTAACCTAGATAATCCTAGTGCCCGCTATGTAACCTACATAGTCCAAGTTCCCGCTAGGTAACCTAGATAGTCCAAGGGCCCGTTACCTAACCTAGATCGTCCAAGAGCCCGCTAGGCAACCTACATAGTCCAAGTGCCCGTTAGGTAACCTAGATAGTCCAAGTGCCCGCTAGGTAACCTAGATAGTCAAAGTGCCCGTTAGGTAACCTAGATAGTCCAAGTGCCCGCTAGGTAACCTACATTGTCAAAGTGCCCGTTATGTAACCTGGACAGTCCAAGTGCCGGCTGGGTTACCTGCATAATCCTAGTGCCCGTTCGTTACACTAGATAGTCCAAGTGCCCGCTAAGGAACCTATATAATCCAAGTGCTATCTAGGTAACCTAGATAGTCCAAGGGCCCGCTAGTTAACCTACATAGTCCAAGGGCTCGCCTGTTAACTTTGATAGTCCAAGGGCCCGCCGGTTAACCAAGATCATCCAAGTGCCGGGTAGTTAACCTACATAGTCCAAGGGCCCACTTGTTAAACTAGATCGTCCAATTGTCCTCTAGTTAACCTACATAATCCAAGTGCCCGCTAGGTAACCTACATAGTGCAAGAGTCCGCTAGTTAACCTACGTAGTCCAAGGGACCGCTAGTTAACCTACGTAGTCCAAGTGCCCTTTAGGGAACCTAGATAGTCCAAGTGCCCGCTAGGGAACCCACATAGTCTAATTCCCCGCTCTGGAACATACATAGTCCAAGTGCATGTTAGTTAACCTAGATAGTCCAAGTGCCCGCTGGTAACCTACATAGTCCAAGAGCCCACTAGGTAACCTTGATAGTCCAAGTGCCTTCTAGTTAACCTACATAGTCCAAGTGCCCGATAGGTAACCTATGTAGTCCAAGTGCCCGCTAGGTAACCTACATAGTCCATGTGCCCGCTAGATAACCTACATAGTCCAAGTGCCCGCTAGTTAACCTAGATAGTCCAAGTGTCCGCTAGTAAACCGAGATCGTCCAAGTGTCCGCTAGGTAACCTACATAGTCCAAGTGCCTGCTAGGTAACCTAGATAGTCAAAGTGCCCGTTAGGTAACCTAGAGAGTCCAAATGCCCGCTAGGTAACCTACATAGTCCAAGTGGCCATTCGTTAACCTACAAGTCCTAGTGCTCGCTATGTAACCTAGACAGTCCAAGTGCTGGCTGGGTTACTTGCATTGTCCAAGTGCCAGTTCGTTAACCTAGATAGTCCAAGAGCCGGCTAAGGAACCTATTAATCCAAGTGCTATCTAGGTAACCTAGATAGTCCAAGGGCCCGCTAGTTAACCTACATAGTCCAAAAGCTCGCTTGTTAACTTTGATAGTCCAAGTGCCCGCTGGTTAACCTAGATCGTCCAAGTGCCCGCTAGTTAACCTAGATCATCCAAGTGCCGGCTAGTTAACCTTCATAGTCCAAGGACCCACTTGTTAAGCTAGATCGTCCAAATGTCCTCTAGTTAACCTACATAGTCCAAGTGCCCGCTAGGTAACCTACATAGTGCAAGTGTCCGCTAGGTAACCTTCATAGTCCAAGTGCAAACTAGTTAACATAGATACTCCAAGTGCCCACTAGGGAAGGTACATAGTCCAAGGGCCCGCTAGGTAAACTAGAGAGTGCAAGTGTCCGCTAGTTAACCTACATAATCCAAGTGCCCGCTAGTTAACCTAGACAGTCCAAGTGCCTGCAAGGTAACCTACATAGTGCAAGTGTCCGCTAGTTAACCTACGTAGTCCAAGGGACCGCTAGTTAACCTACATAGTCCAAGTGCCCTTTAGGGAACCTAGATAGTCCAAGTACCCGCTAAGGAACCTACATAATCTAATTGCCCGCTCTGGAACATACATAGTCCCAGTGCCTGTTAGTTAACCTAGATAATCCAAGTGCCCGCTAGTTAACCTACATAGTCCAAGTGCCCGCTAGGTAACCTATATAGTCCAAATGCCCGCTAGGGAACCTACATAGTCCAAGTGCCCGCTAGTTAACCTAGATAGTCCAAGTGCCCGCTAGTTACCCTAGATAGTCCCTGTGCCAGCTAGTTAACCAGTATCGTCCAAGTGCCCTCTAGTTAACTTACATAGTCCAAGGGCCTGCTAGTTAACCTACATAGACCAAGGGCCCGCTAGTTAACCTAGATAGTCCAAGTGCCCGTTAGTTAACCTACATAGTCCAAGTGCCCGTTCGTTAACCTATATAGTCCAAGTGACCACTAGGTTACCTACATAGTCCAAGTGCCTGCTAGGTAAACTACATAGTCCATGTGCCCACTAGGTAACCTAGACAGTCCAATTGCCCGCTAGTTAACCTAGACAGTCCAAGTAACCGCTAGGGAACCTACATAGTCCAAGCGCCCGCTAGGGAACCTACATAGTCCAAGTGCTCGCTAGGCAACCTACATAGTCCAAGTGCCCGTTAGTTAACCTAGATAGTCAGAGTGCCTGCTAGGTAACCTAGATAGTCCAAGTGCCCGCTGTAACCTAGATTGTCCAAGTTCCCACTAGGTAACCTACATAGTCCTAGTGCCCGCTAGGTAACCTAGATAGTCCAAGTTCCTGTTAGCTAACCTAGATTGTCCAAGTGCCGGTTACCTAACCTAGATCGTCCAAGTGCCCGCTAGGCAACCTACATAGTCCAAGTGCCCGCTAGTTAACATAGATAGTCCAAGTGCCCGCTAGGGAAGGTACATATTCCAAGTGCCCGCTAGGTAAACTAGAGAGTGCAAGTGCCCGCTAGTTAACCTACATAGTACAAGTGCCTGCTATGTAACCTAGATAGTCCCAGGGCCTGCTAGTTAACCTACATAGTCCAAGAGCCCGCTAGGTAACCTACATAGTGCAAATGTCCGCTAGTTAACCTACATAGTCCAAGTGCCCGCTAGGTAACCTACATAGTGCAAGTGTCCGCTAGTTAACCTACGTAGTCCAAGGGACCGCTAGGTAACCTAGATAGTCCAAGTACGCACTAGTTAACCTAGATCATCCAATTGTCCGCTAGTTAACCTACATAGTCCAAGTGCCCTTTAGGGAACCTACATAATCTAATTGCCCGCTCTGGAACATCCATAGTCCAAGTGCCTGTTAGTTAACCTAGATAGTCCAAGTGCCCGCTAGTTAACCTACATAGTCCAAGTGCCCGCTAGGTAACCTATATAGTCCGAATGCCCACTAGGGAACCTACATTGTCCAAGTGCCCGCTAGTTAACCTAGATAGTCCAAGTGCCCGCTAGTTAACCTAGATAGTCCAAGTGCCCGCTAGTTAACCAGTATCGTCCAAGTGCCCTCTAGTTAACATACATAGTCCAAGGGCCTGCTAGTTAACCTACATAGACCAAGGGCCCGCTAGTTAACCTAGATAGTCCAAGTGTGCGCTAGTTAACCTACGTATTCCAAGGGACCGCTAGTTAACCTAGATAGTCCAAGTACGCGCTAGTTAACCTAGATCGTCCAATTGTCCGCTAGTTAACCTACATAGTCCAAGTGCCCGCTAGGTAACCTAGACAGTCCAAGTGACCACTAGGTTACCTACATAGTCCAAGTGCCCGTACGTTAACCTAGATAGTCCAAGTGCCCGCTAGGTAACGTAGATAGCCCAATGCCCGCTAGGGAATGTATATAGTCCAAGTGCCCGCTAGGTAACCTAGATAGTCCAAGTGTGCGCTAGTTAACCTACATAGTCCAAGTGCCTGCTAGGTAAACTACATATTCCAAGTGCCCGATAGGTAACCTAGACTGTATAATTGCCCGCTAGATAACCTAGACAGTCCAAGTAACCGCTAGGGAACCTACATAATCCAAGCGCCTGCTAGGGAACCTATATAGTCCAAGTGCTCACTAGGCAACCTACATAGTCCAAGTGCCCGTTAGTTAACCTAGATAGTCAAAGTGCCTGCTAGGTAACCTAGATAGTCCAAGTGCCCGCTAGGTAACCTACATAGTCCAAGTGCCCGTTAGGTAACCTTGATAGTCGAATTGCCCGTTAGCTAACCTAGATAGTCCAAATGTCCGCTAGTTAACCTACATAGTCCAAGTGCCCGTTCGTTATCCTAGACAGTCCAAGTGCCCGCTAGGTTACCTACATAGTCCAAGTGCTCATTCGTTAACCTAGATAGTCCAAGTGCCCGCTGGTAACCTAGATAGTCCAAGTTCCCGCTAGGTAACCTACATAGTCCTAGTGCCCGCTAGGTAACCTAGATAGTCCAAGTTCCTGTTAGCTAACCTAGATAGTCCAAGTGCCCGTTACCTAACCTAGATCGTCCAAGTGCCCGCTAGGCAACCTACATAGTCCAAGTGCCCGCTAGTTAACATAGATAGTCCAAGTGCCCGCTAGGGAAGGTACATAGTCCAAGTGCCCGCTAGGTAAACTAGAGAGTGCAAGTTCCCGCTAGGTAACCTACATAGTCCAAGTGCCTGCTAGGTAACCTAGATAGTCCAAGGGCCTGCTAGTTAACCTACATAGTCCAAGAGCCCGCTAGGCAACCTACATAGTGCAAGTGTACGCTAGTTAACCTACATAGTCCAAGTGCCCGGTAGGTAACCTAGATAGTCCAAGTGCCCGCTAGGTAACCTACATAGTGCAAGTGTCCGCTAGTTAACCTACGTAGTCCAAGGGACCGCTAGGTAACCTAGATAGTCCAAGTACGCACTAGTTAACCTAGATCATCCAATTGTCCGCTAGTTAAACTACATAGTCCAAGTGCCCTTTAGGGAACCTACATAATCTAATTGCCCGCTCTGGAACATCCATAGTCCAAGTGCCTGTTAGTTAACCTAGATAATCCAAGTGCCCGCTAGTTAACCTACATAGTCCAAGTGCCCGCTAGGTAACCTATATAGTCCGAATGCCCACTAGGGAACCTACATTGTCCATATGCCCGCTAGTTAACCTAGATAGTCCAAGTGCCCGCTAGTTAACCTAGATAGTCCAAGTGCCCGCTAGTTAACCAGTATCGTCCAAGTGCCCTCTAGTTAACTTACATAGTCCAAGGGCCTGCTAGTTAACCTACATAGACCAAGGGCCCGCTAGTTAACCTAGATAGTCCAAGTGTGCGCTAGTTAACCTACGTATTCCAAGGGACCGCTAGTTAACCTAGATAGTCCAAGTACGCGCTAGTTAACCTAGATCGTCCAATTGTCCGCTAGTTAACCTAGATCGTCCAAGTGCCCGCTAGGTAACCTAGACAGTCCAAGTGACCACTAGGTTACCTACATAGTCCAAGTGCCCGTACGTTAACCTAGATAGTCCAAGTGCCCGCTAGGTAAACTACATATTCCAAGTGCCCGATAGGTAACCTAGACTGTATAATTGCCCGCTAGTTAACCTAGACAGTCCAAGTAACCGCTAGGGAACCTACATAGTCCAAGCGCCCGCTAGGGAACCTACATAGTCCAAGTGCTCACTAGGCAACCTACATAGTCCAAGTGCCCGTTAGTTAACCTAGATAGTCAAAGTGCCGGCTAGGTAACCTAGATAGTCCAAGTGCCGGCTAGGTAACCTACATAGTCCAAGTGCCCGTTAGGAAACCTTGATTGTCGAATTGCCCGTTAGCTAACCTAGATAGTCCAAATGTCCGCTAGTTAACCTATATAGTCCAAGTGCCCGTTCGTTAACCTAGACAGTCCAAGTGCCCGCTAGGTTACCTACATAGTCCAAGTGCTCGTTCGTTAACCTAGATAGTCCAAGTGCCCGCTGGTAACCTAGATTGTCCAAGTTCCCGCTAGGTAACCTACATAGTCCTAGTGCCCGCTAGGTAACCTACATAGTCCAAGTTCCTGTTAGCTAACCTAGATAGTCCAAGTGCCCGTTACCTAACCTAGATCGTCCAAGTGCCCGCTAGGCAACCTACATAGTCCAAGTGCCCGCTAGTTAACATAGATAGTCCAAGAGCCCGCTAGGGAAGGTACATAGTCCAAGTGCCCGCTAGGTAAACTAGGGAGTGCAAGTTCCCGCTAGGTAACCTACGTAGTCCAAGTGCCTGCTAGGTAACCTAGATAGTCCAAGGGCCTGCTAGTTAACCTACATAGTCAAAGAGCCCGCTAGGCAACCTACATAGTGCAAGTGTCCGCTAGTTAACCTACATAGTCCAAGTGCCCGCTAGGTAACCTAGATAGTCCAAGTGCCCGCTAGGTAACCTACATAGTGCAAGTGTCCGCTAGTTAACCTACGTAGTCCAAGGGACCGCTAGGTAACCTAGATAGTCCAAGTACGCACTAGTTAACCTAGATCATCCAATTGTCCGCTAGTTAACCTACATAGTCCAAGTGCCCTTTAGGGAACCTACATAATCTAATTGCCCGCTCTGGAACATCCATAGTCCAAGTGCCTGTTAGTTAACCTACATAGTCCAAGTGCCCGCTAGTTAACCTACATAGTCCAAGTGCCCGCTAGGTAACCTATATAGTCCGAATGCCCACTAGGGAACCTACATTGTCCAAGTGCCCGCTAGTTAACCTAGATAGTCCAAGTGCCCGCTAGTTAACCTAGATAGTCCAAGTGCCCGCTAGTTAACCAGTATCGTCCAAGTGCCCTCTAGTTAACTTACATAGTCCAAGGGCCTGCTAGTTAACCTACATAGACCAAGGGCCCGCTAATTAACCTACGTATTCCAAGGGACCGCTAGTTAACCTAGATAGTCCAAGTACGCGCTAGTTAACCTAGATCGTCCAATTGTCCGCTAGTTAACCTACATAGTCCAAGTGCCCGCTAGGTAACCTAGACAGTCCAAGTCACCACTAGGTTACCTACATAGTCCAAGTGCCCGTACGTTAACCTAGATAGTCCAAGTGCCCGCTAGGTAACGTAGATAGCCCAATGCCCGCTAGGGAACGTATATAGTCCAAGTGCCCGCTAGGTAACCTAGATAGTCCAAGTGTGCGCTAGTTAACCTACATAGTCCAAGTGCCTGCTAGGTAAACTACATATTCCAAGTGCCCGATAGGTAACCTAGACAGTCTAATTGCCCGTTAGTTAACCTAGACAGTCCAAGTAACCGCTAAGGAACCTACATAGTCCAAGCGCCCGCTAGGGAACCTACATAGTCCAAGTGCTCACTAGGCAACCTACATAGTCCAAGTGCCCGTTAGTTAACCTAGATAGTCAAAGTGCCTGCTAGGTAACCTAGATAGTCCAAGTGCCCGCTAGGTAACCTACATAGTCCAAGTGCCCGTTAGGTAACCTTGATAGTCGAATTGCCCGTTAGCTAACCTACATAGTCCAAGTGCCCGTTCGTTAACCTAGACAGTCAAAGTGCCCGCTAGGTTACCTACATAGTCCAAGTGCTCGTTCGTTAACCTAG
This sequence comes from Tenrec ecaudatus, assembly GCF_050624435.1. Lineage (NCBI taxonomy): Eukaryota > Metazoa > Chordata > Mammalia > Afrosoricida > Tenrecidae > Tenrec > Tenrec ecaudatus. The sequence goes on from NW_027459451.1 coordinate 236,992, forward strand.
ATAGTCCAAGTGCCCGCTGGTAACCTAGATTGTCCAAGTTCCCGCTAGGTAACCTACATAGTCCTAGTGCCCGCTAGATAACCTAGATAGTCCAAGTTCCTGTTAGCTAACCTAGATAGTCCAAGTGCCCGTTACCTAACCTAGATCGTCCAAGTGCCCGCTAGGCAACCAACATAGTCCAAGTGCCCGCTAGTTATCATAGATAGTCCAAGTGCCCGCTAGGGAAGGTACATAGTCCAAGTGCCCGCTAGGTAAACTAGAGAGTGCAAGTTCCCGCTAGGTAACCTACATAGTCCAAGTGCCTGCTAGGTAACCTAGATAGTCCAAGGGCCTGCTAGTTAACCTACATAGTCCAAGAGCCCGCTAGGTAACCTACATAGTGCAAGTGTCCGCTAGTTAACCTACATAGTCCAAGTGCTCGCTAGTTAACCTAGATAGTCCAAGTGCCGCTAGGTAACCTACATAGTGCAAGTGTCCGCTAGTTAACCTACGTAGTCCAAGGGACCACTAGGTAACCTAGATAGTCCAAGTACGCACTAGTTAACCTAGATCATCCAATTGTCCGCTAGTTAACCTACATAGTCCAAGTGCCCTTTAGGGAACCTACATAATCTAATTGCCCGCTCTGGAACATCCATAGTCCAAGTGCCTGTTAGTTAACCTAGATAATCCAAGTGCCCGCTAGTTAACCTACATAGTCCAAGTGCCCGCTAGGTAACCTATATAGTCCGAATGCCCACTAGGGAACCTACATTGTCCAAGTGCCCGCTAGTTAACCTAGATAGTCCAAGTGCCCGCTAGTTAACCTAGATAGTCCAAGTGCCCGCTAGTTAACCAGTATCGTCCAAGTGCCCTCTAGTTAACTTACATAGTCCAAGGGACTGCTAGCTAACCTACATAGACCAAGGGCCCGCTAGTTAACCTAGATAGTCCAAGTGTGCGCTAGTTAACCTACGTATTCCAAGGGACCGCTAGTTAACCTAGATAGTCCAAGTACGCGCTAGTTAACCTAGATCGTCCAATTGTCCGCTAGTTAACCTACATAGTCCAAGTGCCCGCTAGGTAACCTAGACAGTCCAAGTGACCACTAGGTTACCTACATAGTCCAAGTGCCCGTACGTTAACCTAGATAGTCCAAGTGCCCGCTAGGTAAACTACATATTCCAAGTGCCCGATAGGTAACCTAGACTGTATAATTGCCCGCTAGTTAACCTAGACAGTCCAAGTAACCGCTAGGGAACCTACATAGTCCAAGCGCCCGCTAGGGAACCTACATAGTCCAAGTGCTCACTAGGCAACCTACATAGTCCAAGTGCCCGTTAGTTAACCTAGATAGTCAAAGTGCCTGCTAGGTAACCTAGATAGTCCAAGTGCCCGCTAGGTAACCTACATAGTCCAAGTGCCCGTTAGGAAACCTTGATAGTCGAATTGCCCGTTAGCTAACCTAGATAGTCCAAATGTCCGCTAGTTAACCTATATAGTCCAAGTGCCCGTTCGTTAACCTAGACAGTCCAAGTGCCCGCTAGGTTACCTACATAGTCCAAGTGCTCGTTCGTTAACCTAGATAGTCCAAGTGCCCGCTGGTAACCTAGATTGTCCAAGTTCCCGCTAGGTAACCTACATAGTCCTAGTGCCCGCTAGGTAACCTAGATAGTCCAAGTTCCTGTTAGCTAACCTAGATAGTCCAAGTGCCCGTTACCTAACCTAGATCGTCCAAGTGCCCGCTAGGCAACCTACATAGTCCAAGTGCCCGCTAGTTAACATAGATAGTCCAAGAGCCCGCTAGGGAAGGTACATAGTCCAACTGCCCGCTAGTTAACCAGTATCGTCCAAGTGCCCTCTAGTTAACTTACATAGTCAAAAGGCCTGCTAGATAACCTACATAGACCAAGGGCCCGCTAGTTAACCTAGATAGTCCAAGTGTGCGCAAGGTAACCTACGTAGTCCAAGGGACCGCTAGTTAACCTAGATAGTCCAAGTACGCCCTAGTTAACCTAGATCGTCCAATTGTCCGCTAGTTAACCTACATAGTCCAAGTGCCCTTTAGGGAACCTAGATAGTCCAAGTGCCCGCTAGGGAACCTACATAATCTAATTGCCAGCTCTGGAACATACATAGTCCAAGTGCCTGTTAGTTAACCTAGATAATCCAAGTGCCCGCTAGTTAACCTACATAGTCCAAGTGCCCGCTAAGTAACATACATAGTCCAACTGCCCGCTAGGTAACCTACATAGTGCAAGTGTCCGCTAGTTAACCTACGTAGTCCAAGGGATCGTTAATTAACCTAGATAGACCAAGTACGCGCTAGTTAACCTAGATCGTCCAATTGTCCGCTAGTTAACCAGTATCGTCCAAGTGCCCTCTAGTTAACTTACATAGTCCAAGGGCCTGCTAGTTAACCTACATAGACCAAGGGCCCGCTAGTTAACCTAGATAGTCCAAGTGTGCGCTAGTTAACCTACGTATTCCAAGGGACCGCTAGTTAACCTAGATAGTCCAAGTACGCGCTAGTTAACCTAGATCGTCCAATTGTCCGCTAGTTAACCTAGATCGTCCAAGTGCCCGCTAGGTAACCTAGACAGTCCAAGTGACCACTAGGTTACCTACATAGTCCAAGTGCCCGTACGTTAACCTAGATAGTCCAATTGTCCGCTAGTTAACCTACATAGTCCAAGTGCCCGCTAGGTAACCTAGACAGTCCAAGTGACCACTAGGTTACCTACATAGTCCAAGTGCCCGTACGTTAACCTAGATAGTCCAAGTGCCCGCTAGGTAACGTAGATAGCCCAATGCCCGCTAGGGAATGTATATAGTCCAAGTGCCCGCTAGGTAACCTAGATAGTCCAAGTGTGCGCTAGTTAACCTACATAGTCCAAGTGCCTGCTAGGTAAACTACATATTCCAAGTGCCCGATAGGTAACCTAGACTGTATAATTGCCCGCTAGATAACCTAGACAGTCCAAGTAACCGCTAGGGAACCTACATAATCCAAGCGCCTGCTAGGGAACCTATATAGTCCAAGTGCTCACTAGGCAACCTACATAGTCCAAGTGCCCGTTAGTTAACCTAGATAGTCAAAGTGCCTGCTAGGTAACCTAGATAGTCCAAGTGCCCGCTAGGTAACCTACATAGTCCAAGTGCCCGTTAGGTAACCTTGATAGTCGAATTGCCCGTTAGCTAACCTAGATAGTCCAAATGTCCGCTAGTTAACCTACATAGTCCAAGTGCCCGTTCGTTATCCTAGACAGTCCAAGTGCCCGCTAGGTTACCTACATAGTCCAAGTGCTCATTCGTTAACCTAGATAGTCCAAGTGCCCGCTGGTAACCTAGATAGTCCAAGTTCCCGCTAGGTAACCTACATAGTCCTAGTGCCCGCTAGGTAACCTAGATAGTCCAAGTTCCTGTTAGCTAACCTAGATAGTCCAAGTGCCCGTTACCTAACCTAGATCGTCCAAGTGCCCGCTAGGCAACCTACATAGTCCAAGTGCCCGCTAGTTAACATAGATAGTCCAAGTGCCCGCTAGGGAAGGTACATAGTCCAAGTGCCCGCTAGGTAAACTAGAGAGTGCAAGTTCCCGCTAGGTAACCTACATAGTCCAAGTGCCTGCTAGGTAACCTAGATAGTCCAAGGGCCTGCTAGTTAACCTACATAGTCCAAGAGCCCGCTAGGCAACCTACATAGTGCAAGTGTACGCTAGTTAACCTACATAGTCCAAGTGCCCGGTAGGTAACCTAGATAGTCCAAGTGCCCGCTAGGTAACCTACATAGTGCAAGTGTCCGCTAGTTAACCTACGTAGTCCAAGGGACCGCTAGGTAACCTAGATAGTCCAAGTACGCACTAGTTAACCTAGATCATCCAATTGTCCGCTAGTTAAACTACATAGTCCAAGTGCCCTTTAGGGAACCTACATAATCTAATTGCCCGCTCTGGAACATCCATAGTCCAAGTGCCTGTTAGTTAACCTAGATAATCCAAGTGCCCGCTAGTTAACCTACATAGTCCAAGTGCCCGCTAGGTAACCTATATAGTCCGAATGCCCACTAGGGAACCTACATTGTCCATATGCCCGCTAGTTAACCTAGATAGTCCAAGTGCCCGCTAGTTAACCTAGATAGTCCAAGTGCCCGCTAGTTAACCAGTATCGTCCAAGTGCCCTCTAGTTAACTTACATAGTCCAAGGGCCTGCTAGTTAACCTACATAGACCAAGGGCCCGCTAGTTAACCTAGATAGTCCAAGTGTGCGCTAGTTAACCTACGTATTCCAAGGGACCGCTAGTTAACCTAGATAGTCCAAGTACGCGCTAGTTAACCTAGATCGTCCAATTGTCCGCTAGTTAACCTAGATCGTCCAAGTGCCCGCTAGGTAACCTAGACAGTCCAAGTGACCACTAGGTTACCTACATAGTCCAAGTGCCCGTACGTTAACCTAGATAGTCCAAGTGCCCGCTAGGTAAACTACATATTCCAAGTGCCCGATAGGTAACCTAGACTGTATAATTGCCCGCTAGTTAACCTAGACAGTCCAAGTAACCGCTAGGGAACCTACATAGTCCAAGCGCCCGCTAGGGAACCTACATAGTCCAAGTGCTCACTAGGCAACCTACATAGTCCAAGTGCCCGTTAGTTAACCTAGATAGTCAAAGTGCCGGCTAGGTAACCTAGATAGTCCAAGTGCCGGCTAGGTAACCTACATAGTCCAAGTGCCCGTTAGGAAACCTTGATTGTCGAATTGCCCGTTAGCTAACCTAGATAGTCCAAATGTCCGCTAGTTAACCTATATAGTCCAAGTGCCCGTTCGTTAACCTAGACAGTCCAAGTGCCCGCTAGGTTACCTACATAGTCCAAGTGCTCGTTCGTTAACCTAGATAGTCCAAGTGCCCGCTGGTAACCTAGATTGTCCAAGTTCCCGCTAGGTAACCTACATAGTCCTAGTGCCCGCTAGGTAACCTACATAGTCCAAGTTCCTGTTAGCTAACCTAGATAGTCCAAGTGCCCGTTACCTAACCTAGATCGTCCAAGTGCCCGCTAGGCAACCTACATAGTCCAAGTGCCCGCTAGTTAACATAGATAGTCCAAGAGCCCGCTAGGGAAGGTACATAGTCCAAGTGCCCGCTAGGTAAACTAGGGAGTGCAAGTTCCCGCTAGGTAACCTACGTAGTCCAAGTGCCTGCTAGGTAACCTAGATAGTCCAAGGGCCTGCTAGTTAACCTACATAGTCAAAGAGCCCGCTAGGCAACCTACATAGTGCAAGTGTCCGCTAGTTAACCTACATAGTCCAAGTGCCCGCTAGGTAACCTAGATAGTCCAAGTGCCCGCTAGGTAACCTACATAGTGCAAGTGTCCGCTAGTTAACCTACGTAGTCCAAGGGACCGCTAGGTAACCTAGATAGTCCAAGTACGCACTAGTTAACCTAGATCATCCAATTGTCCGCTAGTTAACCTACATAGTCCAAGTGCCCTTTAGGGAACCTACATAATCTAATTGCCCGCTCTGGAACATCCATAGTCCAAGTGCCTGTTAGTTAACCTACATAGTCCAAGTGCCCGCTAGTTAACCTACATAGTCCAAGTGCCCGCTAGGTAACCTATATAGTCCGAATGCCCACTAGGGAACCTACATTGTCCAAGTGCCCGCTAGTTAACCTAGATAGTCCAAGTGCCCGCTAGTTAACCTAGATAGTCCAAGTGCCCGCTAGTTAACCAGTATCGTCCAAGTGCCCTCTAGTTAACTTACATAGTCCAAGGGCCTGCTAGTTAACCTACATAGACCAAGGGCCCGCTAATTAACCTACGTATTCCAAGGGACCGCTAGTTAACCTAGATAGTCCAAGTACGCGCTAGTTAACCTAGATCGTCCAATTGTCCGCTAGTTAACCTACATAGTCCAAGTGCCCGCTAGGTAACCTAGACAGTCCAAGTCACCACTAGGTTACCTACATAGTCCAAGTGCCCGTACGTTAACCTAGATAGTCCAAGTGCCCGCTAGGTAACGTAGATAGCCCAATGCCCGCTAGGGAACGTATATAGTCCAAGTGCCCGCTAGGTAACCTAGATAGTCCAAGTGTGCGCTAGTTAACCTACATAGTCCAAGTGCCTGCTAGGTAAACTACATATTCCAAGTGCCCGATAGGTAACCTAGACAGTCTAATTGCCCGTTAGTTAACCTAGACAGTCCAAGTAACCGCTAAGGAACCTACATAGTCCAAGCGCCCGCTAGGGAACCTACATAGTCCAAGTGCTCACTAGGCAACCTACATAGTCCAAGTGCCCGTTAGTTAACCTAGATAGTCAAAGTGCCTGCTAGGTAACCTAGATAGTCCAAGTGCCCGCTAGGTAACCTACATAGTCCAAGTGCCCGTTAGGTAACCTTGATAGTCGAATTGCCCGTTAGCTAACCTACATAGTCCAAGTGCCCGTTCGTTAACCTAGACAGTCAAAGTGCCCGCTAGGTTACCTACATAGTCCAAGTGCTCGTTCGTTAACCTAGATAGTCCAAGTGCCCGCTGGTAACCTAGATTGTCCAAGTTCCCGCTAGGTAACCTACATAGTCCTAGTGCCCGCTAGATAACCTAGATAGTCCAAGTTCCTGTTAGCTAACCTAGATAGTCCAAGTGCCCGTTACCTAACCTAGATCGTCCAAGTGCCCGCTAGGCAACCAACATAGTCCAAGTGCCCGCTAGTTATCATAGATAGTCCAAGTGCCCGCTAGGGAAGGTACATAGTCCAAGTGCCCGCTAGGTAAACTAGAGAGTGCAAGTTCCCGCTAGGTAACCTACATAGTCCAAGTGCCTGCTAGGTAACCTAGATAGTCCAAGGGCCTGCTAGTTAACCTACATAGTCCAAGAGCCCGCTAGGTAACCTACATAGTGCAAGTGTCCGCTAGTTAACCTACATAGTCCAAGTGCTCGCTAGTTAACCTAGATAGTCCAAGTGCCGCTAGGTAACCTACATAGTGCAAGTGTCCGCTAGTTAACCTACGTAGTCCAAGGGACCACTAGGTAACCTAGATAGTCCAAGTACGCACTAGTTAACCTAGATCATCCAATTGTCCGCTAGTTAACCTACATAGTCCAAGTGCCCTTTAGGGAACCTACATAATCTAATTGCCCGCTCTGGAACATCCATAGTCCAAGTGCCTGTTAGTTAACCTAGATAATCCAAGTGCCCGCTAGTTAACCTACATAGTCCAAGTGCCCGCTAGGTAACCTATATAGTCCGAATGCCCACTAGGGAACCTACATTGTCCAAGTGCCCGCTAGTTAACCTAGATAGTCCAAGTGCCCGCTAGTTAACCTAGATAGTCCAAGTGCCCGCTAGTTAACCAGTATCGTCCAAGTGCCCTCTAGTTAACTTACATAGTCCAAGGGACTGCTAGCTAACCTACATAGACCAAGGGCCCGCTAGTTAACCTAGATAGTCCAAGTGTGCGCTAGTTAACCTACGTATTCCAAGGGACCGCTAGTTAACCTAGATAGTCCAAGTACGCGCTAGTTAACCTAGATCGTCCAATTGTCCGCTAGTTAACCTACATAGTCCAAGTGCCCGCTAGGTAACCTAGACAGTCCAAGTGACCACTAGGTTACCTACATAGTCCAAGTGCCCGTACGTTAACCTAGATAGTCCAAGTGCCCGCTAGGTAAACTACATATTCCAAGTGCCCGATAGGTAACCTAGACTGTATAATTGCCCGCTAGTTAACCTAGACAGTCCAAGTAACCGCTAGGGAACCTACATAGTCCAAGCGCCCGCTAGGGAACCTACATAGTCCAAGTGCTCACTAGGCAACCTACATAGTCCAAGTGCCCGTTAGTTAACCTAGATAGTCAAAGTGCCTGCTAGGTAACCTAGATAGTCCAAGTGCCCGCTAGGTAACCTACATAGTCCAAGTGCCCGTTAGGAAACCTTGATAGTCGAATTGCCCGTTAGCTAACCTAGATAGTCCAAATGTCCGCTAGTTAACCTATATAGTCCAAGTGCCCGTTCGTTAACCTAGACAGTCCAAGTGCCCGCTAGGTTACCTACATAGTCCAAGTGCTCGTTCGTTAACCTAGATAGTCCAAGTGCCCGCTGGTAACCTAGATTGTCCAAGTTCCCGCTAGGTAACCTACATAGTCCTAGTGCCCGCTAGGTAACCTAGATAGTCCAAGTTCCTGTTAGCTAACCTAGATAGTCCAAGTGCCCGTTACCTAACCTAGATCGTCCAAGTGCCCGCTAGGCAACCTACATAGTCCAAGTGCCCGCTAGTTAACATAGATAGTCCAAGAGCCCGCTAGGGAAGGTACATAGTCCAACTGCCCGCTAGTTAACCAGTATCGTCCAAGTGCCCTCTAGTTAACTTACATAGTCAAAAGGCCTGCTAGATAACCTACATAGACCAAGGGCCCGCTAGTTAACCTAGATAGTCCAAGTGTGCGCAAGGTAACCTACGTAGTCCAAGGGACCGCTAGTTAACCTAGATAGTCCAAGTACGCCCTAGTTAACCTAGATCGTCCAATTGTCCGCTAGTTAACCTACATAGTCCAAGTGCCCTTTAGGGAACCTAGATAGTCCAAGTGCCCGCTAGGGAACCTACATAATCTAATTGCCAGCTCTGGAACATACATAGTCCAAGTGCCTGTTAGTTAACCTAGATAATCCAAGTGCCCGCTAGTTAACCTACATAGTCCAAGTGCCCGCTAAGTAACATACATAGTCCAACTGCCCGCTAGGTAACCTACATAGTGCAAGTGTCCGCTAGTTAACCTACGTAGTCCAAGGGATCGTTAATTAACCTAGATAGACCAAGTACGCGCTAGTTAACCTAGATCGTCCAATTGTCCGCTAGTTAACCTACATAGTCCAAGTGCCCACTAGGTAACCTAGACAGTCCAAGTTACCACTAGGTTACCTACATAGTCCAAGTGCCCATTCGTTAACCTACATAGTCCAATTGCCCGCTAGGTAACGTAGATAGCCCAATGCCCGCTAGGGAACGTATATACTCCAAATGCCCGCTAGGTAACCTAGATAGTCCAAGTGTGCGCTAGTTAACCTACATAGTCCAAGTGCCCACTAGTTAACCTAGACAGTCCAAGTAACAGCTAGGGAACCTACATAGTCCAAGCGCCCGCTAGGGAACCTACATAGTACAAGTGCTCGCTAGGCAACCTACATAGTCCAAGTGCCCGTTAGTTAACCTAGATTGTCAAAGTGCCTGCTATGTAACCTACATAGTCCAAGTGTTCGTTCGTTAACCTAGATAGTCCAAGTGCCCGCTGTAACCTAGATTGTCCAAGTTCCCGCTAGGTAACCTACATAGTCCTAGTGCCCGCTAGGTAACCTAGATAGTCCAAGTTCCTGTTAGCTAACCTAGATTGTCCAAGTGCCGGTTACCTAACCTAGATCGTCCAAGTGCCCGCTAGGCAACCTACATAGTCCAAGTGCCCGCTAGTTAACATAGATAGTCCAAGTGCCCGCTAGGGAAGGTACATATTCCAAGTGCCCGCTAGGTAAACTAGAGAGTGCAAGTGCCCGCTAGTTAACCTACATAGTACAAGTGCCTGCTATGTAACCTAGATAGTCCCAGGGCCTGCTAGTTAACCTACATAGTCCAAGAGCCCGCTAGGTAACCTACATAGTGCAAATGTCCGCTAGTTAACCTACATAGTCCAAGTGACCGCTAGTTAACCTAGATAGTCCAAGTGCCCGCTAGGTAACCTACATAGTGCAAGTGTCCGCTAGTTAACCTACGTAGTCCAAGGGACCGCTAGGTAACCTAGATAGTCCAAGTACGCACTAGTTAACCTAGATCATCCAATTGTCCGCTAGTTAACCTACATAGTCCAAGTGCCCTTTAGGGAACCTACATAATCTAATTGCCCGCTCTGGAACATCCATAGTCCAAGTGCCTGTTAGTTAACCTAGATAATCCAAGTGCCCGCTAGTTAACCTACATAGTCCAAGTGCCCGCTAGGTAACCTATATAGTCCGAATGCCCACTAGGGAACCTACATTGTCCAAGTGCCCGCTAGTTAACCTAGATAGTCCAAGTGCCCGCTAGTTAACCTAGATAGTCCAAGTGCCCGCTAGTTAACCAGTATCGTCCAAGTGCCCTCTAGTTAACTTACATAGTCCAAGGGCCTGCTAGTTAACCTACATAGACCAAGGGCCCGCTAGTTAACCTAGATAGTCCAAGTGTGCGCTAGTTAACCTACGTATTCCAAGGGACCGCTAGTTAACCTAGATAGTCCAAGTACGCGCTAGTTAACCTAGATCGTCCAATTGTCCGCTAGTTAACCTACATAGTCCAAGTGCCCGCTAGGTAACCTAGACAGTCCAAGTGACCACTAGGTTACCTACATAGTCCAAGTGCCCGTACGTTAACCTAGATAGTCCAAGTGCCCGCTAGGTAACGTAGATAGTCCAATGCCCGCTAGGGAACGTATATAGTCCAAGTGCCCGCTAGGTAACCTAGATAGTCCAAGTGTGCGCTAGTTAACCTACATAGTCCAAGTGCCTGCTAGGTAAACTACATATTCCAAGTGCCCGATAGGTAACCTAGACTGTATAATTGCCCGCTAGATAACCTAGACAGTCCAAGTAACCGCTAGGGAACCTACATAGTCCAAGCGCCCGCTAGGGAACCTATACAGTCCAAGTGCTCACTAGGCAACCTACATAGTCCAAGTGCCCGTTAGTTAACCTAGATAGTCAAAGTGCCTGCTAGGTAACCTAGATAGTCCAAGTGCCCACTAGGTAACCTACATAGTCCAAGTGCCCGTTAGGTAACCTTGATAGTCGAATTGCCCGTTAGCTAACCTAGATAGTTCAAATGTCCGCTAGTTAACCTACATAGTCCAAGTGCCCGTTCGTTATCCTAGACAGTCCAAGTGCCCGCTAGGTTACCTACATAGTCCAAGTGCTCGTTCGTTAACCTAGATAGTTCAAGTGCCCGCTGGTAACCTAGATTGTCCAAGTTCCCGCTAGGTAACCTACATAGTCCTAGTGCCCGCTAGGTAACCTAGATAGTCCAAGTTCCTGTTAGCTAACCTAGATAGTCCAAGTGCCCGTTACCTAACCTAGATCGTCCAAGTGCCCGCTAGGCAACCTACATAGTCCAAGTGCCCGCTAGTTAACATAGATAGTCCAAGTGCCCGCTAGGGAAGGTACATAGTCCAAGTGCCCGCTAGGTAAACTAGAGAGTGCAAGTTCCCGCTAGGTAACCTACATAGTCCAAGTGCCTGCTAGGTAACCTAGATAGTCCAAGGGCCTGCTAGTTAACCTACATAGTCCAAGAGCCCGCTAGGCAACCTACATAGTGCAAGTGTCCGCTAGTTAACCTACATAGTCCAAGTGCCCGCTAGGTAACCTAGATAGTCCAAGTGCCCGCTAGGTAACCTACATAGTGCAAGTGTCCGCTAGTTAACCTACGTAGTCCAAGGGACCGCTAGGTAACCTAGATAGTCCAAGTACGCACTAGTTAACCTAGATCATCCAATTGTCCGCTAGTTAACCTACATAGTCCAAATGCCCTTTAGGGAACCTACATAATCTAATTGCCCGCTCTGGAACATCCATAGTCCAAGTGCCTGTTAGTTAACCTAGATAATCCAAGTGCCCGCTAGTTAACCTACATAGTCCAAGTGCCCGCTAGGTAACCTATATAGTCCGAATGCCCACTAGGGAACCTACATTGTCCAAGTGCCCGCTAGTTAACCTAGATAGTCCAAGTGCCCGCTAGTTAACCTAGATAGTCCAAGTGCCTGCTAGTTAACCAGTATCGTCCAAGTGCCCTCTAGTTAACTTACATAGTCCAAGGGCCTGCTAGTTAACCTACATAGACCAAGGGCCCGCTAGTTAACCTAGATAGTCCAAGTGTGCGCTAGTTAACCTACGTATTCCAAGGGACCGCTAGTTAACCTAGATAGTCCAAGTACGCGCTAGTTAACCTAGATCGTCCAATTGTCCGCTAGTTAACCTACATAGTCCAAGTGCCCGCTAGGTAACCTAGACAGTCCAAGTGACCACTAGATTACCTACATAGTCCAAGTGCCCGTACGTTAACCTAGATAGTCCAAGTGCCCGCTAGGTAACGTAGATAGCCCAATGGCCGCTAGGGAACGTATATAGTCCAAGTGCCCGCTAGGTAACCTAGATAGTCCAAGTGTGCGCTAGTTAACCTACATAGTCCAAGTGCCTGCTAGGTAAACTACATATTCCAAGTGCCCGATAGGTAACCTAGACTGTATAATTGCCCGCTAGATAACCTAGACAGTCCAAGTAACCGCTAGGGAACCTACATAGTCCAAGCGCCCGCTAGGGAACCTACATAGTCCAAGTGCTCACTAGGCAACCTACATAGTCCAAGTGCCCGTTAGTTAACCTAGATAGTCAAAGTGCCTGCTAGGTAACCTAGATAGTCCAAGTGCCCGCTAGGTAACCTACATAGTCCAAGTGCCCGTTAGGTAACCTTGATAGTCGAATTGCCCGTTAGCTAACCTAGATAGTCCAAATGTCCGCTAGTTAACCTACATAGTCCAAGTGCCCGTTCGTTATCCTAGACAGTCCAAGTGCCCGCTAGGTTACCTACATAGTCCAAGTGCTCGTTCGTTAACCTAGATAGTCCAAGTGCCCGCTGGTAACCTAGATTGTCCAAGTTCCCGCTAGGTAACCTACATAGTCCTAGTGCCCGCTAGGTAACCTAGATAGTCCAAGTTCCTGTTAGCTAACCTAGATAGTCCAAGTGCCCGTTACCTAACCTAGATCGTCCAAGTGCCCGCTAGGCAACCTACATAGTCCAAGTGCCCGCTAGTTAACATAGATAGTCCAAGTGCCCGCTAGGGAAGGTACATAGTCCAAGTGCCCGCTAGGTAAACTAGAGAGTGCAAGTTCCCGCTAGGTAACCTACATAGTCCAAGTGCCTGCTAGGTAACCTAGATAGTCCAAGGGCCTGCTAGTTAACCTACATAGTCCAAGAGCCCGCTAGGTAACCTACATAGTGCAAGTGTCCGCTAGTTAACCTACATAGTCCAAGTGCTCGCTAGTTAACCTAGATAGTCCAAGTGCCGCTAGGTAACCTACATAGTGCAAGTGTCCGCTAGTTAACCTACGTAGTCCAAGGGACCACTAGGTAACCTAGATAGTCCAAGTACGCACTAGTTAACCTAGATCATCCAATTGTCCGCTAGTTAACCTACATAGTCCAAGTGCCCTTTAGGGAACCTACATAATCTAATTGCCCGCTCTGGAACATCCATAGTCCAAGTGCCTGTTAGTTAACCTAGATAATCCAAGTGCCCGCTAGTTAACCTACATAGTCCAAGTGCCCGCTAGGTAACCTATATAGTCCGAATGCCCACTAGGGAACCTACATTGTCCAAGTGCCCGCTAGTTAACCTAGATAGTCCAAGTGCCCGCTAGTTAACCTAGATAGTCCAAGTGCCCGCTAGTTAACCAGTATCGTCCAAGTGCCCTCTAGTTAACTTACATAGTCCAAGGGACTGCTAGCTAACCTACATAGACCAAGGGCCCGCTAGTTAACCTAGATAGTCCAAGTGTGCGCTAGTTAACCTACGTATTCCAAGGGACCGCTAGTTAACCTAGATAGTCCAAGTACGCGCTAGTTAACCTAGATCGTCCAATTGTCCGCTAGTTAACCTACATAGTCCAAGTGCCCGCTAGGTAACCTAGACAGTCCAAGTGACCACTAGGATACCTACATAGTCCAAGTGCCCGTACGTTAACCTAGATAGTCCAAGTGCCCGCTAGGTAAACTACATATTCCAAGTGCCCGATAGGTAACCTAGACTGTATAATTGCCCGCTAGTTAACCTAGACAGTCCAAGTAACCGCTAGGGAACCTACATAGTCCAAGCGCCCGCTATGGAACCTACATAGTCCAAGTGCTCACTAGGCAACCTACATAGTCCAAGTGCCCGTTAGTTAACCTAGATAGTCAAAGTGCCTGCTAGGTAACCTAGATAGTCCAAGTGCCCGCTAGGTAACCTACATAGTCCAAGTGCCCGTTAGGAAACCTTGATAGTCGCATTGCCCGTTAGCTAACCTAGATAGTCCAAATGTCCGCTAGTTAACCTATATAGTCCAAGTGCCCGTTCGTTAACCTAGACAGTCCAAGTGCCCGCTAGGTTACCTACATAGTCCAAGTGCTCGTTCGTTAACCTAGATAGTCCAAGTGCCCGCTGGTAACCTAGATTGTCCAAGTTCCCGCTAGGTAACCTACATAGTCCTAGTGCCCGCTAGGTAACCTAGATAGTCCAAGTTCCTGTTAGCTAACCTAGATAGTCCAAGTGCCCGTTACCTAACCTAGATCGTCCAAGTGCCCGCTAGGCAACCTACATAGTCCAAGTGCCCGCTAGTTAACATAGATAGTCCAAGAGCCCGCTAGGGAAGGTACATAGTCCAACTGCCCGCTAGTTAACCAGTATCGTCCAAGTGCCCTCTAGTTAACTTACATAGTCAAAAGGCCTGCTAGATAACCTACATAGACCAAGGGCCCGCTAGTTAACCTAGATAGTCCAAGTGTGCGCAAGGTAACCTACGTAGTCCAAGGGACCGCTAGTTAACCTAGATAGTCCAAGTACGCCCTAGTTAACCTAGATCGTCCAATTGTCCGCTAGTTAACCTACATAGTCCAAGTGCCCTTTAGGGAACCTAGATAGTCCAAGTGCCCGCTAGGGAACCTACATAATCTAATTGCCAGCTCTGGAACATACATAGTCCAAGTGCCTGTTAGTTAACCTAGATAATCCAAGTGCCCGCTAGTTAACCTACATAGTCCAAGTGCCCGCTAAGTAACATACATAGTCCAACTGCCCGCTAGGTAACCTACATAGTGCAAGTGTCCGCTAGTTAACCTACGTAGTCCAAGGGATCGTTAATTAACCTAGATAGACCAAGTACGCGCTAGTTAACCTAGATCGTCCAATTGTCCGCTAGTTAACCTACATAGTCCAAGTGCCCACTAGGTAACCTAGACAGTCCAAGTTACCACTAGGTTACCTACATAGTCCAAGTGCCCATTCGTTAACCTACATAGTCCAATTGCCCGCTAGGTAACGTAGATAGCCCAATGCCCGCTAGGGAACGTATATACTCCAAATGCCCGCTAGGTAACCTAGATAGTCCAAGTGTGCGCTAGTTAACCTACATAGTCCAAGTGCCCACTAGTTAACCTAGACAGTCCAAGTAACAGCTAGGGAACCTACATAGTCCAAGCGCCCGCTAGGGAACCTACATAGTACAAGTGCTCGCTAGGCAACCTACATAGTCCAAGTGCCCGTTAGTTAACCTAGATTGTCAAAGTGCCTGCTATGTAACCTACATAGTCCAAGTGTTCGTTCGTTAACCTAGATAGTCCAAGTGCCCGCTGTAACCTAGATTGTCCAAGTTCCCGCTAGGTAACCTACATAGTCCTAGTGCCCGCTAGGTAACCTAGATAGTCCAAGTTCCTGTTAGCTAACCTAGATTGTCCAAGTGCCGGTTACCTAACCTAGATCGTCCAAGTGCCCGCTAGGCAACCTACATAGTCCAAGTGCCCGCTAGTTAACATAGATAGTCCAAGTGCCCGCTAGGGAAGGTACATATTCCAAGTGCCCGCTAGGTAAACTAGAGAGTGCAAGTGCCCGCTAGTTAACCTACATAGTACAAGTGCCTGCTATGTAACCTAGATAGTCCCAGGGCCTGCTAGTTAACCTACATAGTCCAAGAGCCCGCTAGGTAACCTACATAGTGCAAATGTCCGCTAGTTAACCTACATAGTCCAAGTGACCGCTAGTTAACCTAGATAGTCCAAGTGCCCGCTAGGTAACCTACATAGTGCAAGTGTCCGCTAGTTAACCTACGTAGTCCAAGGGACCGCTAGGTAACCTAGATAGTCCAAGTACGCACTAGTTAACCTAGATCATCCAATTGTCCGCTAGTTAACCTACATAGTCCAAGTGCCCTTTAGGGAACCTACATAATCTAATTGCCCGCTCTGGAACATCCATAGTCCAAGTGCCTGTTAGTTAACCTAGATAATCCAAGTGCCCGCTAGTTAACCTACATAGTCCAAGTGCCCGCTAGGTAACCTATATAGTCCGAATGCCCACTAGGGAACCTACATTGTCCAAGTGCCCGCTAGTTAACCTAGATAGTCCAAGTGCCCGCTAGTTAACCTAGATAGTCCAAGTGCCCGCTAGTTAACCAGTATCGTCCAAGTGCCCTCTAGTTAACTTACATAGTCCAAGGGCCTGCTAGTTAACCTACATAGACCAAGGGCCCGCTAGTTAACCTAGATAGTCCAAGTGTGCGCTAGTTAACCTACGTATTCCAAGGGACCGCTAGTTAACCTAGATAGTCCAAGTACGCGCTAGTTAACCTAGATCGTCCAATTGTCCGCTAGTTAACCTACATAGTCCAAGTGCCCGCTAGGTAACCTAGACAGTCCAAGTGACCACTAGGTTACCTACATAGTCCAAGTGCCCGTACGTTAACCTAGATAGTCCAAGTGCCCGCTAGGTAACGTAGATAGTCCAATGCCCGCTAGGGAACGTATATAGTCCAAGTGCCCGCTAGGTAACCTAGATAGTCCAAGTGTGCGCTAGTTAACCTACATAGTCCAAGTGCCTGCTAGGTAAACTACATATTCCAAGTGCCCGATAGGTAACCTAGACTGTATAATTGCCCGCTAGATAACCTAGACAGTCCAAGTAACCGCTAGGGAACCTATATAGTCCAAGCGCCCGCTAGGGAACCTATACAGTCCAAGTGCTCACTAGGCAACCTACATAGTCCAAGTGCCCGTTAGTTAACCTAGATAGTCAAAGTGCCTGCTAGGTAACCTAGATAGTCCAAGTGCCCGCTAGGTAACCTACATAGTCCAAGTGCCCGTTAGGTAACCTTGATAGTCGAATTGCCCGTTAGCTAACCTAGATAGTTCAAATGTCCGCTAGTTAACCTACATAGTCCAAGTGCCCGTTCGTTATCCTAGACAGTCCAAGTGCCCGCTAGGTTACCTACATAGTCCAAGTGCTCGTTCGTTAACCTAGATAGTTCAAGTGCCCGCTGGTAACCTAGATTGTCCAAGTTCCCGCTAGGTAACCTACATAGTCCTAGTGCCCGCTAGGTAACCTAGATAGTCCAAGTTCCTGTTAGCTAACCTAGATAGTCCAAGTGCCCGTTACCTAACCTAGATCGTCCAAGTGCCCGCTAGGCAACCTACATAGTCCAAGTGCCCGCTAGTTAACATAGATAGTCCAAGTGCCCGCTAGGGAAGGTACATAGTCCAAGTGCCCGCTAGGTAAACTAGAGAGTGCAAGTTCCCGCTAGGTAACCTACATAGTCCAAGGGCCTGCTAGTTAACCTACATAGTCCAAGAGCCCGCTAGGCAACCTACAAGTGCAAGTGTCCGCTAGTTAACCAACATAGTCCAAGTGCCCGCTAGGTAACCTAGATAGTCCAAGTGCCCGCTAGGTAACCTACATAGTGCAAGTGTCCGCTAGTTAACCTACGTAGTCCAAGGGACCGCTAGGTAACCTAGATAGTCCAAGTACGCACTAGTTAACCTAGATCATCCAATTGTCCGCTAGTTAACCTACATAGTCCAAATGCCCTTTAGGGAACCTACATAATCTAATTGCCCGCTCTGGAACATCCATAGTCCAAGTGCCTGTTAGTTAACCTAGATAATCCAAGTGCCCGCTAGTTAACCTACATAGTCCAAGTGCCCGCTAGGTAACCTATATAGTCCGAATGCCCACTAGGGAACCTACATTGTCCAAGTGCCCGCTAGTTAACCTAGATAGTCCAAGTGCCCGCTAGTTAACCTAGATAGTCCAAGTGCCCGCTAGTTAACCAGTATCGTCCAAGTGCCCTCTAGTTAACTTACATAGTCCAATGGCCTGCTAGTTAACCTACATAGACCAAGGGCCCGCTAGTTAACCTAGATAGTCCAAGTGTGCGCTAGTTAACCTACGTATTCCAAGGGACCGCTAGTTAACCTAGATAGTCCAAGTACGCGCTAGTTAACCTAGATCGTCCAATTGTCCGCTAGTTAACCTACATAGTCCAAGTGCCCGCTAGGTAACCTAGACAGTCCAAGTGACCACTAGGTTACCTACATAGTCCAAGTGCCCGTACGTTAACCTAGATAGTCCAAGTGCCCGCTAGGTAACGTAGATAGCCCAATGGCCGCTAGGGAACGTATATAGTCCAAGTGCCCGCTAGGTAACCTAGATAGTCCAAGTGTGCGCTAGTTAACCTACATAGTCCAAGTGCCTGCTAGGTAAACTACATATTCCAAGTGCCCGATAGGTAACCTAGACTGTATAATTGCCCGCTAGATAACCTAGACAGTCCAAGTAACCGCTAGGGAACCTACATAGTCCAAGCGCCCGCTAGGGAACCTACATAGTCCAAGTGCTCACTAGGCAACCTACATAGTCCAAGTGCCCGTTAGTTAACCTAGATAGTCAAAGTGCCTGCTAGGTAACCTAGATAGTCCAAGTGCCCGCTAGGTAACCTACATAGTCCAAGTGCCCGTTAGGTAACCTTCATAGTCGAATTGCCCGTTAGCTAACCTAGATAGTCCAAATGTCCGCTAGTTAACCTACATAGTCCAAGTGCCCGTTCGTTATCCTAGACAGTCCAAGTGCCCGCTAGGTTACCTACATAGTCCAAGTGCTCGTTCGTTAACCTAGATAGTCCAAGTGCCCGCTGGTAACCTAGATTGTCCAAGTTCCCGCTAGGTAACCTACATAGTCCTAGTGCCCGCTAGGTAACCTAGATAGTCCAAGTTCCTGTTAGCTAACCTAGATAGTCCAAGTGCCCGTTACCTAACCTAGATCGTCCAAGTGCCCGCTAGGCAACCTACATAGTCCAAGTGCCCGCTAGTTAACATAGATAGTCCAAGTGCCCGCTAGGGAAGGTACATAGTCCAAGTGCCCGCTAGGTAAACTAGAGAGTGCAAGTTCCCGCTAGGTAACCTACATAGTCCAAGTGCCTGCTAGGTAACCTAGATAGTCCAAGGGACTGCTAGTTAACCTACATAGTCCAAGAGCCCGCTAGGCAACCTACATAGTGCAAGTGTCCGCTAGTTAACCTACATAGTCCAAGTGCCCGGTAGGTAACCTAGATAGTCCAAGTGCCCGCTAGGTAACCTACATAGTGCAAGTGTCCGCTAGTTAACCTACGTAGTCCAAGGGACCACTAGGTAACCTAGATAGTCCAAGTACGCACTAGTTAACCTAGATCATCCAATTGTCCGCTAGTTAACCTACATAGTCCAAGTGCCCTTTAGGGAACCTACATAATCTAATTGCCCGCTCTGGAACATCCATAGTCCAAGTGCCTGTTAGTTAACCTAGATAATCCAAGTGCCCGCTAGTTAACCTACATAGTCCAAGTGCCCGCTAGGTAACCTATATAGTCCGAATGCCCACTAGGGAACCTACATTGTCCAAGTGCCCGCTAGTTAACCTAGATAGTCCAAGTGCCCGCTAGTTAACCTAGATAGTCCAAGTGCCCGCTAGTTAACCAGTATCGTCCAAGTGCCCTCTAGTTAACTTACATAGTCCAAGGGCCTGCTAGTTAACCTACATAGACCAAGGGCCCGCTAGTTAACCTAGATAGTCCAAGTGTGCGCTAGTTAACCTACGTATTCCAAGGGACCGCTAGTTAACCTAGATAGTCCAAGTACGCGCTAGTTAACCTAGATCGTCCAATTGTCCGCTAGTTAACCTACATAGTCCAAGTGCCCGCTAGGTAACCTAGACAGTCCAAGTGACCACTAGGTTACCTACATAGTCCAAGTGCCCGTACGTTAACCTAGATAGTCCAAGTGCCCGCTAGGTAACGTAGATAGTCCAATGCCCGCTAGGGAACGTATATAGTCCAAGTGCCCGCTAGGTAACCTAGATAGTCCAAGTGTGCGCTAGTTAACCTACATAGTCCAAGTGCCTGCTAGGTAAACTACATATTCCAAGTGCCCGATAGGTAACCTAGACTGTATAATTGCCCGCTAGATAACCTAGACAGTCCAAGTAACCGCTAGGGAACCTACATAGTCCAAGCGCCCGCTAGGGAACCTATACAGTCCAAGTGCTCACTAGGCAACCTACATAGTCCAAGTGCCCGTTAGTTAACCTAGATAGTCAAAGTGCCTGCTAGGTAACCTAGATAGTCCAAGTGCCCGCTAGGTAACCTACATAGTCCAAGTGCCCGTTAGGTAACCTTGATAGTCGAATTGCCCGTTAGCTAACCTAGATAGTTCAAATGTCCGCTAGTTAACCTACATAGTCCAAGTGCCCGTTCGTTATCCTAGACAGTCCAAGTGCCCGCTAGGTTACCTACATAGTCCAAGTGCTCGTTCGTTAACCTAGATAGTTCAAGTGCCCGCTGGTAACCTAGATTGTCCAAGTTCCCGCTAGGTAACCTACATAGTCCTAGTGCCCGCTAGGTAACCTAGATAGTCCAAGTTCCTGTTAGCTAACCTAGATAGTCCAAGTGCCCGTTACCTAACCTAGATCGTCCAAGTGCCCGCTAGGCAACCTACATAGTCCAAGTGCCCGCTAGTTAACATAGATAGTCCAAGTGCCCGCTAGGGAAGGTACATAGTCCAAGTGCCTGTTAGTTAACCTAGATAATCCAAGTGCCCGCTAGTTAACCTACATAGTCCAAGTGCCCGCTAGGTAACCTATATAGTCCGAATGCCCACTAGGGAACCTACATTGTCCAAGTGCCCGCTAGGTAACCTAGATAGTCCAAGTGCCCGCTAGTTAACCTAGATAGTCCAAGTGCCCGCTAGTTAACCAGTATCGTCCAAGTGCCCTCTAGTTAACTTACATAGTCCAAGGGCCTGCTAGTTAACCTACATAGACCAAGGGCCCGCTAGTTAACCTAGATAGTCCAAGTGTGCGCTAGTTAACCTACGTATTCCAAGGGACCGCTAGTTAACCTAGATAGTCCAAGTACGCGCTAGTTAACCTAGATCGTCCAATTGTCCGCTAGTTAACCTACATAGTCCAAGTGCCCGCTAGGTAACCTAGACAGTCCAAGTGACCACTAGGTTACCTACATAGTCCAAGTGCCCGTACGTTAACCTAGATAGTCCAAGTGCCCGCTAGGTAACGTAGATAGCCCAATGGCCGCTAGGGAACGTATATAGTCCAAGTGCCCGCTAGGTAACCTAGATAGTCCAAGTGTGCGCTAGTTAACCTACATAGTCCAAGTGCCTGCTAGGTAAACTACATATTCCAAGTGCCCGATAGGTAACCTAGACTGTATAATTGCCCACTAGATAACCTAGACAGTCCAAGTAACCGCTAGGGAACCTACATAGTCCAAGCGCCCGCTAGGGAACCTATACAGTCCAAGTGCTCACTAGGCAACCTACATAGTCCAAGTGCCCGTTAGTTAACCTAGATAGTCAAAGTGCCTGCTAGGTAACCTAGATAGTCCAAGTGCCCGCTAGGTAACCTACATAGTCCAAGTGCCCGTTAGGTAACCTTGATAGTCGAATTGCCCGTTAGCTAACCTAGATAGTTCAAATGTCCGCTAGTTAACCTACATAGTCCAAGTGCCCGTTCGTTATCCTAGACAGTCCAAGTGCCCGCTAGGTTACCTACATAGTCCAAGTGCTCGTTCGTTAACCTAGATAGTTCAAGTGCCCGCTGGTAACCTAGATTGTCCATGTTCCCGCTAGGTAACCTACATAGTCCTAGTGCCCGCTAGGTAACCTAGATAGTCCAAGTTCCTGTTAGCTAACCTAGATAGTCCAAGTGCCCGTTACCTAACCTAGATCGTCCAAGTGCCCGCTAGGCAACCTACATAGTCCAAGTGCCCGCTAGTTAACATAGATAGTCCAAGTGCCCGCTAGGGAAGGTACATAGTCCAAGTGCCCGCTAGGTAAACTAGAGAGTGCAAGTTCCCGCTAGGTAACCTACATAGTCCAAGTGCCTGCTAGGTAACCTAGATAGTCCAAGGGCCTGCTAGTTAACCTACATAGTCCAAGAGCCCGCTATGCAACCTACATAGTGCAAGTATCCGCTAGTTAACCTACATAGTCCAAGTGCCCGCTAGGTAACCTAGATAGTCCAAGTGCCCGCTAGGTAACCTACATAGTGCAAGTGTCCGCTAGTTAACCTACGTAGTCCAAGGGACCGCTAGGTAACCTAGATAGTCCAAGTACGCACTAGTTAACCTAGATCATCCAATTGTCCGCTAGTTAACCTACATAGTCCAAATGCCCTTTAGGGAACCTACATAATCTAATTGCCCGCTCTGGAACATCCATAGTCCAAGTGCCTGTTAGTTAACCTAGATAATCCAAGTGCCCGCTAGTTAACCTACATAGTCCAAGTGCCCGCTAGGTAACCTATATAGTCCGAATGCCCACTAGGGAACCTACATTGTCCAAGTGCCCGCTAGTTAACCTAGATAGTCCAAGTGCCCGCTAGTTAACCTAGATAGTCCAAGTGCCCGCTAGTTAACCAGTATCGTCCAAGTGCCCTCTAGTTAACTTACATAGTCCAAGGGCCTGCTAGTTAACCTACATAGACCAAGGGCCCGCTAGTTAACCTAGATAGTCCAAGTGTGCGCTAGTTAACCTACGTATTCCAAGGGACCGCTAGTTAACCTAGATAGTCCAAGTACGCGCTAGTTAACCTAGATCGTCCAATTGTCCGCTAGTTAACCTACATAGTCCAAGTGCCCGCTAGGTAACCTAGACAGTCCAAGTGACCACTAGGTTACCTACATAGTCCAAGTGCCCGTACGTTAACCTAGATAGTCCAAGTGCCCGCTAGGTAACGTAGATAGCCCAATGCCCGCTAGGGAACGTATATAGTCCAAGTGCCCGCTAGGTAACCTAGATAGTCCAAGTGTGCGCTAGTTAACCTACATAGTCCAAGTGCCTGCTAGGTAAACTACATATTCCAAGTGCCCGATAGGTAACCTAGACTGTATAATTGCCCGCTAGATAACCTAGACAGTCCAAGTAACCGCTAGGGAACCTACATAGTCCAAGCGCCCGCTAGGGAACCTACATAGTCCAAGTGCTCACTAGGCAACCTACATAGTCCAAGTGCCCGTTAGTTAACCTAGATAGTCAAAGTGCCTGCTAGGTAACCTAGATAGTCCAAGTGCCCGCTAGGTAACCTACATAGTCCAAGTGCCCGTTAGGTAACCTTGATAGTCGAATTGCCCGTTAGCTAACCTAGATAGTCCAAATGTCCGCTAGTTAACCTACATAGTCCAAGTGCCCGTTCGTTATCCTAGACAGTCCAAGTGCCCGCTAGGTTACCTACATAGTCCAAGTGCTCGTTCGTTAACCTAGATAGTCCAAGTGCCCGCTGGTAACCTAGATTGTCCAAGTTCCCGCTAGGTAACCTACATAGTCCTAGTGCCCGCTAGGTAACCTAGATAGTCCAAGTTCCTGTTAGCTAACCTAGATAGTCCAAGTGCCCGTTACCTAACCTAGATCGTCCAAGTGCCCGCTAGGCAACCTACATAGTCCAAGTGCCCGCTAGTTAACATAGATAGTCCAAGTGCCCGCTAGGGAAGGTACATAGTCCAAGTGCCCGCTAGGTAAACTAGAGAGTGCAAGTTCCCGCTAGGTAACCTACATAGTCCAAGTGCCTGCTAGGTAACCTAGATAGTCCAAGGGCCTGCTAGTTAACCTACATAGTCCAAGAGCCCGCTAGGCAACCTACATAGTGCAAGTGTCCGCTAGTTAACCTACATAGTCCAAGTGCCCGCTAGGTAACCTAGATAGTCCAAGTGCCCGCTAGGTAACCTACATAGTGCAAGTGTCCGCTAGTTAACCTACGTAGTCCAAGGGACCGCTAGGTAACCTAGATAGTCCAAGTACGCACTAGTTAACCTAGATCATCCAATTGTCCGCTAGTTAACCTACATAGTCCAAGTGCCCTTTAGGGAACCTACATAATCTAATTGCCCGCTCTGGAACATCCATAGTCCAAGTGCCTGTTAGTTAACCTAGATAATCCAAGTGCCCGCTAGTTAACCTACATAGTCCAAGTGCCCGCTAGGTAACCTATATAGTCCGAATGCCCACTAGGGAACCTACATTGTCCAAGTGCCCGCTAGTTAACCTAGATAGTCCAAGTGCCCGCTAGTTAACCTAGATAGTCCAAGTGCCCGCTAGTTAACCAGTATCGTCCAAGTGCCCTCTAGTTAACTTACATAGTCCAAGGGCCTGCTAGTTAACCTACATAGACCAAGGGCCCGCTAGTTAACCTAGATAGTCCAAGTGTGCGCTAGTTAACCTACGTATTCCAAGGGACCGCTAGTTAACCTAGATAGTCCAAGTACGCGCTAGTTAACCTAGATCGTCCAATTGTCCGCTAGTTAACCTACATAGTCCAAGTGCCCGCTAGGTAACCTAGACAGTCCAAGTGACCACTAGGTTACCTACATAGTCCAAGTGCCCGTACGTTAACCTAGATAGTCCAAGTGCCCGCTAGGTAACGTAGATAGTCCAATGCCCGCTAGGGAACGTATATAGTCCAAGTGCCCGCTAGGTAACCTAGATAGTCCAAGTGTGCGCTAGTTAACCTACATAGTCCAAGTGCCTGCTAGGTAAACTACATATTCCAAGTGCCCGATAGGTAACCTAGACTGTATAATTGCCCGCTAGATAACCTAGACAGTCCAAGTAACCGCTAAGGAACCTACATAGTCCAAGCGCCCGCTAGGGAACCTATATAGTCCAAGTGCTCACTAGGCAACCTACATAGTCCAAGTGCCCGTTAGTTAACCTAGATAGTCAAAGTGCCTGCTAGGTAACCTAGATAGTCCAAGTGCCCGCTAGGTAACCTACATAGTCCAAGTGCCCGTTATGTAACCTTTATAGTCGAATTGCCCGTTAGTTAACCTAGATAGTCCAAATGTCCGCTAGTTAACCTACATAGTCCAAGTGCCCGTTCGTTATCCTAGACAGTCCAAGTGCCCGCTAGGTTACCTACATAGTCCAAGTGCTCGTTCGTTAACCTAGATAGTCCAAGTGCCCGCTGGTAACCTAGATTGTCCAAGTTCCCGCTAGGTAACCTACATAGTCCTAGTGCCCGCTAGGTAACCTAGATAGTCCAAGTTCCTGTTAGCTAACCTAGATAGTCCAAGTGCCCATTACCTAACCTAGATCGTCCAAGTGCCCGCTAGGCAACCTACATAGTCCAAGTGCCCGCTAGTTAACATAGATAGTCCAAGTGCCCGCTAGGGAAGGTACATAGTCCAAGTGCCCGCTAGGTAAACTAGAGAGTGCAAGTTCCCGCTAGGTAACCTACATAGTCCAAGTGCCTGCTAGGTAACCTAGATAGTCCAAGGGCCTGCTAGTTAACCTACATAGTCCAAGAGCCCGCTAGGCAACCTACATAGTGCAAGTGTCCGCTAGTTAACCTACATAGTCCAAGTGCCCGCTAGGTAACCTAGATAGTCCAAGTGCCCGCTAGGTAACCTAGATAGTCCAAGTGTCCGCTAGGTAACCTACATAGAGCAAGTGTCCGCTAGTTAACCTACGTAGTCCAAGGGACCGCTAGGTAACCTAGATAGTCCAAGTACGCACTAGTTAACCTAGATCATCCAATTGTCCGCTAGTTAACCTACATAGTCCAAGTGCCCTTTAGGGAACCTACATAATCTAATTGCCCGCTCTGGAACATCCATAGTCCAAGTGCCTGTTAGTTAACCTAGATAATCCAAGTGCCTGCTAGTTAACCTACATAGTCCAAGTGCCCGCTAGGGAACGTACATAGTCCAAGTGCCCGGTAGGTAACCTAAATAGTCCAAGTGCCCGGTAGTTAACCTACATAGTCAAAGTGCCTGCTAGGTAAACTACATAGTCAAAGTGCCCGCTAGTTAACCTACATAGTCCAAGTGCCCACTAGGTAATCTAGACAGTCCAAGTGCCTGCTAGTCAACCTAGACAGTCCAGGTACACGCTAGGGAACCTACATAGTCCAAGCGCCCGTTAGTTCACCTAGATAGTCTAGTGCCTGTTAGCTAACATACATAGTCCAAGTGCCCGTTCGTTAACCTAGATCGTCCAAGTGCCCGCTAGGCAACCTACATAGTCCAAGTGCCCGCTAGTTAACATAGATAGTCCAAGTGCCCGCTAGGGAAGGTACATAGTCCAAGTGCCCGCTAGGTAAACTAGAGAGTGCAAGTTCCCGCTAGGTAACCTACATAGTCCAAGTGCCTGCTAGGTAACCTAGATAGTCCAAGGGCCTGCTAGTTAACCTACATAGTCCAAGAGCCCGCTAGGCAACCTACATAGTGCAAGTGTCCGCTAGTTAACCTACATAGTCCAAGTGCCCGCTAGGTAACCTAGATAGTCCAAGTGCCCGCTAGGTAACCTACATAGTGCAAGTGTCCGCTAGTTAACCTACGTAGTCCAAGGGACCGCTAGGTAACCTAGATAGTCCAAGTACGCACTAGTTAACCTAGATCATCCAATTGTCCGCTAGTTAACCTACATAGTCCAAGTGCCCTTTAGGGAACCTACATAATCTAATTGCCCGCTCTGGAACATCCATAGTCCAAGTGCCTGTTAGTTAACCTAGATAATCCAAGTGCCCGCTAGTTAACCTACATAGTCCAAGTGCCCGCTAGGTAACCTATATAGTCCGAATGCCCACTAGGGAACCTACATTGTCCAAGTGCCCGCTAGTTAACCTAGATAGTCCAAGTGCCCGCTAGTTAACCTAGATAGTCCAAGTGCCCGCTAGTTAACCAGTATCGTCCAAGTGCCCTCTAGTTAACTTACATAGTCCAAGGGCCTGCTAGTTAACCTACATAGACCAAGGGCCCGCTAGTTAACCTAGATAGTCCAAGTGTGCGCTAGTTAACCTACGTATTCCAAGGGACCGCTAGTTAACCTAGATAGTCCAAGTACGCGCTAGTTAACCTAGATCGTCCAATTGTCCGCTAGTTAACCTACATAGTCCAAGTGCCCGCTAGGTAACCTAGACAGTCCAAGTGACCACTAGGTTACCTACATAGTCCAAGTGCCCGTACGTTAACCTAGATAGTCCAAGTGCCCGCTAGGTAACGTAGATAGTCCAATGCCCGCTAGGGAACGTATATAGTCCAAGTGCCCGCTAGGTAACCTAGATAGTCCAAGTGTGCGCTAGTTAACCTACATAGTCCAAGTGCCTGCTAGGTAAACTACATATTCCAAGTGCCCGATAGGTAACCTAGACTGTATAATTGCCCGCTAGATAACCTAGACAGTCCAAGTAACCGCTAAGGAACCTACATAGTCCAAGCGCCCGCTAGGGAACCTATATAGTCCAAGTGCTCACTAGGCAACCTACATAGTCCAAGTGCCCGTTAGTTAACCTAGATAGTCAAAGTGCCTGCTAGGTAACCTAGATAGTCCAAGTGCCCGCTAGGTAACCTACATAGTCCAAGTGCCCGTTATGTAACCTTTATAGTCGAATTGCCCGTTAGTTAACCTAGATAGTCCAAATGTCCGCTAGTTAACCTACATAGTCCAAGTGCCCGTTCGTTATCCTAGACAGTCCAAGTGCCCGCTAGGTTACCTACATAGTCCAAGTGCTCGTTCGTTAACCTAGATAGTCCAAGTGCCCGCTGGTAACCTAGATTGTCCAAGTTCCCGCTAGGTAACCTACATAGTCCTAGTGCCCGCTAGGTAACCTAGATAGTCCAAGTTCCTGTTAGCTAACCTAGATAGTCCAAGTGCCCATTACCTAACCTAGATCGTCCAAGTGCCCGCTAGGCAACCTACATAGTCCAAGTGCCCGCTAGTTAACATAGATAGTCCAAGTGCCCGCTAGGGAAGGTACATAGTCCAAGTGCCCGCTAGGTAAACTAGAGAGTGCAAGTTCCCGCTAGGTAACCTACATAGTCCAAGTGCCTGCTAGGTAACCTAGATAGTCCAAGGGCCTGCTAGTTAACCTACATAGTCCAAGAGCCCGCTAGGCAACCTACATAGTGCAAGTGTCCGCTAGTTAACCTACATAGTCCAAGTGCCCGCTAGGTAACCTAGATAGTCCAAGTGCCCGCTAGGTAACCTAGATAGTCCAAGTGTCCGCTAGGTAACCTACATAGAGCAAGTGTCCGCTAGTTAACCTACGTAGTCCAAGGGACCGCTAGGTAACCTAGATAGTCCAAGTACGCACTAGTTAACCTAGATCATCCAATTGTCCGCTAGTTAACCTACATAGTCCAAGTGCCCTTTAGGGAACCTACATAATCTAATTGCCCGCTCTGGAACATCCATAGTCCAAGTGCCTGTTAGTTAACCTAGATAATCCAAGTGCCTGCTAGTTAACCTACATAGTCCAAGTGCCCGCTAGGGAACGTACATAGTCCAAGTGCCCGGTAGGTAACCTAAATAGTCCAAGTGCCCGGTAGTTAACCTACATAGTCAAAGTGCCTGCTAGGTAAACTACATAGTCAAAGTGCCCGCTAGTTAACCTACATAGTCCAAGTGCCCACTAGGTAATCTAGACAGTCCAAGTGCCTGCTAGTCAACCTAGACAGTCCAGGTACACGCTAGGGAACCTACATAGTCCAAGCGCCCGTTAGTTCACCTAGATAGTCTAGTGCCTGTTAGCTAACATACATAGTCCAAGTGCCCGTTCGTTAACCTAGATAGTCCAAGTGCCCGCTAGGTAACCTAGAGAGTCCAAGTGCCCGCTAGGTTACCTACATAGTCCAAGTGTCCATTCGTTAACCTAGATAGTACAAGTGTCCGCCTCATAACCTGGATAGTCCAAGTGCCAGCTAGTTAACCTACATAGGCCAAGTGCCCGTTAGGTAACCTACATAGTCCAAATGCCCGCTCGTAACCTACATAATCCAAGTGCCCGATAGGGAACTCACATACTCCAAGTGCCCGCTAGGGAACCTTAATAGTCCAAGTGCCCGTTAGGTAACCTAGATAGTCCAAATGCCCGCTAGTTAACCTAGATAATCCAAGTACCCGCTAGGTAACCTAGATAGTTCAAGTGCCCGCTAGGTAATCTATATAGTCCAAATGCCCTCTAGGGAACCTACATAATCCAAGTACCACTAATTAACCTACATAGTCCATGTGCCTGCTTGGTAAACTACATAGTCCAAGTGCCCACTAAGTAATCTAGACAGTCCAATTGCCTGCTAGTCAACCTAGACAGTCCAGGTACACGCTAGGGAACCTACATAGTCCAAGCGCCCGTTAGTTAACCTAGATAGTCAAAGTGCCTGTTAGCTAACATACATAGTCCAAGTGCCCGTTCGTTAACCTAGATAGTCCAAGTGCCCGCTAGGTAACCTAGAGAGTCCAAGTGCCCGCTAGGTTACCTACATAGTCCGAGTGTCCGTTCGTTAACCTAGATAGTCCAAGTGCCCGCCTCGTAACCTGGATAGTCCAAGTGCCAGCTAGTTAAACTACATAGTCAAAGTGCCCGATAGGTAACCTACATAGTCCAAGTGCCTTCTAGGGAACCTATATTGTCCAAGTGCCCGCTAGGTAACCTAGACAGTCCAAGTGCCCGCTAGTTAACCTACATAGTCCAAGTGCCCGCTAGTTAACCTATACAGGCCAAGTGCCCGTTAGCTAACCTAGATGTCCAAGGGCCCGCTAGTTGACCTACATAGACCAAGTACCCGCTAGTTAATTTAGATAGTCCTAGTGCCCTTTAGTTAACCCAGATAATCCAAGTGCCCGCTAGGGGACATACATAGTCCTAAAGCCCGCTAGAGTATGTACATAGACCAAGTGGCCGCTAGGTAACCTTGATAGTCCACGTGCCCGCTAGTTAACCTACATAGTCCAAGTGCCCCATAGAAACCTATATAGTCCAAGTGCCCGATAAAGAACCTACAAAGTTCAAGTGCCCGATATGGAACCTACATAGTCCAAGTGCCCTTTAGGGAACCAATAGTCTTAGTGCTGGCTAGGGAACTTGCATCATCCAAGTGCCCGCTAGGTAACCTAGATAGTCCAAGGGCCCGCTAGTTAACCTACATAGTCCACGTGCCCGATAGGGAACCTACATAGTCCAAGTGCCCGCTGAGGAACCTACATAGTCCAAGTGCCCGCTAGGGAATCTACATACTCCAAGTGCCCGTTAGGGAGCGTACATAGTTCAAGAGCCCGCTAAGTAACCTAGATAGTCAAAGTGCCCGCTAGGTAACCTAGATGGTCCACAGGCCCGCTTATTAACCTATATAGTCCAAGTGCCGGCGAGGTCACCTACATTGTCCAAGTGACCGATAGGGAACCTACATAGGCCAAGTGCCCGTTAGGTAACCTACATAGTCCAAATGCCCGCTAGTAACCTACATAGTCCAAGTGCCCGATAGGGAACTCACATACTCCAAGTGCCCGCTAGGGAACCTACATAGTCCAAGTGCCCGTTAGGTAACCTAGATAGTCCATGTGCCCGCTAGTTAACCTAGATAGTCCAAGTGCCCGCTAATTAACCAGGATCGTCCAAGTGCCCTCTAGTTAACTTACATAGTCAAAGGGCCTGCTAGTTAACCTACATAGACCAAGGGCCCGCTAGTTAACTTACATAGTCCAAGTGCCCGCTAGGTAACCTAGACAGTCCAAGTGACCACTAGGTTACCTACATAGTCCAAGTGCCCGTTCGTTAACCTACGTAGTCCAAGGGCCCGCTAGGTAATGTAGATAGCCCAAGTGCCCGCTAGGGAACGTACATAGTCCAAGTGCCCGGTAGGTAACCTAGATAGTCCAAGTGCCCGCTAGTTAACCTACATAGTCCAAGTGCCTGCTAGGTAAACTACGTAGTCCAAGTGCCCACTAGGTAATCTAGACAGTCCAAGTGCCTGCTAGTCAACCTAGACAGTCCAGGTACGCGCTAGGGAACCTACATAGTCCAAGCGCCCGTTAGTTAACCTAGATAGTCAAAGTGCCTGTTAGCTAACATACATAGTCCAAGTGCCCGTTCGTTAACCTAGATAGTCCAAGTGCCCGCTAGGTAACCTAGAGAGTCCAAGTGCCCGCTAGTTTACCTACATAGTCCAAGTGTCCGTTCGTTAACCTAGATAGTCCAAGTGCCCGCCTCGAAACCTGGATAGTCCAAGTGCCAGCTAGTTAACCTACATAGGCCAAGTGCCCGTTAGGTAACCTACATAGTCCAAATGCCCGCTAGTAACCTACATAGTCCAAGTGCCCGATAGGGAACTCACGTACTCCAAGTGTCCGCTATGGAACCTACATAGTCCAAGTGCCCGTTAGGTAACCTAGATAGTCCAAATGCCCGCTAGTTAACCTAGATAATCCAAGTACCCGCTAGGTAACATAGATAGTTCAAGTGCCCGCTAGGTAATCTATATAGTCCAAATGCCCGCTAGGGAACCTACATAATCCAAGTACCCACTAATTAACCTACATAGTCCATGTGCCTGCTAGGTAAACTACATAGTCCAAGTGCCCACTAGGTAATCTAGAAAGACCAATTGCCTGCTAGTCAACCTAGACAGTCCAGGTACACGCTAGGGAACCTACATAGTCCAAGCGCTCGTTAGTTAACCTAGATAGTCAAAGTGCCAGTTAGCTAACATACATAGTCCAAGTGCCCGTTCGTTAACCTAGATAGTCCAAGTGCCCGCTAGGTAACCTAGAGAGTCCAAGTGCCCGCTAGGTTACCTACATATTCCGAGTGTCCATTCGTTAAACTAGATAGTCCAAGTGCCCGCCTCGTAACCTGGATAGTCCAAGTGCCAGCTAGTTAACCTACATAGTCAAAGTGCCCGATAGGTAACCTACATAGTCCAAGTGCCTTCTAGGGAACCTATATAGTCCAAGTGCCCGCTAGGTAAATTAGACAGTCCAAGTGCCCGCTAGTTAACCTACATAGTCCAAGTACCCGCTAGTTAACCTAGACAGACCAAGTGCCCGTTAGCTAACCTAGATAGTCCAAGGGCCCGCTAGTTGACCTACATAGACCAAGTACCCGCTAGTTAAATTAGATAGTCCTAGTGCCCTTTAGTTAACCCAGATAGTCCAAGTGCCCTCTAGGGGACATACATAGTCCTAGTGCCCGCTAGGGTATGTACATAGACCAAGTGCCCGCTAGGTAACCTTGATAGTCCACGTGCCCGCTAGTTAACCTACACAGTCCAAGTGCCCGATAGAAACCTATATAGTCCAAGTGCCCGATAAAAAACCTACAAAGTCCAAGTGCCCGCTATGGAACTTACATAGTCCAAGTGCCCGTTAGGGAACAATAGTCTTAGTGCTGGCTAGGGAACTTGCATCATCCAAGTGCCCGCTAGGTAACCTAGATAGTCCAAGGGCCCGCTGGTTAACCTACATAGTCCAAGTGCCCGATAGGGAACCTACATAGTCCAAGTGCCCGCTGAGGAACCTACATAGTCCAAGTGCCCGCTAGGGAACCTACATACTCCAAGTGCCCTTTAGGGAACGTACATAGTTCAAGTGCCTGCTAAGTAACCTAGATAGTCCAAGTGCCCGCTAGGTAACCTAGATGGTCCACAGGCCCGCTTGTTAACCTATATAGTCCAAGTGCCGGCGAGGTCACCTACATTGTCCAAGTGACCGATAGGGAACCTACATAGGCCAAGTGCCCGTTAGGTAACCTACATAGTCCAAATGCCCGCTAGTAACTTACATAGTCCAAGTGCCCGATAGGGAACTCACATACTCCAAGTGCCCGCTAGGGAACCTACATAGTCCAAGTGCCCGTTAGGTAACCTAGATAGTCCAAGTGCCCGCTAGTTAACCTAGATAGTCCAAGTGCCCGCTAATTAACCAGGATCGTCCAAGTGCCCTCTAGTTAACTTACATAGTCAAAGGGCCTGCTAGTTAACCTACATAGACCAAGGGCCCGCTAGTTAACTTACATAGTCCAAGTGCCCGCTAGGTAACCTAGACAGTCCAAGTGACCACTAGGTTACCTACATAGTCCAAGTGCCCGTTCGTTAACCTACGTAGTCCAAGGGCCCGCTAGGTAATGTAGATAGCCCAAGTGCCCGCTAGGGAACGTACATAGTCCAAGTGCCCGGTAGGTAACCTAGATAGTCCAAGTGCCCGCTAGTTAACCTACATAGTCCAAGTGCCTGCTAGGTAAACTACATAGTCCAAGTGCCCACTAGGTAATCTAGACAGTCCAAGTGCCTGCTAGTCAACCTAGACAGTCCAGGTACACGCTACGGAACCTACATAGTCCAAGCACCCGTTAGTTAACCTAGATAGTCAAAGTACCTGTTAGCTAACATACATAGTCCAAGTGCCCGTTCGTTAACCTAGATAGTCCAAGTGCCCGCTAGGTAACCTAGAGAGTCCAAGTGCCCGCTAGTTTACCTACATAGTCCAAGTGTCCGTTCGTTAACCTAGGTAGTACAAGTGCCCGCCTCTTAACCTGGATAGTCCAAGTGCCAGCTAGTTAACCTACATAGGCCAAGTGCCCGTTAGGTAACCTACATAGTCCAAATGCCCGCTAGTAACTTACATAGTCCAAGTGCCCGATAGGGAACTCACATACTCCAAGTGCCCGCTAGGGAACCTACATAGTCCAAGTGCCCGTTAGGTCACCTAGATAGTCCAAATGCCCGCTAGTTAACCTAGATAATCCAAGTACCCGCTAGGTAACCTAGATAGTTCAAGTGCCCCCTAGGTAATCTATATAGTCCAAATGTCCGCTAGGGAACCTACATAATCCAAGTACCCACTAATTAACCTACATAGTCCATGTGCCTGCTAGGTAAACTACATAGTCCAAGTGCCCACTAGGTAATCTAGACAGTCCAATTGCCTGCTAGTCAACCTAGACAGTCTAGGTACACGCTAGGGAACCTACATAGTCCAAGCGCCCGTTAGTTAACCTAGATAGTCAAAGTGCCTGTTAGCTAACATACATAGTCCAAGTGCCCGTTCGTTAACCTAGATAGTCCAAGTGCCCGCTAGGGAACCTAGAGAGTCCAAGTGCCCGCTAGGTTACCTACATAGTCCGAGTGTCCGTTCGTTAACCTAGATAGTCCAAGTGCCCGCCTCGTAACCTGGATAGTCCAAGTGCCAGCTAGTTAACCTACATAGTCAAAGTGCCCGATAGGTAACCTACATAGTCCAAGTGCCTTCTAGGGAACCTATATAGTCCAAGTGCCCGCTAGGTAACGTAGACAGTCCAAGTGCCCGCTAGTTAACCTGCATAGTCCAAGTGCCCGCTAGTTAACCTAGACAGACCAAGTGCCCGTTAGCTAACCTAGATAGTCCAAGGGCCCGCTAGTTCACCTACATAGACCAAGTTCCCGCTAGTTAAATTAGATAGTCCTAGTGCCCTTTAGGTAACCCAGATAGTCCAAGTGCCCTCTAGGGGACATACATAGTCCTAGTGCCCGCTAGGGTATGTACATAGACCAAGTGCCCGCTAGGTAACCTTGATAGTCCACGTGCCCGCTAGTTAACTTACATAGTCCAAGTGCCCGATAGAAACCTATATAGTCCAAGTGCCCGATAAAGAAACTACAAAGTCCAAGTGCCCGCTATGGAACCTACATAGTCCAAGTGCCCGTTAGGGAACCAATAGTCTTAGTGCTGGCTAGGGAACTTTCATCATCCAAGTGCCCGCTAGGTAACCTAGATAGCCCAAGGGCCCGCTAGTTAACCTACATAGTCCAAGTGCCCGAGAGGGAACCTACATAGTCCAAGTGCCCGCTGAGGAACCTACATAGTCCAAGTGCCCGCTGAGGAACCTACATAGTCCAAGTGCCCGCTAGGGAACCTACATACTCCAAGTGACCGTTAGGGAACGTACATAGTTCAAGTGCCCGCTAAGTAACCAAGATACTCCAAGTGCCCGCTAGGTAACCTAGATGGTCCACAGGCCCGCTTGTTAACCTATATAGTCCAAGTGCCCGCGAGGTCACCTACATTGTCCAAGTGACCAATAGGGAACCTACATAGGCCCAGTGCCCGTTAGGTAACCTACATAGTCCAAATGCCCGCTAGTATCTTACATGGTCCAAGTGCCCGTTAGGGAACTCACATACTCCAAGTGCCCGCTAGGGAACCTACATAGTCCAAGTGCCCGTTAGGTAACCTAGATAGTCCAAGTGCCCGCTAGTTAACCTAGATAGTCCAAGTGCCCGCTAATTAACCAGGATCGTCCAAGTGCCCTCTAGTTAACTTACATAGTCAAAGGGCCTGCTAGTTAACCTACATAGACCAAGGGCCCACTAGTTAACTTACATAGTCCAAGTGCCCGCTAGGTAACCTAGACAGTCCAAGTGACCACTAGGTTACCTACATAGTCCAAGTGCCCGTTAGGTAACCTACGTAGTCCAAGGGCCCGCTAGGTAATGTAGATAGCCCAAGTGCCCGCTAGGGAACGTACATAGTCCAAGTGCCCGGTAGGTAACCTAGATAGTCCAAGTGCCCGCTGGTAACCTAGATTGTCCAAGTTCCCGCTAGGTAACCTACATAGTCCTAGTGCCCGCTAGGTAACCTAGATAGTCCAAGTTCCTGTTAGCTAACCTAGATAGTCCAAGTGCCCGTTACCTAACCTAGATCGTCCAAGTGCCCGCTAGGCAACCTACATAGTCCAAGTGCCCGCTAGTTAACATAGATAGTCCAAGTGCCCGCTAGGGAAGGTACATAGTCCAAGTGCCCGCTAGGTAAACTAGAGAGTGCAAGTTCCCGCTAGGTAACCTACATAGTCCAAGTGCCTGCTAGGTAACCTAGATAGTCCAAGGGCCTGCTAGTTAACCTACATAGTCCAAGAGCCCGCTAGGCAACCTACATAGTGCAAGTGTCCGCTAGTTAACCTACATAGTCCAAGTGCCCGCTAGGTAACCTAGATAGTCCAAGTGCCCGCTAGGTAACCTAGATAGTCCAAGTGCCCGCTAGGTAACCTACATAGTGCAAGTGTCCGCTAGTTAACCTACGTAGTCCAAGGGACCGCTAGGTAACCTAGATAGTCCAAGTACGCACTAGTTAACCTAGATCATCCAATTGTCCGCTAGTTAACCTACATAGTCCAAGTGCCCTTTAGGGAACCTACATAATCTAATTGCCCGCTCTGGAACATCCATAGTCCAAGTGCCTGTTAGTTAACCTAGATAATCCAAGTGCCCGCTAGTTAACCTACATAGTCCAAGTGCCCGCTAGGGAACGTACATAGTCCAAGTGCCCGGTAGGTAACCTAAATAGTCCAAGTGCCCGGTAGTTAACCTACATAGTCAAAGTGCCTGCTAGGTAAACTACATAGTCAAAGTGCCCGCTAGTTAACCTACATAGTCCAAGTGCCCACTAGGTAATCTAGACAGTCCAAGTGCCTGCTAGTCAACCTAGACAGTCCAGGTACACGCTAGGGAACCTACATAGTCCAAGCGCCCGTTAGTTAAGCTAGATAGTCTAGTGCCTGTTAGCTAACATACATAGTCCAAGTGCCCGTTCGTTAACCTAGATAGTCCAAGTGCCCGCTAGGGAACCTAGAGAGTCCAAGTGCCCGCTAGGTTACCTACATAGTCCAAGTGTCCATTCGTTAACCTAGATAGTACAAGTGTCCGCCTCATAACCTGGATAGTCCAAGTGCCAGCTAGTTAACCTACATAGGCCAAGTGCCCGTTAGGTAACCTACATAGTCCAAATGCCCGCTCGTAACCTACATAATCCAAGTGCCCGATAGGGAACTCACATACTCCAAGTGCCCGCTAGGGAACCTACATAGTCCAAGTGCCCGTTAGGTCACCTAGATAGTCCAAATGCCCGCTAGTTAACCTAGATAATCCAAGTACCCGCTAGGTAACCTAGATAGTTCAAGTGCCCCCTAGGTAATCTATATAGTCCAAATGTCCGCTAGGGAACCTACATAATCCAAGTACCCACTAATTAACCTACATAGTCCATGTGCCTGCTAGGTAAACTACATAGTCCAAGTGCCCACTAGGTAATCTAGACAGTCCAATTGCCTGCTAGTCAACCTAGACAGTCTAGGTACACGCTAGGGAACCTACATAGTCCAAGCGCCCGTTAGTTAACCTAGATAGTCAAAGTGCCTGTTAGCTAACATACATAGTCCAAGTGCCCGTTCGTTAACCTAGATAGTCCAAGTGCCCGCTAGGGAACCTAGAGAGTCCAAGTGCCCGCTAGGTTACCTACATAGTCCGAGTGTCCGTTCGTTAACCTAGATAGTCCAAGTGCCCGCCTCGTAACCTGGATAGTCCAAGTGCCAGCTAGTTAACCTACATAGTCAAAGTGCCCGATAGGTAACCTACATAGTCCAAGTGCCTTCTAGGGAACCTATATAGTCCAAGTGCCCGCTAGGTAACGTAGACAGTCCAAGTGCCCGCTAGTTAACCTGCATAGTCCAAGTGCCCGCTAGTTAACCTAGACAGACCAAGTGCCCGTTAGCTAACCTAGATAGTCCAAGGGCCCGCTAGTTCACCTACATAGACCAAGTACCCGCTAGTTAAATTAGATAGTCCTAGTGCCCTTTAGTTAACCCAGATAGTCCAAGTGCCCTCTAGGGGACATACATAGTCCTAGTGCCCGCTAGGGTATGTACATAGACCAAGTGCCCGCTAGGTAACCTTGATAGTCCACGTGCCCGCTAGTTAACCTACATAGTCCAAGTGCCCGATAGAAACCTATATAGTCCAAGTGCCCGATAAAGAAACTACAAAGACCAAGTGCCCGCTATGGAACCTACATAGTCCAAGTGCCCGTTAGGGAACCAATAGTCTTAGTGCTGGCTAGGGAACTTTCATCATCCAAGTGCCCGCTAGGTAACCTAGATAGCCCAAGGGCCCGCTAGTTAACCTACATAGTCCAAGTGCCCGAGAGGGAACCTACATAGTCCAAGTGCCCGCTGAGGAACCTACATAGTCCAAGTGCCCGCTGAGGAACCTACATAGTCCAAGTGCCCGCTAGGGAACCTACATACTCCAAGTGACCGTTAGGGAACGTACATAGTTCAAGTGCCCGCTAAGTAACCAAGATACTCCAAGTGCCCGCTAGGTAACCTAGATGGTCCACAGGACCACTTGTTAACCTATATAGTCCAAGTGCCCGCGAGGTCATCTACATTGTCCAAGTGACCAATAGGGAACCTACATAGGCCCAGTGCCCGTTAGGTAACCTACATAGTCCAAATGCCCGCTAGTATCTTACATAGTCCAAGTGCCCGTTAGGGAACTCACATACTCCAAGTGCCCGCTAGGGAACCTACATAGTCCAAGTGCCCGTTAGGTAACCTAGATAGTCCAAGTGCCCGCTAGTTAACCTAGATAGTCCAAGTGCCCGCTAATTAACCAGGATCGTCCAAGTGCCCTCTAGTTAACTTACATAGTCAAAGGGCCTGCTAGTTAACCTACATAGACCAAGGGCCCACTAGTTAACTTACATAGTCCAAGTGCCCGCTAGGTAACCTAGACAGTCCAAG
The DNA here is from genome assembly GCF_050624435.1 of Tenrec ecaudatus. Lineage (NCBI taxonomy): Eukaryota > Metazoa > Chordata > Mammalia > Afrosoricida > Tenrecidae > Tenrec > Tenrec ecaudatus. Next base: position 275,363 of record NW_027459451.1, read on the forward strand.
TGACCACTAGGTTACCTACATAGTCCAAGTGCCCGTTCGTTAACCTACGTAGTCCAAGGGCCCGCTAGGTAATGTAGATAGCCCAAGTGCCCGCTAGGGAACGTACATAGTCCAAGTGCCCGGTAGGTAACCTAGATAGTCCAAGTGCCCGCTAGTTAACCTACATAGTCCAAGTGCCTGCTAGGTAAACTACATAGTCCAAGTGCCCACTAGGTAATCTAGACAGTCCAAGTGCCTGCTAGTCAACCTAGACAGTCCAGGTACACGCTAGGGAACCTACATAGTCCAAGCGCCCGTTAGTTAACCTAGATAGTCAAAGTGCCTGTTAGCTAACATACATAGTCCAAGTGCCCGTTCGTTAACCTAGATAGTCCAAGTGCCCGCTGGGTAACCTAGAGAGTCCAAGTGCCCGCTAGGTTACCTACATAGTGCAAGTGTCCGTTCGTTAACCTAGATAGTCCAAGTGCCCGCCTCGTAACCTGGATAGTCCAAGTGCCAGCTAGTTAACCTACATAGTCAAAGTGCCCGATAGGTAACCTACATAGTCCAAGTGCCTTCTAGGGAACCTATATTGTCCAAGTGCCCGCTAGGTAACCTAGACAGTCCAAGTGCCCGCTAGTTAACCTACATAGTCCATGTGCCCGCTAGTTAACATAGACAGACCAAGTGCCCATTAGCTAACCTAGATAGTCCAAGGGCCCGCTAGTTGACCTACATAAACCAAGTACCCGCTAGTTAAATTAGATAGTACTAGTGCCCTTTAGTTAACCCAGAAAGTCCAAGTACCCTCTAGGGGACATACATAGTCATAGTGCCCGCTAGGGTATGGACATAGACCAAGTGCCCGCTAGGTAACCTTGATAGTCCACGTGCCCGCTAGTTAACCTACATAGTCCAAGTGCCCGATAGAAACCTATATAGTCCAAGTGCCCGATAAAGAACCTACAAAGTACAAGTGCCCGCTATGGAACCTACATAGTCCAAGTGCCCGTTAGGGAACCAATCGTCTTAGTGCTGGCTAGGGAACTTGCATCATCCAAGTGCCCGCTAGGTAACCTAGATAGTCCAAGGGCCCGCTAGTTAACCTACATAGTCCAAGTGCACGATAGGGAACCTACATAGTCCAAGAGCCCGCTGAGGAACCTACATCGTCCAAGTGCCCGCTAGGGAACCAACATACTCCAAGTGCCCATTAGGGAACGTACATAGTTCAAGTGCCCGCTAAGTAACCTAGATAGTCCAAGTGCCCGCAAGGAAACCTAGATGGTCCACAGGCCCGCTTGTTAACCTATATAGTCCAAGTGCCCACGAGGTCACCTACATTGTCCAAGTGCCCGATAGGGAACCTACATAGGCCAAGTGCCCGTTAGGTAACCTACATAGTCCAAATGCCCGCTAGTAACCTACATAGTCCAAGTGCCCGATAGGGAACTCACATACTCCAAGTGCCCGCTAGGGAACCTACATAGTCCAAGTGCCCGTTAGGTAACCTAGATAGTCCAAGTGCCCGCTAGTTAACCTAGATAGTCCAAGTGCCCGCTAATTAACCAGGATCGTCCAAGTGCCCTCTAGTTAACTTACATAGTCAAAGGGCCTGCTAGATAACCTACATAGATCAAGGGCCCGCTAGTTAACCTAGATAGTCCAAGTGCCCGTTCGTTAACCTAGATAGTCCAAGTGCCCGCTAGGTAACCTAGACAGTCCAAGTTCCCGCTAGGTTACCTACATAGTCCAAGTGTCCGTTCGTTAACCTAGATAGTCCAAGTGCCCGCTAGGTAAACTAGACAGTCCAAGTGCCCGCTAGGTTACCTACATAGTCCCGGTGCATGTTCATTAACCTAGACCGTCCAAGTGCCCGCTGGTAACCTACATATTCCAATAGCCCGCTAGGTAACCTTGATAGTCCAAGTGCCTTATAGTTAACCTACATAGTCCAAGTGCGGGCTAGGTAACCTAGATAGTCCAAGTGCCCGCTAGATAACCTACATAGTCCATGTGCCCGCTAGGTAACCTACATAGTGCAAGTGCCCGTTAGATAACCTAGATAGTACAAGTGCCCGCTAGTAAACCTAGATAGTCCAAGGGCCCGCTAGTTAACATAGATAGTCCAAGTGCCCGCTAGTTAACCTAGATATTCCAAGTGTCCGCTAGGTAACTTACATAGTCCAAGTGCCCGCTAGTTAACCTAGATAGTCCAAGGGCCCGCTAGTTAACTAGGATCGTCCAAGTGCCCTCTAGTTAACTTACATAGTCCAAAGGCCTGCTAGTTAACCTACATAGACCAACGGCCCGAAGTTAACCTTCATATTCCAAGTGCCCGCTAGGTAACCTAGACAGTCCAAGTGACCATTAGGTTACCTACATTGTCCAAGTGCCCGTTCGTTAACCTACGTAGTCCAAGTGCCCGCTAGGTAACGTAGATAGCCCAAGTGCCCGCTAGGGAACGTACATAGTCCAAGGGCCCGCTAAGTAACCTAGATAGTCCAAGTGCCCGCTAGTTAACCTACATAGTCCAAGTGCCTGCTAGGTAAACTACATAGTCCAAGTGCCCACTAGGTAACCTAGACAGTCCAATTGCCCGCTAGTTAACCCAGACAGTCCAAGTACCCGCTAGGGAACCTACATAGTACAAGCGCACGCTAGGGAACCTACATAGTCCAAATGCTCGCTAGGCAACCTACATAGTCCAAGTGCCCGTTAGTTAACCTAGATAGTCAAAGTTCCTGCTAGGTAACCAAGATAGTCCAAGTGCCCGCTAGGTAACCTACATAGTCCAAGTGCCCGTTAGGTAACCTTGATAGTCCAATTGGCCGTTAGCTAACCTAGATAGTCAAAGTGTCCGCTAGATAACCTACATAGTCCAAGTGCCCGTTCGTTAACCTAGATAGTCCACTTTCCCGCTAGGTTACCTAGACAGTCCAAGTGCCCGCTAGGTAACCTACATAGTCCAAGTGCCCGTTCGTTAACCTAGATAATCCAAGTGCCCGCTAGGTAACCTAGACAATCCAAGTGCCCGTTAGGTAACCTAGATAGTCCAAGGGCCCGCTAGTTGACCTACATAGACCAAGTACCCGCTAGATAAACTAGATAGTCCTAGGGCCCTTTAGTTAACCCAGATAGTCCAAGTACCCTCTAGGGGACATACATAGTCTTAGTGTCCGCTAGGGTATGTACATAGACCAAGTGCCCGCAAGGTAACCTTGATAGTCCACGTGCCCGCTAGTTAACCTACATAGTCCAAGTGCCCGATAGAAACCTATATAGTCCAAGTGCCCGATAAAGAACTTACAAAGTCCAAGTGCCCGCTATGGAACCTACATAGTCCAAGTGCCCGTTAGGGAACCAATAGTCTTAGTGCTGGCTAGGTTACTTGCATCATCCAAGTGCCCGCTAGGTAACCTAGATAGTCCAAGGGCCCGCTAGTTAACCTACATAGTCCAAGTGCCCGATAGGGAACCTACATAGTCCAAGTGCCCGCTGAGGAACCTATATAGTCCAAGTGCCCGCTAGGGAACCAACATACTCCAAGTGCCCATTAGGGAACGTACATAGTTCAAGTGCCCGTTAAGTAACCTAGATAGTCCAAGTGCCCGCTAGGTAACCTAGATGGTCCACAGGCCCGCTTGTTAACCTATATAGTCCATGTGCCCGCGAGGTCACCTATATTGTCCAAGTGACCGATAGGGAACCTACAGAGGCCCAGTGCCCGTTAGGTAACCTACATAGTCCAAATGCCCGCTAGTAACTTACATAGTCCAAGTGCCCGATAGGGAACTCACATACTCCAAGTGCCCGCTAGGGAACCTACATAGTCCAAGTGCCCGTTAGGTAACCTAGATAGTCCAAGTGCCCGCTAGTTAACCTAGATAGTCCAAGTGCCCGCTAATTAACCAGGATCGTCCAAGTGCCCTCTAGTTAGCTTACATAGTCAAAGGGCCTGCTAGTTAACCTACATAGACCAAGGGCCCGCTAGTTAAATTACATAGTCCAAGTGCCCGCTAGGTAACCTAGACAGTCCAAGTGACCACTAGGTTACCTACATAGTCCAAGTGCCCGTTCGTTAACCTACATAGTCCAAAGGCCCGCTAGGTAATGTAGATAGCCCAAGTGCCCGCTAGGGAACGTACATAGTCCAAGTGCCCGGTAGGTAACCTAGATAGTCCAAGTGCCCGCTAGTTAACCTACATAGTCCAAGTGCCTGCTAGGTAAACTACATAGTCCAAGTGCCCACTAGGTAATCTAGACAGTCCAAGTGCCTGCTAGTCAACCTAGACAGTCCAGGTACACGCTAGGGAAACTACATAGTCCAAGCGCCCGTTAGTTAACCTAGATAGTCAAAGTGCCTGTTAGCTAACATACATAGTCCAAGTGCCCGTTCGTTAACCTAGATAGTCCAAGTGCCCGCTAGGTAACCTAGAGAGCTCAAGTGCCCGCTAGGTTACCTACATAGTCCAAGTGTCCGTTCGTTAACCTAGATAGTCCAAGTGCCCGCCTCGTAACCTGGATAGTCCAAGTGCCAGCTAGTTAACCTACATAGTCAAAGTGCCCGATAGGTGCCCTACATAGTCCAAGTGCCTTCTAGGGAACCTATATAGTCCAAGTGCCCGCTAGGTAACCTAGACAGTCCAAGTGCCCGCTAGTTAACCTACATAGTCCAAGTGCCCGCTAGTTAACCTAGACAGACCAAGTTCCCATTAGCTAACCTAGATAGTCCAAGGGCCCGCTAGTTGACCTACATAAACCAAGTACCCGCTAGTTAAATTAGATAGTCCTAGTGCCCTTTAGTTAACCCAGATAGTCCAAGTGCCCTCTAGGGGACATACATAGTCCTAGTTCCCGCTAGGGTATGTACATAGACCAAGTGCCCGCTAGGTAACCTTGATAGTCCACGTGCCCGCTAGTTAACCTACAAAGTCCAAGTGCCCGATAGAAACCTATATAGTCCAAGTGCCCGATAAAGAACCTACAAAGTCCAAGTGCCCGCTATGGAACCTACATAGTCCAAGTGCCCGTTAGGGAACCAATAGTCTTAGTGCTGGCTAGGGAACTTTCATCATCCAAGTGCCCGCTAGGTAACCTAGATAGTCCAAGGGCCCGCTAGATAACCTACATAGTCCAAGTGCCCGATAGGGAACCTACATAGTCCAAGTGCCCGCTGAGGAACCTACATAGTCCAAGTGCCCGCTAGGGAACCAACATACTCCAAGTGCCCGTTAGGGAACGTACATAGTTCAAGTGCCCGCTAAGTAACCTAGATAGTCCAAGTGCCCGCAAGGAAACCTAGATGGTCCACAGGCCCGCTTGTTAACCTATATAGTCCAAGTGCCCGCGAGGTCACCTACATTGTCCAAGTGCCCGATAGGGAACCTACATAGGCCCAGTGCCCGTTAGGTAACCTACATAGTCCAAATGCCCGCTAGTAACCTACATAGTCCAAGTGCCCGATAGGGAACTCACATACTCCAAGTGCCCGCTAGGGAACCTACATAGTCCAAGTGCCCGTTAGGTAACCTAGATATTCCATGTGCCCGCTAGTTAACCTAGATAGTCCAAGTGCCCGCTAATTAACCAGGATCGTCCAAGTGCCCGCTATTAACTTACATAGTCCAAGGTCCCGCTATTAACCTACATAGTACAAGGGCCCGCTAGATAACCTAGATAGTCCAAGCGTCCTCCAGTTAACCTACATAGTCCAAGTGCCCGCTAGGTAACTTATATAGTGAAAGTGTCCGCTAGGTAACCTACATAGTCCAAGTGCCCGCTAGTTAACATAGATAGTCCAAGTGCCCGCTAGGGAAGGTACATAGTCCAAGTGCCCGCTAGGTAACCTAGAGAGTGCAAGTGCCCGCTAGTTAAGATACATAGTCCAATTGCCTGCTAGGTAACCTAGATAGTCCAAGGGCCTGCTAGTTAACCTACATAGTCCAAGTGCCCGCTAGGTAACCTACATAGTGCAAGTGTCCGCTAGTTAACCTACATAGTCCAAGTGCCCGCTAGTTAACCTACATAGTCCAAGTGCCCGCTAGGGAACATACATAGTCCACGTGCCCGCCAGGGAACCTACATAGTCCAAGTGCCCTTTAGGGAACTAAGATAGTCCAAGTGCCGCTAGGGAACCTACATAGTCTAACTGCCCACTAGGGAACGTACATAGCCCAAGTACCCGCTAGGTAACGTAGGTAGTTCAGGTGCCCGCTAGGTAACCTAGATAGTCCAAGTTCCTGCTAGGTAACCTAAATATTTCAAGTGCCCACTAGGTAACCTATATAGTCCAAATGCCCGCTATTTAGCCTAGATCGTCCAAGTGTCCGCTATTTAACCTACATAGTACAAGTGCACGCTAGGTAACCTAGATAGTCCAAGTGCCCGCTAGGTAACCTAGATAGTCTAAGTTCCCGCAGGTTACCTACATAGTCCGAGTGACTGCTAGTTAACCTAGATAGTCCAAGTGCCCGCTAGTTAACCTAGATCGTCCAAGTGCCCGTTAATTAACTTACATAGTTCAAGGGCCCACTAGTTAAACTCCATAGTCCAAGTGCCCGCTAGGAACCTACATAGTCCAAGTGCCCGTTAGGTAACCTACATAGTCCAAGTGCCCGCTAGGTAACCTACATATTCCAAGTGCACATTCGTTAACGTAGATAGTCCAAGTGCCCGCTACGTATCCAAGACAGTCCAAGTGCCCGCTAGGGAACCTATATAGTCCCAGTGCTATCTAGGTAACCTTGATAGTCCAAGGGCCCGCTAGTTAACCTACATAGTCCAAGGGCTCGCTTGTTAACTTTGATAGTCCAAGTGCCCGCTGGTTAACCTAGATCGTCCAAGTGCCCGCTAGTTAACCTAGATCATCCAAGTGCCGGCTAGTTAACCTACATAATCCAAGGGCCCACTTGTTAACCTAGATCGTCCAAGCGTCCTCCAGTTAACCTACATAGTCCAAGTGCCGCTAGGTAACCTATATAGTGCAAGTGTCCGCTAGGTAACCTACATAGTCTAAGTGCCCGCTAGTTAACATAGATAGTCCAAGTGCCCGCTAGGGAAGATACATAGTCCAAGTGCCTGCTAGGTAACCTACATAGTGCAAGGGTCCGCTAGTTAACCTACATAGTCCAAGTGCCCGCTAGTTAACCTAGATAGTCCAAGTGCCCGCTAGGGAACCTACATAGTCCAAGTGCCGCCAGGGAACCTACATAGTCCAAGTGCCCTTTAGGGAACGAAGATCGTCCAAGTGCAGCTAGGGAACCTACGTAGTCTAACTAACCACTGGGGAACGTACATAGTCCAAGTACCCGCTAGGTAACGTAGGTAGTTCAAGTGCCCGCTAGGTAACCTAGATAATCCAAGTGCCTGCTAGGTAACCTAAATATTTCAAGTGCCCACTAGGTAACCTATATAGTCCAAATGCCCGCTATTTAACCTAGATCGTCCAAGTGTCTGCTATTTAACCTACATAGTACAAGTGCCCGCTAGGTAACCTAGATAGTCCAAGTGCCCGTTCGTTAACCTAGATAGTCCAAGTGCCCGCAAGGTAACCTAGATAGTCCAAGTTCCCGCTAGGTTACCTACATAGTCCGAGTGACTGCTAGTTAACCTAGATAGTCCAAGTGCCCGCTAATTAACTTACATAGTTTAAGGGCACGCGAGTTAACCTCCATAGTCCAAGTGCCCGCTAGGAACCTACATAGTCCAAGTGTCCGTTAGGTAACCTAGATAGTCCAAGTGCCCGCTAGGTAACCTACATATTCCAATTGCACATTCGTTAACCTAGATAGTCCAAGTGCCCGCTACGTATCCAAGACATTCCAAGTGCCCGCTAGTTAACCTATATAGTTCATGTGCCCGCTAGGTAACCGAGATATTCCAAGTACCCATTAGTTAACCTAGATAGTCGAAGTGCCCCCTAGTTAACCTACATAGTCCTAGTGCCCGCTAGGTAACGTAGAAAGCCCAAGTGCCCACTAGGTAACGTACATAGTCCAAAAGCCCGCTAGGTAACCTAGAAAGTCCAAGTGCCCGCCAAGGAACATACATAGTCCGAGTGCCCGCTAGTTAACACACATAGTCCAAGTGTCCGCTAGTTAACCTAGATAGTCCAAGTGCTCGTTAGTTAACCTAGATAGTCCAAGTGCCCGCTAGGGAACGTACATTGTCCAAGTGCCCGCTAGGTAACCTAGATAGTCCAAGTGCCCGCTAGGTAACCTAGATAGTCCAAGTTCCCCCTAGGTTACCTACATATTCCGAGTGACCGCTAGTTAACCTAGATAGTTCAAGTGCCCTTTAGGGAACTAAGATAGTCCAAGTGCCCGCTAGGGAACCTACATAGTCCATATGCCCTCTAGGGAACCTACATAATCCAAGTGCCCACTAGGGAACCTACATAGTCCAAGTGCCCGTTAGTTAACGTAGATTGTCCAAGTGTCCGCTAGGCAACCTAGATAGTCCAAGTGCCTGCTAGGTAACCTAAATATTTCAAGTGCCTGCTAGGTAACCTATATAGTCCAAATGCCCGCTAGGGAACCTACATAGTCCAAGTGCCCGCTAGTTAACCCAGATAGTCCAAGTGCTCGCTAATTAACCTAGATCGTCCAAGTGTCCGCTATTTAATCTACATAGTACAAGTGCCCGCTAGGTAACCTAGATAGTCCAAGTTCCCGCTAGGTTACCTACATAGTCCGAGTGACTGCTAGTTAACCTAGATAGTCCAAGTGCCCGCTAGTTAACCTAGATCGTCCAAGTGCCCGCTAATTAACTTACATAGTTCAAGGGCCCGCTAGTTAACCTCCATAGTCCAAGTGCCCGCGAGGAACCTACATAGTCCAAGTGCCCGTTAGGTAACCTAGATAATCCAAGTGCCCGCTAGGTAACCTACATATTCCAAGTGCACATTCGTTAACCTAGATAGTCCAAGTGCCCGCTATGTATCCAAGACAGTCCAAGTGCCCGCTAGGTAACCTATATAGTCCATGTGCCCGCTAGGTAACCGAGATATTCCAAGTACCCGTTAGTTAACCTAGATAGTCGAAGTGCCCCCTAGTTAACCTACATAGTCCAAGTGCCCGCTAGGTAACGTAGATAGCCCAAGTGCCCGCTAGGTAACCTAGATAGTCCAAGTGCCCGCTAGGTAACCTAGAAAGTCCAAGTGCCCGCTAAGGAACATACATAGTCCGAGTGCCCGCTAGTTAACACACATAGTCCAAGTGCCCGCTAGTTAACCTAGATAGTCCAAGTGCTCGTTAGTTAACCTAGATAGTCCAAGTGCCCGCTAGGGAACGTACATTGTCCAAGTGCCCGCTAGGTAACCTAGATAGTCCAAGTGCCCGCTAGGTAACCTAGATAGTCCAAGTTCCCCCTAGGTTACCTACATAGTCCAAGTGCCCGTTAGTTAACCTAGATTGTCCAAGTGTCCGCTAGGTAACCTAGATAGTCCAACAGCCCGCTAGTTAGCCTACATTGTCCAAGTACCCGCTAGGTAACCTAAATATTTCAAGTGCCCGCTAGGTAACCTATATAGTCCAAATGCCCGCTAGGGAACCTACATAGTCCAAGTGCCCGCTAGTTAACCGAGATAGTCCAAGTGCTCGCTAATTAACCTAGATCGTCCAAGTGTCCGCTATTTAATCTACATAGTACAAGTGCCAGGTAGGTAACCTAGATAGTCCAAGTGCCTGTTCGTTAAGCTAGATAGTCCAAGTGCCCGCTAAGTAACCTATTAGTCCAAGTTCCCGCTAGGTTACCTACATTGTCCGAGTGACCGCTAATTAACCTAGATAGTCCAAGTGCCCGCTAGTTAACCTAGATCGTCCAAGTGCCTGCTAGTTAACCTACATAGTGCAAGGGCCCGCTAGTTAACCTACATAGTCCAAGGTCCCGCTAGTTAACCTAGATAATCCAAGTGCCCGCTAGTTAACCTAGATTGTCCAAGTTCCGCTAATTAACCTACATAGTCCAAGTGTCCGAACATAACCTAGATAGTCCAAGTGCCCATTAGCTAACATAGATAGTCCAAGTGTCCGCTAGGTAATCTACATAGTCCAAGTGCCCTTTAGGGAACTAAGATAGTCCAAGTGCCCGCTAGGGAACCTACATAGTCCATATGCCCTCTAGGAAACCTACATAATCCAAGTGCCCACTAGGGAACCTACATAGTCCAAGTGCCCGTTAGTTAACGTAGATTGTCCAAGTGTCCGCTAGGTAACCTAGATAGTCCAACAGCCCGCTAGTTAACCTACATTGTCCAAGTACCCGCTAGGTAACGTAGGTAGTTCAAGTGCCCGCTAGGTAACCTAGATAATCCAAGTGCCTGCTAGGTAACCTAAATATTTCAAGTGCCCACTAGGTAACCTATATAGTCCAAATGCCCCCTATTTAACCTAGATCGTCCAAGTGTCCGCTATTTAACCTACATAGTACAAGTGCCCGCTAGGTAACCTAGATAGTCCAAGTGCCCGTTCGTTAACCTAGATAGTCCAAGTGCCCGCAAGGTAACCTAGATAGTCCAAGTTCCCGCTAGGTTACCTACATAGTCCGAGTGACTGCTAGTTAACCTAGATAGTCCAAGTGCCCGCTAGTTAACCTAGATCGTCCAAGTGCCCGCTATTAACTTACATAGTCCAAGGTCCCGCTATTAACCTACATAGTACAAGGGCCCGCTAGATAACCTAGATAGTCCAAGTGCCCGTTACTCGGACTATGTAGGTAACCTAGCGGGAACTTGGACTAATAGGTTACTAAGCGGGCACTTGGACTATCTAGGTTACCTTGCGGGCACTTGGACTATCTAGGTTAACGAACGGGCACTTGGACTATCTAGGTTACCTAGCGGGCACTTGTACTATGTAGGTTAAATAGCGGACACTTGGACGATCTAGGTTAAATAGGGGGCATTTGGACTATATAGGTTACCTAGTGGGCACTTGAAATATTTAGGTTACCTAGCAGGCACTTGGATTATCTAGGTTACCTAGCGGGCACTTGAACTACCTACGTTACCTAGCGGGTACTTGGACAATGTAGGTTAACTAGCGGGCTGTTGGACTATCTAGGTTACCTAGCGGACACTTGGACAATCTACGTTAACTAACGGGCACTTGGACTATGTAGGTTCCCTAGTGGGCACTTGGATTATGTAGGTTTCCTAGAGGGCATATGGACTATGTAGGTTCCCTAGCGGGCACTTGGACTATCTTAGTTCCCTAAAGGGCACTTGGACTATGTAGATTACCTAGCGGACACTTGGACTATCTATGTTAGCTAATGGGCACTTGGACTATCTAGGTTACGTTCGGACACTTGGACTATGTAGGTTAATTAGCGGAACATGGACGATCTAGGTTAACTAGCGGGCACTTGGATTATCTAGGTTAACTAGCAGGGCCTTGGACTATGTAGGTTAACTAGCAGGCCCTTGGACTATGTAGGTAAACTAGCAGGCACTTGGACGATCTAGGTTAACTAGCGGGCACTTGGACTATGTAGGTTAACTAGAGGACACTTGGACTATCTAGGTTAACAAGTGGGCCATTGGACTATGTAGGTTAACTAGAAGGCACTTGGACAATCTAGGTTAACTAGCGGGCACTTGGACTATCAAAGTTAACAACTGAGCCCTTGGACTATGTAGGTTACCTAGCGGGCACTTGGACTATATAGGTTACCTAGCGGGCACTTTGACTATGTAGGTTACCTAGTGGGCACTTGGACTATCTAGGTTAACGAACGGACACTTGGAATATGCAGGTAACCTAGCGGGCATTTGGACTGTCTAGGTTACCTAGCGGGCACTTGGAATTCTAGGTTAACGAACGGGCTCTTGGACTATGTAGGTTGCCTAGCGGGCACTTGGACTATCTAGGTTAGGTAACGGGCACTTGGACTATCTAGGTTACCTAGTGGGAACTTGTACAATGTAAGTTACCTAGCGGGCACTTGGACTATGTAGGTTACCTAACGGGCACTTTGACTATCTAGGTTACATAGCGGGCACTTGGACTATCTAGGTTAACTAGTGAGCACTTGGACTCTAAGTTACCTAGCGGGCACTTGGACTATCTAGGTTACCTAGCGGGCCCTTGGACTATGTAGGTTTCCTAGCGGGCACTTGGACTATCTAGGTTAACGAACGGGCACTTGGACTATATAGGTAACCTAGCGGGCACTTGGACAGTCTAGGTTACCTAGAGGGCACTTGGACTATCTAGGTTAACGAATGGGCACTTGGACTATGTAGGTTACCTAGCAGGCACTTGGACTATGTAGGATCCCTATCGGACATTTGGACTACTTAGGTTAACTAGCGGGCACTTGGACTATCTAGGTTACCTAGCTGGCACTTGAACTATCTACGTTGCCTAGCGGGTTCTTGGAGTATGTAGGTTACCTAGCGGGCTGTTGGATTATCTAGGTTACCTAGCGGGCACGTGGACTATGTAGGCTCCCTAGCGGGCCCTTGGACTATGTAAGTTCCCTAGCGGGCACATGGACTATGTGGGTTTCCTGGCGGGCACTTGGACTATGTAGGTTACCTAACTGGCACTTGGAGTATGTAGGTTCCCTAGCGGGCACTTGGATTATGTTGGTTCCCTATCGGGCACTTGGACTATGTAGGTTAACGAGAGGGTATTTGGACTATGTAGGTTACCTAGCGGGCACTTGGACTATGTAGGTTCCCTATCGGGCACTTGGAGAATGTAGGTTAACTAGGGGCACTAGGACTATGTAGGTTACCTATCGGGCACTTGGAGAATGTAGGTTAACTAGCGGCACTAGGACTATGTAGGTTACCTAGCGGGCCCTTGGACTATCTAGGTTACCCAGCGGGCATTTGGATTATGTAGGCTCCCTAGCGGGAATTTGGACTATATAGATTACCTAGAGGGCAATTAGACTTTGTAGGTTATCTAGCGGGCACTTTGACACTCTAGGTTACCTAGCTAGCACTTGAACTATCTACGTTACCTAGCGGTTACTTGGAGTATGTTGCTTACCTACCGGGCTGTTGGACTATCTAGGTTACCTAGCCGGCACTTGGACTGTCTAGGTTAACTAACGGGCACTTGGACTATGTAGGTTCCCTAGCGGGCCCTTGGACTATATAAGTTCCCTAGCGGGCACTTGGATATGTGGGTTCCCTAGCGGGCATTAGGAGTATCTGGGTTACCTAACGGGCACTTGGACTATGTAGGTTAACTAGCGGGCTTTGGACTATGTAGGTTACCTATCGTTCACTTGGAGAATGTAGGTTAACTAAGGAGCACTAGGACAATGTAGGTTACCTAGCGGGCCTTGGGACTATCTAGGTTACCTAGGGGGAACTTGGACTATGTAGGTTTACTATTGGGCACTTGGACTATCTAGGTTACCTAGCAGGCACTTGGACTATGTAGGTTAACTAGCGGGCACTTGGACTATCTAGGTTACCTAGCAGGCACTTGGACTATGTACGTTTCCTAGCGGGTACTTGGACTATCTATGTTAACTAGCGGGCACTTGGACTATGTAGATTCCCTATCGGGCACTTGGACTATGTAGGTAACCTAGTGGTCACTTGACCTGTCTAGGTTACCTAGCGGGCATTTGGACTATGTAGGTTAACTAGCGAGCTCTTGGACTATCTAGGTTAACTAGCGGGCACTTGGACTATTAGGGTCCCTAGCGGGCATTTGGACTATATAGGTTACCTAGCGGGCACTTGGACTATGTAGGTTAACTAGCGCACACTTCGACTATCTAGGTTAGCTAACGGGCAATTGGACTATCTAGGTTACCTAGCGGGCACTTGGACTATGTAGGTTCCCTAGCGGGCACTTGGACTATTTAGGTTACCTAGCAGGCACTTTGACTATCTAGGTTAACTAACGGGCACTTGGACTATGGAAAGAAGTGCCTAATGATCACCAGGACCCATGGTTAATCCAGGCGTGGTCATCTGATTCCAATCGATCAGACCTAGCTATAAATCACTTACATGTCTGGGTAATTAAAAGCAAATATAAATTTTCAAAAAAAATAACGTTGCATGGGATAGAAAGAGAATACATAACAACATCAGACATAAATATGCCTCAAGACAAACTCATTGTGCACATCCAGAATACATAATGGCTCTTGCTAAGATGCGTTTCCCACTAGACCCTACCCCAAGCCAGTAAAAGCCAGAAACTCTACAGGAAACTGTGGATTGTACTACTCTGAAATGGGAGCTGTGTCTCTAGACCTAATTTGGGGCTGTTCGTGCTGAGGACTCACCAATACCTGCTGCAGTGACAACAGTCCAGGTGAGAATAAGGAAATCTGGATGACAGCCAGGATATAGGAGCACTGAGACCTCAAATTGCTTCTAGGCGAGCATGGCCTAATGGGCTTCCATTTATGCACCTTTGGCAGGAGGAGTTTGTTCTGGAAAGTAATGGTCTCTAAGGAAGTATTTCTTAAACTTTCACATGCATGCACTTACCCAGGTTCCTGGAAATCGGGCTGGGGGGCAGATTCTGATTTTGTGGGTTCAGGGTGGGGGGTCTAGGATCCAGCAATTCTAGAGGCCCTGGTACTCTTGGGCTGTTAACCACAAGGACAGTAGTCCTAAACCACCAGCCACTCCTTGGGAGAAATATGAGGCTGTAGACTCCGGGCAAGAGTGACAGTCTGGGAAACCCACAAGGGCAGTTCTACCCTGTCCTGTAGGGTCACTATGAGTCAGCATCAACTCGATGGCATTAGCATGGGAGAAGCTAATTCTGATGTTGCTGGTTCCTTGACCTATCATACTTTGAGTGGCAAAGTCCCAAGGGCCTTCCCGGATGTGATGGCCAAAAGCAGTAGTGTTCACCCTTGGTCATACTTTGGAATCCCTTAGGAGCTTTCAAGCCTCCCATTGGCCTGGCGCCATCCCAGACCAATGAAGCAAGACTTAGTGGAAGCAGGATTCAGGTCACGGTCAGTGAGAAAGCCCCCTTGGCAATGCCAACGTACATCCAGTGCAGAGTCGAACTGGTCGACGACTCCACATGACTCCATATACTTTGGTGAAGCCAGCTGTTTGGGCAAGGTTTTCAGAGTTACCACCCATGTAGACTTGTTGGTGATAGTGCATTAAATAGAGCACATGCAGTGCATTGCATGAGTGTCCTATGTCATGCAACCACATCAGGGGTATGTTGAGCCAATTTCTCTGGGAGACCAAGGGTGTTGGCTCCATCCTGAACGTTGGCAGGGTAATGGACTGACACAGAGGAAACTCATTCTCTTTGTGGTGGTGCACTAATGGGTTCTTCACAGAAGGCCAAGTCCATGGCTGCAGATGCTCACGGGGCTGAGGGAGCAGGTCAAATCCTAAGTCCGAGGTGGGTGTTTGCATATTTACATGTCCTCACTGCCATCAAGTCCATTCCAACTCACAGGCCCATGGGACTGAGTAAAATGGCCCCCGTGGGTTTCTGAGACTGTGATTCTTTAGAGGAGTAGAAAATCTCTTTCTCCAGAGGAGCGGTTGGTCATTCAAACTGCTGACCTTGAGATTAACAGTCCAACTCCTGACCACTCTTGCCGTCAGAATTCTATTTATTTACACAAGTATATATATATATCCTTTCCCAAAAGAACTCCACATTTTCAAATCATTCTTGACACTCATGGCCTTTTTTCCTTTATAGCCATGCCTTTGGTTGAAACACAGATATAAGAGAAATATTTATCTACTTATAGGGGTACAAAAGTAGCTTTGGTGGCATAGTGTTTGCATGTTGGGCTGCTAACACCAAAGTCAGCACTTTGAAACCACCAGCCACTCCGTGGGAAGAAGAGTCTGTCTACTCCTATAAAGAGTTACAGTCTCAGAAACTCACAGGGACAGATCTACTCTGCCTCATAGGGTCACTATGAGTCAGCATCACCTCCCTGGCAGTGAGGTAGATTTTGGTTTCATAGAGATACAAGTCAGTCCTGAGCTGCTAAAGACAAGGTTGGCAGTTTGAACCCACCAGCTGCAGAGAAAGAGGAGGCTTTCTATTCCCATAAGGAGCTACAGTTTCAGAAATACCCACAGGGGAAATTTTAACCTCTCCTGTAGGATCAATATGAGTCAGAATCGACTTATCGGTGGTGAACAAGTGGAGGGGACCCTAAACAGGTTCCGGTGGACCTTAAGAGTTCTACTAATTGTGCATGCTCTGTAAAATGTAAACCAAGATTTTACTTTTGCAAACATTATTTTTTCTAAACACGTCTAACTGTGAAACTATACTCGCATGCGGGTCTTTGAACCTGGTCAGTGGTCTGGGGAAGTGAAGGGGCCTGACATCCTTTGTTGTTGTTAGTGCTGTCCAGTCATTCTGACATCACAGGGACCTTCTTTGCAACACAAGGCAGCACTGCCCGGTCCTTTGCCAGCCTCAGGGGTAGTATGTTGGAGCCCATGGTTTCAGCTACCGTGTCCTCCAGTTCACCAAGGAGTTTCTTCTTTGTGCTGCTTACTAAACCCGTTTCTAAGGAGTCCATTCCAACTCACGGTGACGCCGTGTGGGTCAGCACCACGGGACCCCACATAATGCCTTATACCATATATATATATCCATATATATATAGTGCATAATGCCTTATACCTGGTCCCTTTGGCACCTTGTGATCGCACAGGCTGGTGTGCTTATTCCATGTGGGCTTTTTTGCTTCTGAGCCAGATGGCTGTTTGCTCACCTTCAAGCCTTTAAGACCCCAGACACTATCTCTTTTGATAGCCTCTGGCCTTTACTTCGGGGTCTTCGGTCCCTGCAGAGTGGACACATGCCTGCTGTGCGGGTATGGGACGTGTCGGAGCGCAGCCTGGTGGCGGAGCTTCAGGAGCATAAGTATGGCATGGCATGTGTGGCCTTCTCATCCAGTGCCAAGTACATTGTCTCAGTGGGCTACCAGCATGACATGATTGTCAATGTCTGGGCCTGGAAGGTGAGTGGGCTGCTGGCCTCAGGACAGGCGGGGCCGGGAGGGGAGCCAAGAAACTGCTGACCGGTGGCCTTTACTTCCGCCTGCTGGCCTCAGTCCCTTTCTAGAGAACTCTGAGCAGAAAGGAGCAACTGGGTATCTAGGATGCTGAAGAAGGGGCAGAAGGAGAGGTCAAGTTCACAGCTTGTCTAACCTTCAGTGTGTAAGTTTCTTTTCCCTCAGCTCCTAGAAGCAGAGCCTTGATTTCCCTTGACTTTCTCTCCAGAAAAACATTGTAGTGGCTTCCAACAAGGTGTCCAGTCAGGTGACAGCAGTATCCTTCTCTGAGGACTGCAGCTACTTTGTCACTGCAGGCAACCGGCACATCAAGTTCTGGTACCTCGATGACAGCAAGACCTCAACGGTGAGGCAGCAAGTAGCCACTAGGGTGGGGTCTGCCCAGATATGTTCCACCTGCGCCCCCTTTTGCATGCTCAAAAGCCCCTTGGAAGTCTCAGCTGGGCCAGGTGCTATGTCAATATGCAAGGGAAGCCTTCTCCCTCCCTCCCCAGGGCCTGCTTTCCAGGGGGTAGCCTGCAGGGTGTGTGGGTGGCACCTGTGGTGGGTCTCCACAGGTGAATGCCACTGTACCCCTGCTGGGCCGCTCCGGGCTGCTGGGGGAACCTGCGGAACAACCTGTTCACTGATGTAGCCTGTGGCCGCGGGAAGAAGACTGACAGCACCTTCTGTATCACATCCTCAGGGCAGCTGTGCGAGTTCAGTGACCCGGAGACTGTTGGACAAGTGGGTGGAGCTGAGTGTAAGTGAATGCTTTGTCGGCACCCTCCCGTCTGTCACCTCCGGGCTCCAGGGCACCTGAGTCTGCATGCACGCTGGGGGAGGCCCCAGGCAGAGGAAGGTGTTTGGGAACCTCTCTGCTTGCTCGCCCTCTCTGTCTCTGCCTCTTCCTCTGCTTTCCTCTTCTGCTCAGCACACAGACAGCATCACAGTAAGTGTGCTGGCCCTGTCCGCTGCCTCTGCTGCCTTTCTCTGGGCCGGCCTTTTCTGGGTGTGTCTTTGCCCAAACCTCAGGTGCCTTATAAGGCTTGCTGACTCCTTCCCCCTAATTGCACGGGGCTGTGGGCCCTCTGGTCAGCTGCTTTTAGAGGGAGGGGCATTGAGGGGCTCTGCCCAGGGCAGCTGGCCTGCCTCTTGGCTCATGGCTGTTGAGGTGTCGGGTGAAGGAATGGGCAGACGCCTTTGCTGACTGGGGCTTCTGTGCTCACAGACCACAGTGGCCCACTGCATCTCGGTGAGCCAGGACTACATCTTCTGCGGCTGTGCTGACGGCACCGTGTGCCTTTTCAACCCCTTCAACCTGCACTTCCTCAGCACGCTGCCCCGGCCCCATGCCCTGGGGACAGACATTGCCAGCATCACAGAGGCCAGGTGAGCGGTGTGGGTGGGCCCCTGAGTCCTGTCAGAGCCCCACTCTGTGCCAGGCCGTCCCTGGCATGCTGCAAGGAGAGGAGGGCACACATAGACCTCTGGGAAGACCCTTGCAGTCAAGCACAGGTGGGTCTTTTAGCATTTGTTGCTCACTGTGGGCAACCGTGGTAATCTGAGTCTGCAGTGTGGTAATGCATTGTCCTGTAAACACCACAGCTAGGACAGACGGGCAGTTCCTTAGGGTTTCTGAGAGAGGTTGGAAACCTGACGGAGCAGGCCTTTCTCCCTCAGGGTGGTCCTGGGTAGCAGCTAAGGTAGGAGGGTCTTATTGTAGCCTCGGGCCTTGGGTTGGGTGATTGCAGGAAGTGAAGTTTTGCTCTGGTTTCAGTGCTGTCAGGAAGCGGGGCAGTTCTGCAGTTGGGTATATTAATTTCTCATTCAGGGAAGGAGTGGGCTAAATCTGCAAATGGCAGGAAATGATATATGACCATGACTGGTTTGCACAGTGCCCTTCCTTTTCCTCTGACGTGAGTCTAGAAGGGCCTGACATCTGCTTGGCTGCATCACGGCCACACACCGTCCCCGCCTGATGTTGGGGGCTATGAAATAGCTTGTGTTCTTTTGCAGAGCCCCATGGCAAGGAATGCCAGGCCAGCCGCTGCGTTCTTTCTCCAGTGACTGCTGGCCAACCTGCTCCTCCCTTTAGTGCCCCTTTTCATTAGCGCTAACTCACCAGTTTGCCCTGTCTGCCCTGGACACCCTGACCCCCTCTTTCCTCAGTCGCCTTTTCGCTGGAGTGGCCAATGCGAAGTATCGGGACACCATCACCTTGACCTTTGATCCTGCAAATCAGTGGCTGTCTTGTGTGTACAATGACCATAGTACTTATGTCTGGGATGTGAAGGACCCCAAGAAAGTGGGCAAGGTGTATTCAGCTCTGTATCATTCCTCCTGCGTCTGGAGTGTAGAGGTACGTGGGCCAGGTCTGCTGAGACTGACCGTGT
The DNA here is from genome assembly GCF_050624435.1 of Tenrec ecaudatus. Lineage (NCBI taxonomy): Eukaryota > Metazoa > Chordata > Mammalia > Afrosoricida > Tenrecidae > Tenrec > Tenrec ecaudatus. The sequence goes on from NW_027459451.1 coordinate 294,727, forward strand.
TTCCTGGCCTACCATTAGGAGCTGGGGTTCCTCAAGTGTGGAATTTGTTTCCTCCAGCACCCTTGCTCCCCAAGCTGTGCCCCTGGGTCCCTTCGTATCTGTTAATTGGCTCTGAGGATGGGAGGGGATTTTAGTGCTGACTCATCTCAGACGTTTTTCAGTATGCCCCTGTGCAGTCTTAGCTTGGCCTCTTTGGACATGTTCCTGAACTTGACCAAACCTTAGTTTCTGCAATTGTGAAATGACATACCTGATGCATTTGATTTTTACGAACAGGAGACAATGTAAGTGGGAGATTTAGAATGCCTAGTACTTACTAGGTGCTTGGTTAATGTATATTCCTTTACTTGTTAAAGACAAGAGCTAATCATTATGACTTGCTTGCTATGGGATAAGCCGTTGCCTCCAGGGGACAGGATGGGGGAACTTTAGGCCCCCAAGGACAGAGGTTCAGGAGGGTTTAGCTGAAAAGGGTTGGGGACAAAATTTATTATCTCCAAGGGAAAGATACTAACTTGACAATGAAGAAACGGCAAAACCCACCCTTAGCCAAGTCATTAAGGTTAACATCCCGTGGCAGCAGCATGAATCTGGTGAGAGGGTACACTGAGAGGTTTCAAAATGTTCCCAGAAAATGTTATGACTCTTAAGAACTCCCAATAAAATGTTGAACAACAACAACAAACGTTGATGGAAAGTTTCTTTTAGTTCTGTTTTTCCATGCAGCCTCCTCCTAGCATTGTGTCTGGTATTCTTGACCCAAATGTATAAGGAACTTAGGATAGTCATGAGGAAACATCAGGCAACCTTCATTTGAGGTACACCTGCCAGAGTAACTTATCACACTCTCCCAGGTGTCAGGGTAGGAAAGACAAGCAAAGACTGAAAGCCGTTCTAGACTGGGACAGATGACACCCATGTGCCGTGGGGGCTCCTAGGATCCTGGAGCAGAAGAAGTACATTCGTGGGATAAACAAACAAACTCATTGGCATTGGGTTGATTCCAACTCAGAGCAACCCCCGCTGGTGACATTTAAATAAAGTCTAATAATGTTGTACCAGTGTGACCTCCGTGGTCCTTATCACTGTGTACTGTAGTGCATAAAACATTAATACGAAGGGAGACCAGGTGAGAGAGTTGAATGTGACATATCTTGACTCATTTTTCTAAAGGTTCAACCCAAAAGGTAAAGTAAAACAGCTCTTGATGGAGAGGAAAAGGTGGAAGGGGGTGGGTGATGATTCTTTCCCCCCGCTGCCTGGCACTGAACGGCCTCTCCTCTCTTCTCATTTTGCAGGGTCCACGAATTGCAGTTCCTGAGTGAAATGCTGAAGGTGGAGGCCCATGAGTCAGAGATTCTGTGCCTGGAGTACTCGAAGCCAGACACAGGTACCTGGCCCTGGCCTGGAATGGCCTTGAGTGAGCCCCTCCAGTCTGGCCAGAGCCACTGATACTTGTCCTGCCTCTTGACTATGGGGCTGATCATTCTTTTGGCTACCAAAAGAGTTAGTGATCCTTCTTGATGTCTCTGAAGGCTTCTTGTTGTTTCTGAAGGCTTTGGGGAGGACTGCATCTCAACTCTGCCCGACTCCATGGCTCATGTGGCTTAAGGATGTGGGGCTCAGTTTCTCTGGGTGCTCTTTGCTGGGCACTCATGTTGGGCTGCGATCCACAAGCTCAGCAGTTTGAAACTACCAGCCGCTCTGCAGGAGAAAGGTGGGCCTTTCTACTCCTGTAAACAGTTACAGTCTCAGAAGCCCATAGGGGGTATTCACTATGAGTCAGCATTAACTTGATAGCAGCAGATTTGATTTTTGTAAAGTCTTTTTAAAGCCAACCAAAAGCTGAATCAGTGAAGAAGATCTGCTTTAGACATTGTGCTCTTTTAAAGAATAATCTGTCTGTGATCAGATTGACACAGGAACTTGGAAGGTTAGGTGAAAAGTTTAAGGGGCAGTGAGCTTATGTGTGTAATGGAAATTTGGAATAGGAAAAGGACAGTGAGAATGGCTACATAATTTCAGAAATATAATGAATGTTAGCAAATTGTACATGTAGAAATGATCGAATTGGTATATATTTTTGTGTGCATTGTTTTAGATCAGGGAGAAGACTCGAAGTTCAAATATAATTTACAGAGACCCCCTTGTTAAATCTTGAATGGGACAAAGTCCAGAAAAAACAAATCATCTGGTTGAGGGAGACCGTAAGCATGAGGCCATAATGGGGACTGAAGGATTCACAACAGCTCGGTCACATGGAAAACAAAGGAAGCCCCTTTAAAAGTCAAGTTCCCAGCAGATCAGACCATCACAGTTGGAAATGTGACTACAGAAATGGGAAAGGGACCATGATTGGAGTAAATACATTATTGCAGATTAGAAAAGTTTACAGGACTGGTTCAGGGCCCTCCAACCATCTTGGTCAGGGCATGAACGTGCAACCTCAGTACCCCAATTCCCATCAAGGGCATACTCAGGCAAGTTCTTGAGGGCTAGACTACTCCTCACCAGGCTGGCCAGAGGAGTGGGTGGAAGCAAACAAACTCTGCCTGAGGGCAAAGCATTTTACGTTGCTAGTTCAGAGTCATGGAGCTCTAGTGCCATAGAAGGTTATGGGTTGGGCGGTTAACCACAAGGTTTCACTCTTCAAAACCACCAGCCAGCTCCAGGGAAGAAAGATGAGGCTTTCTACTCCAATAAAAATATATAGTCTGGAGATAAAAAGCCCCAATGTAAGTTAACTGGGTTGATTCCTACTAGAGGGATAATGTGTGTGGGCCAGATGCTTGCAAGGTCCCTCAAGGCAATGCTGCCAGACTGCAGTCTCTGCTCCCTGCTGGTGGAGACAATGGATTGCTTTTCTCTAAAACTTGGAACCATTAGCTTGGTTCCAGTAGGTGGAGTTCACACCCTACTGATAATGGTTCATATGGAGATCCAGAAAACAGGTCAAAGTTAAGCTGCCATTCTAAATGTAGGATCCGCCCATTTTGTCACCTGTATACCCCCAATCCCTCCTCTTCCTATTGCATGTATGCCCCTAGACCACCCCTTCTCACTGCTGTATAACATAGTCCAAGTCCTTCCTGTGATGTATGTCTTTACCCTCCCGTTTCTAATTCCCCTTGTCCTCCTTCCCTTCCCCCTCTCTCCATGTGGACCACCAAGTGGGGCTGAGGTGAGCAATGCTACCATGATATGTGTGTGACTGCATTATTGTAATATCTCTTCTATCTCTCATGCTCCCAATGACTTTAATATTTATATCTCAACCCTTTATGTTTCCAGGGCTTTCAATGACATTAGGCATCTTTTCAATGTTTATGAATCATGCTTATGAACCTCTCTTCTGTTAGTTGTCTATGTGTATGCATTGCCTGTATTAAAAACATATAGAACCGAGCAATTTGTCTGGAAAAATAATTTATAGAAACTTTATGTTAGATTGCCATGCGTTTTGCATAGCCAATTGTTCTTTTAAAACACTTTTCTTGTCATTGTGATACCATGCTAAAAGGTAAAAACATCTGTATATAGTCAAATAGCTTTATCTTTCCTTTAAAGACATGAACCTTCGTGTCTTGCTTAAAGTTTCCACCTCACTAAAGCTAAATTGCTACTCTCGAAAATAAATCCCTCTAAGTTTTTAATGCTTTGAATATTTTATCGCTCTAATCCTCCTGGAGTTTATTTTTGAATGTAGTATGCTCCTTCCTTTGATTTCTTGTAAATTCAGCCAATTCAACCACTCATTAACCAAAGTATTCCTTTACCACTGGATTGTTTTGCCACCTTTGCTTTGCATAGCATATAGTTCTAAATTATATCCCAGACTACTGAATTATTTGCCAGAGTGGCTTTACTAATTGTACACTGGCATCACAATACGCGGGAGCTTCGGAAAGATCGTGGGAGAAAGGAATGAAAAGAGAAGATAATTTCCCATGAATTTTTGAAGCTTCCTCGTACAGGTGCTTTACAGTAAAGTCGACATTAGGGTTTATAATCAATAAAAAATTCAACTGTGATCCAAGAATGAGGGGCGTGACATTTCCTGGTTGAGACAAAAGCGAACAGGCGAGCAGAATACGAAAAGAATTGGTTAACCGATGAAACTGCAGCAAAGTGTTAGCTGTTATCACAAAAATGAACACACAGAATATTCTTGAACTTGGAAGTGGGAACTTCAGCCTTTCAACGGCCATCGACGGTGCGGGGCAACATCCCCGCACTCCTACGCTCAGGAAGGGGGTTCTGGGGTCTGCGGCGCCGCGGGGCACAAGTGGGGCGAAGGGCTGCGAGGGAACGCCGAGGCAGAGGGGTCCCCGCGAGGCGGCTGCGGGCCGCTCCAGAAGGCAGGGGTCCGGGGGCTCTGCGGTCCCTCAGGACCCTCCAGGAGAGGCTCCAGAAAGGCAGCTGGAGGCCCCGGCCGGCCGTGCAGCTCGCTGGGAGGCGCGGGCGCACGTGCTCCGCCGGTCCGGGCGGCGGGGGCGGCTGAACGGGCCCTGGCCGTGGGCGGCGGGCGGCGGGCGGGCGCAGTGCGGCGCCGGGCAGGCGGGAGGTGACCGCGCGGGGCGGTCGCGGCGGCTGGGGCTACTGACGGCACACCGGATCCGGAGCGCACTGCGCGGGGCGCCGCACAGGTGAGAGCGGCAGCGGGACCCGGATGCGGCGCGGCTGAGGGCGGCCGAGGGTGGGGGGGGGGTCGCGGCGGCTAGCTCTTGGAGATCCAGGCCGGAGGCTCCGGCGCCGATGCTGCGCTTCCTGCCGGCTCGAAGAACGAGCCCGAGCCTGGCCGCCCTCGGGATGCCTTGCTGAGGCTCCGCCGGACGTCCCCAACAGGGGGGGGGGGGGGCGGGGCGCGTTCGGGCGCCTCCTGAGGGCGCCTCAGCGGAGAGCGGCGTTGGCGCCATGGAGTCTACGCGGGCGGCCCAACCCGCCTGCCACTCAGGTGTCTTTTTGCACGGAAGTGAGTTTTAGGAGCGGGAAACCTGTGGTGGGCGTGACTGACGTGTTTTTAAATCATTTTCTATACATTTAAAGCTGTAAAGGCAAAACTTCATGATCCAATTAATATAGCCAAAAATTCAGGCTTGATAGAAACATTTAGAATCCAGGCACTGGGGGTAAAGTCCCCTTATTCCCATCTGTTATTGGAGGAAGGTATGAGAGAGATTGGATACTGCGGTGGGAAGAAATAGAGCCAAATAGGAATGTCTGCTTCTATAGGGAGAATGTATCAGCCATGCGCTCACTTTAAGGCAGCACAGCTTTAAGGGAGAATCTGTGGAAATGATAGATTACCGCAGGAACATGAACTTGGAGTATATCTCCAACTAACAGAGTGGTGGTCTTCCAGCCATGGAACATTAGTCTCCCAGATTCCCTCTGTACCAGTCAGGGAATAAGTCCCAGTATTATTTCCCTTGGTGCTAGTATCCCACATTTCCCCTCTCTGCATTATGTTTAAGATTCAATAGTGTCACGGAGGCAACATGGTCTCTTTTCATAGCTATTAGCTTCTTATAGAAGTGACATGAGACTGCAAGCATCACAATTATGATAAAAAACACAGTCAGACTGGAACTTAAGCTATGTGAAGTACTTTGCCCCCAAGCTCGCGGGTCCAACCCTTCCATGCTACTCATCAATTGCTTAATCACATCAGAGCCAGGAGAAGCCTCAAGCTTGTCTTTGAATGTATAGAAAATATCCTTTTTAAGCTGATCAATATCTAATGAAATGTTTCCCTTAAACCCTTGCAAATGTTTCCTAATCAAATTCCAATCATGCAATGTCTTATTATAAGGATAAGTGGTTATACAGAAATCAGTTACATTCCAATCACATTATAGCATTGGCAAATTCAAAATCTTGATCTTTCAGCAAAGCAGTCTGCAGTAATATTCCAGTCACATTGTATAAAATGTTCAGTTATGATAGCATCCCAGAGTGTCTCTTAGACAGCGTCAGCAATGGAAGAAATATCTCAGCAGTCAGCAATCGCCATTCTCAGGAATCTTCGAGGTCTTCTTGACGTTTTGAATAACTTCAATAACAGTGACCCGCTTTCTTCTGGGCCTTGCTGGCTGAAGAGAAATCCACCTATCTCCTTTGCCTGTGAAAATATAAAGAAATAGCCCCTCTCTTTGGGGTATCATTAACCTGAAAAAAGGATTTATGATTAATATTGGTTGGCCTCTCCATCTCTTCCTTGTCCATCTTTCTCCAAAGGTGGTTGCGTCCTTTTAAAGGGAGTCCATCAGTTTTATTCTTTAAAAAACATACATGCATAGCCTTTTCTCCAGGTGAATGGACCTGGATCCCAAACACAGTTTCCATCATCCTCAGATTTCTTAGGATCAATTTTCTCTGTAGAATTGAAAACGTGTTTATCTTCCCTAATTTTATTACAAGCTTTTAGTAAGGAGAAAAATTTTTTAGTTAAAATGAGTAAATGAACTTTGTCACACATAAGATTCCTCTTCTCCTCCTTCTGTTTTAACAATTTAAATAGTAAAGCATTGCTAGATCTTGAACCAGTAAAAGTACTAGTTAGATAACCTTCATTGTTATGTAAATACTGGCTCCCATCCCTCAGAGAATTAAGAGAGCTAACTAATTGGGAGAACTTCTTATCATACTTTGAAAGACTGAAAAAATTCTTAATAAATTTGTTCAGCTGATCTTGAAGTAACTTACCAAGCAGACATTTTTTCTCCAGGCTTACCAATAAGGTTATAGGCTCAATTGAGCCGTTTTGCCTTTCAGGCTTCTCACACTGTATGATTTTACCTTGCAATATTCTGTCTTGGTTAACTTCACTCATTCCCTCTATGCTGGCTTTAGGGGAAGTTAATGGGAGGGCCTTAGGCCCCCCTGAATGCCCTAAGGAAATGACCCGGCATCCACAGTTAACAAACCTTTTTCCTTCCATTTCTAATTCCATGTGGGGGCGCTGTTTCTCCACAACAGCAGTCCAGAAGACTGCTTGATTTATAGGGTGGTCAAACTTCTCAAGTACTCTTTCCTGATAGGTATAAATTTTTACTCTAGAAATGCAAGGAAGGGAAAATTGGCTTAAGCGATCCTACATTTTTACAAACCATGGTATATCAGAACTCATTACTGCCTTAATTTCTTCTTCACAATCCTGACCAATAACTCCAGCAACACATTGAGAATTTATTCAAGCTCCTGTGAAGGCTTCTGAGCCATCTCTTGGTTATTCAAACCAACTGCAGTGAGAACAGAGACTAGGTTTTTGCCTCTTTGGCTAGGTCTGTTCTCCTGCTGTGAGGCTGCTAGATAAAGGCGATTTCTCTCAAAGATCTTCTTTGCTCCAGTAGGCAGACACCTTGCCTACCACGCTCTGCTATGAGGGCTCTGCATCAAGCTTCTTCCACTATTTTCCCGCCGGGAAGTCTTTGCTAATGGCGACCCTTCACTGTTGATTTTTGAACGACATTGGCTCGCCCAATGAGTTCCCTTCCTACAATGGAGGCAGAGTTCAGGTTCGTTTAAACCCGATCTCCATGGTCCTGGCCCATGCTCTGACATTGGCCGCAGCCTGCTCTGCCTACACTCTTTTGAAGATGACTTGTCTTCCCACAACTAAAGCACTTTCTTCCAGGTCTGATATAGTTTGCCAATGAAGCTGCCATGAGGTCTGCCTTGTATTCCTCTGCCTCTACATTCCTGCATATCCTAAAATAACCCAGCAAAGTGCCCTGTTCGCTGTAGGGATGCAAGGCATTTTTACAGTGCTTATTAGAGAAATCATAAGATAGCTTGTGCACTAGGTCTCTTACTGCCTGAACATTCTTCACACATTTGGAAATAGCATCTTCCAGTCGGGACACAAAGTCAGCGTAACGCTCATCATTCTGTTGTCTTATAGCCCTGTAACGCGGCGTTCTCTCTTCTGATGGAATTATCTTTTCCCAGGCCCTTAAGCAAACCTCATGTATCTGTCCTATTGTCTGTTCAGTAAACTGTAGTTGAGACTCAACTGTAATATAATTTGCAGCCCCTAGCAATTGATGAATTCCTATATCTATCCCATCCTCAGCATTCTTCCCAGCTCTTGCAAGGGCTGCTTCCTTCCATAGCATTTGATATCACAAGCATTCTGAAGAGTAAAGACAAATTCTCACTAAAGCTTTCCAATCTGTAGGGGTCCAGCTGTCAGACTCTGCTAGAGCCCTTATCATGCTAATTACAAAATGGGAGTCTGGGCCCTAGTCATTGATTGCCTGCTTGAGATCTTTTAGCAACTTAAAAGGCAAAGGCACTGTGAATTCCTTTTGGTTCTAACAGGATAAGACATCTTGCATTCTAAATCTTCTTCTGCAATCCCTCTTCCTACTCTGGAGAGTAAAGGTGCTTTCCTATACTTTGCTTCTTTACATCTATTCTCTGAGCTACTCTTTTCAATCTGGATATCTTGGAGTTCCACTTCCTGAACTTCACCTTCTGTGCTAGCTCTCCTAGTTTGCATTTCTTTGGAGCTAATCTCTCTACCTTCAGGGCTGGCTTGCTTGATTGTTTTACAATCTCTGGCCTATCTTACACTAAATTCCAGCAGGAGAGCAGTTGCTTTTACTATGTCCCCTTCTGACTCAGGCTCATTCTTTTAGCCCTGCCTAAAATCTTCTCATCTGCCTGAAACCCGTTCTCACTGCTTCTCATCTGATTTAAATTTGGGCATCTTAGACGTTGCCTGTTCTGCTTCTTGGCTTTCTCTACCTTTGAAAGCAAGGGAGCTTCCTGGGATTGTTTAATAGCCATGCTTTGGATCTTGCAATCCACTGCCTCTAGTACTGTATCACCTTTAAACCTTCGGAGTCTGCAGTCTCGCGAGAGCATACAGGCTTTGGCAATGAGGTTCTGTTCTAGAATTGGAGGCTTTAGATAACAAACCAATCCCTGCCTTTTCAGTTTTTCCTAAAGTTTCATAACCTAAATCATGCTTATTCACAGACACTTTAGCTTGCTTTTCTAGATTTGAATAGACACAAGACTTCTCACTAGACTGTTCATCCTTATTCTCTTCCTCCTGCAAAAGTTTTAAAACCATCTTAACTTGTACCCACAGAGACCACTTCTCCATAGGGATACTCTCCCCATCTCTGTGCTTCCTTTAAGTTGACAATGACCTCCTCCCAGGTCTCTAAATCAAAAGTTCCTTCCTCTGAGAACCATGAATTATACCTTTTTACTACTTTTAGAAAACATTGTATCTTTTTCTTCGTTACTTTTACACCTTGTCTTTTCAGTAAGTAGAGAGCATGGTACCATAAGTTTCAGGTTTACTTTTACCTTGCTCCCATTATCCTCTTTAAAATTCTAATTCACTATTTCCACTACTTCTCTGTCAATCCCCACACCGGATCCTCACTTCACACAATTTTCAAATTCACTCTACATACCAATGGGGCCATATAATTGTTATATGGGATATAACTCATATTGTCCCACGTTGTGCGCCATTTGTCTGGGGAAGCCCGCCTTGTGCTGGGGCTCCAGCCTCCAGCCCAGTCCTTGAGCCTCCTGCCTGGTCTCCATCCCACCTCCCTTCGTCCACACTGAGCGTGGACCTGGCTGGTAAGATCATGGCCATCCAGGAGGTGAGCATGCTACCATGAATTGTGTCTGACTGCATTATTGTAATGTCTCTTCTATCGCTCATGCTCCCGGTGACTTTAATATAATATTTATATATCTCAACCATACAATTGTGCTTATTGAACCCAAGATTACTGGTGGGGGGCTGGCACCCCAACTCATACCACAGTACATACCATTTGTCTAGTTCTTCAATGCTTCCTCTCCCGCTCACTCCCTCCAACTATCATGACCTCAGCTCTACCTTACAAAGCCGGCTAGACCAGAGCATGTACACTGGTACAGATAAGAACTCTCAACACACAGAATCCAGGACAGATAAACCCTTCAGGAACAGTAATGGAAGTAGTGATAACATGAGGGTAGGGATGAGATAGAGGGAACTGATAGCAATGATTGATGTATTAACACTCACACCCCAGGGGGACAAGCAACAGAAACATTGGTGAAGTGAGACCTTGGACATTGTAAAATATGAAAGTATAATTTATCAAGGTTTCATGAGGGTGGGAGAGTGGGAGAGAAGGGGGAAAAAGGAGCTGATACCAAGGGGTCAAGTATAAAGAAAATGATGATGGTACCGTAGGTACAAATGTGCTTGATACAATTGATGTATGCATTGTTATAAGTGGTGTAAGAGCCCCCGATAAAATGACTCAATTTTTTAAAAGTGTTTAGGTAGATCTTGATGGAGGATAGATTGAGAAACAATAGTTTCAGAATTTGATAATTTTGCTTAATAATCAAACTGAAAACTCACTGCCATTGCATCTTTTGTGACTCACAGCAACCCTGACTTTCAGCAACCCTATTGGACAGGGTAGAGCAGCCCCTGTGAGTTTCTGAGACTGCAACTCTTTACAGGGGTAGAAAGCCCTAACGTTTCTCTCTCAGAGCGGGTGGTGGTTTTGAACTATGTGGGTAGCAGCCAAGTGAAAACCACTATGCCACCAGGGCTCCCTGTGCCACATAGCGGGAGCTGTTGTTTTCCCAAACATTCACTTGGCTATTTCTTTTATAAGAAGCCAAGTAATTTGGCAGCTTATTTCTGTTCCAGTTTTCTTATATAGAAAATGTGGTGACAGTGTGAACCTGTTTGTTGTAGTTTATGTGAACATAATTGAGTGATCTAGACCAAGTGAGCTAGACCAAGTGAGCTGACTGGTCAAAAATCAGACCTGTGGATTGCCAAATTGGTTCTGCTGAGATTGGGGCTTTCCTGGATCCACAGGCTTCCTCCAAGCTGTGTCCGAGAAGCTCTGCATTTTAGAGCTACATTTTATAGTTGAAAGAGAGGCCTAAGGAGGGAGGGAGTCCTTAAGCTCTAAGACCTTAATGCTGTCATTGCTGTCCTCTTTTAGTGTACCTGCAGTTTCCACACTGCAGTGGGAACCATTGAAACAGCTGTTCTCATTCTCTGAGATGGTGTGCCACCCCACTCCATACCACCACCACCTCATCCCTTTCTCTTATTGTAGAGATAATGCCCCTTCCATATGTATCTCAGATATTCAATTAATGAAGAAAGACAAAAGTAGGAGAAATGATTTAGATGAAGGAGACCATAAGCATGAGGCCATAATGGGGTCCAAAGGCTGTGTGGCCATGTCGCTAATTATAGAAATGGATGAAATCTGCCACAAAAATGTGATTGGAGGCAGAGCAATTCATCACTCTCTCAGGCAGGACTACATAAGTGAGAATGGGGCCATTATGGAGACATGGAGACGATCACAGATTAGAAAGGCTTACTGGATTTGTTCTGGGGCCTTCCGACCACTATAACTCATGACCACAAGGTCTTAGACTTTCCCAATTTCCATTGAGGACCTTCCCAGGGAAGTCCCAGAGGGCAGATTGCTCCTCTCTGCTCTGGCTAGTTGTTGTTGCGTGCCATTGAGGACACTTGGACTCGTCGTGACCTCACATACAACCGAATGAAACACTGTAGGGTCGTGCACCATCCTCACAATTGTTCCTGTGCCTGAACCACCGATGAAGCCACTGAGTCCATCCACTTCTTCGAGGACCTCCTCTGTTTCATGGCTTCTCCACTGTACCAAATAGGATGTCCTTCTCCAGGGACTGGTCTCTCCTGACAACATGTCCAAAGTATGTAAGATGGCGTCTTGCCATCCTTGCCTCTAAGCAGCACTCTGGCCTTATTTCTTCTGATACAGATTGGTCAGTCCTTCAGCAGTCCATGGTACTGTCAGTAGTCTTCTGGTGGACCACAATTCGATGCATCTGTTCTTCTACAGCCTTCCTTATTCAGTGTCTAACTTTCACATGCATATGATGCAATGGAAAATAGCATGGCTTAGGTCATGTGCACCTTAGTCCTCAGAGTAACATCATTGTTCTTCAACACTATAAAGAGGTTTTCTGCAGCAGATTTACCCATTACAATACATCTTTTGATCTCCTGACTGCTGTTTCTATGAACATTGATAGTGGATCTAAGCAAGACAAAATCCTTGACAACTGAAGCCCTTTTCTCTGTTTATCACCTATTGGTCCAGTTTTGGGGATTTTGGTCTTCCTTATATTGAATTGTAACCCATATTGAAGGCTGCAATCCTTGATCTTCAGCAAGTAGTTCAATTCCTCCTCATTTTCAGCAAACAAATGGTGTCATATATGCACACAAGCAGGCTCCCAAAAGTTAGTGGAACAAGGAATCAAAAGAGAATGGAATTTTTCAGGGACTTTTTGAAATACCAGTTTGTGTGTGTGTGTGAGAGAGAGAGAGAGAGAGAGAGAGAGAGAGAGAGAGAGAGAGAGAGAGAGAGAGAGGAGATGTGGGCATAAAACAAACATCAAGCAACATAAGGGAGAATGCTGTTGGCTGCTGTTGAACTGATTCCGGTGCGCATGCACAGTGACCTGCTGTGTGCACCATAGTGACCCCTCAGAAGCAGATCATCAAGCCTACCTTTCAACTGAAATTCTGAGAATTCACAATTTTCAGAAGTATGTGGATAACAGTGAAAGCCAAAATTCTATTTGCACAGTCCCCACGTGGATTAAGCTTCCAGTGAATTCCTTCAGACCATTGACCAGGGATGTGAACACTCTTGCCACCAGGCAGAGGGCATTGGAAAGTGGATTACCCCTTAGGCAGCCCATGGTGGGGCTTAGAGACTTGCCTAAGTGTATCCTTGAATCGAGGCTGCCATTCTGGGCTGCACAGTCATGAGTCATGCCCCCAAAGCCTTGGTTGTTTGGCCCTGGACCACTCTTGTAAACTGTCCTGTTTAACACAGGTCCCAATCCTTGTCCTATTCTTGCTTCTGTAGTCCCACCTGGAACTGTGATGTTGGGATCTGCCGCCATGTCCTTTCAAGTCTGTGAATCTCAGATAACCCTTACATATCAATAAGACCTCTTGCTAATAGTTTCCCTCCCCTCATCTCGATGGCATGTGTTTGTCCTGTTTAAGATTTAATAAATTATCTTTGAGATTTGGGATATCCTCTTACCCTAAAACACAAGGCATCTCTGGGTGTATTCCAGCTGCCAACTTTTTAGGTAGTAGTCAAGAAGTTAGCTGTTATGTCACCCAGGAAGCTGGGGAAAGGATGATCACCAGAACAAATCCATTATTCCCTCCACTCGCTTCCTAGCCTTTGAATCTCCACCTTGGAGGCAACTATGGCCTTTCTGTTTCTTTTTGATGATCATGTACGCATGTCCAAGTAAAGCTTACTTTTTACTCTTTTGTATCGCCTATTTCATTAAATATTATATTTTGGAGATTCTTCCAAATGGATTCATACAGAATGACCTCATTCATTTAAGAGTGCATGCTGTTACACAATACAGCTATGATAAAATGCATCTAACCAACCTCTCTTTTTTCTCTGTGTATTTTACCAATTTTCCTGTCAAAATTGACCATATCTGAGTTTGCTTTCAGGGACACCTTAAGTCTAGTACCCCTTGAATCCTAGGGCCTGGAGTCCTCCTCCTCTTCAGAACCAATCTCTGTGCAGGTGTGCTGGTATGTGAACTGTGAACCCTCTCCCTAAAATCAAAAAATAAAACCCAAACTCACTGTCATCAAGTCACTGTTGACTTGCAGTGACCCTCTGAGTTTCTGAAACTCTGTCTATGGTAGTAGAAAAACCAGTCTTTCTCAGAGCTGCTGGTAGTTTTGAACTGCCAACCATGTGGATCACAGCATAACTGTTAGGTTTCTCGGGTGGGAAATACCTCAGTTCTTGGCATCACAGGAGAAAGAATTCATGTCGAAGACTGATTGTTGATCCAAATGGGTTTGTATTAAGGAGAGAAGGTGATAGAGGAGAAGAGAAGAGAAAGAGAGGAGAGAGGGGGAAGGGGGAAAGAAAGGATTGAGAGAGAGAGAGAGAGAGAGAGAGAGAGAGAGAGAGAGAGAAAGAGAGAGAGAGAGAGAGAGACCCCACAGAAAAACAGGGAGGTGGTCTCCAGGTTCGGCCTTTAGTGGCTTCGGCTGGGAGGCGTGGTTGACATTATTGGTTGACCCCATTGGCTGAATTAAGCCCACCTGTCCTGGTTTGCACCCACCTAAGTGCACTGCCTCCCTGCCTCATGTGCCTGAATTTGGAGCCTGCCCAGTAGACACCCTGGTCCCAGCTCTAGCTACCTAACATAAAACTACACCATAACACTACTCCCTCCTAAACAGCATAGCTAAAAATATGAGTTGAGCAGAGAAATTGGTTCTTAAAAGAATGCCTTCGCTTACAACCGATTGTCATTTTAAATTTCACTTGATGGTGTAGAGAGAACCAAGAGATCATTCCATCCCTCAGATTACTTGTAAACTACTGCAGAAACCTCAGGAAAGCCAGCAATTGCCTGCAAGACTGAGGTAAGAATCTCAAGGTTGACTCCCAAAACCATACGCATTGCTATAGAGTTGATTCTGACCCATAGCAACCTTACACAGGACAGGGTAGAACTACCTCTGAGTTTCCAAGTCTGAAACTCTCTATTTTTGTAAATCATTTTATTGGGGGCTCTTACAGGTCTTATAACAATCCATACATCAATTTTGTCAAGCACATTTGTACATATGTTGCAATCATCATTTTCTTTGTATGTGAGCCCTTGGTATCAACTCCTTTTATTTCCCTCCCTCCCAACCCTCCCTACCTCATGAACACTTGATAAATTATTAATTATTATTTTTCATATTGTACAGAATCCGCTGTCTCCATTCACCCAAGTTCTTGTTGTTCATGCCCCCCAGTCACCCCCTGGGGAGCGGCGTGGTTATACAGTGATCATTGCAGTCAGTTCCCCCTTTCACACCCCACCTCTCCCCCACCCTCATGGTATCACTACTCCCATTACTGTTCCTAGGGGGTTTATCTGTCCTGAATTCTGTGTGTCCAGAGCTCTTATCTGCACCAGTGTACATGCTTTGGTCTAGCCGGATTTGTAAGGTAGAACTGGAGTCATGATAGTGGGGTGAGGGCTGGGAGAGTCTGTAACTCTTTATAGGAGTAGAAAGCTTCACAGGAAAGTGAATTTGAGGCTGAGACCTTGGGAAAAGTTTGGTCAAGATAAACAGATGTGGAGTGGTGTAGGGAAGGAAAGATTAAAAATAACCTGGTCCAGGATCCTCACAAATTTTAAGTTCATTTGACGCTCCCTAGGGAGGAAGGAGGAAGAGCTATCAGCAGGCAGGCTGTGTCATGCCTACAGCCTCTACAAAAATGCTTCCTGACTCTTCTCAGAAATTCTGCCAGGTGCTACCAGCCTCCTGAGTCTGAGAATGGTTCCTCTATGTTCTTATGAAGCTGAGGAAGGTTGGCACAAAAATATTTGGGAATCCAAGGAGCATGGTGAGGTCATTTCAGGGGGTCATGAGGAATGACTAGTAGGGATTTCAGCCAAATTAAAGGGCTTAGCAATTTGAATACCAGCTGACTCTGACCTTGATCAAGCCTCTTTACCTTTCTGGGTCAATTAAAAAAATTATTTTTTACCAGGTTTCTACTATATGTCAGATATGGAGAAGCAGTAGACAAACCAATAGAAGCTAGGAAATTTGATCCCACCTGTACAGATGTTGCTTCTAAAGACAGCATTCTTTATGTATGAGTTTGCCAGTAGTAATAATTGTCGTTAATCGTGCACTCTTGCCTGAAGAAAAATCCAAGAATCTGTGTCTTTGTACCTCCCTTTTGACAACCTCAAGGAACCCAGTGGTGCTGTGAGGAAGGCATTGGCCTGCTAACCCAAATACTGGCAGTTCAAACCCACCTGATGCTCCAAAGAAGATGAGACTGTCTGTTCCCCTGAAGATATATCCTTTTGGAAACCCCACAGAGCAACTCTACTCTGTCCTATGAGAGTCAGAATAGACTAGTGAGGACAGTAGATGTGGTTTGGGTTTGGTTTCAACACCTCCTCCCTGATCTACCTCATTACATCACAGTGCCTTAATCAGCTCCCCAAGCTGGTTTGTTTTTATGGCAGATTTTCTTTCTCTCCCCAAGTGCCTGATTGTGGGAAACAGAGGGATTTCTCCCAAGCTGTCTACCCCAAATATATTCCAAACTCAGCTGCTTGCAAATGACTATGCACTTGGAGGTCATCAGGAATAGATCAGGGGTCATTCTCCCTAAGAGTTATCAGCTATCTAGTGCAAGCAGACACCACTGCTTATCCCACAACAAGTAGGATTCACTCCCTTCTGATAAGGATAGTAGTTGTCTGTTTCCTTGTAGGAGACACCAGAGAGGTCAAACCCATCCAAAGATGACCAAGGTTAGGCTGCCATCCTAAAACTAGAATCAGCCCATCTTGTCACATGTATACCCCCCAATCTCTACTCTTGCTATTGCATTTCCATAGACCATCCCCTCTCATTACTGTATCACCTATAGCACATCCCCTTCCTGTGACATGGGTCCTCACCTGTCATTAGGGGGCTTGCATGCCCCCAGAGTTCTGTCTTGGTTAACTTCACTCATTCCCTCTATGCTGGCTTTAGGGGAAGTTAATGGGAGGGCTAGGCCCCCCTGAATGCCCTAAGGAAATGACCCGGCATCCACAGTTAACAAACCTTTTTCCTTCCATTTCTAATTCCATGTGGGGGCGCTGTTTCTCCACAACAGCAGTCCAGAAGACTGCTTGATTTATAGGGTGGTCAAACTTCTCAAGTACTCTTTCCTGATAGGTATAAATTTTTACTCTAGAAATGCAAGGAAGGGAAAATTGGCTTAAGCGATCCTACATTTTTACAAACCATGGTATATCAGAACTCATTACTGCCTTAATTTCTTCTTCACAATCCTGACCAATAACTCCAGCAACACATTGAGAATTTATGTTGGACTTTCTTTTTTTTTTTTTTTTTTGGACTTTCTTAATAAACATCCTATAGTTCTTTTAGGTAGTGGACCCCAATTACTGCTCTTCATTTCTGATTCAATCACAGTTTTGGGTTTTTTCTTACAACTCTTATCAACTCCAGTATCAATTTTAATTTCTTGAGTACTAAGGTTAAATCTTCCTGATAGAAACTGTATTAATCTTTCAATAAGAGGTCCCTGCTTTTGAGGATCAAGCTCCTGTGAAGGCTTCTGAGCCATCTCTTGGTTATTCAAACCAACTGCAGTGAGAACAGAGACTAGGTTTTTGCCTCTTTGGCTAGGTCTGTTCTCCTGCTGTGAGGCTGCTAGATAAAGGCGATTTCTCTCAAAGATCTTCTTTGCTCCAGTAGGCAGACACCTTGCCTACCACGCTCTGCTATGAGGGCTCTGCATCAAGCTTCTTCCACTATTTTCCCGCCGGGAAGTCTTTGCTAATGGCGACCCTTCACTGTTGATTTTTGAACGACATTGGCTCGCCCAATGAGTTCCCTTCCTACAATGGAGGCAGAGTTCAGGTTCGTTTAAACCCGATCTCCATGGTCCTGGCCCATGCTCTGACATTGGCCGCAGCCTGCTCTGCCTACACTCTTTTGAAGATGACTTGTCTTCCCACAACTAAAGCACTTTCTTCCAGGTCTGATATAGTTTGCCAATGAAGCTGCCATGAGGTCTGCCTTGTATTCCTCTGCCTCTACATTCCTGCATATCCTAAAATAACCCAGCAAAGTGCCCTGTTCGCTGTAGGGATGCAAGGCATTTTTACAGTGCTTATTAGAGAAATCATAAGATAGCTTGTGCACTAGGTCTCTTACTGCCTGAACATTCTTCACACATTTGGAAATAGCATCTTCCAGTCGGGACACAAAGTCAGCGTAACGCTCATCATTCTGTTGTCTTATAGCCCTGTAACGCGGCGTTCTCTCTTCTGATGGAATTATCTTTTCCCAGGCCCTTAAGCAAACCTCATGTATCTGTCCTATTGTCTGTTCAGTAAACTGTAGTTGAGACTCAACTGTAATATAATTTGCAGCCCCTAGCAATTGATGAATTCCTATATCTATCCCATCCTCAGCATTCTTCCCAGCTCTTGCAAGGGCTGCTTCCTTCCATAGCATTTGATATCACAAGCATTCTGAAGAGTAAAGACAAATTCTCACTAAAGCTTTCCAATCTGTAGGGGTCCAGCTGTCAGACTCTGCTAGAGCCCTTATCATGCTAATTACAAAATGGGAGTCTGGGCCCTAGTCATTGATTGCCTGCTTGAGATCTTTTAGCAACTTAAAAGGCAAAGGCACTGTGAATTCCTTTTGGTTCTAACAGGATAAGACATCTTGCATTCTAAATCTTCTTCTGCAATCCCTCTTCCTACTCTGGAGAGTAAAGGTGCTTTCCTATACTTTGCTTCTTTACATCTATTCTCTGAGCTACTCTTTTCAATCTGGATATCTTGGAGTTCCACTTCCTGAACTTCACCTTCTGTGCTAGCTCTCCTAGTTTGCATTTCTTTGGAGCTAATCTCTCTACCTTCAGGGCTGGCTTGCTTGATTGTTTTACAATCTCTGGCCTATCTTACACTAAATTCCAGCAGGAGAGCAGTTGCTTTTACTATGTCCCCTTCTGACTCAGGCTCATTCTTTTAGCTCTGCCTAAAATCTTCTCATCTGCCTGAAACCCGTTCTCACTGCTTCTCATCTGATTTAAATTTGGGCATCTTAGACGTTGCCTGTTCTGCTTCTTGGCTTTCTCTACCTTTGAAAGCAAGGGAGCTTCCTGGGATTGTTTAATAGCCATGCTTTGGATCTTGCAATCCACTGCCTCTAGTACTGTATCACCTTTAAACCTTCGGAGTCTGCAGTCTCGCGAGAGCATACAGGCTTTGGCAATGAGGTTCTGTTCTAGAATTGGAGGCTTTAGATAACAAACCAATCCCTGCCTTTTCAGTTTTTCCTAAAGTTTCATAACCTAAATCATGCTTATTCACAGACACTTTAGCTTGCTTTTCTAGATTTGAATAGACACAAGACTTCTCACTAGACTGTTCATCCTTATTCTCTTCCTCCTGCAAAAGTTTTAAAACCATCTTAACTTGTACCCACAGAGACCACTTCTCCATAGGGATACTCTCCCCATCTCTGTGCTTCCTTTAAGTTGACAATGACCTCCTCCCAGGTCTCTAAATCAAAAGTTCCTTCCTCTGAGAACCATGAATTATACCTTTTTACTACTTTTAGAAAACATTGTATCTTTTTCTTCGTTACTTTTACACCTTGTCTTTTCAGTAAGTAGAGAGCATGGTACCATAAGTTTCAGGTTTACTTTTACCTTGCTCCCATTATCCTCTTTAAAATTCTAATTCACTATTTCCACTACTTCTCTGTCAATCCCCACACCGGATCCTCACTTCACACAATTTTCAAATTCACTCTACATACCAATGGGGCCATATAATTGTTATATGGGATATAACTCATATTGTCCCATGTTGTGCGCCATTTGTCTGGGGAAGCCCGCCTTGTGCTGGGGCTCCAGCCTCCAGCCCAGTCCTTGAGCCTCCTGCCTGGTCTCCATCCCACCTCCCTTCGTCCACACTGAGCGTGGACCTGGCTGGTAAGATCATGGCCATCCAGGAGGTGAGCATGCTACCATGAATTGTGTCTGACTGCATTATTGTAATGTCTCTTCTATCGCTCATGCTCCCGGTGACTTTAATATAATATTTATATATCTCAACCATACAATTGTGCTTATTGAACCCAAGATTACTGGTGGGGGGCTGGCACCCCAACTCATACCACAGTACATACCATTTGTCTAGTTCTTCAATGCTTCCTCTCCCGCTCACTCCCTCCAACTATCATGACCTCAGCTCTACCTTACAAAGCCGGCTAGACCAGAGCATGTACACTGGTACAGATAAGAACTCTCAACACACAGAATCCAGGACAGATAAACCCTTCAGGAACAGTAATGGAAGTAGTGATAACATGAGGGTAGGGATGAGATAGAGGGAACTGATAGCAATGATTGATGTATTAACACTCACACCCCAGGGGGACAAGCAACAGAAACATTGGTGAAGTGAGACCTTGGACATTGTAAAATATGAAAGTATAATTTATCAAGGTTTCATGAGGGTGGGAGAGTGGGAGAGAAGGGGGAAAAAGGAGCTGATACCAAGGGGTCAAGTATAAAGAAAATGATGATGGTACCGTAGGTACAAATGTGCTTGATACAATTGATGTATGCATTGTTATAAGTGGTGTAAGAGCCCCCGATAAAATGACTCAATTTTTTAAAAGTGTTTAGGTAGATCTTGATGGAGGATAGATTGAGAAACAATAGTTTCAGAATTTGATAATTTTGCTTAATAATCAAACTGAAAACTCACTGCCATTGCATCTTTTGTGACTCACAGCAACCCTGACTTTCAGCAACCCTATTGGACAGGGTAGAGCAGCCCCTGTGAGTTTCTGAGACTGCAACTCTTTACAGGGGTAGAAAGCCCTAACGTTTCTCTCTCAGAGCGGGTGGTGGTTTTGAACTATGTGGGTAGCAGCCAAGTGAAAACCACTATGCCACCAGGGCTCCCTGTGCCACATAGCGGGAGCTGTTGTTTTCCCAAACATTCACTTGGCTATTTCTTTTATAAGAAGCCAAGTAATTTGGCAGCTTATTTCTGTTCCAGTTTTCTTATATAGAAAATGTGGTGACAGTGTGAACCTGTTTGTTGTAGTTTATGTGAACATAATTGAGTGATCTAGACCAAGTGAGCTAGACCAAGTGAGCTGACTGGTCAAAAATCAGACCTGTGGATTGCCAAATTGGTTCTGCTGAGATTGGGGCTTTCCTGGATCCACAGGCTTCCTCCAAGCTGTGTCCGAGAAGCTCTGCATTTTAGAGCTACATTTTATAGTTGAAAGAGAGGCCTAAGGAGGGAGGGAGTCCTTAAGCTCTAAGACCTTAATGCTGTCATTGCTGTCCTCTTTTAGTGTACCTGCAGTTTCCACACTGCAGTGGGAACCATTGAAACAGCTGTTCTCATTCTCTGAGATGGTGTGCCACCCCACTCCATACCACCACCACCTCATCCCTTTCTCTTATTGTAGAGATAATGCCCCTTCCATATGTATCTCAGATATTCAATTAATGAAGAAAGACAAAAGTAGGAGAAATGATTTAGATGAAGGAGACCATAAGCATGAGGCCATAATGGGGTCCAAAGGCTGTGTGGCCATGTCGCTAATTATAGAAATGGATGAAATCTGCCACAAAAATGTGATTGGAGGCAGAGCAATTCATCACTCTCTCAGGCAGGACTACATAAGTGAGAATGGGGCCATTATGGAGACATGGAGACGATCACAGATTAGAAAGGCTTACTGGATTTGTTCTGGGGCCTTCCGACCACTATAACTCATGACCACAAGGTCTTAGACTTTCCCAATTTCCATTGAGGACCTTCCCAGGGAAGTCCCAGAGGGCAGATTGCTCCTCTCTGCTCTGGCTAGTTGTTGTTGCGTGCCATTGAGGACACTTGGACTCGTCGTGACCTCACATACAACCGAATGAAACACTGTAGGGTCGTGCACCATCCTCACAATTGTTCCTGTGCCTGAACCACCGATGAAGCCACTGAGTCCATCCACTTCTTCGAGGACCTCCTCTGTTTCATGGCTTCTCCACTGTACCAAATAGGATGTCCTTCTCCAGGGACTGGTCTCTCCTGACAACATGTCCAAAGTATGTAAGATGGCGTCTTGCCATCCTTGCCTCTAAGCAGCACTCTGGCCTTATTTCTTCTGATACAGATTGGTCAGTCCTTCAGCAGTCCATGGTACTGTCAGTAGTCTTCTGGTGGACCACAATTCGATGCATCTGTTCTTCTACAGCCTTCCTTATTCAGTGTCTAACTTTCACATGCATATGATGCAATGGAAAATAGCATGGCTTAGGTCATGTGCACCTTAGTCCTCAGAGTAACATCATTGTTCTTCAACACTATAAAGAGGTTTTCTGCAGCAGATTTACCCATTACAATACATCTTTTGATCTCCTGACTGCTGTTTCTATGAACATTGATAGTGGATCTAAGCAAGACAAAATCCTTGACAACTGAAGCCCTTTTCTCTGTTTATCACCTATTGGTCCAGTTTTGGGGATTTTGGTCTTCCTTATATTGAATTGTAACCCATATTGAAGGCTGCAATCCTTGATCTTCAGCAAGTAGTTCAATTCCTCCTCATTTTCAGCAAACAAATGGTGTCATATATGCACACAAGCAGGCTCCCAAAAGTTAGTGGAACAAGGAATCAAAAGAGAATGGAATTTTTCAGGGACTTTTTGAAATACCAGTTTGTGTGTGTGTGTGAGAGAGAGAGAGAGAGAGAGAGAGAGAGAGAGAGAGAGAGAGAGAGAGAGAGAGAGAGAGAGGAGATGTGGGCATAAAACAAACATCAAGCAACATAAGGGAGAATGCTGTTGGCTGCTGTTGAACTGATTCCGGTGCGCATGCACAGTGACCTGCTGTGTGCACCATAGTGACCCCTCAGAAGCAGATCATCAAGCCTACCTTTCAACTGAAATTCTGAGAATTCACAATTTTCAGAAGTATGTGGATAACAGTGAAAGCCAAAATTCTATTTGCACAGTCCCCACGTGGATTAAGCTTCCAGTGAATTCCTTCAGACCATTGACCAGGGATGTGAACACTCTTGCCACCAGGCAGAGGGCATTGGAAAGTGGATTACCCCTTAGGCAGCCCATGGTGGGGCTTAGAGACTTGCCTAAGTGTATCCTTGAATCGAGGCTGCCATTCTGGGCTGCACAGTCATGAGTCATGCCCCCAAAGCCTTGGTTGTTTGGCCCTGGACCACTCTTGTAAACTGTCCTGTTTAACACAGGTCCCAATCCTTGTCCTATTCTTGCTTCTGTAGTCCCACCTGGAACTGTGATGTTGGGATCTGCCGCCATGTCCTTTCAAGTCTGTGAATCTCAGATAACCCTTACATATCAATAAGACCTCTTGCTAATAGTTTCCCTCCCCTCATCTCGATGGCATGTGTTTGTCCTGTTTAAGATTTAATAAATTATCTTTGAGATTTGGGATATCCTCTTACCCTAAAACACAAGGCATCTCTGGGTGTATTCCAGCTGCCAACTTTTTAGGTAGTAGTCAAGAAGTTAGCTGTTATGTCACCCAGGAAGCTGGGGAAAGGATGATCACCAGAACAAATCCATTATTCCCTCCACTCGCTTCCTAGCCTTTGAATCTCCACCTTGGAGGCAACTATGGCCTTTCTGTTTCTTTTTGATGATCATGTACGCATGTCCAAGTAAAGCTTACTTTTTACTCTTTTGTATCGCCTATTTCATTAAATATTATATTTTGGAGATTCTTCCAAATGGATTCATACAGAATGACCTCATTCATTTAAGAGTGCATGCTGTTACACAATACAGCTATGATAAAATGCATCTAACCAACCTCTCTTTTTTCTCTGTGTATTTTACCAATTTTCCTGTCAAAATTGACCATATCTGAGTTTGCTTTCAGGGACACCTTAAGTCTAGTACCCCTTGAATCCTAGGGCCTGGAGTCCTCCTCCTCTTCAGAACCAATCTCTGTGCAGGTGTGCTGGTATGTGAACTGTGAACCCTCTCCCTAAAATCAAAAAATAAAACCCAAACTCACTGTCATCAAGTCACTGTTGACTTGCAGTGACCCTCTGAGTTTCTGAAACTCTGTCTATGGTAGTAGAAAAACCAGTCTTTCTCAGAGCTGCTGGTAGTTTTGAACTGCCAACCATGTGGATCACAGCATAACTGTTAGGTTTCTCGGGTGGGAAATACCTCAGTTCTTGGCATCACAGGAGAAAGAATTCATGTCGAAGACTGATTGTTGATCCAAATGGGTTTGTATTAAGGAGAGAAGGTGATAGAGGAGAAGAGAAGAGAAAGAGAGGAGAGAGGGGGAAGGGGGAAAGAAAGGATTGAGAGAGAGAGAGAGAGAGAGAGAGAAAGAGAGAGAGAGAAAGAGAGAGAGAGAGAGAGAGACCCCACAGAAAAACAGGGAGGTGGTCTCCAGGTTCGGCCTTTAGTGGCTTCGGCTGGGAGGCGTGGTTGACATTATTGGTTGACCCCATTGGCTGAATTAAGCCCACCTGTCCTGGTTTGCACCCACCTAAGTGCACTGCCTCCCTGCCTCATGTGCCTGAATTTGGAGCCTGCCCAGTAGACACCCTGGTCCCAGCTCTAGCTACCTAACATAAAACTACACCATAACACTACTCCCTCCTAAACAGCATAGCTAAAAATATGAGTTGAGCAGAGAAATTGGTTCTTAAAAGAATGCCTTCGCTTACAACCGATTGTCATTTTAAATTTCACTTGATGGTGTAGAGAGAACCAAGAGATCATTCCATCCCTCAGATTACTTGTAAACTACTGCAGAAACCTCAGGAAAGCCAGCAATTGCCTGCAAGACTGAGGTAAGAATCTCAAGGTTGACTCCCAAAACCATACGCATTGCTATAGAGTTGATTCTGACCCATAGCAACCTTACACAGGACAGGGTAGAACTACCTCTGAGTTTCCAAGTCTGAAACTCTCTATTTTTGTAAATCATTTTATTGGGGGCTCTTACAGGTCTTATAACAATCCATACATCAATTTTGTCAAGCACATTTGTACATATGTTGCAATCATCATTTTCTTTGTATGTGAGCCCTTGGTATCAACTCCTTTTATTTCCCTCCCTCCCAACCCTCCCTACCTCATGAACACTTGATAAATTATTAATTATTATTTTTCATATTGTACAGAATCCGCTGTCTCCATTCACCCAAGTTCTTGTTGTTCATGCCCCCCAGTCACCCCCTGGGGAGCGGCGTGGTTATACAGTGATCATTGCAGTCAGTTCCCCCTTTCACACCCCACCTCTCCCCCACCCTCATGGTATCACTACTCCCATTACTGTTCCTAGGGGGTTTATCTGTCCTGAATTCTGTGTGTCCAGAGCTCTTATCTGCACCAGTGTACATGCTTTGGTCTAGCCGGATTTGTAAGGTAGAACTGGAGTCATGATAGTGGGGTGAGGGCTGGGAGAGTCTGTAACTCTTTATAGGAGTAGAAAGCTTCACAGGAAAGTGAATTTGAGGCTGAGACCTTGGGAAAAGTTTGGTCAAGATAAACAGATGTGGAGTGGTGTAGGGAAGGAAAGATTAAAAATAACCTGGTCCAGGATCCTCACAAATTTTAAGTTCATTTGACGCTCCCTAGGGAGGAAGGAGGAAGAGCTATCAGCAGGCAGGCTGTGTCATGCCTACAGCCTCTACAAAAATGCTTCCTGACTCTTCTCAGAAATTCTGCCAGGTGCTACCAGCCTCCTGAGTCTGAGAATGGTTCCTCTATGTTCTTATGAAGCTGAGGAAGGTTGGCACAAAAATATTTGGGAATCCAAGGAGCATGGTGAGGTCATTTCAGGGGGTCATGAGGAATGACTAGTAGGGATTTCAGCCAAATTAAAGGGCTTAGCAATTTGAATACCAGCTGACTCTGACCTTGATCAAGCCTCTTTACCTTTCTGGGTCAATTAAAAAAATTATTTTTTACCAGGTTTCTACTATATGTCAGATATGGGGAAGCAGTAGACAAACCAATAGAAGCTAGGAAATTTGATCCCACCTGTACAGATGTTGCTTCTAAAGACAGCATTCTTTATGTATGAGTTTGCCAGTAGTAATAATTGTCGTTAATCGTGCACTCTTGCCTGAAGAAAAATCCAAGAATCTGTGTCTTTGTACCTCCCTTTTGACACCCTCAAGGAACCCAGTGGTGCTGTGAGGAAGGCATTGGCCTGCTAACCCAAATACTGGCAGTTCAAACCCACCTGATGCTCCAAAGAAGATGAGACTGTCTGTTCCCCTGAAGATATATCCTTTTGGAAACCCCACAGAGCAACTCTACTCTGTCCTATGAGAGTCAGAATAGACTAGTGAGGACAGTAGATGTGGTTTGGGTTTGGTTTCAACACCTCCTCCCTGATCTACCTCATTACATCACAGTGCCTTAATCAGCTCCCCAAGCTGGTTTGTTTTTATGGCAGATTTTCTTTCTCTCCCCAAGTGCCTGATTGTGGGAAACAGAGGGATTTCTCCCAAGCTGTCTACCCCAAATATATTCCAAACTCAGCTGCTTGCAAATGACTATGCACTTGGAGGTCATCAGGAATAGATCAGGGGTCATTCTCCCTAAGAGTTATCAGCTATCTAGTGCAAGCAGACACCACTGCTTATCCCACAACAAGTAGGATTCACTCCCTTCTGATAAGGATAGTAGTTGTCTGTTTCCTTGTAGGAGACACCAGAGAGGTCAAACCCATCCAAAGATGACCAAGGTTAGGCTGCCATCCTAAAACTAGAATCAGCCCATCTTGTCACATGTATACCCCCCAATCTCTACTCTTGCTATTGCATTTCCATAGACCATCCCCTCTCATTACTGTATCACCTATAGCACATCCCCTTCCTGTGACATGGGTCCTCACCTGTCATTAGGGGGCTTGCATGCCCCCAGAGTTCTGTCTTGGTTAACTTCACTCATTCCCTCTATGCTGGCTTTAGGGGAAGTTAATGGGAGGGCTAGGCCCCCCTGAATGCCCTAAGGAAATGACCCGGCATCCACAGTTAACAAACCTTTTTCCTTCCATTTCTAATTCCATGTGGGGGCGCTGTTTCTCCACAACAGCAGTCCAGAAGACTGCTTGATTTATAGGGTGGTCAAACTTCTCAAGTACTCTTTCCTGATAGGTATAAATTTTTACTCTAGAAATGCAAGGAAGGGAAAATTGGCTTAAGCGATCCTACATTTTTACAAACCATGGTATATCAGAACTCATTACTGCCTTAATTTCTTCTTCACAATCCTGACCAATAACTCCAGCAACACATTGAGAATTTATGTTGGACTTTCTTTTTTTTTTTTTTTTTTGGACTTTCTTAATAAACATCCTATAGTTCTTTTAGGTAGTGGACCCCAATTACTGCTCTTCATTTCTGATTCAATCACAGTTTTGGGTTTTTTCTTACAACTCTTATCAACTCCAGTATCAATTTTAATTTCTTGAGTACTAAGGTTAAATCTTCCTGATAGAAACTGTATTAATCTTTCAATAAGAGGTCCCTGCTTTTGAGGATCAAGCTCCTGTGAAGGCTTCTGAGCCATCTCTTGGTTATTCAAACCAACTGCAGTGAGAACAGAGACTAGGTTTTTGCCTCTTTGGCTAGGTCTGTTCTCCTGCTGTGAGGCTGCTAGATAAAGGCGATTTCTCTCAAAGATCTTCTTTGCTCCAGTAGGCAGACACCTTGCCTACCACGCTCTGCTATGAGGGCTCTGCATCAAGCTTCTTCCACTATTTTCCCGCCGGGAAGTCTTTGCTAATGGCGACCCTTCACTGTTGATTTTTGAACGACATTGGCTCGCCCAATGAGTTCCCTTCCTACAATGGAGGCAGAGTTCAGGTTCGTTTAAACCCGATCTCCATGGTCCTGGCCCATGCTCTGACATTGGCCGCAGCCTGCTCTGCCTACACTCTTTTGAAGATGACTTGTCTTCCCACAACTAAAGCACTTTCTTCCAGGTCTGATATAGTTTGCCAATGAAGCTGCCATGAAGTCTGCCTTGTATTCCTCTGCCTCTACATTCCTGCATATCCTAAAATAACCCAGCAAAGTGCCCTGTTCGCTGTAGGGATGCAAGGCATTTTTACAGTGCTTATTAGAGAAATCATAAGATAGCTTGTGCACTAGGTCCCTTACTGCCTGAACATTCTTCACACATTTGGAAATAGCATCTTCCAGTCGGGACACAAAGTCAGCGTAACGCTCATCATTCTGTTGTCTTATAGCCCTGTAACGCGGCGTTCTCTCTTCTGATGGAATTATCTTTTCCCAGGCCCTTAAGCAAACCTCATGTATCTGTCCTATTGTCTGTTCAGTAAACTGTAGTTGAGACTCAACTGTAATATAATTTGCAGCCCCTAGCAATTGATGAATTCCTATATCTATCCCATCCTCAGCATTCTTCCCAGCTCTTGCAAGGGCTGCTTCCTTCCATAGCATTTGATATCACAAGCATTCTGAAGAGTAAAGACAAATTCTCACTAAAGCTTTCCAATCTGTAGGGGTCCAGCTGTCAGACTCTGCTAGAGCCCTTATCATGCTAATTACAAAATGGGAGTCTGGGCCCTAGTCATTGATTGCCTGCTTGAGATCTTTTAGCAACTTAAAAGGCAAAGGCACTGTGAATTCCTTTTGGTTCTAACAGGATAAGACATCTTGCATTCTAAATCTTCTTCTGCAATCCCTCTTCCTACTCTGGAGAGTAAAGGTGCTTTCCTATACTTTGCTTCTTTACATCTATTCTCTGAGCTACTCTTTTCAATCTGGATATCTTGGAGTTCCACTTCCTGAACTTCACCTTCTGTGCTAGCTCTCCTAGTTTGCATTTCTTTGGAGCTAATCTCTCTACCTTCAGGGCTGGCTTGCTTGATTGTTTTACAATCTCTGGCCTATCTTACACTAAATTCCAGCAGGAGAGCAGTTGCTTTTACTATGTCCCCTTCTGACTCAGGCTCATTCTTTTAGCCCTGCCTAAAATCTTCTCATCTGCCTGAAACCCGTTCTCACTGCTTCTCATCTGATTTAAATTTGGGCATCTTAGACGTTGCCTGTTCTGCTTCTTGGCTTTCTCTACCTTTGAAAGCAAGGGAGCTTCCTGGGATTGTTTAATAGCCATGCTTTGGATCTTGCAATCCACTGCCTCTAGTACTGTATCACCTTTAAACCTTCGGAGTCTGCAGTCTCGCGAGAGCATACAGGCTTTGGCAATGAGGTTCTGTTCTAGAATTGGAGGCTTTAGATAACAAACCAATCCCTGCCTTTTCAGTTTTTCCTAAAGTTTCATAACCTAAATCATGCTTATTCACAGACACTTTAGCTTGCTTTTCTAGATTTGAATAGACACAAGACTTCTCACTAGACTGTTCATCCTTATTCTCTTCCTCCTGCAAAAGTTTTAAAACCATCTTAACTTGTACCCACAGAGACCACTTCTCCATAGGGATACTCTCCCCATCTCTGTGCTTCCTTTAAGTTGACAATGACCTCCTCCCAGGTCTCTAAATCAAAAGTTCCTTCCTCTGAGAACCATGAATTATACCTTTTTACTACTTTTAGAAAACATTGTATCTTTTTCTTCGTTACTTTTACACCTTGTCTTTTCAGTAAGTAGAGAGCATGGTACCATAAGTTTCAGGTTTACTTTTACCTTGCTCCCATTATCCTCTTTAAAATTCTAATTCACTATTTCCACTACTTCTCTGTCAATCCCCACACCGGATCCTCACTTCACACAATTTTCAAATTCACTCTACATACCAATGGGGCCATATAATTGTTATATGGGATATAACTCATATTGTCCCATGTTGTGCGCCATTTGTCTGGGGAAGCCCGCCTTGTGCTGGGGCTCCAGCCTCCAGCCCAGTCCTTGAGCCTCCTGCCTGGTCTCCATCCCACCTCCCTTCGTCCACACTGAGCGTGGACCTGGCTGGTAAGATCATGGCCATCCAGGAGGTGAGCATGCTACCATGAATTGTGTCTGACTGCATTATTGTAATGTCTCTTCTATCGCTCATGCTCCCGGTGACTTTAATATAATATTTATATATCTCAACCATACAATTGTGCTTATTGAACCCAAGATTACTGGTGGGGGGCTGGCACCCCAACTCATACCACAGTACATACCATTTGTCTAGTTCTTCAATGCTTCCTCTCCCGCTCACTCCCTCCAACTATCATGACCTCAGCTCTACCTTACAAAGCCGGCTAGACCAGAGCATGTACACTGGTACAGATAAGAACTCTCAACACACAGAATCCAGGACAGATAAACCCTTCAGGAACAGTAATGGAAGTAGTGATAACATGAGGGTAGGGATGAGATAGAGGGAACTGATAGCAATGATTGATGTATTAACACTCACACCCCAGGGGGACAAGCAACAGAAACATTGGTGAAGTGAGACCTTGGACATTGTAAAATATGAAAGTATAATTTATCAAGGTTTCATGAGGGTGGGAGAGTGGGAGAGAAGGGGGAAAAAGGAGCTGATACCAAGGGGTCAAGTATAAAGAAAATGATGATGGTACCGTAGGTACAAATGTGCTTGATACAATTGATGTATGCATTGTTATAAGTGGTGTAAGAGCCCCCGATAAAATGACTCAATTTTTTAAAAGTGTTTAGGTAGATCTTGATGGAGGATAGATTGAGAAACAATAGTTTCAGAATTTGATAATTTTGCTTAATAATCAAACTGAAAACTCACTGCCATTGCATCTTTTGTGACTCACAGCAACCCTGACTTTCAGCAACCCTATTGGACAGGGTAGAGCAGCCCCTGTGAGTTTCTGAGACTGCAACTCTTTACAGGGGTAGAAAGCCCTAACGTTTCTCTCTCAGAGCGGGTGGTGGTTTTGAACTATGTGGGTAGCAGCCAAGTGAAAACCACTATGCCACCAGGGCTCCCTGTGCCACATAGCGGGAGCTGTTGTTTTCCCAAACATTCACTTGGCTATTTCTTTTATAAGAAGCCAAGTAATTTGGCAGCTTATTTCTGTTCCAGTTTTCTTATATAGAAAATGTGGTGACAGTGTGAACCTGTTTGTTGTAGTTTATGTGAACATAATTGAGTGATCTAGACCAAGTGAGCTAGACCAAGTGAGCTGACTGGTCAAAAATCAGACCTGTGGATTGCCAAATTGGTTCTGCTGAGATTGGGGCTTTCCTGGATCCACAGGCTTCCTCCAAGCTGTGTCCGAGAAGCTCTGCATTTTAGAGCTACATTTTATAGTTGAAAGAGAGGCCTAAGGAGGGAGGGAGTCCTTAAGCTCTAAGACCTTAATGCTGTCATTGCTGTCCTCTTTTAGTGTACCTGCAGTTTCCACACTGCAGTGGGAACCATTGAAACAGCTGTTCTCATTCTCTGAGATGGTGTGCCACCCCACTCCATACCACCACCACCTCATCCCTTTCTCTTATTGTAGAGATAATGCCCCTTCCATATGTATCTCAGATATTCAATTAATGAAGAAAGACAAAAGTAGGAGAAATGATTTAGATGAAGGAGACCATAAGCATGAGGCCATAATGGGGTCCAAAGGCTGTGTGGCCATGTCGCTAATTATAGAAATGGATGAAATCTGCCACAAAAATGTGATTGGAGGCAGAGCAATTCATCACTCTCTCAGGCAGGACTACATAAGTGAGAATGGGGCCATTATGGAGACATGGAGACGATCACAGATTAGAAAGGCTTACTGGATTTGTTCTGGGGCCTTCCGACCACTATAACTCATGACCACAAGGTCTTAGACTTTCCCAATTTCCATTGAGGACCTTCCCAGGGAAGTCCCAGAGGGCAGATTGCTCCTCTCTGCTCTGGCTAGTTGTTGTTGCGTGCCATTGAGGACACTTGGACTCGTCGTGACCTCACATACAACCGAATGAAACACTGTAGGGTCGTGCACCATCCTCACAATTGTTCCTGTGCCTGAACCACCGATGAAGCCACTGAGTCCATCCACTTCTTCGAGGACCTCCTCTGTTTCATGGCTTCTCCACTGTACCAAATAGGATGTCCTTCTCCAGGGACTGGTCTCTCCTGACAACATGTCCAAAGTATGTAAGATGGCGTCTTGCCATCCTTGCCTCTAAGCAGCACTCTGGCCTTATTTCTTCTGATACAGATTGGTCAGTCCTTCAGCAGTCCATGGTACTGTCAGTAGTCTTCTGGTGGACCACAATTCGATGCATCTGTTCTTCTACAGCCTTCCTTATTCAGTGTCTAACTTTCACATGCATATGATGCAATGGAAAATAGCATGGCTTAGGTCATGTGCACCTTAGTCCTCAGAGTAACATCATTGTTCTTCAACACTATAAAGAGGTTTTCTGCAGCAGATTTACCCATTACAATACATCTTTTGATCTCCTGACTGCTGTTTCTATGAACATTGATAGTGGATCTAAGCAAGACAAAATCCTTGACAACTGAAGCCCTTTTCTCTGTTTATCACCTATTGGTCCAGTTTTGGGGATTTTGGTCTTCCTTATATTGAATTGTAACCCATATTGAAGGCTGCAATCCTTGATCTTCAGCAAGTAGTTCAATTCCTCCTCATTTTCAGCAAACAAATGGTGTCATATATGCACACAAGCAGGCTCCCAAAAGTTAGTGGAACAAGGAATCAAAAGAGAATGGAATTTTTCAGGGACTTTTTGAAATACCAGTTTGTGTGTGTGTGTGAGAGAGAGAGAGAGAGAGAGAGAGAGAGAGAGAGAGAGAGAGAGAGAGAGAGAGAGAGAGAGAGAGAGAGAGGAGATGTGGGCATAAAACAAACATCAAGCAACATAAGGGAGAATGCTGTTGGCTGCTGTTGAACTGATTCCGGTGCGCATGCACAGTGACCTGCTGTGTGCACCATAGTGACCCCTCAGAAGCAGATCATCAAGCCTACCTTTCAACTGAAATTCTGAGAATTCACAATTTTCAGAAGTATGTGGATAACAGTGAAAGCCAAAATTCTATTTGCACAGTCCCCACGTGGATTAAGCTTCCAGTGAATTCCTTCAGACCATTGACCAGGGATGTGAACACTCTTGCCACCAGGCAGAGGGCATTGGAAAGTGGATTACCCCTTAGGCAGCCCATGGTGGGGCTTAGAGACTTGCCTAAGTGTATCCTTGAATCGAGGCTGCCATTCTGGGCTGCACAGTCATGAGTCATGCCCCCAAAGCCTTGGTTGTTTGGCCCTGGACCACTCTTGTAAACTGTCCTGTTTAACACAGGTCCCAATCCTTGTCCTATTCTTGCTTCTGTAGTCCCACCTGGAACTGTGATGTTGGGATCTGCCGCCATGTCCTTTCAAGTCTGTGAATCTCAGATAACCCTTACATATCAATAAGACCTCTTGCTAATAGTTTCCCTCCCCTCATCTCGATGGCATGTGTTTGTCCTGTTTAAGATTTAATAAATTATCTTTGAGATTTGGGATATCCTCTTACCCTAAAACACAAGGCATCTCTGGGTGTATTCCAGCTGCCAACTTTTTAGGTAGTAGTCAAGAAGTTAGCTGTTATGTCACCCAGGAAGCTGGGGAAAGGATGATCACCAGAACAAATCCATTATTCCCTCCACTCGCTTCCTAGCCTTTGAATCTCCACCTTGGAGGCAACTATGGCCTTTCTGTTTCTTTTTGATGATCATGTACGCATGTCCAAGTAAAGCTTACTTTTTACTCTTTTGTATCGCCTATTTCATTAAATATTATATTTTGGAGATTCTTCCAAATGGATTCATACAGAATGACCTCATTCATTTAAGAGTGCATGCTGTTACACAATACAGCTATGATAAAATGCATCTAACCAACCTCTCTTTTTTCTCTGTGTATTTTACCAATTTTCCTGTCAAAATTGACCATATCTGAGTTTGCTTTCAGGGACACCTTAAGTCTAGTACCCCTTGAATCCTAGGGCCTGGAGTCCTCCTCCTCTTCAGAACCAATCTCTGTGCAGGTGTGCTGGTATGTGAACTGTGAACCCTCTCCCTAAAATCAAAAAATAAAACCCAAACTCACTGTCATCAAGTCACTGTTGACTTGCAGTGACCCTCTGAGTTTCTGAAACTCTGTCTATGGTAGTAGAAAAACCAGTCTTTCTCAGAGCTGCTGGTAGTTTTGAACTGCCAACCATGTGGATCACAGCATAACTGTTAGGTTTCTCGGGTGGGAAATACCTCAGTTCTTGGCATCACAGGAGAAAGAATTCATGTCGAAGACTGATTGTTGATCCAAATGGGTTTGTATTAAGGAGAGAAGGTGATAGAGGAGAAGAGAAGAGAAAGAGAGGAGAGAGGGGGAAGGGGGAAAGAAAGGATTGAGAGAGAGAGAGAGAGAGAGAGAGAGAGAGAAAGAGAGAGAGAGAGAGAGAGACCCCACAGAAAAACAGGGAGGTGGTCTCCAGGTTCGGCCTTTAGTGGCTTCGGCTGGGAGGCGTGGTTGACATTATTGGTTGACCCCATTGGCTGAATTAAGCCCACCTGTCCTGGTTTGCACCCACCTAAGTGCACTGCCTCCCTGCCTCATGTGCCTGAATTTGGAGCCTGCCCAGTAGACACCCTGGTCCCAGCTCTAGCTACCTAACATAAAACTACACCATAACACTACTCCCTCCTAAACAGCATAGCTAAAAATATGAGTTGAGCAGAGAAATTGGTTCTTAAAAGAATGCCTTCGCTTACAACCGATTGTCATTTTAAATTTCACTTGATGGTGTAGAGAGAACCAAGAGATCATTCCATCCCTCAGATTACTTGTAAACTACTGCAGAAACCTCAGGAAAGCCAGCAATTGCCTGCAAGACTGAGGTAAGAATCTCAAGGTTGACTCCCAAAACCATACGCATTGCTATAGAGTTGATTCTGACCCATAGCAACCTTACACAGGACAGGGTAGAACTACCTCTGAGTTTCCAAGTCTGAAACTCTCTATTTTTGTAAATCATTTTATTGGGGGCTCTTACAGGTCTTATAACAATCCATACATCAATTTTGTCAAGCACATTTGTACATATGTTGCAATCATCATTTTCTTTGTATGTGAGCCCTTGGTATCAACTCCTTTTATTTCCCTCCCTCCCAACCCTCCCTACCTCATGAACACTTGATAAATTATTAATTATTATTTTTCATATTGTACAGAATCCGCTGTCTCCATTCACCCAAGTTCTTGTTGTTCATGCCCCCCAGTCACCCCCTGGGGAGCGGCGTGGTTATACAGTGATCATTGCAGTCAGTTCCCCCTTTCACACCCCACCTCTCCCCCACCCTCATGGTATCACTACTCCCATTACTGTTCCTAGGGGGTTTATCTGTCCTGAATTCTGTGTGTCCAGAGCTCTTATCTGCACCAGTGTACATGCTTTGGTCTAGCCGGATTTGTAAGGTAGAACTGGAGTCATGATAGTGGGGTGAGGGCTGGGAGAGTCTGTAACTCTTTATAGGAGTAGAAAGCTTCACAGGAAAGTGAATTTGAGGCTGAGACCTTGGGAAAAGTTTGGTCAAGATAAACAGATGTGGAGTGGTGTAGGGAAGGAAAGATTAAAAATAACCTGGTCCAGGATCCTCACAAATTTTAAGTTCATTTGACGCTCCCTAGGGAGGAAGGAGGAAGAGCTATCAGCAGGCAGGCTGTGTCATGCCTACAGCCTCTACAAAAATGCTTCCTGACTCTTCTCAGAAATTCTGCCAGGTGCTACCAGCCTCCTGAGTCTGAGAATGGTTCCTCTATGTTCTTATGAAGCTGAGGAAGGTTGGCACAAAAATATTTGGGAATCCAAGGAGCATGGTGAGGTCATTTCAGGGGGTCATGAGGAATGACTAGTAGGGATTTCAGCCAAATTAAAGGGCTTAGCAATTTGAATACCAGCTGACTCTGACCTTGATCAAGCCTCTTTACCTTTCTGGGTCAATTAAAAAAATTATTTTTTACCAGGTTTCTACTATATGTCAGATATGGAGAAGCAGTAGACAAACCAATAGAAGCTAGGAAATTTGATCCCACCTGTACAGATGTTGCTTCTAAAGACAGCATTCTTTATGTATGAGTTTGCCAGTAGTAATAATTGTCGTTAATCGTGCACTCTTGCCTGAAGAAAAATCCAAGAATCTGTGTCTTTGTACCTCCCTTTTGACACCCTCAAGGAACCCAGTGGTGCTGTGAGGAAGGCATTGGCCTGCTAACCCAAATACTGGCAGTTCAAACCCACCTGATGCTCCAAAGAAGATGAGACTGTCTGTTCCCCTGAAGATATATCCTTTTGGAAACCCCACAGAGCAACTCTACTCTGTCCTATGAGAGTCAGAATAGACTAGTGAGGACAGTAGATGTGGTTTGGGTTTGGTTTCAACACCTCCTCCCTGATCTACCTCATTACATCACAGTGCCTTAATCAGCTCCCCAAGCTGGTTTGTTTTTATGGCAGATTTTCTTTCTCTCCCCAAGTGCCTGATTGTGGGAAACAGAGGGATTTCTCCCAAGCTGTCTACCCCAAATATATTCCAAACTCAGCTGCTTGCAAATGACTATGCACTTGGAGGTCATCAGGAATAGATCAGGGGTCATTCTCCCTAAGAGTTATCAGCTATCTAGTGCAAGCAGACACCACTGCTTATCCCACAACAAGTAGGATTCACTCCCTTCTGATAAGGATAGTAGTTGTCTGTTTCCTTGTAGGAGACACCAGAGAGGTCAAACCCATCCAAAGATGACCAAGGTTAGGCTGCCATCCTAAAACTAGAATCAGCCCATCTTGTCACATGTATACCCCCCAATCTCTACTCTTGCTATTGCATTTCCATAGACCATCCCCTCTCATTACTGTATCACCTATAGCACATCCCCTTCCTGTGACATGGGTCCTCACCTGTCATTAGGGGGCTTGCATGCCCCCAGAGTTCTGTCTTGGTTAACTTCACTCATTCCCTCTATGCTGGCTTTAGGGGAAGTTAATGGGAGGGCTAGGCCCCCCTGAATGCCCTAAGGAAATGACCCGGCATCCACAGTTAACAAACCTTTTTCCTTCCATTTCTAATTCCATGTGGGGGCGCTGTTTCTCCACAACAGCAGTCCAGAAGACTGCTTGATTTATAGGGTGGTCAAACTTCTCAAGTACTCTTTCCTGATAGGTATAAATTTTTACTCTAGAAATGCAAGGAAGGGAAAATTGGCTTAAGCGATCCTACATTTTTACAAACCATGGTATATCAGAACTCATTACTGCCTTAATTTCTTCTTCACAATCCTGACCAATAACTCCAGCAACACATTGAGAATTTATGTTGGACTTTCTTTTTTTTTTTTTTTTTTGGACTTTCTTAATAAACATCCTATAGTTCTTTTAGGTAGTGGACCCCAATTACTGCTCTTCATTTCTGATTCAATCACAGTTTTGGGTTTTTTCTTACAACTCTTATCAACTCCAGTATCAATTTTAATTTCTTGAGTACTAAGGTTAAATCTTCCTGATAGAAACTGTATTAATCTTTCAATAAGAGGTCCCTGCTTTTGAGGATCAAGCTCCTGTGAAGGCTTCTGAGCCATCTCTTGGTTATTCAAACCAACTGCAGTGAGAACAGAGACTAGGTTTTTGCCTCTTTGGCTAGGTCTGTTCTCCTGCTGTGAGGCTGCTAGATAAAGGCGATTTCTCTCAAAGATCTTCTTTGCTCCAGTAGGCAGACACCTTGCCTACCACGCTCTGCTATGAGGGCTCTGCATCAAGCTTCTTCCACTATTTTCCCGCCGGGAAGTCTTTGCTAATGGCGACCCTTCACTGTTGATTTTTGAACGACATTGGCTCGCCCAATGAGTTCCCTTCCTACAATGGAGGCAGAGTTCAGGTTCGTTTAAACCCGATCTCCATGGTCCTGGCCCATGCTCTGACATTGGCCGCAGCCTGCTCTGCCTACACTCTTTTGAAGATGACTTGTCTTCCCACAACTAAAGCACTTTCTTCCAGGTCTGATATAGTTTGCCAATGAAGCTGCCATGAAGTCTGCCTTGTATTCCTCTGCCTCTACATTCCTGCATATCCTAAAATAACCCAGCAAAGTGCCCTGTTCGCTGTAGGGATGCAAGGCATTTTTACAGTGCTTATTAGAGAAATCATAAGATAGCTTGTGCACTAGGTCCCTTACTGCCTGAACATTCTTCACACATTTGGAAATAGCATCTTCCAGTCGGGACACAAAGTCAGCGTAACGCTCATCATTCTGTTGTCTTATAGCCCTGTAACGCGGCGTTCTCTCTTCTGATGGAATTATCTTTTCCCAGGCCCTTAAGCAAACCTCATGTATCTGTCCTATTGTCTGTTCAGTAAACTGTAGTTGAGACTCAACTGTAATATAATTTGCAGCCCCTAGCAATTGATGAATTCCTATATCTATCCCATCCTCAGCATTCTTCCCAGCTCTTGCAAGGGCTGCTTCCTTCCATAGCATTTGATATCACAAGCATTCTGAAGAGTAAAGACAAATTCTCACTAAAGCTTTCCAATCTGTAGGGGTCCAGCTGTCAGACTCTGCTAGAGCCCTTATCATGCTAATTACAAAATGGGAGTCTGGGCCCTAGTCATTGATTGCCTGCTTGAGATCTTTTAGCAACTTAAAAGGCAAAGGCACTGTGAATTCCTTTTGGTTCTAACAGGATAAGACATCTTGCATTCTAAATCTTCTTCTGCAATCCCTCTTCCTACTCTGGAGAGTAAAGGTGCTTTCCTATACTTTGCTTCTTTACATCTATTCTCTGAGCTACTCTTTTCAATCTGGATATCTTGGAGTTCCACTTCCTGAACTTCACCTTCTGTGCTAGCTCTCCTAGTTTGCATTTCTTTGGAGCTAATCTCTCTACCTTCAGGGCTGGCTTGCTTGATTGTTTTACAATCTCTGGCCTATCTTACACTAAATTCCAGCAGGAGAGCAGTTGCTTTTACTATGTCCCCTTCTGACTCAGGCTCATTCTTTTAGCCCTGCCTAAAATCTTCTCATCTGCCTGAAACCCGTTCTCACTGCTTCTCATCTGATTTAAATTTGGGCATCTTAGACGTTGCCTGTTCTGCTTCTTGGCTTTCTCTACCTTTGAAAGCAAGGGAGCTTCCTGGGATTGTTTAATAGCCATGCTTTGGATCTTGCAATCCACTGCCTCTAGTACTGTATCACCTTTAAACCTTCGGAGTCTGCAGTCTCGCGAGAGCATACAGGCTTTGGCAATGAGGTTCTGTTCTAGAATTGGAGGCTTTAGATAACAAACCAATCCCTGCCTTTTCAGTTTTTCCTAAAGTTTCATAACCTAAATCATGCTTATTCACAGACACTTTAGCTTGCTTTTCTAGATTTGAATAGACACAAGACTTCTCACTAGACTGTTCATCCTTATTCTCTTCCTCCTGCAAAAGTTTTAAAACCATCTTAACTTGTACCCACAGAGACCACTTCTCCATAGGGATACTCTCCCCATCTCTGTGCTTCCTTTAAGTTGACAATGACCTCCTCCCAGGTCTCTAAATCAAAAGTTCCTTCCTCTGAGAACCATGAATTATACCTTTTTACTACTTTTAGAAAACATTGTATCTTTTTCTTCGTTACTTTTACACCTTGTCTTTTCAGTAAGTAGAGAGCATGGTACCATAAGTTTCAGGTTTACTTTTACCTTGCTCCCATTATCCTCTTTAAAATTCTAATTCACTATTTCCACTACTTCTCTGTCAATCCCCACACCGGATCCTCACTTCACACAATTTTCAAATTCACTCTACATACCAATGGGGCCATATAATTGTTATATGGGATATAACTCATATTGTCCCATGTTGTGCGCCATTTGTCTGGGGAAGCCCGCCTTGTGCTGGGGCTCCAGCCTCCAGCCCAGTCCTTGAGCCTCCTGCCTGGTCTCCATCCCACCTCCCTTCGTCCACACTGAGCGTGGACCTGGCTGGTAAGATCATGGCCATCCAGGAGGTGAGCATGCTACCATGAATTGTGTCTGACTGCATTATTGTAATGTCTCTTCTATCGCTCATGCTCCCGGTGACTTTAATATAATATTTATATATCTCAACCATACAATTGTGCTTATTGAACCCAAGATTACTGGTGGGGGGCTGGCACCCCAACTCATACCACAGTACATACCATTTGTCTAGTTCTTCAATGCTTCCTCTCCCGCTCACTCCCTCCAACTATCATGACCTCAGCTCTACCTTACAAAGCCGGCTAGACCAGAGCATGTACACTGGTACAGATAAGAACTCTCAACACACAGAATCCAGGACAGATAAACCCTTCAGGAACAGTAATGGAAGTAGTGATAACATGAGGGTAGGGATGAGATAGAGGGAACTGATAGCAATGATTGATGTATTAACACTCACACCCCAGGGGGACAAGCAACAGAAACATTGGTGAAGTGAGACCTTGGACATTGTAAAATATGAAAGTATAATTTATCAAGGTTTCATGAGGGTGGGAGAGTGGGAGAGAAGGGGGAAAAAGGAGCTGATACCAAGGGGTCAAGTATAAAGAAAATGATGATGGTACCGTAGGTACAAATGTGCTTGATACAATTGATGTATGCATTGTTATAAGTGGTGTAAGAGCCCCCGATAAAATGACTCAATTTTTTAAAAGTGTTTAGGTAGATCTTGATGGAGGATAGATTGAGAAACAATAGTTTCAGAATTTGATAATTTTGCTTAATAATCAAACTGAAAACTCACTGCCATTGCATCTTTTGTGACTCACAGCAACCCTGACTTTCAGCAACCCTATTGGACAGGGTAGAGCAGCCCCTGTGAGTTTCTGAGACTGCAACTCTTTACAGGGGTAGAAAGCCCTAACGTTTCTCTCTCAGAGCGGGTGGTGGTTTTGAACTATGTGGGTAGCAGCCAAGTGAAAACCACTATGCCACCAGGGCTCCCTGTGCCACATAGCGGGAGCTGTTGTTTTCCCAAACATTCACTTGGCTATTTCTTTTATAAGAAGCCAAGTAATTTGGCAGCTTATTTCTGTTCCAGTTTTCTTATATAGAAAATGTGGTGACAGTGTGAACCTGTTTGTTGTAGTTTATGTGAACATAATTGAGTGATCTAGACCAAGTGAGCTAGCTAGACCAAGTGAGCTGACTGGTCAAAAATCAGACCTGTGGATTGCCAAATTGGTTCTGCTGAGATTGGGGCTTTCCTGGATCCACAGGCTTCCTCCAAGCTGTGTCCGAGAAGCTCTGCATTTTAGAGCTACATTTTATAGTTGAAAGAGAGGCCTAAGGAGGGAGGGAGTCCTTAAGCTCTAAGACCTTAATGCTGTCATTGCTGTCCTCTTTTAGTGTACCTGCAGTTTCCACACTGCAGTGGGAACCATTGAAACAGCTGTTCTCATTCTCTGAGATGGTGTGCCACCCCACTCCATACCACCACCACCTCATCCCTTTCTCTTATTGTAGAGATAATGCCCCTTCCATATGTATCTCAGATATTCAATTAATGAAGAAAGACAAAAGTAGGAGAAATGATTTAGATGAAGGAGACCATAAGCATGAGGCCATAATGGGGTCCAAAGGCTGTGTGGCCATGTCGCTAATTATAGAAATGGATGAAATCTGCCACAAAAATGTGATTGGAGGCAGAGCAATTCATCACTCTCTCAGGCAGGACTACATAAGTGAGAATGGGGCCATTATGGAGACATGGAGACGATCACAGATTAGAAAGGCTTACTGGATTTGTTCTGGGGCCTTCCGACCACTATAACTCATGACCACAAGGTCTTAGACTTTCCCAATTTCCATTGAGGACCTTCCCAGGGAAGTCCCAGAGGGCAGATTGCTCCTCTCTGCTCTGGCTAGTTGTTGTTGCGTGCCATTGAGGACACTTGGACTCGTCGTGACCTCACATACAACCGAATGAAACACTGTAGGGTCGTGCACCATCCTCACAATTGTTCCTGTGCCTGAACCACCGATGAAGCCACTGAGTCCATCCACTTCTTCGAGGACCTCCTCTGTTTCATGGCTTCTCCACTGTACCAAATAGGATGTCCTTCTCCAGGGACTGGTCTCTCCTGACAACATGTCCAAAGTATGTAAGATGGCGTCTTGCCATCCTTGCCTCTAAGCAGCACTCTGGCCTTATTTCTTCTGATACAGATTGGTCAGTCCTTCAGCAGTCCATGGTACTGTCAGTAGTCTTCTGGTGGACCACAATTCGATGCATCTGTTCTTCTACAGCCTTCCTTATTCAGTGTCTAACTTTCACATGCATATGATGCAATGGAAAATAGCATGGCTTAGGTCATGTGCACCTTAGTCCTCAGAGTAACATCATTGTTCTTCAACACTATAAAGAGGTTTTCTGCAGCAGATTTACCCATTACAATACATCTTTTGATCTCCTGACTGCTGTTTCTATGAACATTGATAGTGGATCTAAGCAAGACAAAATCCTTGACAACTGAAGCCCTTTTCTCTGTTTATCACCTATTGGTCCAGTTTTGGGGATTTTGGTCTTCCTTATATTGAATTGTAACCCATATTGAAGGCTGCAATCCTTGATCTTCAGCAAGTAGTTCAATTCCTCCTCATTTTCAGCAAACAAATGGTGTCATATATGCACACAAGCAGGCTCCCAAAAGTTAGTGGAACAAGGAATCAAAAGAGAATGGAATTTTTCAGGGACTTTTTGAAATACCAGTTTGTGTGTGTGTGTGAGAGAGAGAGAGAGAGAGAGAGAGAGAGAGAGAGAGAGAGAGAGAGAGAGAGAGAGAGGAGATGTGGGCATAAAACAAACATCAAGCAACATAAGGGAGAATGCTGTTGGCTGCTGTTGAACTGATTCCGGTGCGCATGCACAGTGACCTGCTGTGTGCACCATAGTGACCCCTCAGAAGCAGATCATCAAGCCTACCTTTCAACTGAAATTCTGAGAATTCACAATTTTCAGAAGTATGTGGATAACAGTGAAAGCCAAAATTCTATTTGCACAGTCCCCACGTGGATTAAGCTTCCAGTGAATTCCTTCAGACCATTGACCAGGGATGTGAACACTCTTGCCACCAGGCAGAGGGCATTGGAAAGTGGATTACCCCTTAGGCAGCCCATGGTGGGGCTTAGAGACTTGCCTAAGTGTATCCTTGAATCGAGGCTGCCATTCTGGGCTGCACAGTCATGAGTCATGCCCCCAAAGCCTTGGTTGTTTGGCCCTGGACCACTCTTGTAAACTGTCCTGTTTAACACAGGTCCCAATCCTTGTCCTATTCTTGCTTCTGTAGTCCCACCTGGAACTGTGATGTTGGGATCTGCCGCCATGTCCTTTCAAGTCTGTGAATCTCAGATAACCCTTACATATCAATAAGACCTCTTGCTAATAGTTTCCCTCCCCTCATCTCGATGGCATGTGTTTGTCCTGTTTAAGATTTAATAAATTATCTTTGAGATTTGGGATATCCTCTTACCCTAAAACACAAGGCATCTCTGGGTGTATTCCAGCTGCCAACTTTTTAGGTAGTAGTCAAGAAGTTAGCTGTTATGTCACCCAGGAAGCTGGGGAAAGGATGATCACCAGAACAAATCCATTATTCCCTCCACTCGCTTCCTAGCCTTTGAATCTCCACCTTGGAGGCAACTATGGCCTTTCTGTTTCTTTTTGATGATCATGTACGCATGTCCAAGTAAAGCTTACTTTTTACTCTTTTGTATCGCCTATTTCATTAAATATTATATTTTGGAGATTCTTCCAAATGGATTCATACAGAATGACCTCATTCATTTAAGAGTGCATGCTGTTACACAATACAGCTATGATAAAATGCATCTAACCAACCTCTCTTTTTTCTCTGTGTATTTTACCAATTTTCCTGTCAAAATTGACCATATCTGAGTTTGCTTTCAGGGACACCTTAAGTCTAGTACCCCTTGAATCCTAGGGCCTGGAGTCCTCCTCCTCTTCAGAACCAATCTCTGTGCAGGTGTGCTGGTATGTGAACTGTGAACCCTCTCCCTAAAATCAAAAAATAAAACCCAAACTCACTGTCATCAAGTCACTGTTGACTTGCAGTGACCCTCTGAGTTTCTGAAACTCTGTCTATGGTAGTAGAAAAACCAGTCTTTCTCAGAGCTGCTGGTAGTTTTGAACTGCCAACCATGTGGATCACAGCATAACTGTTAGGTTTCTCGGGTGGGAAATACCTCAGTTCTTGGCATCACAGGAGAAAGAATTCATGTCGAAGACTGATTGTTGATCCAAATGGGTTTGTATTAAGGAGAGAAGGTGATAGAGGAGAAGAGAAGAGAAAGAGAGGAGAGAGGGGGAAGGGGGAAAGAAAGGATTGAGAGAGAGAGAGAGAGAGAGAGAGAGAGAGAAAGAGAGAGAGAGAGAGAGAGACCCCACAGAAAAACAGGGAGGTGGTCTCCAGGTTCGGCCTTTAGTGGCTTCGGCTGGGAGGCGTGGTTGACATTATTGGTTGACCCCATTGGCTGAATTAAGCCCACCTGTCCTGGTTTGCACCCACCTAAGTGCACTGCCTCCCTGCCTCATGTGCCTGAATTTGGAGCCTGCCCAGTAGACACCCTGGTCCCAGCTCTAGCTACCTAACATAAAACTACACCATAACACTACTCCCTCCTAAACAGCATAGCTAAAAATATGAGTTGAGCAGAGAAATTGGTTCTTAAAAGAATGCCTTCGCTTACAACCGATTGTCATTTTAAATTTCACTTGATGGTGTAGAGAGAACCAAGAGATCATTCCATCCCTCAGATTACTTGTAAACTACTGCAGAAACCTCAGGAAAGCCAGCAATTGCCTGCAAGACTGAGGTAAGAATCTCAAGGTTGACTCCCAAAACCATACGCATTGCTATAGAGTTGATTCTGACCCATAGCAACCTTACACAGGACAGGGTAGAACTACCTCTGAGTTTCCAAGTCTGAAACTCTCTATTTTTGTAAATCATTTTATTGGGGGCTCTTACAGGTCTTATAACAATCCATACATCAATTTTGTCAAGCACATTTGTACATATGTTGCAATCATCATTTTCTTTGTATGTGAGCCCTTGGTATCAACTCCTTTTATTTCCCTCCCTCCCAACCCTCCCTACCTCATGAACACTTGATAAATTATTAATTA
Organism: Tenrec ecaudatus; assembly: GCF_050624435.1. Classification (NCBI taxonomy): domain Eukaryota; kingdom Metazoa; phylum Chordata; class Mammalia; order Afrosoricida; family Tenrecidae; genus Tenrec; species Tenrec ecaudatus. Next base: position 339,525 of record NW_027459451.1, read on the forward strand.
TTATTTTTCATATTGTACAGAATCCGCTGTCTCCATTCACCCAAGTTCTTGTTGTTCATGCCCCCCAGTCACCCCCTGGGGAGCGGCGTGGTTATACAGTGATCATTGCAGTCAGTTCCCCCTTTCACACCCCACCTCTCCCCCACCCTCATGGTATCACTACTCCCATTACTGTTCCTAGGGGGTTTATCTGTCCTGAATTCTGTGTGTCCAGAGCTCTTATCTGCACCAGTGTACATGCTTTGGTCTAGCCGGATTTGTAAGGTAGAACTGGAGTCATGATAGTGGGGTGAGGGCTGGGAGAGTCTGTAACTCTTTATAGGAGTAGAAAGCTTCACAGGAAAGTGAATTTGAGGCTGAGACCTTGGGAAAAGTTTGGTCAAGATAAACAGATGTGGAGTGGTGTAGGGAAGGAAAGATTAAAAATAACCTGGTCCAGGATCCTCACAAATTTTAAGTTCATTTGACGCTCCCTAGGGAGGAAGGAGGAAGAGCTATCAGCAGGCAGGCTGTGTCATGCCTACAGCCTCTACAAAAATGCTTCCTGACTCTTCTCAGAAATTCTGCCAGGTGCTACCAGCCTCCTGAGTCTGAGAATGGTTCCTCTATGTTCTTATGAAGCTGAGGAAGGTTGGCACAAAAATATTTGGGAATCCAAGGAGCATGGTGAGGTCATTTCAGGGGGTCATGAGGAATGACTAGTAGGGATTTCAGCCAAATTAAAGGGCTTAGCAATTTGAATACCAGCTGACTCTGACCTTGATCAAGCCTCTTTACCTTTCTGGGTCAATTAAAAAAATTATTTTTTACCAGGTTTCTACTATATGTCAGATATGGAGAAGCAGTAGACAAACCAATAGAAGCTAGGAAATTTGATCCCACCTGTACAGATGTTGCTTCTAAAGACAGCATTCTTTATGTATGAGTTTGCCAGTAGTAATAATTGTCGTTAATCGTGCACTCTTGCCTGAAGAAAAATCCAAGAATCTGTGTCTTTGTACCTCCCTTTTGACAACCTCAAGGAACCCAGTGGTGCTGTGAGGAAGGCATTGGCCTGCTAACCCAAATACTGGCAGTTCAAACCCACCTGATGCTCCAAAGAAGATGAGACTGTCTGTTCCCCTGAAGATATATCCTTTTGGAAACCCCACAGAGCAACTCTACTCTGTCCTATGAGAGTCAGAATAGACTAGTGAGGACAGTAGATGTGGTTTGGGTTTGGTTTCAACACCTCCTCCCTGATCTACCTCATTACATCACAGTGCCTTAATCAGCTCCCCAAGCTGGTTTGTTTTTATGGCAGATTTTCTTTCTCTCCCCAAGTGCCTGATTGTGGGAAACAGAGGGATTTCTCCCAAGCTGTCTACCCCAAATATATTCCAAACTCAGCTGCTTGCAAATGACTATGCACTTGGAGGTCATCAGGAATAGATCAGGGGTCATTCTCCCTAAGAGTTATCAGCTATCTAGTGCAAGCAGACACCACTGCTTATCCCACAACAAGTAGGATTCACTCCCTTCTGATAAGGATAGTAGTTGTCTGTTTCCTTGTAGGAGACACCAGAGAGGTCAAACCCATCCAAAGATGACCAAGGTTAGGCTGCCATCCTAAAACTAGAATCAGCCCATCTTGTCACATGTATACCCCCCAATCTCTACTCTTGCTATTGCATTTCCATAGACCATCCCCTCTCATTACTGTATCACCTATAGCACATCCCCTTCCTGTGACATGGGTCCTCACCTGTCATTAGGGGGCTTGCATGCCCCCAGAGTTCTGTCTTGGTTAACTTCACTCATTCCCTCTATGCTGGCTTTAGGGGAAGTTAATGGGAGGGCTAGGCCCCCCTGAATGCCCTAAGGAAATGACCCGGCATCCACAGTTAACAAACCTTTTTCCTTCCATTTCTAATTCCATGTGGGGGCGCTGTTTCTCCACAACAGCAGTCCAGAAGACTGCTTGATTTATAGGGTGGTCAAACTTCTCAAGTACTCTTTCCTGATAGGTATAAATTTTTACTCTAGAAATGCAAGGAAGGGAAAATTGGCTTAAGCGATCCTACATTTTTACAAACCATGGTATATCAGAACTCATTACTGCCTTAATTTCTTCTTCACAATCCTGACCAATAACTCCAGCAACACATTGAGAATTTATGTTGGACTTTCTTTTTTTTTTTTTTTTTTGGACTTTCTTAATAAACATCCTATAGTTCTTTTAGGTAGTGGACCCCAATTACTGCTCTTCATTTCTGATTCAATCACAGTTTTGGGTTTTTTCTTACAACTCTTATCAACTCCAGTATCAATTTTAATTTCTTGAGTACTAAGGTTAAATCTTCCTGATAGAAACTGTATTAATCTTTCAATAAGAGGTCCCTGCTTTTGAGGATCAAGCTCCTGTGAAGGCTTCTGAGCCATCTCTTGGTTATTCAAACCAACTGCAGTGAGAACAGAGACTAGGTTTTTGCCTCTTTGGCTAGGTCTGTTCTCCTGCTGTGAGGCTGCTAGATAAAGGCGATTTCTCTCAAAGATCTTCTTTGCTCCAGTAGGCAGACACCTTGCCTACCACGCTCTGCTATGAGGGCTCTGCATCAAGCTTCTTCCACTATTTTCCCGCCGGGAAGTCTTTGCTAATGGCGACCCTTCACTGTTGATTTTTGAACGACATTGGCTCGCCCAATGAGTTCCCTTCCTACAATGGAGGCAGAGTTCAGGTTCGTTTAAACCCGATCTCCATGGTCCTGGCCCATGCTCTGACATTGGCCGCAGCCTGCTCTGCCTACACTCTTTTGAAGATGACTTGTCTTCCCACAACTAAAGCACTTTCTTCCAGGTCTGATATAGTTTGCCAATGAAGCTGCCATGAGGTCTGCCTTGTATTCCTCTGCCTCTACATTCCTGCATATCCTAAAATAACCCAGCAAAGTGCCCTGTTCGCTGTAGGGATGCAAGGCATTTTTACAGTGCTTATTAGAGAAATCATAAGATAGCTTGTGCACTAGGTCTCTTACTGCCTGAACATTCTTCACACATTTGGAAATAGCATCTTCCAGTCGGGACACAAAGTCAGCGTAACGCTCATCATTCTGTTGTCTTATAGCCCTGTAACGCGGCGTTCTCTCTTCTGATGGAATTATCTTTTCCCAGGCCCTTAAGCAAACCTCATGTATCTGTCCTATTGTCTGTTCAGTAAACTGTAGTTGAGACTCAACTGTAATATAATTTGCAGCCCCTAGCAATTGATGAATTCCTATATCTATCCCATCCTCAGCATTCTTCCCAGCTCTTGCAAGGGCTGCTTCCTTCCATAGCATTTGATATCACAAGCATTCTGAAGAGTAAAGACAAATTCTCACTAAAGCTTTCCAATCTGTAGGGGTCCAGCTGTCAGACTCTGCTAGAGCCCTTATCATGCTAATTACAAAATGGGAGTCTGGGCCCTAGTCATTGATTGCCTGCTTGAGATCTTTTAGCAACTTAAAAGGCAAAGGCACTGTGAATTCCTTTTGGTTCTAACAGGATAAGACATCTTGCATTCTAAATCTTCTTCTGCAATCCCTCTTCCTACTCTGGAGAGTAAAGGTGCTTTCCTATACTTTGCTTCTTTACATCTATTCTCTGAGCTACTCTTTTCAATCTGGATATCTTGGAGTTCCACTTCCTGAACTTCACCTTCTGTGCTAGCTCTCCTAGTTTGCATTTCTTTGGAGCTAATCTCTCTACCTTCAGGGCTGGCTTGCTTGATTGTTTTACAATCTCTGGCCTATCTTACACTAAATTCCAGCAGGAGAGCAGTTGCTTTTACTATGTCCCCTTCTGACTCAGGCTCATTCTTTTAGCTCTGCCTAAAATCTTCTCATCTGCCTGAAACCCGTTCTCACTGCTTCTCATCTGATTTAAATTTGGGCATCTTAGACGTTGCCTGTTCTGCTTCTTGGCTTTCTCTACCTTTGAAAGCAAGGGAGCTTCCTGGGATTGTTTAATAGCCATGCTTTGGATCTTGCAATCCACTGCCTCTAGTACTGTATCACCTTTAAACCTTCGGAGTCTGCAGTCTCGCGAGAGCATACAGGCTTTGGCAATGAGGTTCTGTTCTAGAATTGGAGGCTTTAGATAACAAACCAATCCCTGCCTTTTCAGTTTTTCCTAAAGTTTCATAACCTAAATCATGCTTATTCACAGACACTTTAGCTTGCTTTTCTAGATTTGAATAGACACAAGACTTCTCACTAGACTGTTCATCCTTATTCTCTTCCTCCTGCAAAAGTTTTAAAACCATCTTAACTTGTACCCACAGAGACCACTTCTCCATAGGGATACTCTCCCCATCTCTGTGCTTCCTTTAAGTTGACAATGACCTCCTCCCAGGTCTCTAAATCAAAAGTTCCTTCCTCTGAGAACCATGAATTATACCTTTTTACTACTTTTAGAAAACATTGTATCTTTTTCTTCGTTACTTTTACACCTTGTCTTTTCAGTAAGTAGAGAGCATGGTACCATAAGTTTCAGGTTTACTTTTACCTTGCTCCCATTATCCTCTTTAAAATTCTAATTCACTATTTCCACTACTTCTCTGTCAATCCCCACACCGGATCCTCACTTCACACAATTTTCAAATTCACTCTACATACCAATGGGGCCATATAATTGTTATATGGGATATAACTCATATTGTCCCATGTTGTGCGCCATTTGTCTGGGGAAGCCCGCCTTGTGCTGGGGCTCCAGCCTCCAGCCCAGTCCTTGAGCCTCCTGCCTGGTCTCCATCCCACCTCCCTTCGTCCACACTGAGCGTGGACCTGGCTGGTAAGATCATGGCCATCCAGGAGGTGAGCATGCTACCATGAATTGTGTCTGACTGCATTATTGTAATGTCTCTTCTATCGCTCATGCTCCCGGTGACTTTAATATAATATTTATATATCTCAACCATACAATTGTGCTTATTGAACCCAAGATTACTGGTGGGGGGCTGGCACCCCAACTCATACCACAGTACATACCATTTGTCTAGTTCTTCAATGCTTCCTCTCCCGCTCACTCCCTCCAACTATCATGACCTCAGCTCTACCTTACAAAGCCGGCTAGACCAGAGCATGTACACTGGTACAGATAAGAACTCTCAACACACAGAATCCAGGACAGATAAACCCTTCAGGAACAGTAATGGAAGTAGTGATAACATGAGGGTAGGGATGAGATAGAGGGAACTGATAGCAATGATTGATGTATTAACACTCACACCCCAGGGGGACAAGCAACAGAAACATTGGTGAAGTGAGACCTTGGACATTGTAAAATATGAAAGTATAATTTATCAAGGTTTCATGAGGGTGGGAGAGTGGGAGAGAAGGGGGAAAAAGGAGCTGATACCAAGGGGTCAAGTATAAAGAAAATGATGATGGTACCGTAGGTACAAATGTGCTTGATACAATTGATGTATGCATTGTTATAAGTGGTGTAAGAGCCCCCGATAAAATGACTCAATTTTTTAAAAGTGTTTAGGTAGATCTTGATGGAGGATAGATTGAGAAACAATAGTTTCAGAATTTGATAATTTTGCTTAATAATCAAACTGAAAACTCACTGCCATTGCATCTTTTGTGACTCACAGCAACCCTGACTTTCAGCAACCCTATTGGACAGGGTAGAGCAGCCCCTGTGAGTTTCTGAGACTGCAACTCTTTACAGGGGTAGAAAGCCCTAACGTTTCTCTCTCAGAGCGGGTGGTGGTTTTGAACTATGTGGGTAGCAGCCAAGTGAAAACCACTATGCCACCAGGGCTCCCTGTGCCACATAGCGGGAGCTGTTGTTTTCCCAAACATTCACTTGGCTATTTCTTTTATAAGAAGCCAAGTAATTTGGCAGCTTATTTCTGTTCCAGTTTTCTTATATAGAAAATGTGGTGACAGTGTGAACCTGTTTGTTGTAGTTTATGTGAACATAATTGAGTGATCTAGACCAAGTGAGCTAGACCAAGTGAGCTGACTGGTCAAAAATCAGACCTGTGGATTGCCAAATTGGTTCTGCTGAGATTGGGGCTTTCCTGGATCCACAGGCTTCCTCCAAGCTGTGTCCGAGAAGCTCTGCATTTTAGAGCTACATTTTATAGTTGAAAGAGAGGCCTAAGGAGGGAGGGAGTCCTTAAGCTCTAAGACCTTAATGCTGTCATTGCTGTCCTCTTTTAGTGTACCTGCAGTTTCCACACTGCAGTGGGAACCATTGAAACAGCTGTTCTCATTCTCTGAGATGGTGTGCCACCCCACTCCATACCACCACCACCTCATCCCTTTCTCTTATTGTAGAGATAATGCCCCTTCCATATGTATCTCAGATATTCAATTAATGAAGAAAGACAAAAGTAGGAGAAATGATTTAGATGAAGGAGACCATAAGCATGAGGCCATAATGGGGTCCAAAGGCTGTGTGGCCATGTCGCTAATTATAGAAATGGATGAAATCTGCCACAAAAATGTGATTGGAGGCAGAGCAATTCATCACTCTCTCAGGCAGGACTACATAAGTGAGAATGGGGCCATTATGGAGACATGGAGACGATCACAGATTAGAAAGGCTTACTGGATTTGTTCTGGGGCCTTCCGACCACTATAACTCATGACCACAAGGTCTTAGACTTTCCCAATTTCCATTGAGGACCTTCCCAGGGAAGTCCCAGAGGGCAGATTGCTCCTCTCTGCTCTGGCTAGTTGTTGTTGCGTGCCATTGAGGACACTTGGACTCGTCGTGACCTCACATACAACCGAATGAAACACTGTAGGGTCGTGCACCATCCTCACAATTGTTCCTGTGCCTGAACCACCGATGAAGCCACTGAGTCCATCCACTTCTTCGAGGACCTCCTCTGTTTCATGGCTTCTCCACTGTACCAAATAGGATGTCCTTCTCCAGGGACTGGTCTCTCCTGACAACATGTCCAAAGTATGTAAGATGGCGTCTTGCCATCCTTGCCTCTAAGCAGCACTCTGGCCTTATTTCTTCTGATACAGATTGGTCAGTCCTTCAGCAGTCCATGGTACTGTCAGTAGTCTTCTGGTGGACCACAATTCGATGCATCTGTTCTTCTACAGCCTTCCTTATTCAGTGTCTAACTTTCACATGCATATGATGCAATGGAAAATAGCATGGCTTAGGTCATGTGCACCTTAGTCCTCAGAGTAACATCATTGTTCTTCAACACTATAAAGAGGTTTTCTGCAGCAGATTTACCCATTACAATACATCTTTTGATCTCCTGACTGCTGTTTCTATGAACATTGATAGTGGATCTAAGCAAGACAAAATCCTTGACAACTGAAGCCCTTTTCTCTGTTTATCACCTATTGGTCCAGTTTTGGGGATTTTGGTCTTCCTTATATTGAATTGTAACCCATATTGAAGGCTGCAATCCTTGATCTTCAGCAAGTAGTTCAATTCCTCCTCATTTTCAGCAAACAAATGGTGTCATATATGCACACAAGCAGGCTCCCAAAAGTTAGTGGAACAAGGAATCAAAAGAGAATGGAATTTTTCAGGGACTTTTTGAAATACCAGTTTGTGTGTGTGTGTGTGAGAGAGAGAGAGAGAGAGAAAGAGAGAGAGAGAGAGAGAGAGAGAGAGAGAGAGAGAGAGAGGAGATGTGGGCATAAAACAAACATCAAGCAACATAAGGGAGAATGCTGTTGGCTGCTGTTGAACTGATTCCGGTGCGCATGCACAGTGACCTGCTGTGTGCACCATAGTGACCCCTCAGAAGCAGATCATCAAGCCTACCTTTCAACTGAAATTCTGAGAATTCACAATTTTCAGAAGTATGTGGATAACAGTGAAAGCCAAAATTCTATTTGCACAGTCCCCACGTGGATTAAGCTTCCAGTGAATTCCTTCAGACCATTGACCAGGGATGTGAACACTCTTGCCACCAGGCAGAGGGCATTGGAAAGTGGATTACCCCTTAGGCAGCCCATGGTGGGGCTTAGAGACTTGCCTAAGTGTATCCTTGAATCGAGGCTGCCATTCTGGGCTGCACAGTCATGAGTCATGCCCCCAAAGCCTTGGTTGTTTGGCCCTGGACCACTCTTGTAAACTGTCCTGTTTAACACAGGTCCCAATCCTTGTCCTATTCTTGCTTCTGTAGTCCCACCTGGAACTGTGATGTTGGGATCTGCCGCCATGTCCTTTCAAGTCTGTGAATCTCAGATAACCCTTACATATCAATAAGACCTCTTGCTAATAGTTTCCCTCCCCTCATCTCGATGGCATGTGTTTGTCCTGTTTAAGATTTAATAAATTATCTTTGAGATTTGGGATATCCTCTTACCCTAAAACACAAGGCATCTCTGGGTGTATTCCAGCTGCCAACTTTTTAGGTAGTAGTCAAGAAGTTAGCTGTTATGTCACCCAGGAAGCTGGGGAAAGGATGATCACCAGAACAAATCCATTATTCCCTCCACTCGCTTCCTAGCCTTTGAATCTCCACCTTGGAGGCAACTATGGCCTTTCTGTTTCTTTTTGATGATCATGTACGCATGTCCAAGTAAAGCTTACTTTTTACTCTTTTGTATCGCCTATTTCATTAAATATTATATTTTGGAGATTCTTCCAAATGGATTCATACAGAATGACCTCATTCATTTAAGAGTGCATGCTGTTACACAATACAGCTATGATAAAATGCATCTAACCAACCTCTCTTTTTTCTCTGTGTATTTTACCAATTTTCCTGTCAAAATTGACCATATCTGAGTTTGCTTTCAGGGACACCTTAAGTCTAGTACCCCTTGAATCCTAGGGCCTGGAGTCCTCCTCCTCTTCAGAACCAATCTCTGTGCAGGTGTGCTGGTATGTGAACTGTGAACCCTCTCCCTAAAATCAAAAAATAAAACCCAAACTCACTGTCATCAAGTCACTGTTGACTTGCAGTGACCCTCTGAGTTTCTGAAACTCTGTCTATGGTAGTAGAAAAACCAGTCTTTCTCAGAGCTGCTGGTAGTTTTGAACTGCCAACCATGTGGATCACAGCATAACTGTTAGGTTTCTCGGGTGGGAAATACCTCAGTTCTTGGCATCACAGGAGAAAGAATTCATGTCGAAGACTGATTGTTGATCCAAATGGGTTTGTATTAAGGAGAGAAGGTGATAGAGGAGAAGAGAAGAGAAAGAGAGGAGAGAGGGGGAAGGGGGAAAGAAAGGATTGAGAGAGAGAGAGAGAGAGAGAGAGAGAGAGAAAGAGAGAGAGAGAGAGAGAGACCCCACAGAAAAACAGGGAGGTGGTCTCCAGGTTCGGCCTTTAGTGGCTTCGGCTGGGAGGCGTGGTTGACATTATTGGTTGACCCCATTGGCTGAATTAAGCCCACCTGTCCTGGTTTGCACCCACCTAAGTGCACTGCCTCCCTGCCTCATGTGCCTGAATTTGGAGCCTGCCCAGTAGACACCCTGGTCCCAGCTCTAGCTACCTAACATAAAACTACACCATAACACTACTCCCTCCTAAACAGCATAGCTAAAAATATGAGTTGAGCAGAGAAATTGGTTCTTAAAAGAATGCCTTCGCTTACAACCGATTGTCATTTTAAATTTCACTTGATGGTGTAGAGAGAACCAAGAGATCATTCCATCCCTCAGATTACTTGTAAACTACTGCAGAAACCTCAGGAAAGCCAGCAATTGCCTGCAAGACTGAGGTAAGAATCTCAAGGTTGACTCCCAAAACCATACGCATTGCTATAGAGTTGATTCTGACCCATAGCAACCTTACACAGGACAGGGTAGAACTACCTCTGAGTTTCCAAGTCTGAAACTCTCTATTTTTGTAAATCATTTTATTGGGGGCTCTTACAGGTCTTATAACAATCCATACATCAATTTTGTCAAGCACATTTGTACATATGTTGCAATCATCATTTTCTTTGTATGTGAGCCCTTGGTATCAACTCCTTTTATTTCCCTCCCTCCCAACCCTCCCTACCTCATGAACACTTGATAAATTATTAATTATTATTTTTCATATTGTACAGAATCCGCTGTCTCCATTCACCCAAGTTCTTGTTGTTCATGCCCCCCAGTCACCCCCTGGGGAGCGGCGTGGTTATACAGTGATCATTGCAGTCAGTTCCCCCTTTCACACCCCACCTCTCCCCCACCCTCATGGTATCACTACTCCCATTACTGTTCCTAGGGGGTTTATCTGTCCTGAATTCTGTGTGTCCAGAGCTCTTATCTGCACCAGTGTACATGCTTTGGTCTAGCCGGATTTGTAAGGTAGAACTGGAGTCATGATAGTGGGGTGAGGGCTGGGAGAGTCTGTAACTCTTTATAGGAGTAGAAAGCTTCACAGGAAAGTGAATTTGAGGCTGAGACCTTGGGAAAAGTTTGGTCAAGATAAACAGATGTGGAGTGGTGTAGGGAAGGAAAGATTAAAAATAACCTGGTCCAGGATCCTCACAAATTTTAAGTTCATTTGACGCTCCCTAGGGAGGAAGGAGGAAGAGCTATCAGCAGGCAGGCTGTGTCATGCCTACAGCCTCTACAAAAATGCTTCCTGACTCTTCTCAGAAATTCTGCCAGGTGCTACCAGCCTCCTGAGTCTGAGAATGGTTCCTCTATGTTCTTATGAAGCTGAGGAAGGTTGGCACAAAAATATTTGGGAATCCAAGGAGCATGGTGAGGTCATTTCAGGGGGTCATGAGGAATGACTAGTAGGGATTTCAGCCAAATTAAAGGGCTTAGCAATTTGAATACCAGCTGACTCTGACCTTGATCAAGCCTCTTTACCTTTCTGGGTCAATTAAAAAAATTATTTTTTACCAGGTTTCTACTATATGTCAGATATGGAGAAGCAGTAGACAAACCAATAGAAGCTAGGAAATTTGATCCCACCTGTACAGATGTTGCTTCTAAAGACAGCATTCTTTATGTATGAGTTTGCCAGTAGTAATAATTGTCGTTAATCGTGCACTCTTGCCTGAAGAAAAATCCAAGAATCTGTGTCTTTGTACCTCCCTTTTGACACCCTCAAGGAACCCAGTGGTGCTGTGAGGAAGGCATTGGCCTGCTAACCCAAATACTGGCAGTTCAAACCCACCTGATGCTCCAAAGAAGATGAGACTGTCTGTTCCCCTGAAGATATATCCTTTTGGAAACCCCACAGAGCAACTCTACTCTGTCCTATGAGAGTCAGAATAGACTAGTGAGGACAGTAGATGTGGTTTGGGTTTGGTTTCAACACCTCCTCCCTGATCTACCTCATTACATCACAGTGCCTTAATCAGCTCCCCAAGCTGGTTTGTTTTTATGGCAGATTTTCTTTCTCTCCCCAAGTGCCTGATTGTGGGAAACAGAGGGATTTCTCCCAAGCTGTCTACCCCAAATATATTCCAAACTCAGCTGCTTGCAAATGACTATGCACTTGGAGGTCATCAGGAATAGATCAGGGGTCATTCTCCCTAAGAGTTATCAGCTATCTAGTGCAAGCAGACACCACTGCTTATCCCACAACAAGTAGGATTCACTCCCTTCTGATAAGGATAGTAGTTGTCTGTTTCCTTGTAGGAGACACCAGAGAGGTCAAACCCATCCAAAGATGACCAAGGTTAGGCTGCCATCCTAAAACTAGAATCAGCCCATCTTGTCACATGTATACCCCCCAATCTCTACTCTTGCTATTGCATTTCCATAGACCATCCCCTCTCATTACTGTATCACCTATAGCACATCCCCTTCCTGTGACATGGGTCCTCACCTGTCATTAGGGGGCTTGCATGCCCCCAGAGTTCTGTCTTGGTTAACTTCACTCATTCCCTCTATGCTGGCTTTAGGGGAAGTTAATGGGAGGGCTAGGCCCCCCTGAATGCCCTAAGGAAATGACCCGGCATCCACAGTTAACAAACCTTTTTCCTTCCATTTCTAATTCCATGTGGGGGCGCTGTTTCTCCACAACAGCAGTCCAGAAGACTGCTTGATTTATAGGGTGGTCAAACTTCTCAAGTACTCTTTCCTGATAGGTATAAATTTTTACTCTAGAAATGCAAGGAAGGGAAAATTGGCTTAAGCGATCCTACATTTTTACAAACCATGGTATATCAGAACTCATTACTGCCTTAATTTCTTCTTCACAATCCTGACCAATAACTCCAGCAACACATTGAGAATTTATGTTGGACTTTCTTTTTTTTTTTTTTTTTTGGACTTTCTTAATAAACATCCTATAGTTCTTTTAGGTAGTGGACCCCAATTACTGCTCTTCATTTCTGATTCAATCACAGTTTTGGGTTTTTTCTTACAACTCTTATCAACTCCAGTATCAATTTTAATTTCTTGAGTACTAAGGTTAAATCTTCCTGATAGAAACTGTATTAATCTTTCAATAAGAGGTCCCTGCTTTTGAGGATCAAGCTCCTGTGAAGGCTTCTGAGCCATCTCTTGGTTATTCAAACCAACTGCAGTGAGAACAGAGACTAGGTTTTTGCCTCTTTGGCTAGGTCTGTTCTCCTGCTGTGAGGCTGCTAGATAAAGGCGATTTCTCTCAAAGATCTTCTTTGCTCCAGTAGGCAGACACCTTGCCTACCACGCTCTGCTATGAGGGCTCTGCATCAAGCTTCTTCCACTATTTTCCCGCCGGGAAGTCTTTGCTAATGGCGACCCTTCACTGTTGATTTTTGAACGACATTGGCTCGCCCAATGAGTTCCCTTCCTACAATGGAGGCAGAGTTCAGGTTCGTTTAAACCCGATCTCCATGGTCCTGGCCCATGCTCTGACATTGGCCGCAGCCTGCTCTGCCTACACTCTTTTGAAGATGACTTGTCTTCCCACAACTAAAGCACTTTCTTCCAGGTCTGATATAGTTTGCCAATGAAGCTGCCATGAAGTCTGCCTTGTATTCCTCTGCCTCTACATTCCTGCATATCCTAAAATAACCCAGCAAAGTGCCCTGTTCGCTGTAGGGATGCAAGGCATTTTTACAGTGCTTATTAGAGAAATCATAAGATAGCTTGTGCACTAGGTCCCTTACTGCCTGAACATTCTTCACACATTTGGAAATAGCATCTTCCAGTCGGGACACAAAGTCAGCGTAACGCTCATCATTCTGTTGTCTTATAGCCCTGTAACGCGGCGTTCTCTCTTCTGATGGAATTATCTTTTCCCAGGCCCTTAAGCAAACCTCATGTATCTGTCCTATTGTCTGTTCAGTAAACTGTAGTTGAGACTCAACTGTAATATAATTTGCAGCCCCTAGCAATTGATGAATTCCTATATCTATCCCATCCTCAGCATTCTTCCCAGCTCTTGCAAGGGCTGCTTCCTTCCATAGCATTTGATATCACAAGCATTCTGAAGAGTAAAGACAAATTCTCACTAAAGCTTTCCAATCTGTAGGGGTCCAGCTGTCAGACTCTGCTAGAGCCCTTATCATGCTAATTACAAAATGGGAGTCTGGGCCCTAGTCATTGATTGCCTGCTTGAGATCTTTTAGCAACTTAAAAGGCAAAGGCACTGTGAATTCCTTTTGGTTCTAACAGGATAAGACATCTTGCATTCTAAATCTTCTTCTGCAATCCCTCTTCCTACTCTGGAGAGTAAAGGTGCTTTCCTATACTTTGCTTCTTTACATCTATTCTCTGAGCTACTCTTTTCAATCTGGATATCTTGGAGTTCCACTTCCTGAACTTCACCTTCTGTGCTAGCTCTCCTAGTTTGCATTTCTTTGGAGCTAATCTCTCTACCTTCAGGGCTGGCTTGCTTGATTGTTTTACAATCTCTGGCCTATCTTACACTAAATTCCAGCAGGAGAGCAGTTGCTTTTACTATGTCCCCTTCTGACTCAGGCTCATTCTTTTAGCCCTGCCTAAAATCTTCTCATCTGCCTGAAACCCGTTCTCACTGCTTCTCATCTGATTTAAATTTGGGCATCTTAGACGTTGCCTGTTCTGCTTCTTGGCTTTCTCTACCTTTGAAAGCAAGGGAGCTTCCTGGGATTGTTTAATAGCCATGCTTTGGATCTTGCAATCCACTGCCTCTAGTACTGTATCACCTTTAAACCTTCGGAGTCTGCAGTCTCGCGAGAGCATACAGGCTTTGGCAATGAGGTTCTGTTCTAGAATTGGAGGCTTTAGATAACAAACCAATCCCTGCCTTTTCAGTTTTTCCTAAAGTTTCATAACCTAAATCATGCTTATTCACAGACACTTTAGCTTGCTTTTCTAGATTTGAATAGACACAAGACTTCTCACTAGACTGTTCATCCTTATTCTCTTCCTCCTGCAAAAGTTTTAAAACCATCTTAACTTGTACCCACAGAGACCACTTCTCCATAGGGATACTCTCCCCATCTCTGTGCTTCCTTTAAGTTGACAATGACCTCCTCCCAGGTCTCTAAATCAAAAGTTCCTTCCTCTGAGAACCATGAATTATACCTTTTTACTACTTTTAGAAAACATTGTATCTTTTTCTTCGTTACTTTTACACCTTGTCTTTTCAGTAAGTAGAGAGCATGGTACCATAAGTTTCAGGTTTACTTTTACCTTGCTCCCATTATCCTCTTTAAAATTCTAATTCACTATTTCCACTACTTCTCTGTCAATCCCCACACCGGATCCTCACTTCACACAATTTTCAAATTCACTCTACATACCAATGGGGCCATATAATTGTTATATGGGATATAACTCATATTGTCCCACGTTGTGCGCCATTTGTCTGGGGAAGCCCGCCTTGTGCTGGGGCTCCAGCCTCCAGCCCAGTCCTTGAGCCTCCTGCCTGGTCTCCATCCCACCTCCCTTCGTCCACACTGAGCGTGGACCTGGCTGGTAAGATCATGGCCATCCAGGAGGTGAGCATGCTACCATGAATTGTGTCTGACTGCATTATTGTAATGTCTCTTCTATCGCTCATGCTCCCGGTGACTTTAATATAATATTTATATATCTCAACCATACAATTGTGCTTATTGAACCCAAGATTACTGGTGGGGGGCTGGCACCCCAACTCATACCACAGTACATACCATTTGTCTAGTTCTTCAATGCTTCCTCTCCCGCTCACTCCCTCCAACTATCATGACCTCAGCTCTACCTTACAAAGCCGGCTAGACCAGAGCATGTACACTGGTACAGATAAGAACTCTCAACACACAGAATCCAGGACAGATAAACCCTTCAGGAACAGTAATGGAAGTAGTGATAACATGAGGGTAGGGATGAGATAGAGGGAACTGATAGCAATGATTGATGTATTAACACTCACACCCCAGGGGGACAAGCAACAGAAACATTGGTGAAGTGAGACCTTGGACATTGTAAAATATGAAAGTATAATTTATCAAGGTTTCATGAGGGTGGGAGAGTGGGAGAGAAGGGGGAAAAAGGAGCTGATACCAAGGGGTCAAGTATAAAGAAAATGATGATGGTACCGTAGGTACAAATGTGCTTGATACAATTGATGTATGCATTGTTATAAGTGGTGTAAGAGCCCCCGATAAAATGACTCAATTTTTTAAAAGTGTTTAGGTAGATCTTGATGGAGGATAGATTGAGAAACAATAGTTTCAGAATTTGATAATTTTGCTTAATAATCAAACTGAAAACTCACTGCCATTGCATCTTTTGTGACTCACAGCAACCCTGACTTTCAGCAACCCTATTGGACAGGGTAGAGCAGCCCCTGTGAGTTTCTGAGACTGCAACTCTTTACAGGGGTAGAAAGCCCTAACGTTTCTCTCTCAGAGCGGGTGGTGGTTTTGAACTATGTGGGTAGCAGCCAAGTGAAAACCACTATGCCACCAGGGCTCCCTGTGCCACATAGCGGGAGCTGTTGTTTTCCCAAACATTCACTTGGCTATTTCTTTTATAAGAAGCCAAGTAATTTGGCAGCTTATTTCTGTTCCAGTTTTCTTATATAGAAAATGTGGTGACAGTGTGAACCTGTTTGTTGTAGTTTATGTGAACATAATTGAGTGATCTAGACCAAGTGAGCTAGACCAAGTGAGCTGACTGGTCAAAAATCAGACCTGTGGATTGCCAAATTGGTTCTGCTGAGATTGGGGCTTTCCTGGATCCACAGGCTTCCTCCAAGCTGTGTCCGAGAAGCTCTGCATTTTAGAGCTACATTTTATAGTTGAAAGAGAGGCCTAAGGAGGGAGGGAGTCCTTAAGCTCTAAGACCTTAATGCTGTCATTGCTGTCCTCTTTTAGTGTACCTGCAGTTTCCACACTGCAGTGGGAACCATTGAAACAGCTGTTCTCATTCTCTGAGATGGTGTGCCACCCCACTCCATACCACCACCACCTCATCCCTTTCTCTTATTGTAGAGATAATGCCCCTTCCATATGTATCTCAGATATTCAATTAATGAAGAAAGACAAAAGTAGGAGAAATGATTTAGATGAAGGAGACCATAAGCATGAGGCCATAATGGGGTCCAAAGGCTGTGTGGCCATGTCGCTAATTATAGAAATGGATGAAATCTGCCACAAAAATGTGATTGGAGGCAGAGCAATTCATCACTCTCTCAGGCAGGACTACATAAGTGAGAATGGGGCCATTATGGAGACATGGAGACGATCACAGATTAGAAAGGCTTACTGGATTTGTTCTGGGGCCTTCCGACCACTATAACTCATGACCACAAGGTCTTAGACTTTCCCAATTTCCATTGAGGACCTTCCCAGGGAAGTCCCAGAGGGCAGATTGCTCCTCTCTGCTCTGGCTAGTTGTTGTTGCGTGCCATTGAGGACACTTGGACTCGTCGTGACCTCACATACAACCGAATGAAACACTGTAGGGTCGTGCACCATCCTCACAATTGTTCCTGTGCCTGAACCACCGATGAAGCCACTGAGTCCATCCACTTCTTCGAGGACCTCCTCTGTTTCATGGCTTCTCCACTGTACCAAATAGGATGTCCTTCTCCAGGGACTGGTCTCTCCTGACAACATGTCCAAAGTATGTAAGATGGCGTCTTGCCATCCTTGCCTCTAAGCAGCACTCTGGCCTTATTTCTTCTGATACAGATTGGTCAGTCCTTCAGCAGTCCATGGTACTGTCAGTAGTCTTCTGGTGGACCACAATTCGATGCATCTGTTCTTCTACAGCCTTCCTTATTCAGTGTCTAACTTTCACATGCATATGATGCAATGGAAAATAGCATGGCTTAGGTCATGTGCACCTTAGTCCTCAGAGTAACATCATTGTTCTTCAACACTATAAAGAGGTTTTCTGCAGCAGATTTACCCATTACAATACATCTTTTGATCTCCTGACTGCTGTTTCTATGAACATTGATAGTGGATCTAAGCAAGACAAAATCCTTGACAACTGAAGCCCTTTTCTCTGTTTATCACCTATTGGTCCAGTTTTGGGGATTTTGGTCTTCCTTATATTGAATTGTAACCCATATTGAAGGCTGCAATCCTTGATCTTCAGCAAGTAGTTCAATTCCTCCTCATTTTCAGCAAACAAATGGTGTCATATATGCACACAAGCAGGCTCCCAAAAGTTAGTGGAACAAGGAATCAAAAGAGAATGGAATTTTTCAGGGACTTTTTGAAATACCAGTTTGTGTGTGTGTGTGTGTGAGAGAGAGAGAGAGAGAGAGAGAGAGAGAGAGAGAGAGAGAGAGAGAGAGAGAGAGAGAGGAGATGTGGGCATAAAACAAACATCAAGCAACATAAGGGAGAATGCTGTTGGCTGCTGTTGAACTGATTCCGGTGCGCATGCACAGTGACCTGCTGTGTGCACCATAGTGACCCCTCAGAAGCAGATCATCAAGCCTACCTTTCAACTGAAATTCTGAGAATTCACAATTTTCAGAAGTATGTGGATAACAGTGAAAGCCAAAATTCTATTTGCACAGTCCCCACGTGGATTAAGCTTCCAGTGAATTCCTTCAGACCATTGACCAGGGATGTGAACACTCTTGCCACCAGGCAGAGGGCATTGGAAAGTGGATTACCCCTTAGGCAGCCCATGGTGGGGCTTAGAGACTTGCCTAAGTGTATCCTTGAATCGAGGCTGCCATTCTGGGCTGCACAGTCATGAGTCATGCCCCCAAAGCCTTGGTTGTTTGGCCCTGGACCACTCTTGTAAACTGTCCTGTTTAACACAGGTCCCAATCCTTGTCCTATTCTTGCTTCTGTAGTCCCACCTGGAACTGTGATGTTGGGATCTGCCGCCATGTCCTTTCAAGTCTGTGAATCTCAGATAACCCTTACATATCAATAAGACCTCTTGCTAATAGTTTCCCTCCCCTCATCTCGATGGCATGTGTTTGTCCTGTTTAAGATTTAATAAATTATCTTTGAGATTTGGGATATCCTCTTACCCTAAAACACAAGGCATCTCTGGGTGTATTCCAGCTGCCAACTTTTTAGGTAGTAGTCAAGAAGTTAGCTGTTATGTCACCCAGGAAGCTGGGGAAAGGATGATCACCAGAACAAATCCATTATTCCCTCCACTCGCTTCCTAGCCTTTGAATCTCCACCTTGGAGGCAACTATGGCCTTTCTGTTTCTTTTTGATGATCATGTACGCATGTCCAAGTAAAGCTTACTTTTTACTCTTTTGTATCGCCTATTTCATTAAATATTATATTTTGGAGATTCTTCCAAATGGATTCATACAGAATGACCTCATTCATTTAAGAGTGCATGCTGTTACACAATACAGCTATGATAAAATGCATCTAACCAACCTCTCTTTTTTCTCTGTGTATTTTACCAATTTTCCTGTCAAAATTGACCATATCTGAGTTTGCTTTCAGGGACACCTTAAGTCTAGTACCCCTTGAATCCTAGGGCCTGGAGTCCTCCTCCTCTTCAGAACCAATCTCTGTGCAGGTGTGCTGGTATGTGAACTGTGAACCCTCTCCCTAAAATCAAAAAATAAAACCCAAACTCACTGTCATCAAGTCACTGTTGACTTGCAGTGACCCTCTGAGTTTCTGAAACTCTGTCTATGGTAGTAGAAAAACCAGTCTTTCTCAGAGCTGCTGGTAGTTTTGAACTGCCAACCATGTGGATCACAGCATAACTGTTAGGTTTCTCGGGTGGGAAATACCTCAGTTCTTGGCATCACAGGAGAAAGAATTCATGTCGAAGACTGATTGTTGATCCAAATGGGTTTGTATTAAGGAGAGAAGGTGATAGAGGAGAAGAGAAGAGAAAGAGAGGAGAGAGGGGGAAGGGGGAAAGAAAGGATTGAGAGAGAGAGAGAGAGAGAGAGAGAGAGAGAAAGAGAGAGAGAGAGAGAGAGACCCCACAGAAAAACAGGGAGGTGGTCTCCAGGTTCGGCCTTTAGTGGCTTCGGCTGGGAGGCGTGGTTGACATTATTGGTTGACCCCATTGGCTGAATTAAGCCCACCTGTCCTGGTTTGCACCCACCTAAGTGCACTGCCTCCCTGCCTCATGTGCCTGAATTTGGAGCCTGCCCAGTAGACACCCTGGTCCCAGCTCTAGCTACCTAACATAAAACTACACCATAACACTACTCCCTCCTAAACAGCATAGCTAAAAATATGAGTTGAGCAGAGAAATTGGTTCTTAAAAGAATGCCTTCGCTTACAACCGATTGTCATTTTAAATTTCACTTGATGGTGTAGAGAGAACCAAGAGATCATTCCATCCCTCAGATTACTTGTAAACTACTGCAGAAACCTCAGGAAAGCCAGCAATTGCCTGCAAGACTGAGGTAAGAATCTCAAGGTTGACTCCCAAAACCATACGCATTGCTATAGAGTTGATTCTGACCCATAGCAACCTTACACAGGACAGGGTAGAACTACCTCTGAGTTTCCAAGTCTGAAACTCTCTATTTTTGTAAATCATTTTATTGGGGGCTCTTACAGGTCTTATAACAATCCATACATCAATTTTGTCAAGCACATTTGTACATATGTTGCAATCATCATTTTCTTTGTATGTGAGCCCTTGGTATCAACTCCTTTTATTTCCCTCCCTCCCAACCCTCCCTACCTCATGAACACTTGATAAATTATTAATTATTATTTTTCATATTGTACAGAATCCGCTGTCTCCATTCACCCAAGTTCTTGTTGTTCATGCCCCCCAGTCACCCCCTGGGGAGCGGCGTGGTTATACAGTGATCATTGCAGTCAGTTCCCCCTTTCACACCCCACCTCTCCCCCACCCTCATGGTATCACTACTCCCATTACTGTTCCTAGGGGGTTTATCTGTCCTGAATTCTGTGTGTCCAGAGCTCTTATCTGCACCAGTGTACATGCTTTGGTCTAGCCGGATTTGTAAGGTAGAACTGGAGTCATGATAGTGGGGTGAGGGCTGGGAGAGTCTGTAACTCTTTATAGGAGTAGAAAGCTTCACAGGAAAGTGAATTTGAGGCTGAGACCTTGGGAAAAGTTTGGTCAAGATAAACAGATGTGGAGTGGTGTAGGGAAGGAAAGATTAAAAATAACCTGGTCCAGGATCCTCACAAATTTTAAGTTCATTTGACGCTCCCTAGGGAGGAAGGAGGAAGAGCTATCAGCAGGCAGGCTGTGTCATGCCTACAGCCTCTACAAAAATGCTTCCTGACTCTTCTCAGAAATTCTGCCAGGTGCTACCAGCCTCCTGAGTCTGAGAATGGTTCCTCTATGTTCTTATGAAGCTGAGGAAGGTTGGCACAAAAATATTTGGGAATCCAAGGAGCATGGTGAGGTCATTTCAGGGGGTCATGAGGAATGACTAGTAGGGATTTCAGCCAAATTAAAGGGCTTAGCAATTTGAATACCAGCTGACTCTGACCTTGATCAAGCCTCTTTACCTTTCTGGGTCAATTAAAAAAATTATTTTTTACCAGGTTTCTACTATATGTCAGATATGGAGAAGCAGTAGACAAACCAATAGAAGCTAGGAAATTTGATCCCACCTGTACAGATGTTGCTTCTAAAGACAGCATTCTTTATGTATGAGTTTGCCAGTAGTAATAATTGTCGTTAATCGTGCACTCTTGCCTGAAGAAAAATCCAAGAATCTGTGTCTTTGTACCTCCCTTTTGACAACCTCAAGGAACCCAGTGGTGCTGTGAGGAAGGCATTGGCCTGCTAACCCAAATACTGGCAGTTCAAACCCACCTGATGCTCCAAAGAAGATGAGACTGTCTGTTCCCCTGAAGATATATCCTTTTGGAAACCCCACAGAGCAACTCTACTCTGTCCTATGAGAGTCAGAATAGACTAGTGAGGACAGTAGATGTGGTTTGGGTTTGGTTTCAACACCTCCTCCCTGATCTACCTCATTACATCACAGTGCCTTAATCAGCTCCCCAAGCTGGTTTGTTTTTATGGCAGATTTTCTTTCTCTCCCCAAGTGCCTGATTGTGGGAAACAGAGGGATTTCTCCCAAGCTGTCTACCCCAAATATATTCCAAACTCAGCTGCTTGCAAATGACTATGCACTTGGAGGTCATCAGGAATAGATCAGGGGTCATTCTCCCTAAGAGTTATCAGCTATCTAGTGCAAGCAGACACCACTGCTTATCCCACAACAAGTAGGATTCACTCCCTTCTGATAAGGATAGTAGTTGTCTGTTTCCTTGTAGGAGACACCAGAGAGGTCAAACCCATCCAAAGATGACCAAGGTTAGGCTGCCATCCTAAAACTAGAATCAGCCCATCTTGTCACATGTATACCCCCCAATCTCTACTCTTGCTATTGCATTTCCATAGACCATCCCCTCTCATTACTGTATCACCTATAGCACATCCCCTTCCTGTGACATGGGTCCTCACCTGTCATTAGGGGGCTTGCATGCCCCCAGAGTTCTGTCTTGGTTAACTTCACTCATTCCCTCTATGCTGGCTTTAGGGGAAGTTAATGGGAGGGCTAGGCCCCCCTGAATGCCCTAAGGAAATGACCCGGCATCCACAGTTAACAAACCTTTTTCCTTCCATTTCTAATTCCATGTGGGGGCGCTGTTTCTCCACAACAGCAGTCCAGAAGACTGCTTGATTTATAGGGTGGTCAAACTTCTCAAGTACTCTTTCCTGATAGGTATAAATTTTTACTCTAGAAATGCAAGGAAGGGAAAATTGGCTTAAGCGATCCTACATTTTTACAAACCATGGTATATCAGAACTCATTACTGCCTTAATTTCTTCTTCACAATCCTGACCAATAACTCCAGCAACACATTGAGAATTTATGTTGGACTTTCTTTTTTTTTTTTTTTTTTGGACTTTCTTAATAAACATCCTATAGTTCTTTTAGGTAGTGGACCCCAATTACTGCTCTTCATTTCTGATTCAATCACAGTTTTGGGTTTTTTCTTACAACTCTTATCAACTCCAGTATCAATTTTAATTTCTTGAGTACTAAGGTTAAATCTTCCTGATAGAAACTGTATTAATCTTTCAATAAGAGGTCCCTGCTTTTGAGGATCAAGCTCCTGTGAAGGCTTCTGAGCCATCTCTTGGTTATTCAAACCAACTGCAGTGAGAACAGAGACTAGGTTTTTGCCTCTTTGGCTAGGTCTGTTCTCCTGCTGTGAGGCTGCTAGATAAAGGCGATTTCTCTCAAAGATCTTCTTTGCTCCAGTAGGCAGACACCTTGCCTACCACGCTCTGCTATGAGGGCTCTGCATCAAGCTTCTTCCACTATTTTCCCGCCGGGAAGTCTTTGCTAATGGCGACCCTTCACTGTTGATTTTTGAACGACATTGGCTCGCCCAATGAGTTCCCTTCCTACAATGGAGGCAGAGTTCAGGTTCGTTTAAACCCGATCTCCATGGTCCTGGCCCATGCTCTGACATTGGCCGCAGCCTGCTCTGCCTACACTCTTTTGAAGATGACTTGTCTTCCCACAACTAAAGCACTTTCTTCCAGGTCTGATATAGTTTGCCAATGAAGCTGCCATGAGGTCTGCCTTGTATTCCTCTGCCTCTACATTCCTGCATATCCTAAAATAACCCAGCAAAGTGCCCTGTTCGCTGTAGGGATGCAAGGCATTTTTACAGTGCTTATTAGAGAAATCATAAGATAGCTTGTGCACTAGGTCTCTTACTGCCTGAACATTCTTCACACATTTGGAAATAGCATCTTCCAGTCGGGACACAAAGTCAGCGTAACGCTCATCATTCTGTTGTCTTATAGCCCTGTAACGCGGCGTTCTCTCTTCTGATGGAATTATCTTTTCCCAGGCCCTTAAGCAAACCTCATGTATCTGTCCTATTGTCTGTTCAGTAAACTGTAGTTGAGACTCAACTGTAATATAATTTGCAGCCCCTAGCAATTGATGAATTCCTATATCTATCCCATCCTCAGCATTCTTCCCAGCTCTTGCAAGGGCTGCTTCCTTCCATAGCATTTGATATCACAAGCATTCTGAAGAGTAAAGACAAATTCTCACTAAAGCTTTCCAATCTGTAGGGGTCCAGCTGTCAGACTCTGCTAGAGCCCTTATCATGCTAATTACAAAATGGGAGTCTGGGCCCTAGTCATTGATTGCCTGCTTGAGATCTTTTAGCAACTTAAAAGGCAAAGGCACTGTGAATTCCTTTTGGTTCTAACAGGATAAGACATCTTGCATTCTAAATCTTCTTCTGCAATCCCTCTTCCTACTCTGGAGAGTAAAGGTGCTTTCCTATACTTTGCTTCTTTACATCTATTCTCTGAGCTACTCTTTTCAATCTGGATATCTTGGAGTTCCACTTCCTGAACTTCACCTTCTGTGCTAGCTCTCCTAGTTTGCATTTCTTTGGAGCTAATCTCTCTACCTTCAGGGCTGGCTTGCTTGATTGTTTTACAATCTCTGGCCTATCTTACACTAAATTCCAGCAGGAGAGCAGTTGCTTTTACTATGTCCCCTTCTGACTCAGGCTCATTCTTTTAGCTCTGCCTAAAATCTTCTCATCTGCCTGAAACCCGTTCTCACTGCTTCTCATCTGATTTAAATTTGGGCATCTTAGACGTTGCCTGTTCTGCTTCTTGGCTTTCTCTACCTTTGAAAGCAAGGGAGCTTCCTGGGATTGTTTAATAGCCATGCTTTGGATCTTGCAATCCACTGCCTCTAGTACTGTATCACCTTTAAACCTTCGGAGTCTGCAGTCTCGCGAGAGCATACAGGCTTTGGCAATGAGGTTCTGTTCTAGAATTGGAGGCTTTAGATAACAAACCAATCCCTGCCTTTTCAGTTTTTCCTAAAGTTTCATAACCTAAATCATGCTTATTCACAGACACTTTAGCTTGCTTTTCTAGATTTGAATAGACACAAGACTTCTCACTAGACTGTTCATCCTTATTCTCTTCCTCCTGCAAAAGTTTTAAAACCATCTTAACTTGTACCCACAGAGACCACTTCTCCATAGGGATACTCTCCCCATCTCTGTGCTTCCTTTAAGTTGACAATGACCTCCTCCCAGGTCTCTAAATCAAAAGTTCCTTCCTCTGAGAACCATGAATTATACCTTTTTACTACTTTTAGAAAACATTGTATCTTTTTCTTCGTTACTTTTACACCTTGTCTTTTCAGTAAGTAGAGAGCATGGTACCATAAGTTTCAGGTTTACTTTTACCTTGCTCCCATTATCCTCTTTAAAATTCTAATTCACTATTTCCACTACTTCTCTGTCAATCCCCACACCGGATCCTCACTTCACACAATTTTCAAATTCACTCTACATACCAATGGGGCCATATAATTGTTATATGGGATATAACTCATATTGTCCCATGTTGTGCGCCATTTGTCTGGGGAAGCCCGCCTTGTGCTGGGGCTCCAGCCTCCAGCCCAGTCCTTGAGCCTCCTGCCTGGTCTCCATCCCACCTCCCTTCGTCCACACTGAGCGTGGACCTGGCTGGTAAGATCATGGCCATCCAGGAGGTGAGCATGCTACCATGAATTGTGTCTGACTGCATTATTGTAATGTCTCTTCTATCGCTCATGCTCCCGGTGACTTTAATATAATATTTATATATCTCAACCATACAATTGTGCTTATTGAACCCAAGATTACTGGTGGGGGGCTGGCACCCCAACTCATACCACAGTACATACCATTTGTCTAGTTCTTCAATGCTTCCTCTCCCGCTCACTCCCTCCAACTATCATGACCTCAGCTCTACCTTACAAAGCCGGCTAGACCAGAGCATGTACACTGGTACAGATAAGAACTCTCAACACACAGAATCCAGGACAGATAAACCCTTCAGGAACAGTAATGGAAGTAGTGATAACATGAGGGTAGGGATGAGATAGAGGGAACTGATAGCAATGATTGATGTATTAACACTCACACCCCAGGGGGACAAGCAACAGAAACATTGGTGAAGTGAGACCTTGGACATTGTAAAATATGAAAGTATAATTTATCAAGGTTTCATGAGGGTGGGAGAGTGGGAGAGAAGGGGGAAAAAGGAGCTGATACCAAGGGGTCAAGTATAAAGAAAATGATGATGGTACCGTAGGTACAAATGTGCTTGATACAATTGATGTATGCATTGTTATAAGTGGTGTAAGAGCCCCCGATAAAATGACTCAATTTTTTAAAAGTGTTTAGGTAGATCTTGATGGAGGATAGATTGAGAAACAATAGTTTCAGAATTTGATAATTTTGCTTAATAATCAAACTGAAAACTCACTGCCATTGCATCTTTTGTGACTCACAGCAACCCTGACTTTCAGCAACCCTATTGGACAGGGTAGAGCAGCCCCTGTGAGTTTCTGAGACTGCAACTCTTTACAGGGGTAGAAAGCCCTAACGTTTCTCTCTCAGAGCGGGTGGTGGTTTTGAACTATGTGGGTAGCAGCCAAGTGAAAACCACTATGCCACCAGGGCTCCCTGTGCCACATAGCGGGAGCTGTTGTTTTCCCAAACATTCACTTGGCTATTTCTTTTATAAGAAGCCAAGTAATTTGGCAGCTTATTTCTGTTCCAGTTTTCTTATATAGAAAATGTGGTGACAGTGTGAACCTGTTTGTTGTAGTTTATGTGAACATAATTGAGTGATCTAGACCAAGTGAGCTAGACCAAGTGAGCTGACTGGTCAAAAATCAGACCTGTGGATTGCCAAATTGGTTCTGCTGAGATTGGGGCTTTCCTGGATCCACAGGCTTCCTCCAAGCTGTGTCCGAGAAGCTCTGCATTTTAGAGCTACATTTTATAGTTGAAAGAGAGGCCTAAGGAGGGAGGGAGTCCTTAAGCTCTAAGACCTTAATGCTGTCATTGCTGTCCTCTTTTAGTGTACCTGCAGTTTCCACACTGCAGTGGGAACCATTGAAACAGCTGTTCTCATTCTCTGAGATGGTGTGCCACCCCACTCCATACCACCACCACCTCATCCCTTTCTCTTATTGTAGAGATAATGCCCCTTCCATATGTATCTCAGATATTCAATTAATGAAGAAAGACAAAAGTAGGAGAAATGATTTAGATGAAGGAGACCATAAGCATGAGGCCATAATGGGGTCCAAAGGCTGTGTGGCCATGTCGCTAATTATAGAAATGGATGAAATCTGCCACAAAAATGTGATTGGAGGCAGAGCAATTCATCACTCTCTCAGGCAGGACTACATAAGTGAGAATGGGGCCATTATGGAGACATGGAGACGATCACAGATTAGAAAGGCTTACTGGATTTGTTCTGGGGCCTTCCGACCACTATAACTCATGACCACAAGGTCTTAGACTTTCCCAATTTCCATTGAGGACCTTCCCAGGGAAGTCCCAGAGGGCAGATTGCTCCTCTCTGCTCTGGCTAGTTGTTGTTGCGTGCCATTGAGGACACTTGGACTCGTCGTGACCTCACATACAACCGAATGAAACACTGTAGGGTCGTGCACCATCCTCACAATTGTTCCTGTGCCTGAACCACCGATGAAGCCACTGAGTCCATCCACTTCTTCGAGGACCTCCTCTGTTTCATGGCTTCTCCACTGTACCAAATAGGATGTCCTTCTCCAGGGACTGGTCTCTCCTGACAACATGTCCAAAGTATGTAAGATGGCGTCTTGCCATCCTTGCCTCTAAGCAGCACTCTGGCCTTATTTCTTCTGATACAGATTGGTCAGTCCTTCAGCAGTCCATGGTACTGTCAGTAGTCTTCTGGTGGACCACAATTCGATGCATCTGTTCTTCTACAGCCTTCCTTATTCAGTGTCTAACTTTCACATGCATATGATGCAATGGAAAATAGCATGGCTTAGGTCATGTGCACCTTAGTCCTCAGAGTAACATCATTGTTCTTCAACACTATAAAGAGGTTTTCTGCAGCAGATTTACCCATTACAATACATCTTTTGATCTCCTGACTGCTGTTTCTATGAACATTGATAGTGGATCTAAGCAAGACAAAATCCTTGACAACTGAAGCCCTTTTCTCTGTTTATCACCTATTGGTCCAGTTTTGGGGATTTTGGTCTTCCTTATATTGAATTGTAACCCATATTGAAGGCTGCAATCCTTGATCTTCAGCAAGTAGTTCAATTCCTCCTCATTTTCAGCAAACAAATGGTGTCATATATGCACACAAGCAGGCTCCCAAAAGTTAGTGGAACAAGGAATCAAAAGAGAATGGAATTTTTCAGGGACTTTTTGAAATACCAGTTTGTGTGTGTGTGTGTGAGAGAGAGAGAGAGAGAGAAAGAGAGAGAGAGAGAGAGAGAGAGAGAGAGAGAGAGAGAGAGGAGATGTGGGCATAAAACAAACATCAAGCAACATAAGGGAGAATGCTGTTGGCTGCTGTTGAACTGATTCCGGTGCGCATGCACAGTGACCTGCTGTGTGCACCATAGTGACCCCTCAGAAGCAGATCATCAAGCCTACCTTTCAACTGAAATTCTGAGAATTCACAATTTTCAGAAGTATGTGGATAACAGTGAAAGCCAAAATTCTATTTGCACAGTCCCCACGTGGATTAAGCTTCCAGTGAATTCCTTCAGACCATTGACCAGGGATGTGAACACTCTTGCCACCAGGCAGAGGGCATTGGAAAGTGGATTACCCCTTAGGCAGCCCATGGTGGGGCTTAGAGACTTGCCTAAGTGTATCCTTGAATCGAGGCTGCCATTCTGGGCTGCACAGTCATGAGTCATGCCCCCAAAGCCTTGGTTGTTTGGCCCTGGACCACTCTTGTAAACTGTCCTGTTTAACACAGGTCCCAATCCTTGTCCTATTCTTGCTTCTGTAGTCCCACCTGGAACTGTGATGTTGGGATCTGCCGCCATGTCCTTTCAAGTCTGTGAATCTCAGATAACCCTTACATATCAATAAGACCTCTTGCTAATAGTTTCCCTCCCCTCATCTCGATGGCATGTGTTTGTCCTGTTTAAGATTTAATAAATTATCTTTGAGATTTGGGATATCCTCTTACCCTAAAACACAAGGCATCTCTGGGTGTATTCCAGCTGCCAACTTTTTAGGTAGTAGTCAAGAAGTTAGCTGTTATGTCACCCAGGAAGCTGGGGAAAGGATGATCACCAGAACAAATCCATTATTCCCTCCACTCGCTTCCTAGCCTTTGAATCTCCACCTTGGAGGCAACTATGGCCTTTCTGTTTCTTTTTGATGATCATGTACGCATGTCCAAGTAAAGCTTACTTTTTACTCTTTTGTATCGCCTATTTCATTAAATATTATATTTTGGAGATTCTTCCAAATGGATTCATACAGAATGACCTCATTCATTTAAGAGTGCATGCTGTTACACAATACAGCTATGATAAAATGCATCTAACCAACCTCTCTTTTTTCTCTGTGTATTTTACCAATTTTCCTGTCAAAATTGACCATATCTGAGTTTGCTTTCAGGGACACCTTAAGTCTAGTACCCCTTGAATCCTAGGGCCTGGAGTCCTCCTCCTCTTCAGAACCAATCTCTGTGCAGGTGTGCTGGTATGTGAACTGTGAACCCTCTCCCTAAAATCAAAAAATAAAACCCAAACTCACTGTCATCAAGTCACTGTTGACTTGCAGTGACCCTCTGAGTTTCTGAAACTCTGTCTATGGTAGTAGAAAAACCAGTCTTTCTCAGAGCTGCTGGTAGTTTTGAACTGCCAACCATGTGGATCACAGCATAACTGTTAGGTTTCTCGGGTGGGAAATACCTCAGTTCTTGGCATCACAGGAGAAAGAATTCATGTCGAAGACTGATTGTTGATCCAAATGGGTTTGTATTAAGGAGAGAAGGTGATAGAGGAGAAGAGAAGAGAAAGAGAGGAGAGAGGGGGAAGGGGGAAAGAAAGGATTGAGAGAGAGAGAGAGAGAGAGAGAGAGAGAGAAAGAGAGAGAGAGAGAGAGAGACCCCACAGAAAAACAGGGAGGTGGTCTCCAGGTTCGGCCTTTAGTGGCTTCGGCTGGGAGGCGTGGTTGACATTATTGGTTGACCCCATTGGCTGAATTAAGCCCACCTGTCCTGGTTTGCACCCACCTAAGTGCACTGCCTCCCTGCCTCATGTGCCTGAATTTGGAGCCTGCCCAGTAGACACCCTGGTCCCAGCTCTAGCTACCTAACATAAAACTACACCATAACACTACTCCCTCCTAAACAGCATAGCTAAAAATATGAGTTGAGCAGAGAAATTGGTTCTTAAAAGAATGCCTTCGCTTACAACCGATTGTCATTTTAAATTTCACTTGATGGTGTAGAGAGAACCAAGAGATCATTCCATCCCTCAGATTACTTGTAAACTACTGCAGAAACCTCAGGAAAGCCAGCAATTGCCTGCAAGACTGAGGTAAGAATCTCAAGGTTGACTCCCAAAACCATACGCATTGCTATAGAGTTGATTCTGACCCATAGCAACCTTACACAGGACAGGGTAGAACTACCTCTGAGTTTCCAAGTCTGAAACTCTCTATTTTTGTAAATCATTTTATTGGGGGCTCTTACAGGTCTTATAACAATCCATACATCAATTTTGTCAAGCACATTTGTACATATGTTGCAATCATCATTTTCTTTGTATGTGAGCCCTTGGTATCAACTCCTTTTATTTCCCTCCCTCCCAACCCTCCCTACCTCATGAACACTTGATAAATTATTAATTATTATTTTTCATATTGTACAGAATCCGCTGTCTCCATTCACCCAAGTTCTTGTTGTTCATGCCCCCCAGTCACCCCCTGGGGAGCGGCGTGGTTATACAGTGATCATTGCAGTCAGTTCCCCCTTTCACACCCCACCTCTCCCCCACCCTCATGGTATCACTACTCCCATTACTGTTCCTAGGGGGTTTATCTGTCCTGAATTCTGTGTGTCCAGAGCTCTTATCTGCACCAGTGTACATGCTTTGGTCTAGCCGGATTTGTAAGGTAGAACTGGAGTCATGATAGTGGGGTGAGGGCTGGGAGAGTCTGTAACTCTTTATAGGAGTAGAAAGCTTCACAGGAAAGTGAATTTGAGGCTGAGACCTTGGGAAAAGTTTGGTCAAGATAAACAGATGTGGAGTGGTGTAGGGAAGGAAAGATTAAAAATAACCTGGTCCAGGATCCTCACAAATTTTAAGTTCATTTGACGCTCCCTAGGGAGGAAGGAGGAAGAGCTATCAGCAGGCAGGCTGTGTCATGCCTACAGCCTCTACAAAAATGCTTCCTGACTCTTCTCAGAAATTCTGCCAGGTGCTACCAGCCTCCTGAGTCTGAGAATGGTTCCTCTATGTTCTTATGAAGCTGAGGAAGGTTGGCACAAAAATATTTGGGAATCCAAGGAGCATGGTGAGGTCATTTCAGGGGGTCATGAGGAATGACTAGTAGGGATTTCAGCCAAATTAAAGGGCTTAGCAATTTGAATACCAGCTGACTCTGACCTTGATCAAGCCTCTTTACCTTTCTGGGTCAATTAAAAAAATTATTTTTTACCAGGTTTCTACTATATGTCAGATATGGAGAAGCAGTAGACAAACCAATAGAAGCTAGGAAATTTGATCCCACCTGTACAGATGTTGCTTCTAAAGACAGCATTCTTTATGTATGAGTTTGCCAGTAGTAATAATTGTCGTTAATCGTGCACTCTTGCCTGAAGAAAAATCCAAGAATCTGTGTCTTTGTACCTCCCTTTTGACACCCTCAAGGAACCCAGTGGTGCTGTGAGGAAGGCATTGGCCTGCTAACCCAAATACTGGCAGTTCAAACCCACCTGATGCTCCAAAGAAGATGAGACTGTCTGTTCCCCTGAAGATATATCCTTTTGGAAACCCCACAGAGCAACTCTACTCTGTCCTATGAGAGTCAGAATAGACTAGTGAGGACAGTAGATGTGGTTTGGGTTTGGTTTCAACACCTCCTCCCTGATCTACCTCATTACATCACAGTGCCTTAATCAGCTCCCCAAGCTGGTTTGTTTTTATGGCAGATTTTCTTTCTCTCCCCAAGTGCCTGATTGTGGGAAACAGAGGGATTTCTCCCAAGCTGTCTACCCCAAATATATTCCAAACTCAGCTGCTTGCAAATGACTATGCACTTGGAGGTCATCAGGAATAGATCAGGGGTCATTCTCCCTAAGAGTTATCAGCTATCTAGTGCAAGCAGACACCACTGCTTATCCCACAACAAGTAGGATTCACTCCCTTCTGATAAGGATAGTAGTTGTCTGTTTCCTTGTAGGAGACACCAGAGAGGTCAAACCCATCCAAAGATGACCAAGGTTAGGCTGCCATCCTAAAACTAGAATCAGCCCATCTTGTCACATGTATACCCCCCAATCTCTACTCTTGCTATTGCATTTCCATAGACCATCCCCTCTCATTACTGTATCACCTATAGCACATCCCCTTCCTGTGACATGGGTCCTCACCTGTCATTAGGGGGCTTGCATGCCCCCAGAGTTCTGTCTTGGTTAACTTCACTCATTCCCTCTATGCTGGCTTTAGGGGAAGTTAATGGGAGGGCTAGGCCCCCCTGAATGCCCTAAGGAAATGACCCGGCATCCACAGTTAACAAACCTTTTTCCTTCCATTTCTAATTCCATGTGGGGGCGCTGTTTCTCCACAACAGCAGTCCAGAAGACTGCTTGATTTATAGGGTGGTCAAACTTCTCAAGTACTCTTTCCTGATAGGTATAAATTTTTACTCTAGAAATGCAAGGAAGGGAAAATTGGCTTAAGCGATCCTACATTTTTACAAACCATGGTATATCAGAACTCATTACTGCCTTAATTTCTTCTTCACAATCCTGACCAATAACTCCAGCAACACATTGAGAATTTATGTTGGACTTTCTTTTTTTTTTTTTTTTTTGGACTTTCTTAATAAACATCCTATAGTTCTTTTAGGTAGTGGACCCCAATTACTGCTCTTCATTTCTGATTCAATCACAGTTTTGGGTTTTTTCTTACAACTCTTATCAACTCCAGTATCAATTTTAATTTCTTGAGTACTAAGGTTAAATCTTCCTGATAGAAACTGTATTAATCTTTCAATAAGAGGTCCCTGCTTTTGAGGATCAAGCTCCTGTGAAGGCTTCTGAGCCATCTCTTGGTTATTCAAACCAACTGCAGTGAGAACAGAGACTAGGTTTTTGCCTCTTTGGCTAGGTCTGTTCTCCTGCTGTGAGGCTGCTAGATAAAGGCGATTTCTCTCAAAGATCTTCTTTGCTCCAGTAGGCAGACACCTTGCCTACCACGCTCTGCTATGAGGGCTCTGCATCAAGCTTCTTCCACTATTTTCCCGCCGGGAAGTCTTTGCTAATGGCGACCCTTCACTGTTGATTTTTGAACGACATTGGCTCGCCCAATGAGTTCCCTTCCTACAATGGAGGCAGAGTTCAGGTTCGTTTAAACCCGATCTCCATGGTCCTGGCCCATGCTCTGACATTGGCCGCAGCCTGCTCTGCCTACACTCTTTTGAAGATGACTTGTCTTCCCACAACTAAAGCACTTTCTTCCAGGTCTGATATAGTTTGCCAATGAAGCTGCCATGAAGTCTGCCTTGTATTCCTCTGCCTCTACATTCCTGCATATCCTAAAATAACCCAGCAAAGTGCCCTGTTCGCTGTAGGGATGCAAGGCATTTTTACAGTGCTTATTAGAGAAATCATAAGATAGCTTGTGCACTAGGTCCCTTACTGCCTGAACATTCTTCACACATTTGGAAATAGCATCTTCCAGTCGGGACACAAAGTCAGCGTAACGCTCATCATTCTGTTGTCTTATAGCCCTGTAACGCGGCGTTCTCTCTTCTGATGGAATTATCTTTTCCCAGGCCCTTAAGCAAACCTCATGTATCTGTCCTATTGTCTGTTCAGTAAACTGTAGTTGAGACTCAACTGTAATATAATTTGCAGCCCCTAGCAATTGATGAATTCCTATATCTATCCCATCCTCAGCATTCTTCCCAGCTCTTGCAAGGGCTGCTTCCTTCCATAGCATTTGATATCACAAGCATTCTGAAGAGTAAAGACAAATTCTCACTAAAGCTTTCCAATCTGTAGGGGTCCAGCTGTCAGACTCTGCTAGAGCCCTTATCATGCTAATTACAAAATGGGAGTCTGGGCCCTAGTCATTGATTGCCTGCTTGAGATCTTTTAGCAACTTAAAAGGCAAAGGCACTGTGAATTCCTTTTGGTTCTAACAGGATAAGACATCTTGCATTCTAAATCTTCTTCTGCAATCCCTCTTCCTACTCTGGAGAGTAAAGGTGCTTTCCTATACTTTGCTTCTTTACATCTATTCTCTGAGCTACTCTTTTCAATCTGGATATCTTGGAGTTCCACTTCCTGAACTTCACCTTCTGTGCTAGCTCTCCTAGTTTGCATTTCTTTGGAGCTAATCTCTCTACCTTCAGGGCTGGCTTGCTTGATTGTTTTACAATCTCTGGCCTATCTTACACTAAATTCCAGCAGGAGAGCAGTTGCTTTTACTATGTCCCCTTCTGACTCAGGCTCATTCTTTTAGCCCTGCCTAAAATCTTCTCATCTGCCTGAAACCCGTTCTCACTGCTTCTCATCTGATTTAAATTTGGGCATCTTAGACGTTGCCTGTTCTGCTTCTTGGCTTTCTCTACCTTTGAAAGCAAGGGAGCTTCCTGGGATTGTTTAATAGCCATGCTTTGGATCTTGCAATCCACTGCCTCTAGTACTGTATCACCTTTAAACCTTCGGAGTCTGCAGTCTCGCGAGAGCATACAGGCT
The DNA here is from genome assembly GCF_050624435.1 of Tenrec ecaudatus. Lineage (NCBI taxonomy): Eukaryota > Metazoa > Chordata > Mammalia > Afrosoricida > Tenrecidae > Tenrec > Tenrec ecaudatus. Next base: position 373,591 of record NW_027459451.1, read on the forward strand.
TTGGCAATGAGGTTCTGTTCTAGAATTGGAGGCTTTAGATAACAAACCAATCCCTGCCTTTTCAGTTTTTCCTAAAGTTTCATAACCTAAATCATGCTTATTCACAGACACTTTAGCTTGCTTTTCTAGATTTGAATAGACACAAGACTTCTCACTAGACTGTTCATCCTTATTCTCTTCCTCCTGCAAAAGTTTTAAAACCATCTTAACTTGTACCCACAGAGACCACTTCTCCATAGGGATACTCTCCCCATCTCTGTGCTTCCTTTAAGTTGACAATGACCTCCTCCCAGGTCTCTAAATCAAAAGTTCCTTCCTCTGAGAACCATGAATTATACCTTTTTACTACTTTTAGAAAACATTGTATCTTTTTCTTCGTTACTTTTACACCTTGTCTTTTCAGTAAGTAGAGAGCATGGTACCATAAGTTTCAGGTTTACTTTTACCTTGCTCCCATTATCCTCTTTAAAATTCTAATTCACTATTTCCACTACTTCTCTGTCAATCCCCACACCGGATCCTCACTTCACACAATTTTCAAATTCACTCTACATACCAATGGGGCCATATAATTGTTATATGGGATATAACTCATATTGTCCCACGTTGTGCGCCATTTGTCTGGGGAAGCCCGCCTTGTGCTGGGGCTCCAGCCTCCAGCCCAGTCCTTGAGCCTCCTGCCTGGTCTCCATCCCACCTCCCTTCGTCCACACTGAGCGTGGACCTGGCTGGTAAGATCATGGCCATCCAGGAGGTGAGCATGCTACCATGAATTGTGTCTGACTGCATTATTGTAATGTCTCTTCTATCGCTCATGCTCCCGGTGACTTTAATATAATATTTATATATCTCAACCATACAATTGTGCTTATTGAACCCAAGATTACTGGTGGGGGGCTGGCACCCCAACTCATACCACAGTACATACCATTTGTCTAGTTCTTCAATGCTTCCTCTCCCGCTCACTCCCTCCAACTATCATGACCTCAGCTCTACCTTACAAAGCCGGCTAGACCAGAGCATGTACACTGGTACAGATAAGAACTCTCAACACACAGAATCCAGGACAGATAAACCCTTCAGGAACAGTAATGGAAGTAGTGATAACATGAGGGTAGGGATGAGATAGAGGGAACTGATAGCAATGATTGATGTATTAACACTCACACCCCAGGGGGACAAGCAACAGAAACATTGGTGAAGTGAGACCTTGGACATTGTAAAATATGAAAGTATAATTTATCAAGGTTTCATGAGGGTGGGAGAGTGGGAGAGAAGGGGGAAAAAGGAGCTGATACCAAGGGGTCAAGTATAAAGAAAATGATGATGGTACCGTAGGTACAAATGTGCTTGATACAATTGATGTATGCATTGTTATAAGTGGTGTAAGAGCCCCCGATAAAATGACTCAATTTTTTAAAAGTGTTTAGGTAGATCTTGATGGAGGATAGATTGAGAAACAATAGTTTCAGAATTTGATAATTTTGCTTAATAATCAAACTGAAAACTCACTGCCATTGCATCTTTTGTGACTCACAGCAACCCTGACTTTCAGCAACCCTATTGGACAGGGTAGAGCAGCCCCTGTGAGTTTCTGAGACTGCAACTCTTTACAGGGGTAGAAAGCCCTAACGTTTCTCTCTCAGAGCGGGTGGTGGTTTTGAACTATGTGGGTAGCAGCCAAGTGAAAACCACTATGCCACCAGGGCTCCCTGTGCCACATAGCGGGAGCTGTTGTTTTCCCAAACATTCACTTGGCTATTTCTTTTATAAGAAGCCAAGTAATTTGGCAGCTTATTTCTGTTCCAGTTTTCTTATATAGAAAATGTGGTGACAGTGTGAACCTGTTTGTTGTAGTTTATGTGAACATAATTGAGTGATCTAGACCAAGTGAGCTAGACCAAGTGAGCTGACTGGTCAAAAATCAGACCTGTGGATTGCCAAATTGGTTCTGCTGAGATTGGGGCTTTCCTGGATCCACAGGCTTCCTCCAAGCTGTGTCCGAGAAGCTCTGCATTTTAGAGCTACATTTTATAGTTGAAAGAGAGGCCTAAGGAGGGAGGGAGTCCTTAAGCTCTAAGACCTTAATGCTGTCATTGCTGTCCTCTTTTAGTGTACCTGCAGTTTCCACACTGCAGTGGGAACCATTGAAACAGCTGTTCTCATTCTCTGAGATGGTGTGCCACCCCACTCCATACCACCACCACCTCATCCCTTTCTCTTATTGTAGAGATAATGCCCCTTCCATATGTATCTCAGATATTCAATTAATGAAGAAAGACAAAAGTAGGAGAAATGATTTAGATGAAGGAGACCATAAGCATGAGGCCATAATGGGGTCCAAAGGCTGTGTGGCCATGTCGCTAATTATAGAAATGGATGAAATCTGCCACAAAAATGTGATTGGAGGCAGAGCAATTCATCACTCTCTCAGGCAGGACTACATAAGTGAGAATGGGGCCATTATGGAGACATGGAGACGATCACAGATTAGAAAGGCTTACTGGATTTGTTCTGGGGCCTTCCGACCACTATAACTCATGACCACAAGGTCTTAGACTTTCCCAATTTCCATTGAGGACCTTCCCAGGGAAGTCCCAGAGGGCAGATTGCTCCTCTCTGCTCTGGCTAGTTGTTGTTGCGTGCCATTGAGGACACTTGGACTCGTCGTGACCTCACATACAACCGAATGAAACACTGTAGGGTCGTGCACCATCCTCACAATTGTTCCTGTGCCTGAACCACCGATGAAGCCACTGAGTCCATCCACTTCTTCGAGGACCTCCTCTGTTTCATGGCTTCTCCACTGTACCAAATAGGATGTCCTTCTCCAGGGACTGGTCTCTCCTGACAACATGTCCAAAGTATGTAAGATGGCGTCTTGCCATCCTTGCCTCTAAGCAGCACTCTGGCCTTATTTCTTCTGATACAGATTGGTCAGTCCTTCAGCAGTCCATGGTACTGTCAGTAGTCTTCTGGTGGACCACAATTCGATGCATCTGTTCTTCTACAGCCTTCCTTATTCAGTGTCTAACTTTCACATGCATATGATGCAATGGAAAATAGCATGGCTTAGGTCATGTGCACCTTAGTCCTCAGAGTAACATCATTGTTCTTCAACACTATAAAGAGGTTTTCTGCAGCAGATTTACCCATTACAATACATCTTTTGATCTCCTGACTGCTGTTTCTATGAACATTGATAGTGGATCTAAGCAAGACAAAATCCTTGACAACTGAAGCCCTTTTCTCTGTTTATCACCTATTGGTCCAGTTTTGGGGATTTTGGTCTTCCTTATATTGAATTGTAACCCATATTGAAGGCTGCAATCCTTGATCTTCAGCAAGTAGTTCAATTCCTCCTCATTTTCAGCAAACAAATGGTGTCATATATGCACACAAGCAGGCTCCCAAAAGTTAGTGGAACAAGGAATCAAAAGAGAATGGAATTTTTCAGGGACTTTTTGAAATACCAGTTTGTGTGTGTGTGTGTGTGAGAGAGAGAGAGAGAGAGAGAGAGAGAGAGAGAGAGAGAGAGAGAGAGAGAGAGAGAGAGGAGATGTGGGCATAAAACAAACATCAAGCAACATAAGGGAGAATGCTGTTGGCTGCTGTTGAACTGATTCCGGTGCGCATGCACAGTGACCTGCTGTGTGCACCATAGTGACCCCTCAGAAGCAGATCATCAAGCCTACCTTTCAACTGAAATTCTGAGAATTCACAATTTTCAGAAGTATGTGGATAACAGTGAAAGCCAAAATTCTATTTGCACAGTCCCCACGTGGATTAAGCTTCCAGTGAATTCCTTCAGACCATTGACCAGGGATGTGAACACTCTTGCCACCAGGCAGAGGGCATTGGAAAGTGGATTACCCCTTAGGCAGCCCATGGTGGGGCTTAGAGACTTGCCTAAGTGTATCCTTGAATCGAGGCTGCCATTCTGGGCTGCACAGTCATGAGTCATGCCCCCAAAGCCTTGGTTGTTTGGCCCTGGACCACTCTTGTAAACTGTCCTGTTTAACACAGGTCCCAATCCTTGTCCTATTCTTGCTTCTGTAGTCCCACCTGGAACTGTGATGTTGGGATCTGCCGCCATGTCCTTTCAAGTCTGTGAATCTCAGATAACCCTTACATATCAATAAGACCTCTTGCTAATAGTTTCCCTCCCCTCATCTCGATGGCATGTGTTTGTCCTGTTTAAGATTTAATAAATTATCTTTGAGATTTGGGATATCCTCTTACCCTAAAACACAAGGCATCTCTGGGTGTATTCCAGCTGCCAACTTTTTAGGTAGTAGTCAAGAAGTTAGCTGTTATGTCACCCAGGAAGCTGGGGAAAGGATGATCACCAGAACAAATCCATTATTCCCTCCACTCGCTTCCTAGCCTTTGAATCTCCACCTTGGAGGCAACTATGGCCTTTCTGTTTCTTTTTGATGATCATGTACGCATGTCCAAGTAAAGCTTACTTTTTACTCTTTTGTATCGCCTATTTCATTAAATATTATATTTTGGAGATTCTTCCAAATGGATTCATACAGAATGACCTCATTCATTTAAGAGTGCATGCTGTTACACAATACAGCTATGATAAAATGCATCTAACCAACCTCTCTTTTTTCTCTGTGTATTTTACCAATTTTCCTGTCAAAATTGACCATATCTGAGTTTGCTTTCAGGGACACCTTAAGTCTAGTACCCCTTGAATCCTAGGGCCTGGAGTCCTCCTCCTCTTCAGAACCAATCTCTGTGCAGGTGTGCTGGTATGTGAACTGTGAACCCTCTCCCTAAAATCAAAAAATAAAACCCAAACTCACTGTCATCAAGTCACTGTTGACTTGCAGTGACCCTCTGAGTTTCTGAAACTCTGTCTATGGTAGTAGAAAAACCAGTCTTTCTCAGAGCTGCTGGTAGTTTTGAACTGCCAACCATGTGGATCACAGCATAACTGTTAGGTTTCTCGGGTGGGAAATACCTCAGTTCTTGGCATCACAGGAGAAAGAATTCATGTCGAAGACTGATTGTTGATCCAAATGGGTTTGTATTAAGGAGAGAAGGTGATAGAGGAGAAGAGAAGAGAAAGAGAGGAGAGAGGGGGAAGGGGGAAAGAAAGGATTGAGAGAGAGAGAGAGAGAGAGAGAGAGAGAGAGAGAGAGAGAGAGAGAGAAAGAGAGAGAGAGACCCCACAGAAAAACAGGGAGGTGGTCTCCAGGTTCGGCCTTTAGTGGCTTCGGCTGGGAGGCGTGGTTGACATTATTGGTTGACCCCATTGGCTGAATTAAGCCCACCTGTCCTGGTTTGCACCCACCTAAGTGCACTGCCTCCCTGCCTCATGTGCCTGAATTTGGAGCCTGCCCAGTAGACACCCTGGTCCCAGCTCTAGCTACCTAACATAAAACTACACCATAACACTACTCCCTCCTAAACAGCATAGCTAAAAATATGAGTTGAGCAGAGAAATTGGTTCTTAAAAGAATGCCTTCGCTTACAACCGATTGTCATTTTAAATTTCACTTGATGGTGTAGAGAGAACCAAGAGATCATTCCATCCCTCAGATTACTTGTAAACTACTGCAGAAACCTCAGGAAAGCCAGCAATTGCCTGCAAGACTGAGGTAAGAATCTCAAGGTTGACTCCCAAAACCATACGCATTGCTATAGAGTTGATTCTGACCCATAGCAACCTTACACAGGACAGGGTAGAACTACCTCTGAGTTTCCAAGTCTGAAACTCTCTATTTTTGTAAATCATTTTATTGGGGGCTCTTACAGGTCTTATAACAATCCATACATCAATTTTGTCAAGCACATTTGTACATATGTTGCAATCATCATTTTCTTTGTATGTGAGCCCTTGGTATCAACTCCTTTTATTTCCCTCCCTCCCAACCCTCCCTACCTCATGAACACTTGATAAATTATTAATTATTATTTTTCATATTGTACAGAATCCGCTGTCTCCATTCACCCAAGTTCTTGTTGTTCATGCCCCCCAGTCACCCCCTGGGGAGCGGCGTGGTTATACAGTGATCATTGCAGTCAGTTCCCCCTTTCACACCCCACCTCTCCCCCACCCTCATGGTATCACTACTCCCATTACTGTTCCTAGGGGGTTTATCTGTCCTGAATTCTGTGTGTCCAGAGCTCTTATCTGCACCAGTGTACATGCTTTGGTCTAGCCGGATTTGTAAGGTAGAACTGGAGTCATGATAGTGGGGTGAGGGCTGGGAGAGTCTGTAACTCTTTATAGGAGTAGAAAGCTTCACAGGAAAGTGAATTTGAGGCTGAGACCTTGGGAAAAGTTTGGTCAAGATAAACAGATGTGGAGTGGTGTAGGGAAGGAAAGATTAAAAATAACCTGGTCCAGGATCCTCACAAATTTTAAGTTCATTTGACGCTCCCTAGGGAGGAAGGAGGAAGAGCTATCAGCAGGCAGGCTGTGTCATGCCTACAGCCTCTACAAAAATGCTTCCTGACTCTTCTCAGAAATTCTGCCAGGTGCTACCAGCCTCCTGAGTCTGAGAATGGTTCCTCTATGTTCTTATGAAGCTGAGGAAGGTTGGCACAAAAATATTTGGGAATCCAAGGAGCATGGTGAGGTCATTTCAGGGGGTCATGAGGAATGACTAGTAGGGATTTCAGCCAAATTAAAGGGCTTAGCAATTTGAATACCAGCTGACTCTGACCTTGATCAAGCCTCTTTACCTTTCTGGGTCAATTAAAAAAATTATTTTTTACCAGGTTTCTACTATATGTCAGATATGGGGAAGCAGTAGACAAACCAATAGAAGCTAGGAAATTTGATCCCACCTGTACAGATGTTGCTTCTAAAGACAGCATTCTTTATGTATGAGTTTGCCAGTAGTAATAATTGTCGTTAATCGTGCACTCTTGCCTGAAGAAAAATCCAAGAATCTGTGTCTTTGTACCTCCCTTTTGACAACCTCAAGGAACCCAGTGGTGCTGTGAGGAAGGCATTGGCCTGCTAACCCAAATACTGGCAGTTCAAACCCACCTGATGCTCCAAAGAAGATGAGACTGTCTGTTCCCCTGAAGATATATCCTTTTGGAAACCCCACAGAGCAACTCTACTCTGTCCTATGAGAGTCAGAATAGACTAGTGAGGACAGTAGATGTGGTTTGGGTTTGGTTTCAACACCTCCTCCCTGATCTACCTCATTACATCACAGTGCCTTAATCAGCTCCCCAAGCTGGTTTGTTTTTATGGCAGATTTTCTTTCTCTCCCCAAGTGCCTGATTGTGGGAAACAGAGGGATTTCTCCCAAGCTGTCTACCCCAAATATATTCCAAACTCAGCTGCTTGCAAATGACTATGCACTTGGAGGTCATCAGGAATAGATCAGGGGTCATTCTCCCTAAGAGTTATCAGCTATCTAGTGCAAGCAGACACCACTGCTTATCCCACAACAAGTAGGATTCACTCCCTTCTGATAAGGATAGTAGTTGTCTGTTTCCTTGTAGGAGACACCAGAGAGGTCAAACCCATCCAAAGATGACCAAGGTTAGGCTGCCATCCTAAAACTAGAATCAGCCCATCTTGTCACATGTATACCCCCCAATCTCTACTCTTGCTATTGCATTTCCATAGACCATCCCCTCTCATTACTGTATCACCTATAGCACATCCCCTTCCTGTGACATGGGTCCTCACCTGTCATTAGGGGGCTTGCATGCCCCCAGAGAATATAAAAACCTGGGTTAGCATCAAATATCTCTCTTTCCACGTAGACCACCAAGCGGGGCTGAGCTGAGTATGCTACTATGAATTGTGTCTGACTCCATTTATTTCAATATTTCTCTTATGCTCTGTAACTTTACTATAATATTTATTTATTATCGCTATACAATTGCGCCCACCGGACTCATAATGATGTGTTAGGGGCTGGATTCCCCTGACACCTGATGCTTATTCTTCTTCTGTCACCTCTGCCCCCCCCCCCACCTTTCTTCCCTTCCTTCTCTTCCCACTGTTGGCCACACCATTGCTGTGTGTGTTGCTCGACCTTTTTTGTGCAGGTCTCTGCAGGCAGTTGGGAGAAGAAGGGCAGTGAAAGGGACTGAACATGCCACTATCTGTGGGCAGGACAGGATGTCTGATGCTTTGCTGGCTCTTTGATATGTGAGACCAGCAGCCAAACCTACCCCTTTAAGAGCCTGAAGATGATGACTGAAGGCCTTATGCAAATATTTTTACCTTACTTTTATTGTTCTTTGTGTAAAGTGAGGGGCTGGGCAATATGTTTTTAAGACTCCAAGCTTGAACATTCCAAGAAAGTAAGCATTCAAATGTTAAATGCAGGAATTACAAATACTCCTTGACTGGGATGGGCGTGCTCTGCTCCCTGCTGCTGAAGACAATGGATTAATTCTCCCTCAAGCTTGCAACCAATAGCTTGGTTCCTGTAGGTGGAGTTCACACCCTACTGATATGGTTCATATGGAGATCCAGACCAGTCAAAGTTAAACTGCCATCCTAAATGTAGGATCCGCCCATCTTGTCACAAATATACGCCCAATCCCTCCTCTTCCTATTGCGTGCATGGAAGGCGGGGGTCTGGGGGTCCCGGGGCCCTTCAGGGACCCGCCAGTCATACAGCTCGACGGGAGGCGCGGGCGCGCATGCTCCGACAGTCGGTGCGGCGGCGGGGACGATGACGACGGGGACGAAGGCGGCGCGGCGGCGGGCAGGCGGAGTGCCAAGCCCGGCGGGCGTGAGGTGACGAGCGGGGCGGGCAGCGGCTGGGGCTACTGATGGCTCACCGGATCCGGAGCGCACTGCGCGGGGCGCCGGGCAGGTGAGAGCGGCGGCGCGGGACCCGGATGCGGCGCGGCTGAGGGCGGCCAAGGGCGGTGGTCGCGGCGGCGCCTGGGCCCCGCGCTGGCCGGCGGCGAGTTCCTGGAGGTCCGGGCAGGCGGCTCCGGCGCCCGTGCCGCGCTTCCTGCCGGCTCGGAAGACGCGCGCTGAGCGGCCCACAGGACGCCTTGCTGAGGCGCGGCCGGATGTCCCTGGCGGGCGGGTGGCGCGTTCGGGCGCCTCCTGAGGGCGCCTGAGCGGAGAGCGGCGTTCGCGCCATCGCGTCTACGCGGGCGCCCCGGACCCGCCTGCCACTCAGGTGTCTCTTCACGCAGAAGTGTGTTTTAGGAGCGGGAAACCTGTGGTGGGCTTCACGGACGTGTTTTTAAATCCCAGCGCCGCCGAGGAGCCCTGGGGCCTCACCCCTAATGCCCTACTTTGCCCAAGTGGGTAAGAATGCGTGTCCAAAAGGTTGCCTGGCCAGAGCGCAAGTGCTTGTGAATGGTAGCGACTGGGAAGGCTGCACCTCGCTCCGCTGGCCGAAGCCTGGCTGCTGGGCGGGTCACGTTTATTTCCGAGCTGCTGTGGTGTGGCTGCAAGCTCCGCTGGAGTAGCTCCTAATGTTGGAGCCTGTCGTCGGCGGGTAAAATAGCATCCCGGGGCCCCTTCCTAGAGTGCTTCCTAGCACAAGCACATGGCGACTCGGAATACCTGTCCCAGGTACCTGGGGGCTGAGGCAACCCAGTGAACGTAGGATAATTTACGGGAGGTCCCAAACTTGAAGTGCTTTGCTCTTTAAATAATCTCAAGTGTCACTTTATCACTGGTTGCAGACTATAAACACACCGAAAGTATGAAACACCCACTCCCCGCACCCCCCTCCCCCCACCAACTACATTGGTACTTCTAAAGGGAGTGACAAGTGCCTTTGTAAACATCATCTTGGGCTGTTACTGTCTGGTGAAGTCGTCATAATTAAATTAGATGAGTACTTATTTTGAAGCACTGAATGGCTGTTTGGAAGTAGTATTCCTAAAAAAATCATCTCCAGAGAGTCAGAATCGGGGTTTTTTTTCTTCCAAAAGCTGCATTGTAAGGTTTCAGTGGAAAAGCAGAAGTGTTTGAGTGTAATGTAGCTAGCATAGGAGAATAGAATCTTAACCGAGTTTCCCAAGGCAGGTGTGAGCAAATCTAAACCTGAACCGAATTTACTTCTCTAAAGCACAAGTGATACACAAAATCAACAACTCTGCCTTACATCCCTGTTCATGGGGATGTTCTACTGGCAGGGGTGTTATTTAGAAGTGGGGAAAATGGGAGTTTTCATTTATTGTTGCTTTACACCGCTGACCTGTGTTTCTTGGAGACTTATCCATAAAGATTTTAGATCCATCTTGCTATGAATATCAACCAAACCGATTGGGAGTGGGGTGGTGGGCATATGAACCTTGTAGTCTATCCTGTGTTCCTCTTTGTGTTATTCAGACTGTCCTGTAAAAGGTGAAACGCCACAGCGGAAGCATTAATAGGCATTATAAAAGACACTGGTGTCTGAAGTCTGATCTTGGCTCAAGCTCTGGACTGGAGTTTAAACAATGTCACTCCATCTCCCTGTCTTTCTGGATATCTTTTTTTAACATTAATTAATTCAAACTGAAAAGGATACTTAATTAGCTTCCTTTCCTCGGGTCTTGCTCTCTTGGAGTTATTTAAGATTGCTTTCTTTTTTCTTGTTTAATCATTTTATTAGGGGCTCTTACCGCTCTTATCACAATTTCTGATTTCTTTCTTCCACTTTCATATAAGGTATATGAATATAGCGACTTTGTTTGCCTTCTAGAGTATCCCCAGCATCCAGAGTAGTGCCTGAATCATTTAACTAATGTTGAATATGAAATGAATGCCATGTGTAATAACATCTTCTGGTTCCACATATAGCATGTATTGAAAGGTCTCAGATTTGTACAACTGAGGAAATAACCAGGAGACCTAGAGTTAACCTCTTAGGTGTTCTTACTCAGTCTTCATTAACAGCTGCCACTTTTGTCTTCATAAAAGTACTCTATCCATGAAGAAGTTAAGCATTTAGACGCTGTCCTTGATTACAAAAGCAAATGTGAATTTCTCAGTCATGCTCATGTATACTAGATTATTAGCATTTTGGCAGCCAAGGGACCAAACAAGCTTTATCAGTTTAGATTTTTTTGGGCATCAAATTTTGGTCTTGACAGTGGATTGGTTCTAGAGTGTGGTAATTTGATCAACATCACAATCCTATAGGAAAGTTCAGATTTTTGCAGGGGGTAGATTTAGTTCACTTTCATTGTTTCTCTTTTCCATCTAAAAATTACCCACTGTGTGTGTATGTGTGTAACTGTGCTTGTGCACCTATGTATCCTTGGACCCACAGCCATTAAGGTGGCTCTGGTTCATAGCGACCCGATATACGAAGTGCTTCTTTGAGAGCTCTGTTTGGTTATAGTAGAGGCCCTGTGCAGCACAAACATGTACCCACTTAGCTACTACTAACTAGGCTAAGAATGGAAAGATTGGTGGATCAAACCAGTGGGAAGTGACTTGCAGGAAAAGGCCTGGCAGTGTACTTAAAGAGAATACAGTGATTGAGAATCATATGGAGCAAAGTTAGGAAGCTCACTGTGAATCAGAATCGACTTGTGGCGGTGTGACCCACAGGGGCAGTTCTACCCTGCCCAGTAGGGTCATTGTGAGTGGTAGCACTGAATTTGGTTTGTTTTTGATTCAGAGGAAGATTTAAAGAGGCTATCTACTTCCCTTTACAGTTACAATCTCAGAAACTCACAGGGGCAGGAGTTCTGCCTGTACAGGGTCCAAGTGAGTCAGCATGGACTCAATGGCTGTAAGTTTATATTAATTTAAATCAGGATTTTGATCCGATTCAATCATGTCTGAAGAAGCAAAATCAAAAGAGACTCCACATTTTAAAATTTGGATGAAGTAGAAAGAAAACCGGAATGGGAAATCTTGTAGATTTTATCCCTGGATTATAGGATTTGGCAGAGGGTTAGGGAGTCCTTTTAGGAACCTAATTTAGGAGATTGGATGGGTGGTTAATACACATTCAAACTGGTGCAGCTGCCATCTTTGAGCATGGCAGTGCTGTTTCTGATTGCAGGCTAAGAGATGTGGTGGCTAGGCGTTGATTGGGCTGCCCTTGTTTTCTAAGAGGCAGATTAACTTTCCAAAAGAGCATAGACAGTAATTCTTTCCAGTCTGTTTCAGTTTTGCTTCCTTGGTTATAACTGAACTGTGAAGACGGTTTCAAATCCCTGATTAAAAGTGTTATTTTTAAAATTTTTATTATTTTTAAAGTGTTATCGTAAAAAGTGTAATTAATAATCACCGTTTTCATTTTATGATACATATATATTTGTAAACAGGAAGGACTTTTCCAGTCAGTCAGCAACTTTCTCTCTGTCACCACTGTTAGGTTAATTGATCCATTTTTATAGATAAGAGTTAAGTAATAAATTAGGCATTTGATGTTAGTGTACCTTTGTTTGGAAGTATGATCAGCTTTCTCTTTGTTTTGGCCCGACTTTAAAAATAGAACGACTGTTTTAATGAATTTGTATATATATGTAATTAAGGAAAATGATTAATGTATGACATGATGTAGTTACATCTTGTAAGTTGTGTTGCTCATATGTATAGAATTTTCAAATAAAAACGGTCTAACCCAGTGGTTCTCAACCTGTGAGTCACCACCCCTTTCAGTGTTGAACAACACTTTGACAGGGGTTGTCTAAGACCATGGGAAAATACATGCTTCTGATCTGGTGAGAAAAAAGCTATCGCAAGCATCACATTGATGTTGGCCTTTTGTGCATACTTTTGCAAAATGTAGCATTTTATTTTACTTTTGGCACCCATGATATACCATACTTCAAGACAAAAATTCATTTATTTGTCATTAGAAAAAATATTTAGCAATATATAATTACATATTTTTGTGATTAATCACTGCTTTAATTATGTTTAATTTGTCACAATGAAAATATATCCTGAATATCAGATATATACATTATGATTCATCAAAGTATCAAAATTACAATTATGAAGTAGCTACGACAATAATTTTGTGTTTGGGGGGGTCACCACAACACGAGGAACTGTATTAAAGGGTCGCGCATTAGGAAGGTTGAGAACCACTGGTGTAACCAAAGAAGCCAATTCCACCACCACTGAGTCAATTCTGACCCATAGTCATCAAACTGTCAATCTTTGCTGGAGCAGAAAGCCTCATCTTTTTTCTGTGGAGTGGCTGGAGGGTTTGAATTGCTGACCTTGTGCTTTCACCAGCCCAATATTTAACCAGTGTCATGTGGAATCCTTAAGAAAATTCTCAAAGTCCTTACACCCACTCAACACATGTGATTTGTTTGGATGGTGTATTGACAGGCTACTAAACTTGATCTTTAAATTCAGTTGACTATTTGTATCTCAGGGTTTTGCATCATTGTTACATCCAACTCCTGATGGGAAATATTTGGTGGGGGAGAGCAACTGAGTGATGAGTGCTCAAGCAATCCTTCAGAGACTGAGGGAGCACAAAGTATTCCTTATATAGCATGTGTAGTGGTTTAGGTGTTACCATTACTCTAGAGGTGATTTAAAGTACACAGGAGATGTGCATGGGTCGCATGCAAACAATATATCATTTTATGTAAGAGACTTATACCTTCAGATTTTGGTACCTGCTGGGAGTCCTGGTCCCCCTCTCCGTGTATACGGAGGGAAGACTATATTAGGAGTAGAAGAATTTAAACATAAATTTACTTTTGAGTAAATGAGCCAATAGATAGACTATAGATAACACCCCTCTCACTTGAAAAAGGAGATTAAAAAACCTGAGTAGAGCAAGTATTTATATTATTTAGCTTTGTTTTCCATCTTCCCGTGTGAGAAAGAAATGTGATTATTAATACTACATCTTTTATTAAGTTGTACTGAAACTTGTGCCAAGTATGCTCAGAATTCCATGATTTTATGGTCAATAGTTTCATATATCTGAAGGTTGTATTCAGTAGTAAACATAGTACGCACACACACATGCACACGGCTTTTTACCCGTTTGGAAACCTGGGTAGGTATGTAACTTGTTTCAGGAAAGTTTCTGGTGTGTTGATATTAAAGTCACTATGACAGGCTATCCAATCCCACAAATAGGGGATTTGTGATTAATTGCTTCACTGCCAAAGAGTTAAGCGACTCTAGCTGTATAATTATAAATATTATTCTATCATTACTAAACATGGAGATTTAGAACTTCTGAAGTATTCTCCATTTTAAAAGTGAGCTATATATAATGAATTGAAATGAATGAATTGCCTTTGACTACATTCTATTTTGTACTATGGGTGAGATCTGATTTCAGTAAAGGAAAAGGAAAATATTTTCAAAGATCCCAATCTTTATATCATGGGACAATGTCAGTAATACTTAAAAAAAAGTAGCATTTTTTTTCCTGTGTACTTTGTAACATCATGTATGAGGATACGTAGAAAGTGTTGCCTTTAGATCATACACAAAAACATAAAAATGCCTCTGCAATTAGTGGATGATTGCAGACAAGTTCTCTTGGAAATTCACTTGTAAAATAAAACAGAACGAAACAAAACAAAACACAGTTATTCAAAACAGTGGCCTCTGATGGGACCTGCTCAGCCAGTTCAAGGCAGGGGAACTCACAGGGGTCATCTTACTAGACTTTTTTGAAGACACAATGCAGTCACAAAGCTTATTAGGAAGAAGTTTAAGAAAATTTAAAAACTTCATTGATGAGAAAAAGGTCAGAAAAATTTTGCTGTAGAATTGTTTTCCATTCTGACAATGCACCTGCACATTCTTTGAGGGTAACCAATGGCTGTCCTTGGAGGATTTCACTGGGGAGCCTTACACCATCCCCTTCCAGTCTGATTTTTCTCCTTCAAAGTTTATTCTAATTCACCAGACTCAAAGAATATTTAAAAGAATGTGGTGACGGTGTGAACCTGTTTCTTGTAATTTATGTGAACATAATTGAGTGATCTAGACCAAGTGAGCTGACTGGTCAAAAATCAGACCTGTGGATTGCCAAATTGGTTCTGCTGAGATCGGGGCTTTCCTGGATCCACAGGCTTCCTGAAAGTTGTGTCCGAGAACCTTTTCATTTTAGAGCTACATTTTATAGTTGAAAGAGAGGCCTAAGGAGGGAGGGAGTCCTTCAGCTCTAAGACCTTAATGCTGTCGTTGCTGTGCTCTTTTAGTGTACCTGCAGTTTCCACACTGCAGTGGGAACCATTGAAACAGCTGTTTTCATTCTCTGAGATGGTGTGCCACCCCACTCCACACCACCACCACCACCTCATCCCTTTCTCTTATTGTAGAGATAATCCCCCTTCCATATGTATTTCAGATATCCAATTAGTGAAGAAGTCTGGATGAGGGTCTTCAAAAATTTATGAATAATATTTCATTGTCTTTCTATTTCATTTACCACGAACTTTTTGAAGCCATTTTGTTTACTGGTTAAGCATTACTAGATATACATGAGAGAAACAAAATTGTGTCTAATCTTTGGTAAACTCTGCACAGGATCTCTTAAAGGTTTTGAAGAACAAGGATGCTACTTTGACAATTAAGGTGTATCTGACCTAAGCCATGGCATTTTCAGTCATATCGTATACATGTGAAAGCTGGAAAATGAATAAAGGTGACCCTGGAAGAACTAATTATTCTGCTGGCAAAGAATATTGAAAGTATCTTAGGTTGCCAAGGGAACACACAAATCTATCTTGGAGGAAGCACAGCCAGAATACTCCTTCGAGGCAGCAGGGGTAGACGTCTCAGGTACTTTTTAACTCATGGCAAATTATCAGGGGATCTCCCCCACCTTCCCCTCCTGGCATCTCTACTCATTATTGGTCCTGAGGGGTTTATCAGGGTTATTCCCTGTGTTTCCAGCTCTGAGCTGTACCTGTGTACATCCTCTGGTCTTTCCGGATTTGTAAGGTAGAATTGGGATCATGATAGTGCTAGGGAGGAAGCATTAAAAAAACTAGAAGAAAGTTATGTTTCATGATGCTATGCTGCACCTTGACTGGCTCGTCTTTTCCCTGTGACCTTCCAGAAGGGGATGTTCAGTTGCCTACAGACGGATTTTGGGTCCCCAGTCTGCACTCCCCCTCATTCACAGTGATATGGTTCTTTGATGCATGATACTTGACCCTATGGACCCCTTGTGATCACACAGACTGGTGTGCTTCTTCCATGTGGGCTTTGTTGCTTCTCAGTTAGATGGCTGCTTGTTTATATTCAAGTCTTTAAGACCTCAGATGTTATATCTTTTGAGAGCTGGACACCATTAGCTTTCTTCACATTTACTTACGCACCTGCTTTGTGTTCATTGAACATGTCAGGAAGGTGAGCATCATGGAATGCCAGTTTAGTAGAACAAGGTGTTCTTGCATTGCTGGAGTTCTTGAGTTAGAGACCCAATAATGTCCATCTACGTTCACACTAAACCTATAAATATATGCACATAGATCTATTTCCCCATCATCATATATAATTATATCTACATATGTATATGCCTGTATTTAGACCTCTATTTCCTTTTACCTTCCTCTTGTGCTACTTTCATGTTCTGCATTAATTTGGATTTCAGTAATTACTCTTGGTTATATTGCCCTTGATCAAGCCGTACCAGGCCTCCTATACCACACCTTCCTCTCTATTGATTTTTGGATCACTTGTTCCCTAATCCCTGGGGTTGTTGACACGGACTTCCTTTCCCCTGCCTCCCTTTGCCAGCCCCCCTTCTTCCAATGTAGATCCCTTTGTTTTCTTCCCCAGATGGTTTATCTCACCTATCTTATCTAGATAGACCTGAAGAGATAATAATATGCATAAAAAAACCAAGACAGCAAAGCAACAAAACAACGAAAATCAAGCACAAAAAAAGAAAAAAACCTGTAAATAGTTCAGGGTCTGTTTTTTTGACCTTTAGGAGTGTTTTCCAGTCACGTCTGATGTGGTGTCACGCCCTGGCCCCACATTCTATTTTTGGTTTTCCTTAGGGACCTCGTTGCTCTATCCCCCTTGCTATTCTGTTCATGCCCTTAGTGTTTCGCCTCAGTGTGGTGGGGTCAGATTGGTCGCAATTCCCGCACTGTGTCTCCAGTGTTGTCCCCCATAGCACAATGGGTCAGTGAGGGACGTCATGTCTCCTAGTGGGGCAGGCCCTATGGTCGGTCCTCTCTGTGCTTTGGCTGCTCTGAGCCAGAATATCATCCTCAGGCCTTGGTGGACCAGGATGTGTTCCACTCTCTCCTCCTCTTCCTTCATTTGCTCCTGTGTGCTCTGATCAGACATGACCCTCTCCTAGAGCTGTATAGCTTCAGTACTGTCCTCTGAAATGAAATCTTCTGCAGAGAGGGGAGGCTGGCCCCTCAGGCCTCTCTATGATTTTAAGGAGATAAGTGTAGGGATAATGGGAAGTGACTGGGAAAATTTATGCTGTTTTATTTTTAGGGTAATGAAATATGTGAAAGTTTGTAGCGATGGTTATACAACTACAAGTCTTCCTATGCTAAAACCCACCACACATTTAAAACGATGATATAATTTCTTATTTTTTGTGTGCTAGTCCTTTTATGCCCGGTGATATAATTTCGTAAGATAAAATTCACATACCCAAAAAGCCACCCATTCTTTTTTCCACAAGTCACCCATACTTTATGTACTCTGTACTTTTGTCAGATAATAGAATTTGCATACATACTTTCCTACTTTGAGTTTTTTTATTTTCAAAAGAAAATTTCAAAATTGACGTAGTCCTATTTATCTTTCCATTTGCCACTTAAGCTTTTGGTGTCAGGTTTAAAAACAAAGTTCCCTGATTCAAGATTTACTTCTATATTTGTTCCCTTGAGTTATGCTTTTACATTAAGGATTATGGTCCATATTGAGTTAATTTTTCCATGTGGTACAAGAAAAGGGTCACCTCTTATTCTTTTGTGGGTATCAGTTTTCCAACATTATTTGCCTCATCAGTAAATTGACCTGGCAACCTTGTTGTAAATCAGTTGATCATAAATATGTTTTAGTTCGTTGATATTTGTGCATGTTCTATTTTTCAGTTTTACCTTAAGCTACAGTAAATAAACCTATGGTTCAGATGGACTCACTTCAAGCACATTGTCAGTTACTTAAAAAAATTCTGGCCTTTGGAAGGAGAAAGATTTAAAGAGAAAGCTCACAAGGGCAACACAATGGTGCTTTCTAATCAAAACCCAAATGGAGCCCTGGTGGTGCAGTAGTTACTTGTAGGGCTGTGACTCCACAAGGTCTGAAGTTGGAAAGCTGACTCTCTACTCCTGTAAACAGTTAGTCTCAGAAAGGAACAGGGGCAGTTCAACCCTGTCCTATAATGTCATTATGAGTCAGCATTGAATCGATGGTAGTGAGTTGTTGAAGTGAAACCAGAAAACTTAACGGTTGACCACCTAGGCATTAGTGTCAGTCTTCAGACCAAGACATTGCCATTTTCATTACTTAGCAGCAACTTGGTAATTTTACCCATCCGTTTCAATGATGATTGAGGAAGACAGAATGATCATAAAATGGAACGCTGTGAACTGGAAGCCATCGAGCCAGATGAGCCGGCTTCCACAATCTAGTGACCAGCTGTCTCTCATATTTAGCATGTCTTAAATATATTTAAAACAGGCACTGATTCCAACTAATGTCATGGAAAAAATACTTGACTGTTAATTAAAAGGTTGGAGGTTTGAATCCACCCATTGATAACCTTGGAAGAAAGACTTGTTTTCAATCTGATTATGAAAAACTAGATGTAGAAAACCCTGATGATTGTCAACTGGTTTAAACTCAATATGTTAAAAAAATGCATTGTATAAAACTAGAATGAATTTTGCCCAAAATGGTAAAGAAATTGGGTAAAAGATGGTTGTTGTTAGATACCATTCAGTTTGTTCCTACTATAAGTGACCCTGTGTACAAAAGAAGAAAGCAATAACCAACCCAGCACCATCTCTGTTGTTGCTTTCTCCTCTTGTTGGAACTATTGTGTCAGTCCACCTTGTTGAGCCTTCTTTTTCTCAGCCCTCTACTTTACCAAGCATCATGATGTCTTTCTCGAGGGACTGCTGTGTCTTGGTGACATATCCAAAGCAAATGAGACAAGAGTCGTGCTACCCTCCCAAATGTATGTTTGAAGAAGTACAGGCTGAATGCTTTGTTAGTTTCTTGCAGTTCGTGGCATAGTCAGTATTCTTCACCAACACCATAATTCATAGAATCAACTTTCCAGTATTTGTCCAGCTTTCATAAGCATGTGAGGTGAATGAAAATAGTGTGACTTAGGTCAGGCACACTCAAGGTGACATCTTTACTGTTTTACACTTTAAAGAGGTACTTTGCAGCAGATTTCCCCAGTGAAAATGGGTCATCTGTTTAGCATTGGTTAGTCTGCATATTGAAAGAACTGAAATCTACTTTGTTATACTTTTCAATTCTTACAAAATTTTTCTAAAGATTATCAGGGAATGTGTCTCTTAAATGATAAGTTTTTTATCTTCCAAAGGTTAAAGCTACAAAAAATATATTAGAACTAATAAAGAAATTTATTAGTAAGATCACAGCATGCAATGTCAATGTATTAAAATGTTACTTCTTTAAACTAGCATTTCAATTAGATAATAAAATCATAAATGTAGTTCAATTATTTAAATGTATACCATCGAAGCACTGAGAACTCTTAAACTCCTCAAAGAATACATAGTAAACAATTAATTATGAATATGGTAGCTATATTTAGATTCATTGTAACTCAAATAAAAATTACTCTGTCTTTTGTGTAGAAATTGACAAGTGGACTTAAACTCTTTATGAGGATACAAAGAATCTAGCTTAGCCTAAAACAGTTTTTTAAAAGAACAAGGTTGGAGGCCTTATACAACCTTATTTTATACTTATCATAAAACTACATTAATCATGCACTAGTATAATCCTTAAAGATATACACTGACCCTTAAAAAACAGGGCACTTATGATTTTATACATATATATGAATAAATTTATATAGTGAAAAGGAACACGACAGCACATTATTGCCTATAACAGTACTGAGAGCTCAGTCTGACTCAATTTAGTGTGTCAGTTAATATACTGAAGGTCTTTCAAACTCACCTAACCACTAGCCCCAGGCTAAGGCTGCAGACAATAGGAAGATGAGGTGGTGAGGTGTATTGGAGGCCAATAGTGCAGTTTGTTGAAGCCAAGTCACAAAGGAGCCTCACTGGGTAGTGATTCAAAGTGGCTGGTTGGAGGTGTGGCATCTGTAATGATGGCCAAAAAAGGCGGAATTAGCCTGTAGGAAGCAGACATGGCAAGGTGGAGTGGGGCCATAGTGTGGAACTGCATAGCACAGCAGTGTGGTGCACTCTGGCTTGACAAGGTGGTACGGAGTGCTCCTCAGCCCACAGACAGCACAGAATGCATGATGAGATGGGGCAGCTGGATTAAGCAAAGAACTGGGCTGACCACCATGGAGGGGGAGAGAGTGACAGGCCTCCAGAGAGCCATGTATCTCCGTCTCACCTCCAAAGAAGGTCATTAGACAGTGACCGGGTTGAATGGCTAAACGCCACCCATATCTTCTTACAGGTACCGGGTCGGCACGAAAAACAAATTCTTGTTTTTCCACTAGAATTTAAGCAGCTGCTCTAAAGGTCAGTGAAGGAAAGGATAGTCTTTGCAAAGCATACGGTGTTCTAACAACTGGACGTTTGGTGCGGGCAGAATTTCAGGCTTTTTCTCCCACATACATAATAACCATTTCAGTTCATCATATACCTCAATTGTAAATTCTGAAAGTTTTTAATATTTAGAGAAAAATCCCTGCGACCCTGTAACCAGGCAAAAATTTCCTACTTCCAAAAAAGCATAAGTCATAAAAGAAAAATAGGACGTCATCAAAATGAAAAGCTTCAGCTTTTAAGAAGGTATCCATTAGGACCATAATGGATAGGTATATAATGTGAGTTTTTGGAGTACTGTTTTCATTTCATATTTTTCCCTCTTCCAGTGTTTTCCTGAGATAATTTAATTTGTAGCATATGCCACACCGGTCTTCAACATCGAGTCTTAATTTTTTAATGCTGGTGGAATCTTCAATCATTGTATGTTTGTCATGCAATCTATTGTGTTCCAGAAATTTTTATTTAAAGATTTATCTTTGAAGCATTTTAAAAAAGTAGTCTTAATAAAATTTGGTTTCCCTTTGTAATTGTGTTTGCTACAGTGGTATTGCCTGATAAAATATATTTTCTTAGACTGTGACTCATGACAGTACTAGAAAACCCATTGTCCTGTGCTCTGGAGCGCGGGTTGGTGGCCTTGGGTTGTGGATTGCAGCCTAATGGTCACCCAGGATGCCTTTCATTGTTCTCTAGCAATTCGTGACCAACCCAGGGTAGTAGTAGTTTGGTCGGTGGGCTCAGAATAGGGTAGACGCGTTTGCATCATAAGGGTCCTTGCTTTGCAAAACTCAGAAGAGGCCATGTGCAGCAGATGCACCCATTACCACCTTAGTTTGAGTCCAATAAGACCTACCAATCACTTCTGAAAGATGGAATTGTAAGTTCATAGATTTCTCTTTTCCTCAGCCACTGGATTTGTCAGCCTGTATTATGGCGGTAGTAATACTGTCATAATTTTCCAATTGAACTTGGTAGGTTCAATATTTCTTGTTAAAAAATGTGAGTATATTCAGTATTAGAGCATGAATTTTAATAGAAAGTTAAAGAAAAGTTTGGAAATTCTCTGAGAGCATACTGACAGTTCACAATTTCTATGAAATAAAAACAAAGTAAACCTACACATCCAAATGCCTTTGTCGTCCAGGCACTAAAGGCTGTTACTCATCTTGTCCAAGAAGCATTGCTTTAAAAAAAAATATATGAAATAGTACAAAAAAATCAAAACAAGGAAAAAATCACATGTGCATATATACAATTAATATGTATATGCATATCGTTTGATTTTATTTCCATGTGTTTTCATACTATCCGTTTGTATTTTCCCGAGATAATTGAATGTGTAGCATATGTCATACCAGTCTTCAATAGGTAAAGTTTTACTTTTTTTTATGCTCGTCTAATCATCATGCATTATTGTATGTTTGTAATCTTCTTTATTGAGTGACACAAAGTTTTTATTTAGAAAGATCACTTCGAAAGATAAATGGAAAGTGTCCCCGATAAAAGTATTAAAATTGAAAAAAGAAAAACAAAGTGAACATAGTAACAATAAAGTTTTTTTTTTCATTTTTAATTGTGTATATCTTAGTGCTATTCCCTGATGGAATTTTTTTCAGATTGTGTCTGTTGATGGAAATAGAAAGCCCATCCATGTGTATAGTCATTAGTGTTGATGAGAAAAGGTATTTATGATGAAGGAGTTGGTCTTTTAAAATTCTATTATATGATCTGTCAGGGGAAGCCAGCCCCTAACACATCTCTACGGGTCTGGGAGGTGCAATTGTACAGCGATAATAATGCAAGATCATAGTAAAGTTATAGAGAGCATGAGAGATAGAAATATTGAAATGGAATCAGACACAATTCATGTAGCGTGCTCACCTCAGCCCCGCTTGGTGGGCAAGAGCTTTAATGTTAGCCCAGGCTTCAATCTTCTCTGGGGATATGCAAGCCCCCTAATTACAGGTGAGGGCATTCATCACAGGAAGGTAATACAGTAATGACAGGAGGTAGTCTAGGGAAATACACATAATAGGAAGAGGAGGGATTCGGGGTATATATGTGACAAGATGGGCAGATCCTAGATTTAGTGTCAGCTTAACCTTGGTCATCCTTGGATGGGTTTGACCTCTCTGGTGTCTCCTACAAGGAAACAGAAAACTACTATCTTTATCAGAAGGGAGTGGACCCTACTTGTTGTGAGATAAACAGTGGTGTCTGCTTTAGATGGCTGATAGCTCTTAGGGAGAATGACCCCTGATCTCCTGATGACCTCCAAGTGTATATTCACAAGCAGCAAAGTTTGGCATACATTTGGGGGAGTCAGCTTTGGAGAAATCCTTCTGTTTCCCACAATGTCCAACTTTCTTTCTACCAGGTCTTATTTTTCAACAACTCTTCCTTTTAGTTTCTAAGTTTTTAATTTTTTAAATTAAATAATTTTATTGTGTGCTTGTCCAACTCTTATCACAATCCACACATACATCTAGAGTGTCATGCACTTTTATACATTTGTTTCTCTCATCAGTCTCAAAACATTTTTTCTCTACTTGAATCCCTGGTATCCGCGCCTCATTTTTCCTCCCTCCCCCCTCCCCTTGTTAATTTATAAAAAATTATTATTTTGTCATATCTTACACTCTCCAACATGTCTCTTCACCCACTTCTCCGCTGTCCATCCCCCAGGGAGGAGGTTATTTGTAGATGCTGGTAATCTGTTCCCCCTTTCTCCCTCACCTTCTCTACCCTCGTGGTATCGCCAATCTCACCACTGGTCCTGAGGGGTTCATCTGTCCTCGATTTCCTGTGTTGCCTGTTCCTATCTGTACCAGTGTACATCCTCTGGTCCAGCTGGATTTGTAAGGTAGAATTGGGATTATGATAGTGGTGGGGAGGAAGCATTCAAGAACTAGAGGAAAGTTGTATGTTTCATCATACATGTCCAATTTCCCACAGATGGGTTCTGGGTCCCCACTTGATTTTTTTGGTTTTTGATACCTGATCCCTTCAATGCCTCGTGCTCTCACAGGCTGGTGCGCTTCTTCCATGTGGACTTTGTTGTTTCTCAGATGTCCACTTGTTCATTCTGACATAAACTTTTTGGTATAAATCGTTTAAACTTACACTTTAGCCGCATATCATACCATCACTACCGCCATCTTATCGTACTCAGAATAGGAGGACAATTGTAGAGCTTTCTCACAGGGACCCTCAACCCCACCCCCACTTCCTGGCCAGCACTGCCAGGAGGTTCCTTTGGAGCGCACTAGGACAGGACGCCCCTCAAGTGAGATGGGTGCTGTGTGCACGGCGTGGTCGGTCCGGTTGCACTACCAATCACTAGGTCAGCCCGTTGGAAACCACCCATCAACACCCTTGTCGTTGCGCCCACTCAGAAACCTACAAGGGCAGTTGGTTGGTTGGTCCTCCCCCTCCTCTGCTTCCTACCCATACGTAGGTCCGGTCAGGAGGTGGTGATAGGTGGTGATAACTGGGCACCAACCTGGTCTGTCTTTTTCCTGTTCCTGCAGGGATCTGCCAGAAGTGCGGTGGATGGCACTTGGCTGTCGGATAGAGCGTCCGGAAGCGGGACACCGGAGGCGCGTGCACGGAGGGTGGCAGCAGCCATTGTGGTGGCGATTCCTGTCCGGGACAAGCAGCGGTGACGGCAGCGGCGGCGGCAGCATCTGTGGTGAGTGTTCTGGGTCAGGCGGCGGCGGTAGATGATGGCGGTGTTTGACCTGGTCGAAGTTAGGCGACTGTCCTGCCAAGGACGCGCCATTGCCGGCTAGTGATGCACACTCGTCCCGCCACTACCACCCAGCATTCAGTTTCACTTTCTCTCCTGAGCTCTGTTGCCAACGCGATGGGACAAGAGGGCCCTGTGTCGCTGGCCAGAGTTTCAGGATGCCGGCAGCGTTGCCTCAGTCCTCCAGTTGGTGGCCCGAGGTTGTGCCTGCAGCCTTACGGGTTGGTGGGCTTCACTGCCGGTGTCCATCAGGCTTGGTGGACCAGCACAGGGCGCTCTCCCGCTGCTACCTCGCGGACCAGAGCGGTCCCCAAGGAGGCGTCATGAAAAAATAAAAGTTGGCGTGTTGGGAGCGTTGGTCTGCGCGAACTCCTCTGGTCTTGGTGTCACCTCTACCTCTCTGGGCGTGGGCGGAGTCCCGACTGCCTGAAGCTGTGCTTGAATTTTTCCAAGAACCCACTTGGTGCCTGGGAACAGCCCTGGTGGCTCTCATATGGCTAGAAATTCGGTGTTTACTACCTGGGTCTGAACAAGGCCGCATCTCGTTGAGGCCCGCCCAGCTCTATTGCAGGCGGTAATTGAGAGTGTTTCTCAAGTCCCAACTTTGGGTCCTGGGACCTGCCTTGGTGGCTCGTGGTCACCCGGCGAGTGGCAGTTTGCTCCTAGGCGACTCCTTGAGTGCGACGCTCCTCAGGTGGGGCCTGAGATAAATGATTCCACATAGGTCGCCAGCCCCACAGATATGTGGGACCCTCCAGTGTGCAGCGCCTGCTTGGTGGGATGTTGGCCAGAGTGTCCCCGGACCTCTGGGAGTGAATGCTATGGGGTCTCCTGGCTTGCCTTTGGCTGAAACGTGGTTCCTGGCGTGGTATTTCTTTTGCTGAAATTGATCACTTTGGGTCACCGTATGGATGCTGACACGCTCATCATCAGTGACCGTTGTTGAAGATGTTGGTTTGATGTTCTGGATGTGCGTTGGTTCCCTGGGTCGCTCTTTGGTTACCGACGGCCCCTTGGTGCGATCCCTTCGGTTCCCGTGTGAGTCACCTGCTTTGAGACCTGTGCGCTGGTTTTTACGAGTCCAGTTGTGTTCGGTCCTTTGGTGCCTCCTCCAGCCTCCAGTGCCCAGAGGGGGCGGGATCCACAGAGGTTGGGGGTTTGGGTCTTCTGTGCTCCCCGCGTTCTCTCCCCACTGCAGGCATCCCTGGCAGCTGTGCCACGCTTAGCGGAGCGCCTTCCAAGCTCCTTGGACTGTGTCTCTGGTGTCAGGCACTCTACATGTCCTTTTGGCAGCCATTCTTCCTTAGCCCTGGGTGGGTCAGGTGAGGCAGAAACCTGTTCGCTTTCCTTCCTGACCTCACCCAGCACCTGACGGATTTTTTCCCCTCTTTTGCTCTCCTTGGGTGACTTTACTTGAACACCCCATCGAGGTGCCGTCAGCGTATGGGATTTCTCCTCTGGCTCTGTCCGTGGGCCCCTAGACTCTTCCCGCTATCCGCTTTTTGGTTTCGTGGGGAGGGCAGTGTTGCGGAATTCGGTTCTGGCTCTCAGGAGCACCCCTCTTGGCTCACGGCGTGGCTCCCGGGAGTGTGCGTCTGTGATCCCAATCTACCATCTGCGCTCGTTTTCTTGGCACTGGGTCTTCCACGTGGTGGGGATGGTGTGCCCCTCCTGCCACATGTGCACCTGCTCAGGTATGCACGGGGTTGTGTCTGTATTGTCCCTTTGCCTTTGCCCCTGGAGCTCACCAGGTTGTCCCCTCAGGTGCCAGATGCCTAGCCATGTTGTCGCTCGTTTTAGTTGTGCTTGTGTTTGTCTTTGGGTTTAGGGTTGTGTTCTGGGTTACTGTCGTGAGTTAAGGGTTGTGGTTGTTAGTTTTGGGGTTGGGGTTTGTGGTTTCCGTTGAGCTTGTCTTTGTCTTTAGTTTTAGGGTTGTGTTGTGTGAAACTGTTAGGGTTGTGGTTTTTTTGTTTCGGTTGTTTTTGGTTGTGCTTTTGTTTGTCCTTATGTTTAGGGTTGTGCTTAAGGTTCCTGTTGTGTGTTAGGGGTTTGGTTTTGTTAGGTTTGTGGTTTTCGTTGTTTTGGTTGTAATTTGATTGTGCTTGTGTTTGGCTTTATATTTAGTGTGTTGTGCGTTACTGTTGAAGGTTAGGGGTTGGTGCTGTCAGATTTGTGCTTGGGGTTTGTGGTTTTAATTGTGCTTCTGTTAGTCTTAAGGTTTAGGGTTGTCTTTTGGGTTACTGTTGTGGGATATGGGTTGAGGTTGTTAGGTTTGGGGTTGGGGTTTAGGGTTTATGTTTAGTGTTATGGTGATGTGGGTTATGGAATGGGGTTGTTAGTGTTTTAGGTTTAGCATTTATATTTAGTGTGGTTATGGTCAGGTGGGTTATGAGATGGTGTTGTTAGGTTCTGGGTAAAGGGGGTTTGGGGTTTAGGGAGTTTCGGGTTATGGGTTTTGGTGTTGGGTGTTAGGGTTTAGGGTTTGACTGTTGGGGTTAGGGTTATGGTTGGGGTAGGGTTTAGGGTTGGGGTTGGGTTTAGGGGTCAGGGGTTAGGGGTTGGGGTTAGGGTTTAGGGTTGGGGTTGGGTTTAGGAGTTAGGGTTAGGGTCGAGGTCAGGCTCGGGGTCTAGGTCGGGGTCGGGGTCAGGGGCCAGGGCCAGGGTCAGAGTCAGGGTAAGGGGTCGGGGGTGGGGTTAGGGGTAGGGTTAGGGGTTAGGGGTTAAGGTTGGGGTTGGGGCTAGGGGCTCGGGGTTCGGGGTTCAGGGTTAGGGTTTAGGGTTTAGTGTCGGGGTCGGGGTCAGGGTCAGGGATAGGGTTTGGGTTTGGGTTAGGGAAAATTGATGTGTGACTTGACAGGGCCACTAGTAAGCCAGCATATATAAAAGACTTACTCCCTCCCCCAACAGAATGGGTTCTTTTCCCCAAGATTTCAGGAAACATGCCATGACCAGGAAAGACAACCAGTGCAAGTTCCTAAAGCCACCAAAGTGGAGGCCCTCCCTCCCCTCCCCTTCCCATCCCCGTCGTCTTTATCCCACTTTTCAAGACGACTCAGGAGCAGGAGAGCTGGCTTAAGACCCTTTGTGACCGCTGCCTGCCTATCAGTTCATGGGGGGCCAAAGAGAGAGAAATACCACCCCTTTTAAAGTCACCCCCCAACACGTGCACTAGGGCTGGCATGTCCTCTCCACCCCCCAAGAAGGATCACTGGGCAGCAGCATTCTCTGCTTAAGGCAAGCAGCCCCAACACCTGGGGAAACCCCCCGAGTCCCTCTTTGGGTCTATGTCCCCTTTTATCCCTGGGATTGCATAATTGGAATAAACAAAACCCCCTGTCTGAGAAACCACAAGGTCTGATTTCTTTGCTAGACTAGCTTTTCCACATGCATCAGCCCACCTCAGACAAGTGCCAGCCACTTCTCCAGGTGCTGTTCACAACTTAGGAACGGGAGCCCTTCCAGAGAGAGGCCCAGAAAGCAGTCAATAGACCTGATGGTCAGCCAGCGGGCACATCCCAGTGGAGAGAAACTCTTTTTACCACTCCACGAATAATGTGGGACCCAAACTCCCTGTAAGGCCCCGAAGGCTTAGCCAGGTATCACCAGTTTCTCTTGCAGGGCCTCCGTGGGACAGCTAGGAAACCTATGCATTTATCTAAGGTCAGTGAGACTTTTCAGGCACCTACAAGAGAATGTCTGCCTGCCTGCCTGCCTGCCTGCCTTTTTAGAGTGGCTGACGGAAGCCTGCGTTCTTTGTACCCCCAAGGACCCAGAGGCCCCCGAAGGGCCTGCTAGTTAACCTACATAGTCCAAGTGCCCGCTAGGTAACCTGCATAGTGCAAGTGTCCGCTAGTTAACCTACATAGTCAAAGTGACCGCTAGGTAACCTAGATAGTCCAAGTGCCCGTTCGGTAACCTAGATAGTCCAAGTGCCCGTTCGGTAACCTAGATAGTCCAAGTGCCCTTTAGGGAACCTAGATAGTCCAAGTGCCCGCTAGGGAACCTACATAGTCCAATTGCCCGCTCTGGAACATACATTGTCCAAGTGCCCGTTAGTTAACCTAGATAATCCAAGTGCCCGCTAGTTAACCTAGATAGTCTAAGTGCCCGCTAGGGGACGTACATAGTCCAAGTGCCTGCTAGGTAACCTAGATAGTCCAAGTGCCCAATAGGGTATGTACATAGTTCAAGTGCCCGCTAGGTAACCTAGATTGTCCAAGTGTCCGCTAGTTAACCTACATAGTCCAAGTGCCCTCTAGGTAACCTAGATAGTCCAAGGTCCTGCTAGTTAACCTACATAGTCCAATGCCAGATAGCGAACCTACATAGTCCAAGTGCCAGTTCGTTAACCTAGAAGTCCAAGTGCCCGCTAGGTTACCTGCATATTCCAAGTGCACGTTCTTTAACTTTGATAGTCCAAGTGCCCACTAGGTAACCTATATAGTCCAAGTGCTCACTAGGTAACCTAGATAGTCCAAGGGCCCGCTAGTTAACCTACATAGTCCAAGGGCTGACTTGTTAACTTTGATAGTTCAAGTGCCCGCTAGTTAACGTAGATCGTCCAAGTGCCCGCTAGTTAACCTAGATTGTCCAAGTGCCCGCTAGGGATCCTTCATAATCCAAGTGCCTTCTAGGTAACCTAGATAGTCCAAGTTCTCGCTAGTTAACCTAGATAGTCCTAGTGCCCGTTAGTTAACCTAGATAGTCCAATTGCCCACTAGGGGACGTACATAGTCCAAGTGCCCGCTAGGTAACCTAGATAGTCCAAATGCGCGCTAGGGTATGTACATAGTCCAAGTGCCTGCTAGGAAACATAGATAGTCCAAGTGCCCGCTATTTAACCTACATAGTCAAATTGCCCGCTAGTTAACCTAAGTAGTAAAAATGTCTGATATTGATCCTACAAAGTCCAAGTGCCCCCTAGGTAACCTACATAGTCCAAGTGCCCATTCGTTAACCTAGATAATCAAAGTGCCCGCTAGGTCACCTAGACTGTCCAAGTGCCCGCTAGGTTACCTACATAGTCCAAGTGCCTGTTCGTTAGCCTAGATAGTCCAAGTGCCCGCTAGGTTACCTAGACAGTCCAAGTGCCCGCTAGTTAACCTACATAGTCCAAGTGCCCTATAGGGAACCTACATAATCCAAGTGCCCGATAGGGAACCTACATAATCCAAGTGCCTGCTAGGGAACCTACATAGTCCATGTGCCCGCTAGGCAACCTACATAGTCCAAGTGCCCTTTAGTTAACCTAGATAGTCCAAGTGCCTGCTAGTTAACCTAGATAGTCCAAGTGCCCGCTAGGTAACCTACATAGTCCAAGTTCCCGCTTGGTAACTTTAATAGTCCAAATGCCCGCTAGGGAAACTACATAGTCCAAGTGCCCGCTAGTTAACCTAGATAGTCCAAGTGCCTGCTAGTAAACCTACATAATCCATGGGCCCGCTAGTTAACCTACATAGTGCAAGGGCCCGCTAGTTAACCTAGATCGTGCAAGTGTCCGCTAGTTAACCTACATAGTCCACGTCCCCGCTAGGTAACCTAGACAGTCCAAGTGACCATTATGTTACCTACATAGTCCAAGTGCCCGCTAGGTAACCTAGATAGTCCAAGTGCACGCTCGTTAACCTACAGAGTCGAAGTGCCTGCTAGGTAAACTACATAGTCTAAGTGCCCACTAGTTAACCTAGACAGTCCAAGTACCCGATAGGGATCCTTCATAATCCAAGTGCCTGCTAGGTAACCTAGATAGTCCAAGTACCCGCTAGTTAAACTAGATAATCCTCGTTCCCGTTAGTTAACCTAGATGGTCCAAGTGCCCACTAGGGGACGTACATAGTCCAAGTGCCCGATCGTTAACCTAGATAGGCCAAGTGCCCGCTAGGTAACCTAGACAGTCCAAGTGCCCGCCAGGTTACCTACATAGTCCAAGTGCACGTTCGTTAACCTAGATAGTCCAAGTGCCCGCTGGTAACCTACATAGTCCAAGGGCCCGCTAGGTAACCTTGATAGTCCAAGTGCCTTATAGTTAACCTACATAGTCCAAGTGCCCGCTAGGTAACCTACATAGTCCTAGTGCCCACTAGGTAACCTAAATAATCCAAATGCCCGCTAGGGAAACTACATAGTCCAAGTGCCCACTAGTTAATCTAGATAGTCCAAGTGCACGCTAGTTACCCTACATAGTCCAAGTGCCCACTAGGTAACCTAAATAATCCAAATGCCCGCTAGGCAACCTACATAGTCCAAGTGCCCGTTAGTTAACCTAGATAGTCAAAGTGCCTGCTAGGTAACCTAAATAGTCCAAGTGCCCGCTAGGGAACCTACATAGTCCAAGTGCCCGCTAGGTAACCTAGATAGTCCAATTGCCCGTTTGCTAACCTAGATAGTCGAAGTGTCCGCTAGTTACCCTACATAGTCCAAGTGCCCGTTCGTTAACCTAGATAGGCCAAGTGCCCGCTAGGTAACCTAGACAGTCCAAGTGCCTGCTAGGTTACCTACATAGTCCAAGTGCACGTTCGTTAACCTAGATAGTCCAAGTGCCCGCTGGCAACCTACATAGTCCAAGGGCTCGCTAGGTAACCTTGATAGTCCAAGTGCCTTCTAGTTAACCTACATAGTCCAAGTGCCCACTAGGTAACCTACATAGTCCAAGTGCCCACTAGGTAAGCTAAATAATCCAAATGCCCGCTAGGGAAACTACATAGTCCAAATACCTGTTAGTTAACCTAGATAGTCCAAATGCCCACTAGGGGATGTACATAGTCCAAGTGCCCGCTAGGTAACCTAGATAGTCCAAGTGCGCGCTAGGGTATGTACATAGTCCGAGTGCCGGCTAGGAAACCTAGATAGTCCAAGTGCCCGCTAGTTAACCTTCATAGTACAAGGGCCCGCAGTTGACCTAGATAGTCCAAGTGCCCGCTAGTTAACCTAGATAGTACAAGTGCCCGCTAGTTAACCTAAGTAGTCCAAATGTCCGATAGGGATCCTACATAGTCCAAGTGCCCGCTAGGTAACCTACATAGTCCAAGTGCCCGTTCGTTAACCTAGATAGTCCAAGTGCCCGCTAGGTTACCTAGACAGTCCAAGTGCCCGCTAGTTAACCTACATAGTCCAAGTGCCCGATAGGGAACCTACATAATCCAAGTGCCCGCTAGACAACCTACAAATTCCAAGTGCCCGTTAGTTAACCTAGATAGTCCAAGTGCCCACGAGGGGACGTACATAGTCCAAGTGCCCGCTAGGGAAACTACATAGTCCAAGTGCCTGCTAGTTAACCTAGATAGTCCAAGTGCATGCTAGTAAACATACATAATCCATGGGCCCGCTAGTTAACCTACATAGTGCAATGGCCCGCTAGTTAACCTAGATCGTGCAAGTGTCCGCTAGTTAACCTACATAGTCCACGTGCCCGCTAGGTAACTTAGATAGTCCAAGTGTCCGCTACGGATCCTTCATAATCCAAGTGCCTGCTAGGTAACCTAGATAGTCCAAGTGCCCGCTAGTTAACCTAGATAGTCCTAGTGCCCGTTAGTTAACCTAGATAGTCCAAGTGCCGACTAGGGGACGTACATAGTCCAAGGGCCCGCTAGTTAACCTACATAGACCAAGGTCCATTAGTTAACCTAGATAGTCCAAGTGCCCGCTAGTTAACCTACATAGAACAAGGGCCCGCTAGTTGACCTAGATAGTCCAAGTGCCCGATAGTTAACCTAGATAGTCAAAGTGCCCGCTAGTTAACCTACATAGTCCAAGTCCCCGCTAGGTAACCTAGACAGTCCAAGTGACCATTAGGTTACCTACATAGTCCAAGTGCCTGTTCGTTAACCTACATAGTCCAAGTGCCCTCTAAGTAACGTAGATAACCCAAGTGCCCGCTGGGAAATGTACATAGTCCAAGTGCCCTCTAGGTAACCTAGATAGTCCAAGTGCCTGCTAGTTAACCTATATAGTCCAAGTGCCTGCTAGGTAAACTACATAGTCCAAGTGCCCACTAGGTAACCTAGACAGTCCAATTGCCCGCTAGTTAACCTAAACAGTCCAAGTACCCAATAGGGAACCTACATAGTCCAAGTGCTCGCTAGGCAACCTACATAGTCCAAGTGCCCGTTAGTTAACCTAGATAGTCCAAGTGCCCGCTAGGTTACCTACATAGTCCAAGTGCTCGTTCGTTAACCTAGATAGTCCAAGTGCCCGCTGGTAACCTACATAGTCCAAGAGCCCGCTAGGTAACCTTGATAGTCCAAGTGCCTTCTAGTTAACCTACATAGTCCAAGTGCCCGCTAGTTAACCTACATAGTCCAAGTGCCCACTAGGTAACCTAAGTAATCCAAATGCCCGCTAGGGAAACTACATAGTCCAAGTGCCCGCTAGTTAACCTAGATAGTCCAAGGGCCCGCTAGTTAATCTAGATAGTCCATGTGCCCGCTAGTTAACCTAGATCGTCCAAGTGCCCGCTAGTTAACCTAGATAATCCATGTGCCCGCTAGTTAACCTACATAGTCCAAGTCCCTCTAGTTAATCTAGATAGTCCAAGTGCCCGCTAGGGGATCTACATAGTCCAAGTGCCTGCTAGGTAACCAAGATAGTCCAAGTGCCCGCTAGGGTATGTATATAGTTCAAGTGCCCGCTAGGTAACCTAGATTGTCCAACTGTCCGCTAGTTAACCTACATAGTCCAAGTGCCCGCTAGGTAACCTAGATAGTCCAAGGGCCTGCTAGTTAACCTACATAGTCCAATGCCCGATAGGGAACCTACATAGTCCAAGTGCCCGCTGAGGAACCTACATAGTCCATGTGCCCGATAGGGAACCTATATATTCCAAGTGCCCGTTAGGGAACCTAGATAGTCCTAGTTCCCATAGGGAACCTATATTGTCCAAGTGTCCGCTAGGGAACCTGCATTGTGCAAGTGCCCGCTAGTAAACCTAGATAGTCCAAGTGCCCGCTAGTTAACCTACATAGTCCAAGGTCAGCTAGTTAACCTAGATAGTCCAAGTGCCCGCTAGTTAACCTACATAGTCCAAGGTCAGCTAGTTATCCTAGAGAGTCCAAGTGCCCACTAGTTAACCTACATAGTCCAAGGCCCCGCTAGTTAACCTAGATATTCCAAGTGTCCGCTAGTTAAGCCACATAGTCCAAGTTCCCGTTAGGTAACCTAGATAGTACAAGTGCCCGCAAAGTAACCTACATAGTCCAAGTGCCCGCTAGGTAACCTAGATATTCCAAGTTCCTGTTAGCTAACCTAGATAATACAAGTGCCCGCTAGGTAACCTACATAGTCCAAGTGCCCTTTCGTTAACCTAGATAGGTCAAGTGCCCGCTATGGAACGTACATAGTCCAAGTGCCTGCTAGGTAACCTAGATAGTCCAATTGCGCGCTAGTTAACCTACATAGTCCAAGGGCCCGCTAGTTAACCTACATAGTCCAAGGTCTGTTAGTTAACCTAGATAGTCAAAGTGCCCGCTAGGTAACCTAGGCAGTCCAAGTGCCCGTTAGGTTACCTACATAGTCCAAGTGCCCGTTCGTTAACCTAGATAGTCCAAGTGTCCCCTAGGTAACCTACATAGTCCAAGGGCCTGCTAGGTAACCTAGATAGTCCTAGTGTCCGCTAGGTAATCTAGATAGTCAAAGTGCCCGCTAGTTAACCTAGATAGTCCAAGTGCCTGCTAGGTAACCTACATTGTCCAAGTTCCCGCTAGGTAACCAAGATAGTCCAAGTGCCCGTTACCTAACCTAAATTGTCCAAGTGCCCGCTAGGCAACATACATATTCCAAGTGCCCGTTGGTTAACCTAGAAGTCCAAGTGCCCGCTATGTAACCTAGACAGTCCAAGTGCCCGCTAGGTTACCTGCATAGTCCAAGTGCCCATTCGTTAACCTTGATAGTCCAAGTGCCCGCTAGGGAACCTAGATAGTCCAAGTGCCCTTTAGGGAACCTAGATAGTCCAAGGGCCCGCTAGTTAACCTACATAGTCCATGGGCCCGCTAGTTAACCTACATAGTGCAAGTGTCCGCTAGTTAACCTACATATTCCAAGTGCCCGCTAGGTAACCTAGACAGTCCAGGTGCCCGTTAGGTTACCTACATAGTCCAAGTGCCCGTTCGTTAACCTAGATAGTCCAAGTGCCCGCTAGGGATCCTACATAGTCCAAGTGCCCGCTAGGTAACCTAGATAGTCCAAGTGCCCGCTAGGTAACCTAGATAGTCCAAGTGCCCGCTAGTTAACCTACATAGTCCAAGTGCCTGCTAGGTAACCTACATTGTCCAAGTTCCCGCTAGGTAACCAAGATAGTCCAAGTGCCCGTTACCTAACCTAGATTGTCCAAGTGCCCGCTAGGCAACATACGTATTCCGAGTTCCCGTTCGTTAACCTAGAAGTCCAAGTGCCCGCTATGTAACCTAGACAGTCCAAGTGCCCGCTAGGTTACCTGCATAGTCCAAGTGCCCATTCGTTAACCTAGATAGTCCAAGTGCCCGCTAGGGAACCTATATAGTCCAAGTGCTATCTAGGTAACCTAGATAGTCCAAGGGCCCGCTAGTTAACCTAGATAGTCCAAGTGCCTGTTAGGTAACCTACATTGTCCAAGTTCCCGCTAGGTAACCAAGATAGTCCAAGTGCCCGTTACCTAACCTAGATTGTCCAAGTGCCCGCTAGGCAACATACATATTCCAAGTGCCCGTTGGTTAACCTAGAAGTCCAAGTGCCCGCTATGTAACCTAGACAGTCCAAGTGCCCGCTAGGTTACCTGCATAGTCCAAGTGCCCATTCGTTAACCTAGATAGTCCAAGTGCCCGCTAGGGAACCTATATAGTCCAAGTGCTATCTAGGTAACCTAGATAGTCCAAGGGCCCGCTAGTTAACCTAGATAGTCCAAGGGCTCTCTTGTTAACTTTGATAGTCCAAGTGCCCGTTAGTTAACCTAGATCGTCCAAGTGTCCTCTAGTTAACCTACATAGTCCAAGTGCCCGCTAGGTAACCTACATAGTGCAAGTGTCTGCTAGGTAACCTACATAGTCCAAGTGCCCGCTAGTTAACATAGATAGTCCAAGTGCCCGCTAGGGAAGGTACATAGTCCAAGTGCCCGCTAGGTAACCTAGAGAGTGCAAGTGCCCGCTAGTTAACCTACATAGTCCAAGTGCCCGCTAGGTAACCTAGATAGTCCAAGGGCCTGCTAGTTAACCTACATAGTCCAAATGCCCGCTAGGTAAGCTACATAGTGCAAGTGTCCGCTAGTTAACCTACATAGTCAAAGTGCCCGCTAGTTAACCTAGATAGTACAAGTGCTCGCTAGGTAACCTACATAGTGCAAGTGTCCGCTAGTTAACCTAGATCGTCAAATTGTCCGCTAGTTAACCTACATAGTCCAAGTTCCCGCTAGGTAACCTAGATAGTCCAAAAGCCCGTTCGTTAACCTAGATAGTCCAAGTGCCCACTAGGGAACCTACATAGTCCAAGCGCCCGCTAGTTAACCTAGATAGTCCAAGTGCCCGTAGGTGTCCTAGATAGTCCCAGTGCCCGCTAGTTAACCTACATAGTCCAAGTGCCTGCTAGGTAAACTACATAGTCCAAGTGCCCATTCGTTAACCTACATAGTCCAAGTGCCCGCTAGGGAACGTACATAGTCCAAGTTCCCACTAGGTAACCTAGACAGTCCAATTGCCCACTAGTTAACCTAGACAGTCCAAGTACCCTATAGGGAACCTACATAGTCCAAGTGCCCGCTAGGGAACCTACATAGTCCAAGTGCTCGCTAGGCATCCTACATAGTCCAAGTGCCTGCTAGGTAAACTACATAGTCCAAGTGCCTGTTCGTTAACCTACATAGTCCAAGTGCCCGCTAGGTAACGTTGATAGCCCAAGTGCCCGCTAGTGAACGTACATAGTCCAAGTGCCCACTAGGTAACCTAGACAGTCCAATTGCCCACTAGTTAACCTAGACAGTCCAAGTACCCTATAGGGAACCTACAAAGTCCAAGTACCCGCTAGGGAACCTACATAGTCCAAGTACTCACTAGGCAACCTACATAGTCCAAGTGCCCGTTAGTTAACCTAGATAGTCCAAGTGCCTGCTAGGTAACCTAAATAATCCTAGTGCCCGCTAGGGAACCTACATAGTCCAAGTGCCCGCTAGGTAACCTAGATAGTCCAATTGCCCGTTAGCTAACCTAGATAGTCGAAGTGTCTGCTAGTTAACCTACATAGTCCAAGTGCCCGTTCGTTAACCTAGATAGTCCAAGTGCCCGCTAGGTAACCTAGACAGTCCAAGTGCCCGCTAGGTTACCTACATAGTCCAAGTGCACGTTCGTTAACCTAGATAGTCCAAGTGCCCGCTGGTATCCTACATAGTCCAAGGGCCCGCTAGATAACCTTGATAGTTCAAGTGCCTTCTAGTTAACCTACGTAGTCCAAGTGCCTGCTAGGTAACCTACATAGTCCAAGTGCCCACTAGGTAACCTAAATAATCCAATTGCCCGCTAGGGAAACTACATAGTTCAAGTGCCCGCTAGATAACCTAGATAGTCCAAGTGCCCGCTAGTAAACCTAGATAGTCCAAGTGCCTGCTAGTAAACCTACATAATCCATGGGCCCACTAGTTAACCTACATAGTGCAAGGGCCCGCTAGTTAACCTAGATCGTGCAAGTGTCCGCTAGTTAACCTACATAGTCCAAGTGCCCGCTAGTTAACCTAGATAGTCCAAGTGCCCCCTAGGGATCCTTCATAATCCAAGTGCCTGCTAGGTAACCTAGATAGTCCAAGTGCCCGCTAGTTAACCTAGATAGTCCTCGTGCCCGTTAGTTAACCTAGATAATTCTGGCGCACAAATCTGGCTAGACCAGAGGATGTACACTGGTACAGATAGGAACTTGAAACACAGGGAATCCAGGTCAGACGCTCTCTTTAGGACCAGTGCTAAGAATGGCTATACCGTGAGGGTGGAGGGAAAGTGGGGTATTAAGGGGGGACCGATTACAAGGACCTACATAACCTCCACCCTGGGGGAAGGACAACAGAAAAGTGGGTGAAGGGAGATGTCGGACAGTGTAAGATATGACAAAATAATAATTTATAAATTATCAAGGGTTCATGAGGGAGGGGGTAGAGGGGAGGGTTGGAGAAAATGAGGAGTTGATACCAAGGGCTCAAGTAGAAAGCAAAGGTTTTGAGAATAATGATGGCAACAAATGTAGAAATGTGCTCGACACAATGTATGTATGGGTTGTGATAAGAGATGTGCAAGCTCCTGATAAAATGATACAAACAAATACATAAATAAATAGAAAATAACTAGAGCAAAGCTGTATGTTTCATTGTTGCTCCACTGCACCCTGAACACCTCTTCTCTTCCCACAACCGTTCTGTAAGGGGATGTCCACTTTCCTTCAGATGGGTTTTGGCCTCGTCCCTACTCCATACCCTTCCTCATTCTCAATGATGTGATTTTTTTTGTTCTTTAATGCCTGATCCCTTCAACACCTCGTGATCACACATGCTGGTGTGCTTCTCCCACGTGGGCTTTGCTGTTTCTGAGCTAGATCGCGGATTGTTTATTTTCAAGCTTTTAAGGTGAGCATCACGGCATGCCAGTTCAATAGAACAAAGTGTTCTTGCAATTGAGGGAGAAAAGAAGTGGAGGTCCAATGTCCATCTGCTACCTTAATTCTAAACCTATCAATATTAACAAGGGTTTAGGAGGGAGGGGGTAGGGAGGGAGATAGAAAAACGAGGAGCTGATACCAAGGGCTCAATTAGAAAGGAAATGTGTTGAGAATGATGAGGTCAACAAATGCACAAATGTCCTAAACACAATGGAATGATGTATTGATTGTGATAAGGGTTGTACAAGCCCCCAATAAAATGATTTAAAAAAAAAGGGGGGGACTGATTACAAGGATTTACATATAACCCCCTCCATGGAGTTGCACAACAGAAAAGTGGATGAAGGGAGATGTGGGCACTGTAAGACATGACAAAATAATTGATAAATGATCAAGGTTCCATGAAGCAGGGGAAAAAGTGAGGAGCTGATATAAAGGAAGTAAGGAGAATGCAAATGTTTTGAGAATGATGGCAAAAATGTACAAATGAGCGTGACACAATGTATGTACATATGGATAGTTATATGAGCCCTCAATAGAATGATTTTTATTTTTAAAAAAGGGAAAAGAGGAAGTTTCGGGGGGTGTGGGCGGTACATCTATTCCAAGCTATGCTGCTCCCTAAACTATGTGCTCAGATTAGTATTGGAAAATTCGTCTCACCTCATGGATAAAGTCAAATGGAACCCCAAGGACTCTTTCCGGAGGGCCGCGTTCCACCGGAAGAAGGCACCGGTCACCGCCTCCCCACTTCCGTTCATATTTCTCTACCGCGTATGGAATTGTCCCTTTGCAACCACCATAGCCAAGCAACCTGCGTCCTTGCCTTCCCATTGGTTGGGGATTTTTACCGCCAAAGCGCAGGCGATTTCCTAGACCTGCGCTAATAAGCGCGGCGCGAACTAGGCTGCAGGGAGCCCGCAGACTCTTCGGTCAAGTGGGCGGCCGACAAGGAGGTCCCGGTACCAGGTCTACCCGCCATGTTCTGTGAAAAGGCGACGGAGGTGGTCCGCGAACTGCACCACACGCCAGAAGGGCAGCTGCCCGCCTTTAATATGACGGGCTGGACGGCAGAGGGCGGGATGGAGGTCCGGGGAGCTTGGCTGAAAGGGGCTGGAGGGTGAGCGGGATCTCCCCTGGGCTGCTCTTTTCGCGGTTTGCTTCAGATTCCCCTGAGCCAAGTTCCCGAAGGGAAAGTAACAGCATAACAAAAGGTTACTGTGGGAGAAAGAAGGAAGTTACTGCACAACTCAGCAATTGCGCTTCCTCAAAGTCTACTTCCTTCCGTTTTGCTTCATTTTTAGCTTTGTTGCTTTTCCTTTCCTTAGCCAAGTAAAAGGTTGCCTAATACGAACTAAAGTAAATTCGAATCCACCTCCATTCTGCCGAAGAAAGCTGGAAGCTTTCTGTTCTTTTAAAGATTGACAGCCTCAGAAACCCACAGAACCAGTCGTTCTTATTGGATCTAGCGTTTTATGCGCGTTAGTGTGCGCGCACGCACTCAGTGAGCAAAATGTGATGATGAAGTAGGCCTCTGGTGCCAGACTGAGATTCATACTCTGTTCGATCACTGTGGACTCAGGCTTTCTGTGCGTCCAGTGTTCTCACCAACAAAAATGGGCATGATGATGGTACAGAGCTCTTGGTGTAGTGAGGAACTGTACCTGACACACCCAGGGCTGAGTCCCTGTATGCTGTTTCTACAAGAAATAATAATAGTGCTAACAGTCGTATTGTTACTATTATGATTATTTGTCCACTACAATAACATGGAAGTAGGAATGATGTTCAGCACTTCGCTTGCAATTGTCTCTCCTCATAATTGTGTGAGATCTGAGCTGTCTCCCCCCACCTCAAACATGTGAGTGGAGAATTGAAGTTAGGAGATTTGTCAGTGGTGATATAGCCAGTAAAGAGCAGAGCTAGAGCTTGAACCCTGGAAGTCTGGCTCAAGAGCCTGTATGTTTAAGCATCGTAGTAAACAATCATAGGGCAGCAACTAGATAGATGTCAGTGAGAGGACCAAGAAACACAAGTGAATAGAATGCAATGTGGTAAGTGAAACTGGTGTTGCGTAGATGGGAGCATAAAGAGAAATGCTACTGGGGGGTTGGGAGTGGGTGTTCGAGCCTTGTATGAAGTATTAGCCCTCACACAGGCAGGTGATAAACAATGGCTTAAGACTCATGATCACAACTGGAAAGGTTATGTATGGAGATGTCAATGGTGGGTTCTAGGATTAGAAAAACTTCGGCATTATTCCACAGGCATTTGGAATCAGGTAGAGGTTTTCAGGTAGGGGTGTGGCGGGATGTTTTTATATTTTGGAGTACTTATTGGCAGTAAAATGAGGCCTGGAGTTATGCATTGGGCTGCTAGCCTAATGGTCAGCAATTCAAACACACCAGCCATTCTAAGGGAGAAAGATAGCCGCTTCTGTAAAGATTTACAGCTGTGTAAACCATAGGGAGCAATTTTCTCCGTCCTATAGGGTCATTTAATCAAAATGTACTTAATGGAAGTGGTTTTGGTTATTGGCAATATGGAAAATGCATCAGAAGAGAAGAACTAATGGAGGCAGAGAGATGAGCTAGTGGTGAGAAATGTGGATGATTGAAACTCAATTCTACAGATATTGATAAATGAGTTTTTTAAGTGATTGAAGACTAGCAGGACTTGTAACTTTTAGAATTGTGGAGATGAAATGGGTAATAAATGACATCAAGAGTAAACAAGGCTATTCATCATCATCAGATATTTTCAACATATAATTGGCTACAGGGTTGGTTGAACCCAAGACTGTATTTTGGCTGAAAGAATATGTGATGTCACTTCTTTTCAAATGGTCAACTATCTTATTAACATTTATGAATTTTAGAATTAAAACATTTTATTTGTCTAAGTGAAAAATTTCTATCTTAAGGTAGATGGTAGGAAAAATTCCTTTGGCTTTTCTTTTCTTGCAATACAAACCAAAACTGTGTCTTTGGGGGAAAAAATTGGGAGAAATATTTTAAAACTTGTATTTGTTGTTTTTGCAGTGAGAATGTGTACTTTCATGCTCGATTAAGCCTTTATTTTTGATATAGGTACATAAATAGCCAGAATTTATGCAATGGCTATGGATTTTAAATAAATTATATATATAAATTGAGGATAAATGTAGTACAGATAGATTTAGGGGATTAATTGAATGCATTGGGGAATCCATGGATATATATCAAAAGCAGTTTATATATTCCAGGAGGATGGACTCAGACAAATTCTGGAGGAGATGAAGGCTTTATATGAACAAAACCAATCCGATGTGTAAGTTTTCATAAGATTTTTTTTAAGTTATCAGAGTTAAGAATTAATTAGAAATAATATTAGCTAGTTGATTTTGCATCATATTTGGGGTTTTTTTAATCTCTGTGCACCTGATTATATTCTAACTATATAATTTAGCCCAGCTCTAAAGGACTTAATATTGCTTATTGTTATATCTGCATTTTGGGTGCTTTAATGCATATTTGTTGGTTGATTGATATGACGGAATTAGGATAGACCCAAATTGAGATACAAGTGAATAAAAGCACTAACAAAGTGGAATACATACATTTTACTTTTTAAAAAAATTAATAGATGTTTTAATGCATTGAGTAAAGAGAATAGACAATATATAGTAGGCAGTATAGACAATAGACAACATGATAGCTACATGTTGGGCTGCTGACTGCAAGATCAGCTGTTTGGAACCATCAGCTACTCTGAGGAGGAAAGATGAAGCTTTCTACTCCTATAAAGTGACAGTCTTAAAAATCCAGAGGGGCAGTTCTACCCTGTCCTATGGGCAGAACTGCTTTGGGTGGAAATCAACTCACTGGCAGAGTTTGGTTTGAGTATCGGCGCAGTAGAGATTATTCATAGTTGGAGTGGAGTTTATACAGAACTAGTGCTGCAGAAAGCTCAAAAGGTTTCTAGATTTACAGATAGTAAAAGTTCAGCCTGGGATTTGGCACAGTGAAGAATTTGAGCTGTAAGACAAAGTAATAGTGCCCTGTGATTTGGTCAAAAAACAAACCAAGCTCACTGCCATTGAGTCAATGCCGACTCATAGTGACTCTATGGGACAGGATAGACTGCCTGTGTGGGTTTCTGAGCCTTTTTTAAAACAGTTTTATTGGTACTTAATCCACATATATCACACAATTCAATAGTTCAGTCATATCAAGAAGACTTACATAATCATTAACACAATCAATTCTTTAGAGATAAAATTACAAATAATGAGTAAGAAAGAAAAGACCACCTTGTCTTAGAACAAGCAAGAAATGCTCTCACCTAAACAGCAGTTGTCAACCTGTTGGTTACTACCCGTTGGGGGTCAAACAACCCTTTCACAGGAGTCACCTAAGACCTGAAAACACATTTCCAATGGTCTTAGGAACCAAGACACTGTTCCTCTAGCTGTCTCTAGGCAGGGCTGCCCATATGCAGATATGCCCACATACGAGTAACTGGCGTGAAAACTGTTACCCATGCTACACTATGCTTTACAACAAAATTAATTTCATTTGTAGTTAGAAATTAGTCTTTCACAATAGAAAATGTTTTTGTGATTAATCACTCTGCTTTAATTGTGTTCAAATTGTAACAATGAAAATACTTCCTGCTTATCAGGTTTTACATGACGATTCATAACAGTAGCAAAATTACAGTTATGAAGTAGCAACAAAAATAATTTTATGGTTGGGGGGGTCACCACAATATGAGGGACTGTAGTAAATGTATATTAGGAAGGTTGAAAACCACTGACCAAGAACAAGTTCAGGTTAGAAGGGAGGTCATCTGACCATGTATCCAGTTCATTCCAGCATAATCACACTTACAATGATCTCTATCTGATAGAAAAGCTGTTCGAGACACTTTCCTGTGACTAGAGGGGATCTGCTGGTGGCTTAATCTGACTAGATACTCTGCAGATGGGTTTGGGGCCCCCCTATCTTCTATAGCATTCTATAAATTGGGTCTTCGAAATTTGGGCTCTGATACTTTTCCCTTTGTCATTTTTGAATTTTGTTTTGCGTGCCTTTGGGTCACGCAAGCTGGTGTGCTTCTTCTTTGTGGACATAGTTCACTCCTCGTTTAGATGACTACTTGTTTGAATTTAAGACTCCACACACTATTCCGATTGATAGTGAGCACCATTTGTTTTCTTCACCACACTTAGCTATAGCACCCTTATCTTCAGTGATCATTACATGAGGTGGGCAAGGCCATGTTATCCAAACTAACTGTCTTTGGATTGGGACTAAAGTTAAATTGGGGCCAGAATCCATCTGCTTGTCCCTGGGATATGCATAGCTCGGGTTTACTTTGACAGCCATACTATGACAAATTAATACCCTGTAAGACCAACTACCCCACCAACAGCAGCAAAACAACTAGCAGACAACTAAAGAGAAACACAAACAAAACAAGCAAATGAAAGGCAGGGAAAAAACCCATAGAAACAGAAAAGTAACACATTGTCAATCATTCCCCCTGGAGTATAAGATGATTGCACTGGCAACACCATCAAGTTTTCCGATGACACATCATTCTGCTGTAGGTTTGAGGAGTCTGCAAGTACAGTTCTAACTTGAGCCGAAACCCATGAGTTGTTGCTCCACACAGTTAGATCTCATATTCAGTTGAATTCTGTTTACCCTAAGCAGGGGGGATCGATGCCAGGGGAAACATCCTGGATCAATTCTTCCAAGTTTAAATCCCTGCCCAACAGATCAAAGCCAGTCATATCACTGAGAGGGGAGCATCAAGGTACTAAATATATGGTGATTCTGAGTCCCTTTTGATGGACTCCAACCAAATGGGGTTCCCCCCAAGGTCCAATGACCATCACTTCCACAGGTCCAGGGCAGCCACTCTGCTTCCTCTTCTATCTAAGCACCCCAGTCCTCAGTC
Organism: Tenrec ecaudatus; assembly: GCF_050624435.1. Taxonomy (NCBI): domain Eukaryota; kingdom Metazoa; phylum Chordata; class Mammalia; order Afrosoricida; family Tenrecidae; genus Tenrec; species Tenrec ecaudatus. The sequence continues at coordinate 417,500 of NW_027459451.1, forward strand.
CAAGGGTACAGGCACCTTTGAGGCCAGGCTCAGTTCATTCTGCTGGGCCTCTGTGTTAAGCGCTTGTGTAGCCCGAGTGATGCCATGCTGACCACAAGGTTTACCGTACCACAAGGTCAGCATCCAGTGACATCTTGGTGTTTAGTCCATGGCATGTTTTATTGAGCTTTGGCTAGAGACATATTTGTAGTGTTTACCCAGGAACATAAAATCTGTCCCTATAGGTTCCCTACAATCATTGTTTAGCACCCCTTCCCAATGTGAGGATATTTCTCCCCATTCACCTACCATGCTCGCCAACAGAACTATCAGTGATGTTCCTCTCCCCTGGCCTAAACTTGATTTCCTGGCAAGGTTCTTTCATTTCTGTGGGGATTTGCCCCAGCCTTGTCTTGGTGTAGACCCTCAGGTGGATGGTCTTATCCCATATCCCACCTCTTTGTGGAGTGACCCACTTTGGAGGATATTTTTGGTTTAAGGATTATTTTAGGACTTGGGTTTTTCCAGTTTACGTGGCTCTAGAAAGTCTAGAGTTCTTGGTAATTTGAAATTCAATTTTGAATTTTTCCCTTTTGATCAGCATTCGTTTATAGATTCTTTAATCAAAAAGTTCACACTATCAATAGAATTGCCATGTGCCCCTGGGGGTGATTGATAATGTTCTCTAATATAAAATTACAATGATGTCTCTTAAGATTAACCAGAGATGTACGTAAACCATAGATAACATGAATGGGATTTAGACTTGCATTTAATTCTAGCCCAATATGAGAATTAGTTCTTGTGACTTGGCCCTTTTTGATGCTCACTGAAGATATGGATGCTATAGCAAAGTGTAGTAAAGAAATTTAGATGGTATGATTTTTAGAAAGAATGGCGCATGGGGGTCTTATTTTTCAACAAGCAGCCTTCTGAGTGAAATGTCACCTAAGTCCACATGGAAGAAGCACATCAGCCTTTGTGACCAGAGGAGTGTGAATAATTAAAACTCAAATATGAAGGAGGGAATAGTATTAGAGCTTAAATTGTGAACACCTGATTTGCAGAAGGATATGGATGACAGTGGAAATCCAAAATCATTTGCAAGTTCCACACAAGTGGTTTAAGATTCCGGTGAATCCTCTCTGACTCAGTTGAAGGATGTCAGTAGTCTTGCTATCAGACAGAGAGTGTTATAGAGATGATTACAATAAAGCATGATATCATTTGACCTCTGTTTTGACCCATTTTACTTCAGTAAAAACAAAGTGCAGGGGAAATATGTATGGATAAAGCTCTGTGAGTCCTCTCTGAGCATAGACAAGTGTTGTGGTTAGCCTTGCTGTTATGCAGAGTGCATTGGAAAGTGGATTATTGCAGATGCAATTCCTTTAAAATTTAGCACCATAGCCATTGATCTCCTTTTTGACCCATTTTAAATTGATTTTAGTTTTTTATATTTTCTATCTTTTCAGTTGGGATACTTTTGTTTTACTTTGTTATTTTTAGTAGGTTTTTTGCTGTTTTTAAATGTTTTAGTGTATATGAAATCTAGGGTAGGTATATCTATTGAGACAATATCTTGATTAATGGTTCCTGAGTTGTGGCCGGGGCGGTTTGAAGGAAGTGAGTACAATAATAACAGTGAGTACAAGAAGGAAGAAAATGTTCTAAATTCGATTGTGGTAATGATTGTACAACTCTTCTTAATATGATTGAACCATTTAATTATATAATTTGCGATGGACTTTTTAACAGTTTATTGGTATATAATTCACATATCGTTGTAGAATCATCACCATAATCAGGTTTAGATATTTTCTTCATTCTTGGACTCATTGTTATTAGCTCCCCATTTCCTCCCCACCTCCCCTGCCCTGCCCCAAGGAACCATGAATCCAGTTACTGCCTCTGATTCACCTATCTTGGATTTTATATACAGAAAAACAGTGAAAACAATAAAAACAACACTAACAAGACTATGAAAGTAAAACAAAAACCTCAGTCAAAAGAAAGCTACAAGTATCTTAAGAACTAGAACACATTTAGATGGCTCATAAGGGAGAGCAAATGGTGGGGTGCTGAGTTTGAACCTAACCGCATCCGCAGGAATCCACTGCGCTCTGCATGCTAGCGAGGCCCTCCACCCCTCGTCCATGGTCACAGTGAGGCTCCAAGGGTTTGCTTCATGAGTATTTTCCCTTCACTTTTTTTTAAAATTGAAACAGCTTTAAAATGGGTCCAAAGGAAAATCAAATAAGATATACTGCATTTTGATCTATGTCTGACATATTGATTTACAGTGTCTGATAATAGAGCTCTTCACATCCCTCAGCTATAATGAGAGGGAATTCACAAGAGGCTTGATCTCTTTGTGGACCCTCTAAATGGATTTTGGGCTTCCACTGACAACCATAGCCTTCTACAAACCAATTGTTCACAATTTAAGCTTTGATATCATTCCAGCCTTTAGATTTGGATTATGTTCACACAGGCTGATGGGCTCCTTCCATGTGACACCCCACTTAGATGGCTGCTTGTTAGAAAACAAACCTTTAAAATCCCCAATACTATTTTTTCTAATAGCTGGGCACCATCTAGGTTCTTCACCACATTTTGCTGTAGACTCATATCTTCAGTGATTTCTTCATGAGGGCAACCACCAAGCAGGACTATGTCATAAGAACTAGCTGTTCTTAGATTGGGACTAGAATTAAGTACAAGCCTAAAATCCACTCATGGTTTATAAATGACTCTGGTTCACCTAAGAGACATCATTGTCATTTTATGTTACAGAACATTATCAATTATCATCCCCTTGCTGACTCATGACAACTTTATAGGGCAGGGTAGAACTGTCCTGTGAGTCTCCCAGCCTGCACATCATCACAGGAGTAAAAAGCCTCATCCTTCCCCCACAGACTTGGCTGGTGACTTTAAACTGCTGATGTTTCACTTAGGAGTCTAATGTGTAGCCGGTACACTTTGATGGTGTCATTAGTTTAGCCAATGTTACAGAATTTAGAACATTGTCGAGAAAGGGAAATTATACAAGTATGGGCCAGCTGTGAACTGCAATACATGAATTGTTGACTTGTGTAAATTAAACCTTTAAGTGACTGAGCACTATTTACAGAAACAACAGGAGTTGGTGATAGGGCAAACGTTCCAATAATATTTACAACAGCAGAGCCACACCTGCCATAAAAAGCAAAGAAGCATTAAAACAGACTGGTAGTTCTGGGCCACTGTTCTTGGTGGCAAGAGATTGAAACCAAGTCCCGTGCTGTGGTTGACTTCTTTCACTAGTTTAATGACATCGAGTCCCATCCATATTGTAGATTGTGCCAATTCTTCATTTCTCCGATTGGCTGAGTAACAACATCAGCAGCAGCAGTAGTGTGTACACATATATATCACATTTTCCTATTCATGGGCATTAGGTGGTTCTTATCTTCACCCATTGCAAATAGTATAGCAAGGAATGTTGGTGTACAAGTCTGTTTGCATGTCTTTTCAAATCTGGGTGTAGTAGATCAGATTTTTGTTGAGCTGCGACACTACTACCTACATTAGCGATACCATTTTACATTCCTACCAGCAATGGATACAGGAAATTTTTTTTTTTTGGTAGTGAGTTTGGTTAGGTTTATTTATTTTATTAAATCATTTTATTGGGGCCTTGTATAACTAACTCTTTGCACAATCCATAAATCCATCTATTATGTCAAGCACATTTGTTGCCATCATCATTCTCAAAACATTTTCTTTCTTCTTGAGTCTTTGGTATCCGCTCATTTTTTACCCTTCTTCTCCCTCCCTCCCTACCTCACAAAACTTTGATAATTTATAAAATTTTTTTCATGTCTTACACTGTCCAATATCTCCCTTCACCCACTTTTCTGTTTTCCACCCCCAGGGAGGGGGTTATATGTGGATCATTGGTTCCTCTTTTCTCCCCCACCTTCCCCTTACCCTCCTGGTATTGCTGCACTCATTGATCCTGAAGGGTTTATCTGCCCTGGATTCCCTGTGTTTCCGGCTCTTATCTGTATCAGTGTACAGCCTCTGGTCTACCCGGATTTGTAAGGTAGAATTGAGCTCATGATAATTGGGGGAGGAAGCATTAAAGAACTAGAGGAAAGTTGCGTGTTTCATCAGTGTTATACTGCACACTGACTGGCTCGTCTCCTCCCTGTGACCCTGCTGTAAAGGGATGTCTACTTGCCTACAGATGGACTTTGAGTCTCCACTCCGCACTCCCCCTCATTCACAATGATGATTTTTTTTGTTCTTTGATGACTGGTACCTGTTCCTATAGATACCTCGTGATCACACAGGTTAGTGTGCTTCATCCATGTGGGTCTCTATCTTCAAGCCTTTAAGATCCCAGAGGCCATATCTTTTGATAGCTGGTACCATCAGCTTTCTTTTTCACATTTGCTTATGCACCTGTTTTGTCTTCAGCAATCATGTAGGGAAGGTGAGCATCATGGAATGCCAATTTAATAGAACAAAGTGTTCTTGCATTGAGGGAGTATTTGAGTAGAGTCCCAATGTCCTTTAATACTAAACCTATAAATACATGCACATTAGATCTACTTCTCCATCATCATATATAAATATTGGCATGTACACACCTGTATTTAGACCTTTAAATACTCTTTGACTCCTAATTCTTTCCTCTATTTCCTTTTGCTTTCTTCTTGTCCCACTATCATGCTCAGTCTTCATTTGGATTTCAGTAATTCCTCTAGGTTATACTGCTCTTGATCAAGCCCTACCAGGCCTCCTGCACCCTCCTGGCCATTGATTTTGAATCACTTATTGTTCCCTTGTCCCTAGGTTTGTTAACACCCACTTCCTTTCCCCCCACCCCCGCCTCCCCTGCTCCCATATCTCCCCAGAACCAGCAGTCCGTTGTTTTCTCCTTCAGATTGTTTATCCCGCCTATTTTTTCTAGATAGAATTGCAGAGATAATAATATGCACAAAAAACAAGACAGAGCAAAACGAAGCAACAAAAGAAAACCAAAAAAAGACAAAAAAAAAAAGAAAAGCCTGTAAATAGTTCAAGGTCTGTTTGTTGACCTTTAGGAGTGTTTTCCAGTTGAGTCTGATGGGGTGGCACACTCTGGCCCCAAAGTCTATTTTTTGTACTCCCTCAAGACTTCTTTGCTTTGCTTCCTTTGCTGTTCTGTTGCATGGCTCTTAGTGTTTTGCCTCAGTGTGATGGGGTCAGATTGGGCACAGTTCCCACACTGTGTTTCCATTGTTGTCCCCTGGTAGCACTATGGGTCAGTGAGGTACATCGTGTCTCATAGTGGACTGGCCATATGGTCCTCTCTGTGCTTTGACTTCTCTGAGGGGAAATATCGTCCTCAGGGCTTGGTGGGCCAGGATGTGTTCCACTTTGAACTACTTTCTTGTATTCATAACACTTGTAAATTCTTGTTTTAAAAATTTGTCGCCCATCTTCCTGATGTCCTTCTGAGAAAACAATCACTGTAAGCAATGTCTGGTTAAATTATATATCAAAAGAAATCTTTTTATTTACCCACCTATAAATGTGATTTTTGTTTAGGACATTTGATGTATGTTTTTAAGTACTTGGTATTAGGTGTATTTGTGCTTAGTTTGTACAATGTAGACCATAATCTGGTACCCATAGAGTGACAGCAGATAGAAAAACCTAACAGCACAGGGTGTGCATTTTTCCTGTTTTCAGGGCCTAGTGCATTATGTGGAACAAAGCATGGTGGACCCTTTTTATATTCATCTAATTGCTTTAAAATGCTAAAGTAGATACTTACTCCTTTTGTTCTTCTGGTTTTAAAATGTGATCCATATCAAGTGTCTAAGAAGATGTGCATTTTATAGGGTGAAACTACTTCCTCTGTATATGAAAAAACCCTAAAGTATAGTAAAAAAATATAGATGGGGAAATAGCAAATATTTGTTGAATGAATAAACTGCTGACTCCATGTCCAGCTACAGTAGTGTGGTGAGGATTCGGAAGTGCTCCTAGAAGCGGAGTGCTCATACAATAGAAACATCATGTAAGACCACCTTCTTCGGGCCATGATGTCAGGTTTTCTCTTACCTCAGTGAACAAATAGGACACTTGTCTTTTGAAATAATAGAAAGCAATCAGTGTGCAAAACTGTACAATACCAACTGGTTAAAGGAGATTAAATTATTATAGTATCATTGCATTGACAAGTTAGTTAACTTGGCTTTTTCTTACTTTAATCTTGTAATGTGTAAATAAAAGTTCTGAAGTAGAAGCAGCACAATTTGCTTAGGTAAACTGTTACGTACAAATAGGTAAAAATGTGTACGTGTATCAGTCCTTTGAAAAATATCATGGAAAAATTAATTTTTTTGGTTCTGTAGTGCCAGGAACTGGATTTAATGGTTTCTTGTGGGGATTGTAGGGGTGGTTGGTGGGAAACAGGAAGCTAATAACAATGAGTACAAGAAATAAGAAAATGTTCTAAAATTGATTGTAGTGGTAATTGTACAGTTTTTTGTACAATTCTTAATAACTATTGAATTGTTTGATGTGAATTGTTACATGTCAATAAAACTTAAAAATTTTTGTTGTTCTGCAGTGTATTTATCCATTTTCTCTTTAATTCTCTTCCTAGTAATGAAGCAAAATCAGACGGAAGAAGCAATTTGATACCAACCATCAAATTTCGGCACTGTTCTTTGTTAAGAAATCGACGCTGCACTATTGCGTACTTGTAAGCTGCTGTGATTTTACTTGTAGTAGCAGGAAACAAAGAAGAGTTTTCCATGGGGTTTCTCAATTAAGTTTCTGGTTGATAGCAACAGATCTCAGATTTATTTATCTCTGTGGTTATGCATGGAGCCCTGGTAGCATGGTTACTTGTTGGGCTGTGATCTACATGGTCCACAGTTCAAAACCACTAGTAGTTCCGAGGGGAAAAGGCCGTGTTTCTATTCCTGTAAATAATTACAATCTCGGAAACCCACAGGGGTTTGCTATGAGTCAGCATTGGCTTGATGGAAGTGAGAGTGTTTTCAGTGTTTATGCGCTGGACTGTTAACCAGAAACAGCATTTCAAAACCACCAGCTGTTCTGCGGGGAAAAGATGAGGCTTTCTACTCTTAAAAAAGAGTTACAATCTCGGAAACTCACTGGTGCGCTTCTATCCTGTCCTTACAGTGTCAGTATGAGTCAAACAACTCCATGTGGCAGTGAGTTATTTCTTTTAAGTTTGATTTAATGTAAGCATTTTAATTTCGTTTTTCCAGTTTAAAATTTGTATTGTAAAAGATTGCACTATTCTTGAAAGCAGAGAGAATAATATAGTGAAGCTCCTGGAGTTGTCTTATAAATTTAACAATACATTTTCCATAATTTATGACATATGTATGTTAGGCTACTTAAAACTAAGTACTAAACATCAGATAACATTTTACCACTATATACTTTAGGATACATCTCTAAGAAATAAGGGCCTTTCTGATCTTTTTCCACATTACTGCTGTGTCACCATCACAGTTACGACAATGAACAGTGCTAGGGGCATCAGCCCAGTTCCTATTCCCGATTTCTGGTAGTCCCAAAGATGTCTTCTTAGAGTAGATCTATTTGCATCAGAATCTTAAAAAAAAAAAATCCACAAATGACAGTTTAGTTGATAAGATCCTTGAGTCCTTACTGATAGAACAATGTCTGATTTCCTGCTTGTTTGTATGCTAATACTCTCTCAATGTCCTAGGTATGACCGGTTACTGCGGATTCGTGCACTTAGGTGGGAATATGGCAGTGTGTTGCCTAATGCTTTACGATTTCACATGTCTGCTGAAGAAGTAAGTTAGCACTCTTTCAAGTTAATGATTTTGGGAAAATACTGAGATCCTGGCTTTTTTTTTCTACAATGATGTTTACTGGTATTTCTCTGTTTTCTGTAAATTTTCTATATTTTGTTTGTGAGAATGTGTAGAGGTAAATATAAACTACTAACTCAGCAGTTTGTATATATAATTTATTGACACATACTTTTTGAATTAAGCAACCATTCTTACCATACTTTTCTGAGTTATTCCTCACTAGCATAAGCTTACTACTCCAAGATTCCTAGCTAATCTTTTGAGTTGCTATCATTTGATCCATGATTTGATCACCTTTTCAGCAATAAGTTTTCAGCGTTTTTTAAGCAGTTAGTACTTACTGCGATAGGCATGGGAAGTATAAAACCAAACTCATTACTCTCAAGTCGATTGTGACTAAAACTGCCTCAGAGGTTTATAAGGCTATACATTATTTTTGTTTTGAACTGTCTTATTTGGCACATAATCCATATACACTATCAATCTTTATGGAAACCAACTGCCATATTTTTCTCTTACAGAGTAGCTAAGTGGATTCAAATTGCCAACCTTTCCATTAATAGTGACAAATGTGGCAACTGCCACTGGGGTACCCTCCTGGAAGGGAGTAGTAGTAAGTAATTCTAGTGCTACAGGGAAAACTGACAAACAATAAAAAAAGGAGTTTCTTTTATTTATTAGTGATTCATCAGTGGAGTTGAAAAGCCGACATTATTCTTAGGAGATATGTAGTTTTCTAGTCAGCATGAATAAATATTCAGAATAAGATGAGTATTTGTCACTGAAGGTAGGGTGCTAGACCAGTATTTCAAGATAGAACATTAGAGTCAGAACACTTGGTTTCAACTCCTGACACTGCTTTCTAATCTTGGGCAAGTAACCTCATTGCTCTGTGTTCACTCCTTTATTTACAAAATGGGGTCATAGTGTGTCCTACTACAGCCTTGGTTCTCAACCTTCCTAATGCCACGACCCTTGAATAGAGTTCCTCATGTTGTGGTGATCCCCAATCTTAAAATCATTTTTGTTGCTACTTCATAACTGTAATTTTGCTACTGTTGTGAATTATAATGTAAACATCTGATATGTAGGATATATTTTTAGTTTACAAATTGAACATATTTAAAGCATAGTGATTAATCACAAAAATAGGTAATTATATCTTGTGAAATACTGATTTCTAATTATAAATAAATGAAATTTTGTCTTGAAGCATGGTGTAGCATGAGTAACAGTCTTAATATAACAATAGTGAACTACATTGCTACATTTTGCGACAGTGTGCGTAAAAAGCCAGAAGGTTGAGATAGTTTCTTTCTCACTAGATCAGAAATTCTCCAGACAGTCTTTGCAAGAGCACAAGATCATCTTCCACAACAAATCTACTTCTTTATTTAGACTTGATAACAAACAAGCTGGAAAACCCTGTTTCACAAAGATAAGTTGTTGGAAATGGAAGAAAAAGGTGCAACACAGTCTCCGACAGAACAGGACCTGACTGCAAACACTTGATCCAGAATTTTGTAACTGGCATTGTAGAGAAATCAGTTCTCGCTGCATCGCTGTTAGTTCAATAAACGTCTCTTGTGCTATCTCAGGAACATCTTCAACTTTGACTGCAAATGGGCTTCTGGCAAGTGCAAATGAGGTGTCGGGTAGATTTGGAAAGTACGATGAAATTTCATCTGCAAGCATATGCAAGTGTTCTTTCACAGAAATTGTAATCCTTTTGTCTGGTTCAGTGTCATGTTCTTCAAAGAAAACAGATAGGGTAGGCATGTAAATTTTATTTTCTTTTTATTATTTTTTTGGTAAATTTTATTTTCATCCAATTTTTTCCCCCAAAGCTGATGTTTCCTTTGGAATGATCAGATATTTTCAGATAAATCAAGGCATGTTGCATTTTGTCCTTGCAGTAATAAATTGTAACTCATTCAAGATGGCAAAGATGGCAATCAAACTATTTTCTGTATCTCACTTTTATCGCTGCAAAATGCTTTGAACTGCGGTCATGTTTTCTGATAAAAAACATTTTGAGTTCATCACCATGCTCAAAAACACCTTTTAAAACTTTTCCTCTGGACAACCGTCTCACTTCAGTTGCGAAAGCAGTAGACTGTTTAAAGTGCTCGCCTTTACAAAATTGACAGAATTTATGATGCTTCTCATTACTTCTTGTAACTCTTTTGGCCGTGTATTTGTTGCTAATATTTTCTGATGAGTTATACAGTGAGTTCCGGTGACTTTCGGTGACTCAGTACCAAACGTTGAAATTCAGATTGACATCCTAGCATAGTGGAGCATCATCTGCAAACACCACAAACCTTTTCCCAAGAGATCTTATGCTCTTTCAGAATGAACCAACTATCAAATACATCACGTGTAGTAGTTGCCATTTTAAGAGGTTTGCAAAAAAAGAAACTCATATTTAAAGTCGCCATCATTAATATGCCTCAGGTAAACAGTAACTGTGAACAGTTTGCAACGTCTGTAGATTCATCACGCTGGATGCTAAATATTGGAAGTGGAGCAGATTTACTTTCCTGGATTATCTGATCAAGAATATCAGCAGCCTTGTCTGCTATTCTTCTGCAGGCAGTGTCATTTGATAAGAAAATTGTGCTCAATTTTGTAACAAATTCATCTCTGATCATAACTCGAACAATTTACTGGCCCCTGGCAACAGTGAATCCTCAGCAATGGTGTAGGGTTTCATAGCGCTGGTGATTCTGAGTGCCACCAAATATGAAACTTCAATGACTGCTACGTTTTGTTTGTGGTACTTGCCACCAGTGTCAAGTCTGGCTTTCTTGAGTTTATCATCAGCTTTGCTTTTAAAATAGTTGGTATCCTTGCCAGCAAAGCTCGGATATTTGCTATCAAAATGGCATATTAGTTTGTTCAGCTTCATAGATTCCACTAATAGAACTTCACAACAAGTAAGACATTGTAGTTTCTTAGTTCCTGCTGTCATTGAAGTAAAACCATACCATAAAAAATCCTCACTATCTTTTCTTAACGTTCTTCTACATGATCCATTGTCATGGGATGGTTGGCTAATGAAAATAATATATAACCATAGCTTTAATAATACAAAAGATGGCTCTCCCTCCTCCACCACTGCCACCTCCTCCTGCTGTTCCTGCAGCTGCCTGTGTGCTCGTTTGGTGCGGACCTGGTACCTCTTTTGAGAAGACTTCAGCATTCACCCTGGCCAACAAAAAACTCAAGGGAGGAGTCAAGACTGAGAACAATGATCAGATTAACTTGAAGGTGGTAGGGCAGGATGGTTCTGTGGTGCAGTTTAAGATTCAGAGGCACACCCACTTAGTAAGCTAATGGAAGCCTATTGTGAACAGGGTTTGTCAATGAGTCAGATCTGATTTGATTCGACAGACAGCCAATCAATGAAACAGACACACCTGCACAGTTGGAAATGGAGGATGAAGATACAATTGATGTGTTCCAGCAGCAGACAGGAGGCATCTTCTAAGGGAGCCTGCTCCTTTCCTCCAGAACTCTCTTCCAGCCGACCAAGAATCCATTCTCGATTAGAAAACCACAGTTTGATTCCACCACCTCCTGACAACTACAGTATAGTTTTCTCTTTATTTCATTTCCCCTTCCTCATTCCTTTATTGTACACAAAGTAACTGGTGCATGTACACAAGCATATTAAATTTTTCCCTTTGTTTATTTATTCGTTTACTAAATCACCAATGGTATGTTTTGATCAACATCAGGTGGAGATGGGATGGGGAAAACACTGGTTCTGTGAAAGCTCCCCTTCTCCATCAGTGGCTTGCTCATTCAGCTTCTCTCTTTGTATTTCAGTAGGTTATTTTGCTCTCACTGTTTAACAAAAACAAAAAAAATGACATGAAAAAAATCCTTGCATGCCTTGTTCGATTGAAGAATTTTTATGTTTTTCATTTATCATTGTAAAACCAAGGACAGTTTTATAACATTTTTGTATGTAGCTATTACATGTAAGGCAATCTGTTTTTAAGTAGGCGTAAATTACTCTCAATGAAGCCTAGATAGTTTTCCCTTCAAGTCAAGCGTCTTGTTTAAATTTCTTATTTAAAAAAAAAATAGTACTAAAGATGATACATGGCACAATTTAGTCAATACAGTTTATTAAAATTTCCTATGATTTAACATTCTCTATGTTGTGTTTTTACATACCTGTTACTATCACAAGGAGCAGTATTCACATCAACCACAGCTGAATATAAAAAGACCAATCAGCATCCAGATAAAGTTCCCATGGTACAGATATCGATTTTTTGCAGTAGTTTATGATTTTACCCAGAAATAATAATTCATGAAGTGTCATTTACCACCAATACTGCTGCTTTTAACACTGTAGCTGCTTTTAACACAGCAGCTGCTCTCTACGCATGTGTGACTTGTCCACATAAACACATTGTGGTGCCAACCCTGTCACATCCACCTTTATTTGTACAAGTTGAATGTGATGGGGTTGTCTGATTATGTCATTACGCTGCGTACTCGTATGTGGGCAGACCCTCCTGGAGATGGATAGAGGAGCAGTGACTTGGTTCCTAAGACCATTGGAAATACATGTTTTCCAATGGTCTTAAGTGACTCCTGTGAAAGGGTCCTTTGACCCCAAAAGAGGTCGTAACCCACAGGTTGAGAACTGCTGTATTAACAGGGTTGTTACAGGATGATTAAGGCTGCCCATTTGGAACATAGCATAGAACGGAATGTGATCAATGCTGTTATTGTGTGTGTTTGGTATAGTATATCACTTATAAAAGAAAGTGTTAGTCTGGGTTGACTAGAGGAACAGTCATACACTCATGTGTATAAGAACTTTATATAAAAGAGCAATTATATATTGAGAAAACATCTCAGCCCAGGTCAGATCAAGTTCATAAGTCCGATATTAGCCTATATGTTCGGTACTAGTCGATAAATTCCTCTTTAGATTCACAGTATATGTAATGATGCCAAATGCAGGAATATCGCAGGCCAGTGGGTAGAAGGTCTTGTGGATCCAGTGGCAGTGTATGCATTTCAGTGTTGGCACGGGTCTCCTCCAGCTCTCTGACTGTCTCAGCGCAGAAAAGGAAGGCAGAGAGACTGGGTTTGATCTCCATTGAGCTACTTATTTCTGTCATGCCTCAAAATGAGGTCATCAAGCTGCAATTTTATTGACAGGCTGACAGGATATAATGTAATTGCCACGGCATGTATTCAGTAAATTTGCCATGAGTTTTATAAACAATTTACTTGCTAACTGCATTTAAAAAATTTAACTTGAGTTTAATTGACATAATTCATATACCACACAACCCAGTGGTTTAAATATATTAAAAAGAGCTGTGCAGTTATGATCTCCATCAGTTTTAGAACATTTTCTTCAGTCTTAAACTCACCATTTGCCCCAGCCTGCCCTGTCCTAACCCAAAGAAACTTAATCCATTTATAGTCTTCACAGTAACTAAGTCCTATCCTAGATTTTATTTAAAGAAAATCATATGCGTATGGATTGTGATAAGAGTTGTATGAGCCCCTAATAAAATGTAAAACACAAAATAAAAAAAAAACACCTAACTATCCTAAGTCATCATGGCAAAATATTGAATGCTCAATAAACCACTGAAAACTCCAAAAAAAAGAAAGAAAATCATATGCAAAAAAACCAGCCCTCAATCCAAAAGAAAATATAAAAACTAGAAGAAATTTAAAAGGGACCAAAAGAGAGAAAAACAATAACGTTAAAAATTATCTGTGTTAATCTACTTTCCAATGCACTCAGTGTATAACAAGACTATTTCCATTCTTTGTTCATGGTCTAAGGAGATTCACTGGAGGCTTAATCTGTGTGGGAACTGTGCAAATGGAGTTTGGGCTTCCACTGTCATCCGCAGTCTGCTCAGGTTTTAATCTCTAATACCATTGCCTCCTCTGATCTTGGATTGCTAAGTACATTTCCATGCTTTATTTTTATTCTGTTCATGTTCTGGAGAAAGAAACAAAGTACCTCAGCTTCTTGAGGGAACTACTAAATAATTACGTTACCAGTTAATTTTTCAGGTTCTTTTTCCATGGTCTTTGTGCCGGAATCTTACATTAAGTGGACTTGAGGGGTGCCTCTTTATTATGGTGAAATGAACAGAACATGTTCTTTCTCTAATAACAATAGCTATAGTATTTTTTTAAAAACATAGAGTGTTTAAGAGTAATAGTTCTTGTAGGATTTTATCTTAAAATTTAAGTAACCAATAGATGAGGATTTTATTTTAAACATAAATACATGAACTTGTCGTGCATAAACTTTTTTAGTTTAGTACAAGGTAGTCATGACAAGGCACACAAGTAAGACTTCAAGATGCTGATTTTAGAACCAGAAAATTATAATTAACAATTATAATGTTAGTCTTGAGATTAGATTTCCATACTTTAGACTTCATTTTGACCTTGAGTTCAATGGAAATCCCTTATAGCTGGGGTCCTAATTCGGTGTTAATAGAGTCTCTACAAGGTCTAGTCTATGGAGAGAATCACTGCCTCTGCCTTTTCCTTCTCAGAGCATAAACCGAAATTCAGTTTCTATATGTGAACATTTCACTTTGAACTCACCGATAAGGGATAGGTGATGCCATCTTTAACAAAGATTAGTGTATTATTTTTTTCCATGAAGGTAGACAAATAGTAGTTTACAAGTTAGAGACTCCAAGACACTTTAGAGAGAGATAATCTTATGTCATAATTTCTTTTTTAAAAATCATTTTATTGGGGCTCATACAACTATTATCACAATCCATACATACATACATTAATTGTGTAAAACACCCACTGCCATTGACTTTTAACAATCCTTAAGGATGAGCAAAGTAGAACTGGCTCTTTAGGTTTCTGAAGCTGTATTTCTCTATAGGAGCAGAAATCCCCTTTCTCCCTAGGTGTAACTGGTTGAGTCAAACTGTTGACCTTGGCTTTAGCCAACACATAACCCAATACTAACCAACATAGTAATGGTGGGTGCCTTCTCGGCAGTTCCGCCTCATAGTGGCCCTGTCTAGATCAGCATGAAGTACTACTGGACTCTGCATCCTCACAATTGTTATGTTTGAACCCATTGTTGAGTTACCGTATCAATTCATCTCCTTGAGTTGTTTTTGTTTTTCCCACTGACTTTGCACTGTACCAAGTATTGTGTCGTTTTCTAAGGACTGGTCTCCTGAAAACATGCCCAAAACTTGTGAGACAAGTCTTGCCATACTCATCTCTAAGGATCAGTCTGGCTGTGATCTTCCGAGACAGATTTGTTTGTTCAGTTAGCAGTCCATGGTACTTTCGGTGCTCTTTGCCAACATGCTAATTCAAAGGCATCTATTCTTTGGTCTTTATTAATTGTTGTCCAACTTTCATATGCTTATGAGGCAATGGAAAATCCCATGGCTAAGGTCAATGGAAAATCCCATGGCATTGCTCAGTCCTCAAAGTGTGACATCCTTGCTCTTCATCACTTTAAAGTAGAATTTCAGAAATCCAAAATATGTTTAGTGAAAGAAATTTGTCACAAAATAATAAATACTGTGTGGATCTATTTAAAGTACAAATAATGAACAGCACTAAACTAGTGTTTTAGGGATGCATTCTTGGGTGATAATGTAAAATTTTCAGAATGGAACAAAATGATAAGTCTCCATTTTGGGGCTGAGGATGTGTTACTCCTTGACCAGGCTGTTTCTTAATAATGTCATTAACCTGTACATCTTTGTTTTGCCTACCTTTCTGTAATTATACATAAATAAGATTCTGAGGAGATTGCAACTAATGTCACAAAACAAAATATATATAAATTACTGTATAAAACATGAGTTTTCTCTGTAAACTTTCACCCTAACCATAATAGACTTTAAAAAATAACAAATGCCTTTTATTATTATTTCCTTCCCCCAGCCCTTTGGCAACTCTTAATCTACTTTTTTACATTTATAGAATTCCGATGACTGACTTTCCTACAAATGCAGTCATAAAATAATGTGACCTCTTGCGCCACTTTACATGTGATAAAGGTTTACCCTTGTCAGATACAACTTAGAACTGAATTCCAAAGTAAGCCTCACTATCTTCTATTGTGTGCACTCCTCATTTTGCTTGTCCTTCCTTCTCTTTGGGGACATTTGCATTGTCTGCTCAAGCATGTTGTTCGATTCTTATAAAAAGAGTCCGTGCAGTATTTAAAGCGACCATAACTGAATCATGTGTTTTTCGTAGTGTTGTTTCTGGTTGAATGGTTTTTTTAGATCTGTGCTTAGGTCTACTGGTTTATAAGCTATGTGATAACAAGAATTTTGTCTGTTTTGGTTGAATGCTCCATCCTAAGTGCACAGACAGTTCCTGACTCGTAGAAGACAACCATTAATGTTCGCTATATAAATACAGGAATGCCACACTCATGATCTACATGGGCGTATGTGCTGTTTGAAGTCACGATTACACAATGTTGGCAAGCTTGTTTTCTTTGTCACTTGGTAAAAAGACCATTTTTCTGTTTTCAGATAGAATGGTTCAATTGTTATAAGAAGTCCCTCGCTACTTACATGAGGTCATTGGGAGGAAATGAAGGTTTGGACATAACACAGGATATGAAGCCTCCCCAAAGCTTATATATTGAAGTAAGTTTTACCTCTTGAGAATGGATTTTATTGAATGTGTGGATTATGCTCCTATTATGTAAGAAGGAGATATGAATATAGTTTTGTTAGGTGCCACCAAGTCCTATTCATAGTAACTAGATGTACAACAGAATGAAACACTGCCTTGCCCCGCACCCTCTTCTCAAACATTGCTGTTTGAGCCCATTATTGCAGTCATGGTGTCAATGTGTACCACTGAGAGGCTTCCTCTTTTTGACCATCCAGGGACTTGCCATCCAGATGACATATACACGGAGTCGGCCTCTTTAAGGGGCACTCCCGCTGTAGCTCTTCCAGCATAGCTTTGTTTGCTCTTCTGGCTGTTGATGTTTTGTCAGTGCTTTTCTGCGATATCATAATTCATAGTTATCAATTCACCTCTGTCTTATTCATTGTTCACCTTTCATATACATATTAGGTGATTAAAAAATAGCATGGCTGGGGTCAGATAAACCGAGGACTAGTTTTCATAGTTTTACTGAGATAAAAGGACCCCTGGTGGTACAGTGGTTACACATTGGGTTGCGATCAGCATGGTCCGCAGTTCAAAACCCACAAAAACTCTGTCCCTTGACTCCACCCCTTGAGGGATAAGATGGGGTTCCTGCCAGGTCTAGAGGCCAGGTGTGTGGATTTCTCACCCAATGGGGGGGTTAAATTAAACCTCTCAAGTCTACTTTGAGATTGGTGCGGGAAGTGCTAGGCTTCTCTTTCCCCCTTGCCCCCTAATTGTGTTGTTTTGCTAACACATTTCCTGCTTGGGGGTGGCAAGGTGAGGAATGTTGAGCAAGGGCTGGTGGAACTGTAGAACAAAGCAAAAGTTAAGCTTGGCTAGTGACTGTCTGCACCAAGCTGACTCTGCAAAGCTGTTCTTCACCAGAGGACAGCAAGCCAAGAGGCTTGGTCAGCTGGGTTAGCTCAGGGACCAGAAAAAATTGGCTATGCCAGGCAGGAGGGACGCTTCCCCAGCGTGTGGACAGCCTATAACAAAGAGGGGAATCTGTTAGTAGTTGCTACTGCTCTCTCAGTTTAAGAAGCTTGGATGTACTTCATATTGAGATTCTCTTCCATGAAGTTTAGGATATCGCTCCTAGTGGACCTTCTCTATAATTGCTGAGAGTTGTCCGAGTTTGTTGTCTGACAGTCATTTTGCTGACTCTGCTGCTCTTTAACACTTTAAAGAAGTCTTTTGCAGCATTTATCTCATGGCTTGATTTCTTCACTAATTCCATGAATGTTGATTATGCATTGAAATAAATGAAATCCGTGTCAATTTATTTTTTTCTCTTTTTATCATTGTGTTTATTGGCCCGAGTATGAGGCTTTTTTTTTCCATCGAGCCATAATCCCTACAGAAAGCTTTAGTCTCAGTTCTTCATTAATGTGTTGAATCCTCTTAGCTTTCCATAAGCAAAGTTGTATCATATGCATATCACAAGGTCTCTGCTTTTACACTGGACATTTTAATACTTTCATATTGCAAGTTACTACCACTAAGGAAGTACTTACCAAGGAGCTTCAAATGTTTCTGGGACTTTTTTCAGTTTTTAAATTCCATATTTGCACACACTTGAAGTCCCTGTCATATAGTTGTCATTTTGTTACTTGTTAAGTGGGTTATCCTCTCTTTGCTCCTCATTTCTTCCAGTAGTACCACGTACTTTGGCGCTTAGTTAATTTTTGGATTTTGAACCATCTTTATTATCCTCTTTTGTATACTTTTGAATATTGAATAAAGAAGACCAAAGAAAAATGTTTGCATTCAACTTAGGTGTTGGCTAAATATGTTAGGTAGCCAGAATAGGGGCCATAAAGGGGGAGTGTTAGTCTGGGTAGACAAGAGAAACAAATTCATAGAAACTCATGTTTATAAGAAAGAGGTTTATATAGAAGAACAACTGAATATTGCGAAAACGTCCCAGCCCAGTCCAGGTCAAGTCCGTGAGCCCAATATTAGCCCATATGTCTGATACCAATCTGTAAAGGCCTCGTCAGACTCACGAAATATGCAATGACTCCGATTGCAGGACGATCTTGAACCAGCGAGTAGAAAGTTTTTGGATCCAGTAGCATTGTAAACATCTCAGCGCTGGCAGGGTTCTTCTCTATGTAGCTTCTCTGGCTCCAGAGGTCTGTTGCATCAGGGTAGGTCCGTGTGGCTTTCCCAGCTACCAGGACGTAGTGCCATGTGTCTTGCCAGTAGAGCATCTCCAAGGAAGTGAGCTGAGAGAGAGAAGCGTCTCCTGTTTAAGGAGGAAATACTGGAGTTCCCAGAATTCTCAGGCGAAGGCAATGCCCACACAGAGGCCTCACTGGCTATCCTGATTGACCAACTAGACTCCACCACTTCACTCTTAATCTTCTCGAGTCCCAAATTGACATCAGATTACATAAGCACCACAAGGGGGTTGTCTCCGCAGTAACTGCATAAGGCTAAAGCAAAAGGATTGGAAGAAATCAGGCATCCGTTAAATTTTAGAACAATCAAACTGAGCATGCTCAGACAAGAGCTCCCTCCGCCCCGAGGGGAGGTCCACCAGGGCACACAGATTAGGCTCAGTTACATTACCTCACACAGGTGGGCCTAAACTCAAGCCAGTGGAACCAACCAATACCTTCAACCATGCTTCCCCCAGCCGTTGTGGAGAGGAGGGAATAAAGACCCTGCCTTGACTTCCTTCCATTCCAGCATTCTCCACAAGTGGGGGGTGGGAGCCCTTTTGGCCCCTGGGATTTCCTGGTTCCACGTGCTGGGTTACGTGTTCCTGTTCTTTCTATGTGTTTTTTCCCCATTCAGCAGTGAACCCATGTGCAGTTCTGCGGATCCTTGTATGCTTTCTTAAAACAATGTGTATTATTTGAGGCTGTAATACCTGAAACTTCCCTTTTCCCCATAAAATCACTTGGATTACAAACCTGCTTCTGCTGTGTGAATTCTTTCAGGTACCTGAATCCAGGAACCTAACACCTTTTTCTCTATATTGCTTCATCTTGCAATCTACTCTCCTTGTATTTCAATCTAAAGGAATGTCTCAACATTCCCTCAGGTTTTATTTGTTTTCTTGAATTTTATCCTCATTTATAAAGGAAAGTTTTGCTGGCTATAGGAATCTTGGATGGCTGTTCATTTCTTTCATTATTTTAAATATGTGACTCTATTACCTCCTGGTTTCCAGGGTTTCTATATATGTAAATTGGTACTTCATTTTATTTGATATTGTCAAGATTTTATCTTTTTTTTAAAGAGTTTGATGATAAGATATTTTGGTGTGGATCTCTCAGGCTTTCTTCTGATTTGGAAATTCTTAAGTGTCATTGATATGTACATTCTTGTCCTTTGTCAAGTTTTGGTAATGTTCTGCTGTTGTCTATTAAGTTTTATTTAGTTACCCTTTGCCCTCTTCTGGGACTTCCATAATATTTGCATTGATTTGCTTGATGGTGTTCCTTGGGATCATGTTTCTTTACTTTTGTTCCTCAGACTCAATAAGCTGTTCTGTTCTTCTGCCAACTCAAATATCCTGTTGAGTTATCCAGTAACGTTGTTTCTCTTATTTGTTAGTGCTAGTAATTGGATTGGCTTCTTTAAATGTAGGAAGACATATCAGAGGGCCGTATTTGACTTTCTCTGGCTTCACTGTTTCCATGAGGCAGAGTTCAGACATGCCTCCATCCTTCATCCTTCAATATCTATTCTGACACCACCCACTCCTCCCTCACACACTGCCTTTCTGTCGGGTTCAATTATCGGTCCCAGTTGGCCTCACAGAACTCACAGACAATATTCACAATTTAGTGGGCTTATTAAGGAAGGTAACTAGTTACCACAAGTCAGCATCAGGAAACAGTAAGTGTACCTCTCCTGTCATCCAGCAGTCATGTCAGTCTTTAGTCCTTAGCCTCTCAGTCACATAGTCCCTTTGCCTCTTTGGGCCAGAAAGGCAGCCCACTGCTCTGCCTCAAAGTATCATAGTCTCAGTATTGCTCCTCTGTTTTATGTCATGGACGCCTTGCCTCAGCCTCTGGTCTTGGCCTAGTCCCTCTGTTCTGTCCCATGGTCTCTGTGCTGCAGCCTTTGATGCCTCCATCTCAGTCTCTACCACTTCAGACAAAGATCTCAAGTATGTCCCACTAGGGCCTCTTACACCTTGATGGTCCAGCATTTCTCTGTGTTCCTGCTTCTGAGATGGCTTTTCCACATAACCATCCCTCCAAAATGGGATTTTAACCATAGCCATATAGGCTAGAATTGATAATACAATGCATAAGAGATGATGGCTAGATGGGCCTTATTCATTGACTACATCTCTTCATCTCTTTCTTAGGATCCCTGCTGGCATTGTAGGATAGGCATTGATTGGACTGCTAACCATAAGGTTCCAGAACCAAACTCTCTGGTATGGAGTCAATGCTGATTCCTAGGGATCCCCTATGGGTTTCTGAGTAGAAAGCCCAGGCTTTCTCCTACTGGTACTGGTAGTTTTGAACTGTCGACCATGCAGATTGCAACCCAGTGATTAACTGCTGTACCACCAGGGTTCTGAGGTTCTTAAGGTTCAAATTTACCAACTGTTGCTCAGGAGAAAGATGAGACTATTAGTTTCTGTAAGGATTTACAGCCTTGGAAAACCAATATAGGGTCATTGTGAGTTAGAATCAACTAGAGGGCGGTGATAGAATCTCTTTATAGATATTTTAATTTATGTATATATATTGCTAACCCAGTTTTCTTTTGTTCTTTGGGCCTGTTTTTTTTCCTAATTGTTTTATTAGGGGCTCATAGAACTCTTATCACAATCCATATATATACGTACATCAATTGTATAAAGCACATCTGTACATTCTTTGCCCTAATCATTTTTTTTACATTTTATTAGGGGCTCATACAATTCTTATCACAATCCACACATATACATACATCAATTGTGTAAAGCACATTCCTACATTCTTTGCCCTAATCATTTTGAAAGCATTTGCTCTTCACTTAAGCCCTTTGCATTAGGTCCTCTTTTTTTCCCCCCTCCCTCCCTTGTCCCCCCTCCCTCATGAGCCCTTGATAATTTATAGATTGGTATTTTGTCATATCTTTCCCTATCCGGAGTCTCCCTTACCCCCTGCCCCCCCACCCTTCTCTGCCGTCCGTCTCCCAGAGAGGAGGTCACATGTCGATCCTTGTAATCAGTTCCCCCTTTCCAACCCACTCACCCTCCACTCTCCCAGCATTGCCCCTCATACCATTGGTCCTGAAGTTATCATCCACCCTGGATTCCCTGTGCTTTCAGCTCCCATATGCACCAGTGTAGAATTAGGATCATGGTAGTTGGGGGGAGGAAGCATCCAGGATCCGGGGGAAAGCTGTGTTCTTTTTTTTTTTCTTTCTTTTTTTACATTTCATTAGTGGCTCATACAACTCTTATCACAATCCACACATATACATATATCAATTGTATAAAGCACATCCCTACATTCTTTGCCCTAATCACTCTCAAAGCATTTGCTCTTCACTTTACCTTTGCATCAGGTCCTCTTTTTTTTCTCCCCTCCCTCATGTGCCCTTGGTAATTTATACATTGTTATTTTGTCATATCTTTCCCTATCCGGAGTCTCCCTTACCCCCCCCCCCCCCTTCTCTGCCGTCTGTCTCCCAGAGAGGAGGTCACATGTGGATCCTTGTAATCAGTTCCCCCTTTCCAACCCACTCACCCTCCACTCTCCCAGCATTGCCCCTCATACCATTGGTCCTGAAGTTATCATCCACCCTGGATTCCCTGTGCCTCCAGCTCCCATATGCACCAGTGTACAACCTCTGCCCTATCCAGTCCTGCAAGGTAGAATTCGGATCATGGTAGTTGGGGGAGGAAGCATCCAGGATCTGGGAGAAAGCTGTGTTCTTCATCGGTACTGCATCGCACCCTGACTGACCCATCTCCTCTTCTAAACCCCTCTATGAGGGGATCTCCAGTGGCCGACAAATGGGCTTTGAGTCTCCACGCTGCACTTACCCCTTCATTCACTATGGTGTGTGTGTGTGTGTGTGTGTGTGTGTAAAATTAAAAACTTTTATACAATAGCCTATACTCCAGGATAAAGTGTAGCTATCTGCTTTGTACTCCTCGTGGATCATTGCAGTATCCCCACTTTGGGAAACACTGCTATAGAGGGACAGGAGTATGGAAATGCTTATAGTGCCCTCTCTGCAACAAACTTTGATTCACAGTTTTAAGGTAATAGTGATGTGTGAGCTGAACTATATTAAGCTTACATTTTATAGGTCAAAAATGATTGGATGTTGGCACTTTAATTTCAAGCATCTTAATGTAATCTAACATTCCATCTTCCATAAATTTTGTTTTATTTTTAAAATACTAAATGAAAATTAATTGATTGCTAAGTTACTGTGTAAGCAAAATGAAAGAGCATGAAACTGAATCTTTTAAATGTATTTTTAAGTATTCCTGAGAAACAAGAGATTGGAAGACTTGATTTCCTTTGAAAAACAGTTTGTTCACTCCCTCAATGCATGAATATCTCCTTTTATTAAATTGGAACTCTATGATGCTCACTCTCCCGACACAACGTCTGGAGCCAAAGTGGGTGAACAAGTAAATGTGGTGAAGAAAGCTGATGGTGTCCGGCTATCAAAAGAGATAGTGACTGGGGTCTTAAAGGCTTGAAGATAAACAAGCGGCCATCTAGCTCAGAAGCAACAAAGTCCACATGGAAGAACACACCAGCCTGTGTGATCGAGTGGTCCCGAAGGGATCAGTTACCAGGCATCAAAGAACAAAAAATCATATCATTGACTGCACACCTCCATGATAGGATTGCTGAAGACAAATGGGTGCATAAGCAAATGTGGTGAAGAAAGCTGATGGTGCCTGGCTATCAAAAGAGATAGTGTCTGGGGTCTTAAAGGCTTGAAGGTGAAAAAGCGGCCATCTAGCTCAGAAGCAAAAAAGCCCACATGGAAGAAGCACACCGGCCAGTGCAATCACGAGGTGCCAAGGGACCAGGTATAAGGCATCATGCAAAAAAAAAAAAAGATATGTGTGTATGTATGTGTACATGTGTGTATATGTATATATGTATATGTATATATATACCATATGAAATGAAGGGGGAAGTGCAGAGTGGAGACCCAAGGCCCAAGTGTCGGCCAATGGAGATCCCCTCATAGAGAGGTTCAGGAGAGGAGATGGGTTAATTAGGGTGCAGGTAGTACCGATGAAGAACACAACTTTCCTCCAGATCCTGGATGCTTCCTCCCCCCAACTACCATGATCCGAATTCTACCTTGCAGGGCTGGAAAAGGCAGAGGCTGTACACTGGTACATATGAGGGCTGGAGGTACAGGGAATCCAAGGTGGATGATACCTTCAGGACCAAGGGTGTGAGGGACGATGCTGGGAGAGTGGAGGGTGAGTGGGTTGGAAAGGGGGTACTGATTACAAGGATCCACATGTGACCTCTTCCCTGGGAGAGGGACAGCAGAGAAGGGGGGTAAGGGAGACTCCGGATAGGGCAAGATATGACAAAATAACGATGTATAAATTACCAAGTGCACACGAGGGAGGGGGGAAAGGGGAGGGAGGGGGAAAAAATAAAAAAGAGGACCTGATGTAAGGGGCTTAAGTGGAGAGCAAATGCCTTGAGAATGATTGGGGCAGGGAATGTATGGATGTGCTTTATACAATTGATGTATGTATATGTATGGATTGTGATAAGAGTTGTATGAGTCCCTAATAAAATGTAAAAAAGGAAAAGAGAAAAATATGATTAGGGCAAAGACTGTACAGATGTGCTTTATACAATTGATGTATGTATATGTATGAACTGTGATAAGAATTGTATGAGCCCCAATAAATTGTTAAAAAGAAAAACAGTTTGTTTTTAGATGTATGTTCTTTTATCCTGATGGATTATGGGAAGGATCTGGTCAATCTAGTTGAGGTAAAATGCTCTTTTCTTTCTTGTTTGCCACTGTTATGTCCCTCATTTTTATTCCTTCTGATTAATATAGTGCATTGTTTGAGAGGAAAACGTCCAACTATGTAGTCTCCTTTTATCTAAATCCCTGGTTTCCTTATTGGTAATACCATCCATGTATACATTTGCAAAGCTTATTTTTCCCTTCCCGGTGACGTAGGAAATTGAGATCTTTAGGATTAGGACCACAGTAAATATCTAGGAATAGTAAGGGTCCTAAGTACACAGAGGAGGAAACAGACACATAAAATACAGTACTTTTACTGTTCGGGCATTTATATAATCCCACTTCATGTTATGATCACTGCATATTTTAAAAGGTAATTTGGATAAAATATCTGATTTTCTTTTCAGGTACGGTGTCTAAGAGACTATGGAGAATTTGAAGTTGAGGATGGTACCTCTGTGATACTAAGAAAAAACAGCCAGGTATTTATTGTCTTAAGAATGTATACTTTGAACTTCAATAAAAGTATTGAATGAAGAAAATGTTCGAATCAATAGTAAAATAATTACCTTGTGATGACAATTTATAGCACAGGCATTATGTTTAATATAGATCACCTTGTTTTGTACTTTTTGTAAATGTTAAGACTTACAAATATTGAATATACAATGGACTGCAAAAAGTGGGAAAATTCCATTCTGTGATTCCATTTATCTACCATGTGTTCTAAGCAATGTACTAGTAAAATTTTTATCTATTAATTACAAACAGATATAATTTTTATGAGTATATTACTTTGGCTTTGTTTGTTGTTTTTTCATTCTCTTTTGTTTTGTTTTTTCTATAGCACCTATATCTTTAATGACTTCTTTAAGCATTAAAGAGGGCCACATCCTAAGAACTCATAGTTCTTAGATTGGGGCTAGATTTAAATGGGAGCACAAAATCCATTCACATATCTGTGGTTTATATATGTCTCTGGTTCACTTTAGAAACAACATTATCATTTTATGATAACGAAAACTTTTCAAACCATCTTCCTGGGACATAAGGTAACGATAGTGTTATTCATTTAGCTAATGATACAGAATTTAAAACACGGTTGAGAAAAGCATATAGAAGTATAGGCTGGTTTCAGACATCAATTCATGCTCGAATTGTTGACTTATATAGATTAAATTCAAGTTTCTGAACAATTTATTAAAAAATCTTTTCTGGGGGGACTCATACAGCTCTTATTACAATTCATCCATACATACATTGTGTCAAGCACATTTGTACATTTGTTGCCATATAATTTTCAAAACATTTTCTTTCTACTTGAGCCCTTGGTATCAGCTCCTCATTTTCACCCTCCTTCCCCCACCCTCCCTCACGAACCCTTGATTATTTCTAAATTATTATTATTTTGGCATATCTCACACTGTCCAACGTCTCCCTTCACCCACTTTTCTGTTGTCTGTCCCCCATGGAGGAGTTTATATGTAGATCTTTATAATCCCTTGCCCCTTTCTACCCTACCTTCCCTCCACCCTCCCGGTATCGCCACTCTCACTACTAGTCCTCAGAGGGTCATCTGTCCTGGATTGCCTCTGTTTCTAGTTCCTGTCTGTACCAGTGTACATCCTCTGGTCTACCCGTATTTGTAAGGTAGAATTGGGATCATGATAGTGGGAGGGAGGAAGCATTAAAGAACTAGAGGAAAGCTGTATGTTTTATCTTTACTATACTATACCCTGACTGGTTTGTCTCCTCCCCAAGGCCCTTCTGTAAGGGTATGTCCAGTTGCCTATAGATGGGTTTTGTGTCCCCATTTCGCACTCCCACTCATCACAGTGATAGGACTTTTTGTTTTTTGATGCCTGATACCTGATCCCATTGACACCTCGTGATCACACAGGCTGGGCTGGACACTATTTACACAAATAATTAGGGTTGATGTTGGAACAAAACTTTCAACAAAATTCATTCCAAAAGGTAGCAACTTGCATACCTGACTAATACATGTCATAACAAAATAAGAAGAGCATTAAAGTAGTAAATATTTGGTATTCCTGGATCACCATTCATTAGGCACCCTGAAGGCCAGAGAGTCAAACCCAAGTCCAATAACTGCCAATTCCATAACTTGGGATAGCAGTCATCATCTTCTCACACTGATGAATTTCAGTCTTAAATCAAAGGGCTCCTGATGAGTTTCAATGAAAGCCCAGTTTACAAACTCCAGTGAATGTAGCTTCCACATGGATTCTTTCTGGTGTGGCCTATGAAAGATATTGTGTGCCTCAAAAGAACAATATTAAGTCCACGAGTCTGTAGCACACACCCTGGATTACCAAGAGCTGGATAGAAAGTAGGTCCAAAAGGTCCAATTAAGTGGGCCTCTACTCAAGTACTCCCTCAACGCAAGAACACTTTGTTCTAGTCACCTGGCATTCTGTGATAACCTTCCCGCCAGAATTGCTGAAGACAAATGGGTGCATAAGCAAATGTAATGAAGAAAGGTGATGGTGTCCAGCAATGCAAAGATATAGCATCTGGGGTCTTACAGGCTTGAAGATGAACAAGTGACTCTCTCTAAGAAGCAACAAAGCCCACATGGAAGAAGCACACCAGCTTGTGTGATAAAGAGGTGTCGAAGGGATCAGGTATCTGGCATCAAAGACCCAGAACAAAAAGCCTTATTGATGTGATTGAGGGGGAGGGTGGACTGGAGACCCCAAACCCATTTGTAGACAGCTGTGAGAGTAGTGGTACCAAGAGGGGGCACTGATCACAATGTAACCCCTCCTTGGGCATGGGCAGTAGAAAAGAGGGTAAAGAGAGACCTCGGACAGTGTAAGACATGAAAAATTAATAACAATTTATGAATTATTAAGAGTTCGTGAAGAAGGGAAGAGGGAAAAATGAGGAGCCCATGCCAAGGGCTCAAGTAGAATGAAATTGTTTTGAAAATGATGATGGCAACAATGAACAAATGTGCTAGACACAATGGATGGATGCATAGATTGTGATAAGAGCTGTATGAGCCCCCAAGAAAATGATTTTGATCAGAATTGTGTTCTATCTATAGATTTATTGCTTTCAGTAATATTCACATTTTGATTTTTCTGTAGTTTCCTTTGTACAGGTCTTTTGTTTCTTTGGTTAAGTTTATTCCCAGGTATTCATCTTTTGTATGGATATTATAAATGATATTGTTTTCTCTTTTTTTATTTTTTTCTTGATGTTTTTATTTTGGAGCTCTTCAATAGCATATTAAAATTGATTTCTGCTTATTAATCTTGTATGCCATTACTTTAACAGATTCGTTAGTACTTTCCAACAATCTTTCTGTGGAGTCCTTGGGGCTCTCACTATGTAAAATCATACTATCTGCAAATAGTGACAGCTTGACCTATTTTTTGCCCAATTATATTCCTTTTATTTAAAAATTTTTTTGCTGTCTGTCTGGCTAAGATGTTTATTGTAGTACAATGTTGAATAAGAATATTGATGAGGGACACTCTTATCTACTTCCTGTTTTCATTTTTTCTAAATGATCGTGATCAGGTTTTGAGGATTATGCTCATTTCATAGAATGCGTGTGGGAATTTGCTGTCAGTTTCTATATTTTGGAATAGTCTGCACAGAATTAGTTATGGCTCTTCCCTGAATACTTGCTAGCATTCTCCTGTGAAGGCAACATACATACTTCTTTAGACTCTTTCTTGGTTGGAAGTCTCTTGGTGACCTCTAATTCTTCTTTTGCTCTACATGTATCTTTTTATTTCATTTGGATCTTTTGTGATGGCACCCTTTTCATCTCAAATTCTAGATATTTGCATCTTTCTTTTCCTTTGTTAAGTTTTCTAGCAGTTTGTCGATTTTGTTAATCTTTTCATAACCAACTTTTTGTCTTGTTGATTTCCCCCCCATTTTTCAGTTCATTTATTTCTGCTTCAATTTTTATTAGTTCTTTCCCTTTATTGTTGAAGGACTTATGTGGTTTCCCTCTTTCTACTTCTTGGAAGTGTTTTATTAGTATTGGTTTTGGATTTCTCTCATATTTCGTGTGTGTATTGATTGCTATAAATTGACTTCAGATAACTGCATTTGTTGTATCCGAGTTTTTGGTATGATGTGTTATAGGTTTGCTTGTTTTAAGGAGTTTCTTAATTTCTCGTTTTCGTTTACTCTAGTGTCCAGTCATTTTGAAATGGTATGTTGTTCAGTCTCCATGTGTTTGTCTTTTTGTTCCTTTTCTTTCTGTTGTAGATTTCCAGTTTTATAACATTGTGATCTGAGAAAATGAATTGTTGAATTCAAAATTCCTTTATTTTTTCCTCCTCAGGAAATAACCTTTATTTCTCCCTTGTATTTGAGGGATATTTTTGTTCAGTATAATATTCTTGGCTGGCTTCCTTCCGCCCCACCCCCCCTTCCACCTGTCACAATTGTATATATGTCATTCCATTGTCTTCTTGCCTGCAGGTCTTTTGCTGAGAAGTCTGAATTTATCCTTATCAACTTTCCTTTGTAGATGACTTTTCCTTTTTCTCTAGCTGCCCTCAGATTCTCTCCTTTTCTTTATGTCTTGATGTTTTCTCTTTGGTTGTCCATTCTTCTCAGCTTGTTGAATAGTGTGTTGAAATTTTCTTCCATGGTTTCTTGTACTATTCTCTGTAGATTTTTTTTTTGGTGGTGTTCTTTTCGCAGCATTTCTTTTCTTTTTTCTTTTCTTAGATGGGTTCTTATGATAGTGTCCTACAGGATTTATTTGGATGCTTCCGGGGTTTTTTGTTGATTGCTTCTCTTGTCTACTGTCGTGAGGGTAATTGTCTTCAAGCTCATTTATTTTATTTTCCTTTTCCATTTTATTCCTCTAGCCTTTTACTATGTTGCCTAATTCAGTTATCTCATTGCTTGTCTTCTAGAATCCTTTGGTTTAAGGATTTTAGTTTCTCAGTTTCTTCTGTTTTTCTCATGAACATTCCCCAGATCTCTTGACCTAAGCATCATTCTTCTGAATTCTGTTACTGGTGGTTCACAATCACATCTTCAGACTATTCCATTGGTTTGAGTGCTACTTGGTTGTTCATGTTTGTTTTTCTTGAATTTGGAAGCTTTCTGTGCTTGACTGCTGTTTCTTCAGCATTGTGGTGTGTGAGCTGCTGGTCATACAGAGGTAGAGTTTGTCTAGTGACACAGGTGAGTTCTAATAGGAGCTGGAAAACATACAGTGGTGAAATGAAAAGAAGGGGAAAGGTGCCTAAGTGGGGATAGTGGCTGGGAAAAATAGAATAAAATAAAAGTAATGATAAGAATAAAGTAATGATAGTAATAAGTGACTGTGAATAAGCCAACAGACTTGCAAAAATAATGGGAAAATATTTTCAGAGGGGTAATCACAATAAGGAGCTCTGGTCACATAATGGTTATGTATTGAGTTGTAATCCGAAAGGTCAACATTTTAAAACCACCAGCTGCTCCGCCAAAAAAAGGAGACTTTCTATTCCCATAAACAGTTACAGTCTCAGAAACTCACCGGACAGTTTTACCCTGTCCTATAGGATCACTGTGAGTTGACACTTGCGGGCAGAGAGTTAATCTCAATTAATAGGTTTCATGGAAAGATATTTAATGAGAGAACAGCAAGAAAATAGAAAGATAATTGATAGAAGTACAAGGATCAAAAAAAAAAAAAGACTTGGGTATGGTTGTGGGTACCAGATTCTGCTATTGTGGCAATGTGAATGAATGTGAGCATATCTGTGCACTTAGGAGGTCCTGGAAAGCCCATGCTAGAGTGGGTATGCTGGGATACACAGACCTGTCTCTTCCTGGGAGGAATGTGGATTCTCAGGAGGGTGGAGTCACTCCAGAAGAGGAAGTAGGAGATCAAAAAAGAGAGAGAGAGAGTATTAAAATAGAACAAAAGTACAAAATCCAAAAATATATATAATAAAGCTACCTTGTGGGTGGGGATTCCTGCTCTTTTAGTAGTCTGTGTGTACATGTATGCGGTATCACGGTGCTGGCACACGGGATGGAATGCCTTGTAGAACAAAGCAGGAAAAGAGGAGGAAGATGGGGAAATGGTACAAAGCGTACCTTGGGTACTGAGCATGTGTGTACCAAGCTGCCCAAGTGATCTGCTAGCTATCTGTGTCCCTAGAGGCCAGGGAGGTAGAGGGTTGGCTGGCTGACTGTCTTTTCTCAGGGGCCACGAAGAATCACGATGCTTGTAGAAGCAACTCATGTTGCTGCTCATCCGTAAAGGGGAGTCTGTCAGCAGGCCTTGCTGCTTTCCACTTTGAGAAACTTGGGTCAACTTGGCTTTTAAGTTGAATTTCTTGCTACCAGGAAGTGCAGAATCTCTCTCATAGTGGAAACTCTTTGGTAGTTGCTGAGCACATCTTCCCGGGCTTGTTATATGGTGGCCATCTTACCCCATTTTCTGTCTTTTTCTACTTGAGGTATTATAGTAGTATACATGTATTTTTTTCTCACAACAACAACCTTACATTATTTATTGTTAAACTTGATTAGGAAGCAAAAAAACAAGGAATAAACCAGATTATTTGCCGATTGAAGTTCAATTCCTCAGATGGGGACAAAAATCTTAATTCATGATTTGAGCCTGGGAAAATGCGGCCATGCGTGCCATCCTTCAGGGGGCTCCTTACAGACCCAGCTTGGTTCTTCTCCAATGTCTTCTCTTGGAGTTGTACCTGATTTTATTACCGGTTTTCATTCGAATCCATTGGGGAATGGGCAGATTCTGCTTCTGTTTCTTGGCCAGGAATCTCTTGATCCTGAAAGTCTTATGAGATGACATGGTGAAGTCGGAGCACCACCACACTCGGGGTGGCAGAGAGACGGAGAGGTAGATGTATTTTTTAATATCATTTTACTAGGGGCTCTTACACCTCTTATAGAAATCCATATATCAATTGTATCAAGCACATTTGTACATATGTTGTCACCATTATTTTCAAAACATTTTCTAATTGAGGCCTTGGTATCAGCTCCTGTTTTATTTCCCTCCCTCCCTCACCCTCATGACTCCTTGTTAAATTATAAATTATTATTATTTTCATATTTTACACTGTCTGCAGTCTCCCTTTACTCTGTTGCTTGTCCCCTGCAGGTGGGGAGTGGCTTATATGTCGATCATTGTGACTGGTTTTCCTTTTCTCCCCTTCCTCTCCCATCTTCCCCTTCCCCTCATGGTATTGCTACTCCCATTACTGTTCCTGAGGGATTTATCTGTCCTGGATTCCGTGTACCAAGAGCTATGATATGTACTAGGGTACATGTTCCTGTCAAGCCAGATTTGTAAGCTAGAACTGGGGTCAGGATAGTGGGGTGCCAAGGTCAATTAAAGAGCTAGAGTAGTGTGTATTTTGTTGGTGCTAAACTTCACCCTGACTGACTTGACCCTTCTGTGAGGAGATGTCCAATTGTTTACAAATGGGCCTTGGGTCTCCACTCCAAACCCCCCCCCCCCCAATTCATATCTATATGATGGTTTGTTTTGGGTCATCTGATACCTGATCCTGTTGACACCTTGTGATCACACAGGCTGTGTGCTTCTTTCATGTGGGTTTTATTGCTTCCCTGCTAGATGGCCGCTTGTTTAACTTCAAGCCTTTAAGACCCCAAACACTGTATCTTTTCATAGCTAGGCACCATCAGCTTTCTTCACCACATTTGCTAATGCACCCATTTGACTTTAGCTATCATGTCAGGAAGGTGAGCATCACAGAATGCCAGGTTATTGGAAGGAAGTGTTCTTGCGTTGCGGGAGGACTTGAATAGAGAACCAATATTCATCTGCAACCTTGATATTAAACATAAATATATGAACATAGACCCATATCCCTATCATTATATAAGTATATTTTTATATATGTGTGTATATTTACACCTCTATAAATGTCTTTTGCCTCCAACAAACGATCCTTGAACTAACTACAAGTTTTCTTTCTTGATGTGTTTTGTTTTGTTCTTTGTCAGTGATTTGTTGTTGTTTTGTTGTCTGGTTGTATACTGTTGATTTGTTTTCCTCTGTCTTATTTTCGTGCATGTTATTGTCTCCACAGGTCTGTCTAAATAAGACAGGCTGGATGAACTATCTGGAGGAAAAACAATGGACCGACAGTTCCGGGGGGGGCTTGGGATAGGGGAAGTGGGGGGGTTAGGAAGTGATGTTAACAAACCCAGGGACAAGGGAACAACATGGGACCCAAAATGGTAGTGAGGAGGGAGTGGCAGGCCTGGTAGGGAATGATCAAGGGTAAGGTTACATAAAGAAGAGGTATAGCTGTAACCCAGGTGGGGATGGAGCTTGGTAGTAGGGCAGGAGGAAAGTCAAGGGAGATGGAGGAAAGAGCTAGGAGTCAAAGGGCATTTATAGAGGTCTAGAAAAAGACATGTACATGCAAATATATATGAGGATGGGGGAAATAGATCTATGTTTCTGTGTTTATAGGTTTAGTTTTAAGGTGGCAGAAGGACCTTGGACCTCTACTCAAGCACTCCCTCAATGCATGAATACTTTCTTTTATTAAGTTGGCACTCTACGATGCTCACCCTCCCTACACAACTGCTGAAGCCAAAGTGCGTGAACAAGTAAATGTAGTGAAGAAAGCTGATGGTGCCCGGCTATCAAACGAGATAGTGTCTGGGGTCTTAAAGGCTTGAAGATAAACAAACGGCCATCTAACTCAGAAGGCACAAAGCCCACATGGAAGAACACACCAGCCTGTGTGATCGCGTGGTCCTGAAGGGATCAGTTATCAGGTATCAAAGAACAAAAAAATCATATCATTGGGTGCACACCTCCATGATACGATCACCAATGACAAACGGGTGCATAAGCAAATGTGGCGAAGAAAGCTGATGGTACCCGGCCATCAAAAGAGATAGTGTCTGGGGTCTTAAAGGCTTGAAGGTGAACAAGCGGCCATCTAGCTCAGAAGCAATAAAGCCCACATGGAAGAAGCACACCAGCCTGTGCAATCACCAGGTGCCAAAGGCATCATGCAAAAAAAATATATATATATATATATATATATATATATATATATATATATATATATATATATACCATAGTGAATGAAGGGGGAAGTGCAGAGTGGAGACCCAAAGCCCATTTGTCAACCACTGGAGATCCCCTCATAGAGGGGTTTAGGAGAGGAGATGGGTCAGTCAGGGTGCGATGTAGTACCGATGAAGAACACAGCTTTCCCCCAGATCCTGGATACTTCCTTCCCCCAACTACCATGATCCGAATTCTACCTTGCAGGACTGGATAGGGTAGAGGTTGTATGTTCACTGGTGCATATGGGAGCTGGAGACACAGGGAATCCAGGGTGGATGATACCTTCAGGACCAGGGGTCTGAGGGGTGATACTAGGAGAGTGAGGGTGAGTGGGTTGGAAAGGGGGAACCGATTACAAGGATCCACATGTGACCTCCTCCCTGGGAGATGGACGGCAGAGAAAGGGAGGAAGGGAGCCTCCGGATAGGGAAAGATATGACAAAATAACAATCTATAAATTATCAAAGGCTCATGAGGGAGGGGGGACCGTTAAGGGAGGGGGAAAAAAAGAGGACCTGATGCAAAGGGCTTAAGTGGAGAGCAAATGCTTTGAAAATGATTAGGGCAAAGAATGTAGGGGTGTGCTTTATACAATTTATGTATGTATTTGTATGGATTGTGATAAGAGTTGTATGAGCCCCTAATAAAATGTAAAAAAAAATGTCTTTTGCCTCCTTTCCTCCTCTATTTCCCTTTACTTTCCTCCTGTCCCACTATCATGTTTGACCTTCATTTGGCTCTCAGTAATTCCTCTTTCAGCTACATTGCACTTGATCTAACCCCACCAGGCATTCTACACCTTCCTCTCCATCAATTTTAGATCTCTTGTTGTTCCCTGTCCGTGGGTCTGTTGGCTCCCCTCCCCCTTCCCTAGCTCTCCCTTTCTATTATCCCCTGGAACCGTCGGTCCCATTTTCTTCTCAGGATTGTAGGATTTGAATTTTTCTAATATGGTTATAAAGTTCTTTCCTGTTGTTTTGTTTATATAGTGGATAACATTGATTGTTTTTCTAATATGTATCCATCATTGCACCCTTGTTATGAATTCATGTTGGTCATGATGATTTACTTTACTGAGATATTTATTGTTGGCTTTATTAGGTAGGGTTTTGTTGAGATATTTTTAC
Organism: Tenrec ecaudatus; assembly: GCF_050624435.1. Taxonomy (NCBI): domain Eukaryota; kingdom Metazoa; phylum Chordata; class Mammalia; order Afrosoricida; family Tenrecidae; genus Tenrec; species Tenrec ecaudatus. The sequence goes on from NW_027459451.1 coordinate 452,173, forward strand.
ATTTATGTTCATAAGGGATATTGCTGTATTATTTTCTTTCCTGGCTATGTTTCTGTCTGATTTGGGTATAATGATTTTACAAGTTTCATAAAATGAATTTGGGGACTTTCCATTTTTATTATGTCCTACAATGGTTTGAATAAAATTGGTGTCAACTCTTCTTTGAATGTATTGGGAGTTTTTAATTGCATGACTCGTTTCTCTTTTCAATATGTATGTTTACTTTTCCTGCTTCAGTGTGTTCGTGTATGATAGATGGTGGTGTTGTTGCTGTTATTGGAAGGTGCTGTGGAGTTATTCCAACTCAGTGTTCCTATGGACAATAGAGCAAAACCCTGCCCCATACTGTGCAGTCCTCACTATTGTTCTTATCTTTGAGCCCAGTGATGCAGCTACTGTGTCAATCCATCTTGTTGAAGGTTTTCCTCGGTTCTAAAACCCGGTACTTTTATCATGCGTGGGACACGTCTCCAAGGTCTGTCTCCCTGGACAACATGTCCAAAGTACATTAAACCAAGTCTCGTCATTTTCTGCTACAGAGCCTTCTGGATGCACTTTTTCTAAGACAATTTTTGTTTTCAGTTCCTCTTTTTAAGTAACTTATTTTTCCTCAATTGCTGTCAGGATTCCTGTCATTTGTAACTTTCATCATGATATGTCATGATTATTTTATTTCAGTCAGCCCTGCTTTTGGTTTGTTTAGCTTCATGAGTACATTTGTTACCATGTCATGATATATTAAGGAAGTTTCCTTCTCTCTGCTCTTTTGATTGTTTTGTTTGTTTCTTCCTGTTTTTTTGTCCAATCACACATAATGTACTTGATGTTGTCCCACAGAATTCTGTGATTTTCTCTAGATTTTCTTGTCTATTTTAAAAATTATTCCTTTACCAAATTAGGTTGAGAGATTTTCTTTAATCTCACTGATGAACTCTCTCTGATTCAATTCTAGTCCATTTGCTCTTTTTTAAAATTAAAAGATCCATACTACTGGGGACTCAGTTAGTTTATTGTGCCAACCTGGCCGATAAACACATGTGGGGTTAATTGAAGGGCAGAGGGATAAATGGCTCAGTGAGCCTCACCTTTCTAGTTCTCGGGTCTCTTGCTTTGTGGTCACACCAGGGTGCAACTGCTTTCGCAGTTCCCTGCTTCAGCTTGCAAGACAGACTTCCTGCAAGACATCCCCAGGGAGAAGCCACATGAACGTACCCCGATGCAGCCCTGGGTGCTGGAGCACCCACGTGGAGACCCCTGCCAGCGCTGAGATGCTTACATATTCATTGACTCAGCTTTCCTCTGCAGTCGACATCATTGTGTCTGTTTTGTGAGATGGAGCAGGACTTTGTGGACTGTTATTGGACTAATGGGTTAATGTTGGACTTGTGGGCTTGGGCAGCACTGGGTTGGGATATTTTCTTGATGCGCACTTAACCTTTACATACAACTCTCTCTTATACACAAGTTGCTGTAGATTTACTTCTCCAAAGTACCTAGACTAATAAAGGGGCTCTTAGAGCTCTTATAACAATCAATACATCAATTGTATCAAGCATATTTGTACATATGTTGCCAAGATTATTTTCTAAACATTTACTTTCTATTTGAGCCCTTACTATTAGACCCCAGGGACTCTCAAGGGGCAGGATTGTACTAGGAGGCCAAGAGGTGCAGTCCTTATGCCCTTGTGATGATACTGGCCTTGCTGTGCCCCAGGGTCAGTTAGCCCCTAGGGCAAGGCAGGGCATGAAGTGAGACCAGTGTTAAGAGCTCCGCTGGTGTAGGCAGTCCCCAAAGGAGAGAGGGCCACCGTTGATCTCAAACCCTAGCGAGGTGATCTCCTGGCTGTCTTTTCAGGCAAGTGGGGGAGATATGTCAGTTACGTGGGCGCTGACAGAAAATGAACCAGCCATGTGATGGACATGGGGCTTAGAGGAGCCAGCAGAGAGCAGGCTGCCACGGTCAGGCCTTATCAGGGGTTTAGAGGCCAGGGTCAAAATATCAGTCCCTCTTTTTCCCCTCCCTCCCCACCCCACCTTGACCCCTTGATAAATTATAAATTATTATTATTTTCATATCTTAACCAACCACTCTCCCATCACCCTTGGTTTCTGTTGATCGTCCCCCTGGGGTGGGGGTGTGGTTATGTGTCAATCATTGGAGTCACCTTTCTCCTGCCCTCCTGGTATCACTACTTCCATTGTTATTCCTTATCTGTATCTGTGTACATGTTCTGGTCTAGCCCGCAGTGAAAGGCAGGACTGGAGTCATGGTAGTGGGGGGTGAGGAACCTCAAGGAACCAGAGGAATATTGTATATTTCATTGGTGTTATACTGCATCCTAGTTGACTCATCCCTTGTGACCCTTTTGCAAGGAGATGTTCCATTATCTACAGATGGATTTGGGGGGTGTGTGTGTGTGTGTTTTGGGTCTTCTGATGCCTGTTACCTGATCCCATCTCATGATCACACAGGCTGGTGTGCTTCTTCCATGTGGGTTTGTTTATCAGCTAGACAGCTGCTTGTTTAACCTCAAGCCTTTCAGATCCCAGATGCTATATCTTTTGATAGAAGAGGTACCATCAGCTTTCTTTTTTTTTTTTAATATTAGCATGGTGTGTTTTATTTTTGCAGTACTTTCACATATCCTGCTCCAATTAGTGATACTTATTTTCCCCAGAGATAAAGAAAACAAGGGAATGGGTTATTAAGCTAAACTGAAATAAGGTATGAATAGCAAACTAGTAAATGTACAAGTAATTTTCTCACATAACACGTGATCACTAGAGTATGAATAGCAGCTTCTCCAACTCTGACACCAAGCGATTACATTTAATGCGATGGAAAGTTAATGTCCAAGCCTGGGTGAGCAGCATCTGACACTTGTCAGAGCCAGTCTTAGTTTTCTGTTGTTGTGGTGGTCGGGTGCTGTCGAACCAGCTCCACCTCACAGTGACCCTCTAGACAAGAGAGCACACCCCATCCAGTCCTGAACCATCCCTAGTATCGCTCTATTTTTGCATCATTGTTGCAGGCAATCCATCAGCTTTCTTTACCACATTTTCATGTGCACCCATTTTGTCTTCACCGATCATGCCAGGAGGGTGAGCATCACAACATGCCAGGTTCTTAGAACAAAGTATTCTTGTATTGAAGGCAGGCCCTGAGCAGAGACCTAACGTCCATCTACTACACCAATGTCTTGCCATATATGATGTACATAGACCAATACCTCTATTTTTATGAATTAATGTATTTACATAGGTACACACTTATGCTTATACCTCTATCTATAGCTTTGCTTCCTAGATCTTTCCTGTTTCTTTTTACCTTTCTTCTACCTCACCATCACACTCACCCTTCTTCCACCTTAGTAGTTCTTCTCAGCTAAATTGCTGTTACCCCAACACCACCAGGATCTCTATGTCCTCCTCATTGTTGATTTTAATTCCTTAGTTGTTCCCCTGTCTTTGGCGTTGTTTGCTTACCACTCCCTTCCCCTGCCTCCTTCTACTCGCAAAGTCCTTTGCTCTTCTAATGCGTTATCTGTTTCTCTCATCTTAGTATTAATCTTCTGAATTTCTCTTTGCTGTGGTATACGGTTTCTAGTTTCAATTGATGTGTTATTTTAGTGCTTTCCTGAATTACTCTAAAGTGTGTGTGTGTGTGTGTTCAGTTTTTCTTTAGCTTCGCAATCTTTCCTTTCTCCCGGTTCATTGATAGTATAAAAGTATAATTTTTAATAGTTTATCAGGTAATTTCAATGCCTTTTCTTCCTGAAAAAAGGTCTTCTAGCTCTATATTGGTCATGTGCTTCAGCTGTTCTGTCTTGTTTCTTCATATAAACTTAAATTGCCTTTGCCACTGAGATGTTGTAGTATTAGTGTTTTTGTGTTTAATTGATCTTAGTATCTTGAGACTGCAGACACTCCACCTATCTACTGGTTGTTGTAAAGGATAATTTGAGAATGTGTGTGGTACTGTTTGTTGTTATTATAGCACAGTTAGCAATGGTTTGTTTGGTGGTCTCACTTACGTAAAGATGATCAGGTGGTACAGGAGTATGTAGTGTCTGTCACTGTATAGGTATGACTACAGTCATAGAGGTGGCTAGGCCTGCGATTGCTGTCCACTGTCAGGTAGAACAGGAAGGGACAAAAAAAAATTGCCAACGAAGAAATAATTTTTGAAAAAGAAACCAGCAAGAGACAGCGGACAAACAAGAGCAAGTGAAAGGAATTTAATAACTAGAAGTGTGTGTGTGTGTGTGTGTGTGTGTGTGTGTGTGTGTGTGAAAAACCAAGGTAGAGAAAAATAAAAGAGAAGCTAATCAAAACATAAAAAAGGAAAGGAAGGGAACTGGAAAAGTAAATTAAAATGGAAAGAATAGAAGTAGAAGCAGAAATAAAGAAGAAAGCAGAGTGCAGAAGTGATTAAAATAAATAAAAGGAAGTGAAGGAAAAGGAAAAACAAAGAGAAAACTTGGGGTGAGGACCTTTTTGTATAGGTCACAGCCTCTAGGGGGTTGAATATTGATTCCAGATGGAGTTTGGCAGGCCTATCTGTTTTCTGTGGTCCACGTACCTGATCCAGTAGGGTGTTTTTACAGCTTAGGTGATAGCTGAGGGGAATCTTTCTGGTAGAGAAGCAGCTGGGTCAGAATGGCTAATCATGGGGGAACTTTCCACGTGTCCAAGAGCAGCGAGGGATCCAGCATTGTATTTTTTGCTAGTGCTATGAGGAGAATCTCAAGCATTTCTGGGCATGGGGGTGATAATCCATCTCTAGGCATGGGGATGTTAAACCATGAGGGCATACCTTTGTCTTCAAGCAGAAATGGACTTACAAGGATATCTCTGTCTGGTGTATGGGTGAAGGTAGGGGCTGGCAATTGTGATATCGGGAGGGTGTGGGAAACAAGTGAGGATCCTTTCTTAGTGCCAGCTACCAATGTGCCAGGCTTCTGTCTGGATGGAATGCGTCAGGCTAGCTGACAATTCACCTGTCTGTTCTTGCACCACTTTTGTTTCCCTTCATCTTCTAGTTAGTTTTCAGTCCACTTTTCTATAATTTCTTCTGAAGCTCAAGGTTCCAAGATTACCTAGTTTTACTAGATCTCTTGTATCTTTGTTGTAAGTTGTCTGTATAGTTATTCATTATACCTGATGTCCTTAATTCATAAGTTCTTCTTTTTTTAAAAAATATATATACTAGTTACACTCCTGGAAAATTCAGGGTTTATTAAATTTGGGCAAAAAACCACTTCTGTGTTTACAAGTTTCTTATTGAATTTAATTTAAACTATACAATTCATTTAAGTAATTCTGATTAAAATACCAATAGCTTTAACAAAATTTGAATAAAGCAATAAATATAGTAAAGTTAACTTAATTCCTTATTAACTACTTGTTGCTGTTGAGTTGATTATGATCTATCACTGTTGGAATTTTAAAATAAGCTATTAGTTTGTTTTTTATTGATGTAAAATATAATCCAAGAGGTTATTTTCCAATAATTTCTTTTCTGTGTCCCTTTTTTCCCTCAGCATTTTTTACCTCGTTGGAAGTGTGAACAGTTAATCAGACAAGGAATTCTGGAACATGTGCTGTCATAGCTTCACATTTAGACAGAGTCCAGCTCTTGGAGACATCTGTACATCTTTCCATCTACCTGACACCACTGTTTAATTGTTAAAATTACAGGCATTCTTTATGTAAAACCAGAATTACTTGACTACATAGTTTTAGTGCTCATTTCTAAGAATTTATTAGAATCCTAAGAATTCTCATCCTTGCAGTAATCTCTATCCATATATATAACATTTTATATTAGTGGTTTGTTAATTACCTTTGAGTCTTTTTCCTCTTTTCCCCCCAAACACAGTTGCATTTGGCTGTACAAGAAGAAGGCAGACCCTCATGGGTCTTACATTCGGCAGGGATGCTGTAGCATTCCTGGTGAAGCCAAGAAGCCCAAGATTCTTGAATATTTATTAATGTTTCACACAAGCAAGTTACGATGATGTGTAAGACCTCTTGCTATATTTAATTTGTAACCACAATTGTTTATCATCTGATTTGCGAAGGCAGACAGTAATGGCTAGCCTGGCACATGACTATCAATAAACTTGTGCATCAGCAACAACTAAATGCCATAAGCAAGGTAGCTTAAAACAAAGGGAAGTTTATTCTCGGTTCTGGAGGCCAGAAATCTGAAGGCAAGTGTTGACAGCACCTTGTTCTCTCTCTGAAATAAGGGAGGTCCGTATATCGTTTTTCTCAGCTTTTGGGAACTGCCAGCAATTCTTAGAGTTGCTTAGCTTGTAGTCAATCATTCATTATCTATTTACTTGTGTTTTTGGATTCAAATGCCTTTTAAAGATACCAATCACCATTTTGAAATAACAGTGAAAGCAAATAATAATTTATAAGTGTATGTATATATATAGGTAGATATGAGTTGAACCGGTGGTCTGTGGGAGTATGTATACCTGTGTGGCAGGGACTATTTTGATATACTTATTTGTACTGTAAATATGTCAATATGTCCACGTATGTGATAGAGCATACAGGGTACAAAGTTATGAAAACTTATTCATATCCAAAAACACCTTCAAGTTCTGAGGCACTGGACTGGAAGGGTAAAGACCATAGTTTGGAGACTGTCTAGGGCAATTGGTGTAACAGTCTTTAAACCGAATGTTTTGCATTTTATTTGGATGAGTAGCAGTTATAGGGAGTCTTATAAGCTTGCGTGGTGACCAGTTAAGTTCCAACTGTTAGTCTCTTTCCATTTGGAAAAGAGTTGAAATCAAAGACCCAAACAATTAGGTTAAAGAACTATTGGACCACATGAACTCCTACCTCCTGAGGGGTACCAACTCCCACAATCAAACGGGTCCAGTTGTGTAATTGAGGGGTAAAATTAAAGAGACAACAGACAAAATAAAGTATACAATTGCTCACCTTCAGGACGGCCATGATCTCAACAGCCAGGTCCACACACAGAGAGAAAATGTATCATATTTCTAATCATGCTGTATATACATTTTGAGGACATTCAAGCCCCCTAGTGACAGGTAACCATATGCGTAACCGGAAGGGGCTGTACAATAGGTTTATGCGTGACAGGAAGGGGACGAGCTAGGAATACACACACAATAGGAAGGGGGAAACACTGGGGATACACCTGTGACAAGATACCCTCTAAGCAGCTGACCTCCAAGTGTACAGTCATTTACCATGTGTCATAATAAGGTTGTGGCAACCTGGGGAAAACCTTTCTGTATCCCACAACCTCTCTAACCTTAAGACGAGGAGAACTGGAAGGTTCCTGGCTACCACTCTAGTAAAAATCGAAGATCCTGAACAGAGTAGGAGAGAAAAGACCAGCTTCACTGGTCTGATAAAGACAGGTAGAGAATCCCCTCTCCCCCTAAGACTATAACCCTTAAACATCCGTCAAACCTGAAAATGAACCTATTCCCAGAGATCATTTTTATGCCATACTGGACAGACCTGTAAAATAGTAACACTTGTGAGGACTCATGAGAACAAAGTATACTGACAATCATATGAGAAGAAATGTTGCTAAAAGCCAAGTTCAGAAGGCAGGAAGAGGGTGAAATGGGAACCCAAAAAGGATGTTTAAGGGATTACAACTAATGTCACAAAAGAAACAAATTAAGAATTGTTGAATGCGAAACTAATTCTGTAAACAGGTACAATGATGAAGTGTTCTTTAATTAAATAAAAACTTAGTATTAGATTGTTGTTGCTGTGCATGTTGGGTGCTGTTTAAGATTTTCAACTCAGCAACCCCATAAGTGTTTGTTGGGGCTGTAGTTTTGGTCATCTCTACTATATTTTAAATTATGAAATGATGAAATGTTAAGTAAGTGAGTAAAGCTTTTCCAAAAAGTCATGTGGAAATAGAACTAAAAGATAATCAAGAAGGACTTCTGCCAAGATTAAATAGACACCGAGAGATTGAGACAGAGTCACAGAACAGAGGCAGGGTTCAGACAAAAATGAGTGAAAGAGAAAGATTTTATTGAGGGAAAAGAACTCCCAGATGGATTCCGCAACCCAACAAGAATAGGTTAAGGAAGTCGCGCATGGTGCTAGGGTGGCAGGATATATACATATTATATGAGCTTAAAGGCATATGGGCCGGTAAGGGGAAGGGAGGTTCTTTGTATTGCGGCTGCAAGTTTCGGAGCAGGAGATGACCTGTCCATAAATCATCTTGTTCTCAGCAAACTTGCTTCCTGGCACGCTGGGGGGGAGTCTGTGTTCTGCCCGGGGGTAAGCTTTGTGACATGCTGGAGGCAGCTGCTTTGAAGTTCAGCAGGTCATTTGTCTTCTTGAGAGGCTGGTGCAAGGGGCTGCCTGGTCCGGACCTGGCCCAAACAGACACACTACCAAGATCCTGTACAAGAAATATGTGAAAGACCAAATAAAACACGAATGAAAATCCAGGGACCCTCAGTTTTAGAGGAGAGGATAGAGAGATTATTTGAATGCTGACTACAAGAAGCTGAATAAAATCTAAATATGAAGACACGAGACTAGTAAATTCTCAACTGACATTACAGCACATCCATTATGAAATTTGTGTTTAATGTGAAATCATCACTATAATCAACATTGGAAGATTTTCTTCTTGTACCCATTGCTGTTGAACATTATGAAGTTTTGTGAACAGGGTTTGATCAGAACAATGAGCTGACAACTGCCCCATATCAATAGCTGGCAGCCCAGGTGCCCAGCCCTCCCCCTCCCCCCACCCATTTACCATAGGAGTTCTACCTACAGGTGGGGGCCACTTTTTGACTAATGATAGTGGCCAACATCTTCTAAATCTGTTCTCAACTGCACTCCGCAGTGAACAGAGAATTATAGTCATTCCCGTTCTGTGTCACACCCATAAGGAGACAGGTGCTTAGCACCTAACAACATATAATCACCAATTAAGTACAAATAGTACCATTACAGTACACTGAAGAATTCAATTTCATTTCACCCAAAGAAACAATTCACCAAAATAAAGATCTAGAAACCCTTTCTAAGGAAGAAATGTCATGGGAACTTCCTAATAGTTAATAATTGGGCATTTTACATAGAGAATATTGCAAGGCAAACAAAACTTTGGGAAAATTCAGGGACGACTACAATAACAAAATAAATGAAACATTAGAAATTATACCAACACAGCAAATTAAAATCCAAAAGATTACAGAAGTAGGTAGCATTGAAGGTAAGTCAATGAAATGTAATCAAGAAGAAACATTCATCAAGAGAAGACCAAGCTCATTAAGCTGATCATTTTTAGGTGCTATTTAGTTGGTTCCTCATAGCAACCCAGTGTACAAAAGAGCAAAATACTACCGTCCTGTGCCTCTTCACAATTAGGTTTGAACTTGTAACCATTTTATCAGTCCATTGTGAGAATCTTTTTTACTACCCTATTTTAACAAGTCTGATGTCCAACATCTTGAGACAATATGCTCAAAGTATGTGAAATGAAATCTTGTCATCTTTACCATTAAGGATCATTCTAGCTGTATTTGTTCTAGAATACTTGTTCTGCCTGTCCCTGGTCTTCTCACTGTTCTTCATCAATACCATGATTCAAATGTATCCATTCTTCTCTGGTCTTAATGCCCAAATGCCACACTCTCTTGGGTCAGACAGGTCTCAGTCTCAAAGTGACTCCCTTGCTCTTCAACACTAAAATGTCTTGTGCAGCAGATTTGTCCAGTGCAATACTGTTTGTTTTCTTGACTGCTCCTTCCATGGGCATTGCTTGTCAATCCAAGCAGAATGACATTTTAGATAATATTAGTCTTTACCATAATGTTGACTACTGATTATAAGGGTTTTGGTTTCCTTTGCATTGAGTTGTATTCCATACTGAAGATTGCAACCCTTGATCTTCATCAGCAAGTGTTTCAGGTCCTCACCTGTAGCAGTTGAGGTGTCATCTGTATATTATAAGTTGTTAATAAACACTCTCTCCAATCCTGGGCCTGTCTTCATATGTTCTTAGATTATTACTTCACCATATATTTTGATTAAATATGGCGAAAGAAAGCAGCTCTGACATGAATATTAGCTGCTTTTAAACAGCCCCATATTGTTCTATTCCAATGAATGCCTCAAATACCACTTGGTTTGTACAGGGATGATCAAGGGTTGAGGAATTCCCATTTTTCCAAATGTGATCAATAGTTATGATCTATGTACCCTGTTACCTTTACAACGCAAGTAGCAACAGTTGTTATCTTTGTTCAGCCAAGATCCATCTCATATAATCAATGATAAATCCTTTGTTCCACATCCTCTCCTGAATCTGACTTGAATTTCTGGCAGCACTCTGTTGATTGTAACCATTGATGAATTTTTTTCAGCAAAAGTTGATTTAACAGATATTAATATAAGAAGTTTGATAACTTCTGCAGTCTGTTGTGTCACCTTTCTTTGACGTAGGCACAGATTTTCAGTTGGCCTTGTAACCTTGTGCCAAATTTCTTAGGCATAGACGAGCCTGTATATTACTTCGCTGAAGAAACATTTCCATTGACCAATTGCAGGAACTTTATTTTTTGCGAATGCCTTTGATAGGGCTTGGACTTCTTCCTTCAATACCATTGGTTTTTGATCAGAAGTTACCTCTTAAAATAGCTGAATGTACTTTTCAGTACAGTGAGTGTTCTTCCCATCATCTTTGGGTACTTCCTGCTTTGTTCAATATTTTGCCCATAGGAATCCTTAATGTTTAACTCAAGGCTTGGATTTTTTTTTTCAGTCCTTCAGCATGAGATATGTTGAGTGTGTTCTTCCTTTTTGGTTTTCTAACTTCAAGTCTGCATATTTGATACTTTGTCTCATTAATCTGCCCTTTGTGATTTTCTGTGAACTTCATTTCTTAAATTTATTACAGTTGATCTATGATCAACTGCAAGTTTTAGGGTCTCTTCTGATATCTGCTTTATTTTCTTTTTATTGGCATATTGCTTTCTTATTATATAACCTTGTCATTTATTTCATCCCACAGCATATCAGTTGTCATCAGTGTTGTTAATATTTAATGCTGTTCTTGATGTGTCTATAAAATTGAGGTGGGATATATGCAAGGTCATATTGGGGCTTTTGTGGGCATGTTTTAATTTTCAACATCAACCTGAACTTTTATGTGAGCAATTGATGTTCTGTTTCACAGTCAGCCTTTTGGCTGCTATTACTGAGCTTCTCTGTCATCTCTTCCCATGGAGGTAGTCAGTATGAGACCTATCTATACATTCTGTATGCTGTCTATCCAAGTACACATTATGTTGTTGAAAAAGGTATTGCATTTAAGTCCATCTCAGAAAATTCTATCATGCAATCAGCAACTTTTGTTTCTCTGAAGCCATAGTTTCAAACTATTGTCCCTCTTTGTTCCAGCTCTCATTCCAATTATCAATAATGCATCTTGATTATATTTGTGATCAGTTCAGACTGAAGTTGGTAGAATTCAATTTCTTTATTCTTAAATTAGAATAATAGTCATACTAATTGGGCTTCCTTGTAGGTATATAGATATTTTCATATTACAGAAAGCATTGTACTTTAAGTTTTGAAATTCTCTTTAATCCACATTCACACAATTCAATAGTTCAGTCATATCAAGAAGAATTGTACAATCATTACCACAATTTCAGAATATTTTCTCTATACCCCCCCACTCCCATGGTTAAATCATCTTTAAATTGAGTTGTGTAATCACCTTGAGTCCTAGTACTCACTCCCCCTCCCACCTTCATTGTTTACTCCCGAAATAGCCTCACCCTCCCCAATCCCTGCTCACCCACCCCTATATCTCCTAGAAACCCTTTCATCAGTTAACTATATTTATCCACTCCTGTGCTTCAACTGGTAAATCCAACAGAAATAATAACAAAAAATAAAATGATATGGATAAGACAATAATATATAAAGACAAATAAAAAGCACCACCATCATTTTTTTTTTCCCTAACCCACCACCATCAATATTTTAAAGGCCAGGGAAGAAGTTTTTATCATGGAGTAAGCAAGAGATCCTTACACCTAGAACAAATTCAGGATGGATCTAGAAGGTCAATTGATCAAATCCCAAGTTTGATCCAGCATAATCAGGATGACAATGATTTTTGTTTGGTAGTAAGTATTTCAGACCTTTGCCTGTAACTAGAGATCTGCCAGTGGCTTAATTTGTCTTGATATTCTGCAGATGGATTTTGGGCTCCCACTGTCCTCCATAGCCTTCCACAAATTGGGTGTTCATAATTTTAGGTCTGATATTACTTCTTTCATCATATTTGAGTTTATTGTCATCTTTGACTCATACGAGCTGGTTTTCTTCCATGTTGGCTTAGTGGACTCCTTACTTAGATGGCTTTTTATTTGAATACACACCTTAAAACCACAAACACGATTCCACTTGAGAGCCAGGCACCATCTGCTTTCTCACCACAATGCGTAGGACACTCTTCAGTGATCTTTTCATGTGAGTGAGTATTGAGCAGGGCCATGTTTTCAGAACTGACTATTCTTGGGCTGGAGCTAGAGTTCATTTGGGGCCCATAATCTAGCTGCTTCTCCCGGGGATATTCATGACTCAGGTTTACTGTGGTGGTTGTGTGTGTTAGTCCAGGTAGAGAGATCCAGGGAGACACTCGTGTATAAAAAAGAACTTTATATAAAAGAGCAACTGTATATTGAGAAAACATCCCTGCCCAGTCCAGATCAAGTCCATAAGTCTGATATTAGTCCATATGTCCAATACCAGTCTATAAATTCCTCTTCAGACTCAAGCAACACATGCAATGATGTTGAATGAGGAAAATCACAGGCCAGTGGGTGAAAAATCCGGATCCAGTGGTGGTGGAAGCATCTGAGCGATGTCATGGGTCTCCATATGACTCCTCCATCTCCAGGGCCCTGGCTCCATCAGTGTAGCTCCCAGTGGCTTGTCAACAGGAATGTCTCACAGGGAGACAAACAGAGTGAATCAGATACAGAAAACCTTAAGAGTAGAAACAACATTGTCAGAGATGGTGCCAGAAGATGAGCCTTCAGTCCAGAAGACACTCAGTATGACTCCAGGAGAACTGCCTTCACAAAGTAGAGTCTATTGTGATGTGGGTGGAATACACCCTACATGAGTAAAGCCTTCAGGACCTTCATTTACTGATGGGACATGACTCAAAAGGAGAAGAGATAGCTGAAAACACCAATTACCATATATGTTGAGTGTAAGCCACGTTTTTTGTTTTTTAATTTTAACAATTTATTAGGGGCTCATACAATTCTTATCACAGTTCATACATATACATAAATCAATTGTATAAAGCACATCTGTACAGTCTTTGCCCTAATCATTTTTTCTCCTCTTTTCTTTTTTTACATTTTATTAGGGACTCATACAACTCTTATCACCATCCATACATATACATACATCAATTGTATAAAGCACATCCATACATTCCCTGCCCCAATCATTCTCAAGGCATTTGCTCTCCACTTAAGCCCCTTGCATCAGGTCCTCTTTTTTTTTCCCCCTCCCTCCCCTTTCTCCCCTCCCTCATGTGCCCTTGGTAATTTATACATCGTTATTTTGTCATATCTTGCCCTATCCGGAGTCTCCCTTCCCCCCTTCTCTGCTGTCCCTCTCCCAGGGAAGAGGTCACATGTGGATCCTTGTAATCAGTTCCCCCTTTCCAACCCACTCACCCTCCACTCTCCCAGCATCGTCCCTCACACCCTTGGTCCTGAAGGTATCATCCACCCTGGATTCCCTGTACCTCCAGCCCTCATATGTACCAGTGTACAGCCTCTGTCCTATCCAGGCCTGCAAGTTAGAATTTGGATCATGGTAGTTGGGGGGGGGGGGGGAGCATCCAGGATCTGGGGGAAAGCTGTGTTCTTCATCGGTACTACCTCGCACCCTAATTAACCCATCTCCTCTCCTAAACGCCTCTATGAGGGGATCTCCATTGGCCGACACTTGGGCCTTGGGTCTCCACTCTGCACTTCCCCCTTCATTTAATATGGTATATATATACATATACATATACACATATATACACATACATACACACACTTATATCGTTGTTTGTTTTTTTTTTGCATGATGCCTTATACCTGGTCCCTTGGCACCTCGTGATCGCACTGGCCGGTGTGCTTCTTCCATGTGGGTAAGCCACGTTTTTCAGCACATTTTAATGTAATTTTTGTGGTAAAATTAGGTGCTTCGGCAGATATTCAGGTCATATACTTGAGTATATACAGTAATGGAACTTAGAATGTAGGGATTTAGGAAAATTGAGAGTTGTAAAAAATGAAATGGAAGACAGAAATAGATATTCGTGGTGTTAGTGAACCAAAATGGACTAGCATTGGCCATTCTGAATCTAAATGTAGCTTGCTGAGAATGATAGATTCAAGAGGAATAGTGTTTCATGCATTGTCAAAAAGGACATTTCAAGATCTAGAGTATAATGCTGTCTGTGATGCAAAATCTATCCTCATATAAGGAAATCCAAACAATTGTGATTATTCAAATTTACATACCAACCATTCAAGCTAGTGATACAGAAATTGAAAATTTCTACCTATGTACCTATGTCTCCATTCTGTAATTTATCAAACATGGGAATACTGCATAGTTTAAAATCATGAAAGGTGTTAGTCAGGTTTATACTGTCTTACCATACTTACTCAATCTGTATGATTAGCTCGATTATATGAAGAATGTGACACCAGAATTGGAGGAAGGCATATTAACAAACTGCAATATGCGGATGTCACAACCTTGCTTGCTGAAAATGAAGAGAAATGGAAGCACTTGCTGATGAAGGTCAAGGATTGCAGCCTTCAGTATGGGTTACTACTCTATAAGGTAAACCAAAATACAACTGGACCAGTAGGTAACAGCATGATAAATGGAGAAAAGTTTGAAGTTGTCAAGGATTTTGTCTTGATTGGATCCACAATCAATGCTCATGGATGCAGCAGTCAAAGAGATCAGAAGACATGTATTTGGGTAACTGAATATTTTGAGTACCAAGTTGCACCTGACCATGCCGTGGCATTTTTTTTTCTTTTTTTAAATTTTATTAGGGACTCATACAACTCTTATAACCATCCATACATATACATACATCAATTGTATAAAGCACATCCATACATTCCCTGCCCCAATCATTCTCAAGGCATTTGCTCTCCACTTAAGCCCCTTGCATCAGGTCCTCTTTTTTTCCCCCCTCCCTCCCCTTTCTCCCCTGCCTCATGTGCCCTTGCTAATTTATACATCGTTATTTTGTCATATCTTACCCTATCAGGAGTCTCCCTTCCCCCCTTCTCTGCTGTCCCTCTCCCAGGGAAGAGGTCACATGTGGATCCTTGTAATCAGTTCCCCCTTTCCAACCCACTCACCCTCCACTCTCCCAGCATCGTCCCTCACACCCTTGGTCCTGAAGGTATCATCCACCCTGGATTCCCTGTGCCTCCAGCCCTCATATGTAGCAGTGTACAGCCTCTGTCCTATCCAGGCCTGCAAGGTAGAATTCAGATCATGGTAGTTGGGGTGAGGAAGCATCCAGGATCTGGGGGAAAGCTGTGTTCTTCATCGGTACTACCTCACACCCTAATTAAACCATCTCCTCGCCTAAACGCCTCTATGAGGGGATTTCCATTGGCCGACACTTGGGCCTTGGGTCTCCACTCTGCACTTCCCCCTTCATTTAATATGGCATATATATACATATATACACATATATATACACATATATACACATACATACACACACTTACATCTTTTTTTTTGCTTTTTAAAAAAAATTTTTTTATTTTAACAATTTATTGGGGCTGATACAATTCTTTTCACAGTTCATACATATACATACATCAATTGTATAAAGCACATCTGTACAGTCTTTGCCCTAATCATTTTTTTCTCTTTTCTTCTTTTACATTTTATTAGGGACTCAAGCAACTCTTACCACAATCCATACATATACATACATCAATTGTATAAAGCACATCCATACATTCCCTGCCCCAATCATTCTCAAGGCATTTGCTCTCCACTTAAGCCCCTTGCATCAGGTCCTCTTCTTTCCACCCCCCTCCTTCCCCATTCCCCCTCCCTCGTATGCCCTTGGTAATTTATACCTCGTTATTTTGTCATATCTTGCCCTATCCAGAGTCTCCCTTCCCCCCTTCTCTGCTGTCCCTCTCCCAGGGAAGAGGTCACATGTGGATCCTTGTAATCAGTTCCCCCTTTCCAACCCACTCACCCTCCACTCTCCCAGCATCGTCCCTCACACCCTTGGTCCTGAAGGTATCATCCACCCTGGATTCCCTGTACCTCCAACCCTCATATGTACCCGTGTACAGCCTCTGTCCTATCCAGCCCTGCAAGGTAGAATTCGGATCATGGTAGTTGGGGGGAGGAAGCATCCAGGATCTGGGGGAAAGTTGTGTTCTTCATCGATACTACCTCACACCCTAATTAACCCATCTCCTCTCCTAAACCCCTCTATGAGGGGATCTCCATTGGTCGACACTTGGGCCTTGGGTCTCCACTCTGCACTTCCCCCTTCATTTATTATGATATATATATATATACATATATACATATATACATATACACATATATACACATACATACACACACTTATATCTTTTTTTTTTTTTGCATGATGCCTTATACCTGGTCCCTTGGGCACCTCGGGATCGCACTGGCCGATGTGCTTCTTCCATGTGGGCTTATTTGCTTCTGAGCTAGATGGCCGCTTGTTCACCTTCAAGCCTTTAAGACCCCAGACACTATCTCTTTTGATAGCCGGGCACCATCAGCTTTCTTCACCACATTTACTTGTTCACCCACTTTGGCTCCAGCCGTTGTGTTGGGAGAGTGAGCATCATAGAGTTCCAATTTAATAAAAGAAGGTATTCATACATTGAGGGAGTGTTTGAGTAGAGGCCCAAGGTCCTTCCGCCACCTTAATACTTGACCTATAAATATAGACACATAGAGATCTATTTCCCCATCCTCCTATATATATTTGCATGTACCTGTCTTTGTCTAGACCTCCATGAATGCCCTTTGACTCCTAGCTCTTTCCTCCATCTCCCTTGACCTTCCTCCTGCCCTACTACCATGCTTCATCGCCACCTGGGCTAGAGTATACCTCTTCTCTAATCAACCTTACCCTTGATCATTTCCCACCAGGCCTGCCACTCCCCCTTCTCTACCATTTGGGGTCCCATGTTTTTCCCTTGTCCCTGGGTTTGTTAACACCACTTCCTTATACCCCTCTACCCCCCCACCCCAAGTCCCCCCGGAACTGTCGGTCCCGTTGTTTTTCCTCCAGATAGTTCATCCAGCCTGTCCTATTCAGACAGACCTGTGGAGACACTAACATGCACGAAAACAAGACAGAGGAAAACAAAGCAACAATATACAACCAGGCAACAAAAACAAACCACTGACAAAGAACAGAACAAAACAGTTCACAAGAGAAAAGCTTGTAGTTAGTTCAGGGATCGTTTGCTGGCCCTTAGGAGCGTTTTCCAGTCCAGTCTTTTGGGGGCCATGGCATTTTTAATCATCTCATTCACATGTAAAAATTGGACATTGATTAAGGAAGATCAATGTAGAATCGATGTATTTGAATTATGGTGCTTGTGAAAAATATTGGAAGTAATTGGACTGCCAAAAAACAACAACAAATCTGTCTTGGAAGAAGTACAGCCGGAATGCTCCTTAGATACAAGGATGGCAAGATGTTGGACATTGGACAGGTTTTCAGGAGAGACCAGTCCCTGAAAGAATGCTTGTTACAGAAAAGGCACAGCAAAAAAGATGGATTGACATGACTGAAATCATAGGCTCAAAGAGAAAACGTGTGTAAGGATGACACAAGAAACAAGCACTGTTTCCTTATGTTGTCGATAGGGTCACCGAGTCTGAACTGACTGGGTGGCACCTAACAAAACAAGATTGAATATATGCCATCAGTTATATCTATTTTTTATGTTCAAATAAATCTTTATTTTTTTAAATCATTTTATTGGGGGCTCATACAACTCTTATCACAATCCATAGCACATCAATTGTGTCAAGCACATTTGTACATTCGTTGCCCACATCATTCTCAAAACATTTGCTCTCCACTTAAGCCCTTGGCATCAGCTCCTCATTCCCCCCCCCCCACCCGTCGCTGCCCTCTCTCTCATTAACCCTTGGCAATGTATTATTTTGTAATATCTTGCACTGTCCAACATCGCCCTCCACCAACTTTTCTGTTGTCCATTCCCCAGGGAGGAGGTTATATGTACATCCTTGTAATCGGTTTCCCCTCCACCCCCCCTACTTCCACCCTCCTGGTATCCCCACTCTCACCACTGGTCCTGAAGGGATCATCTGTCCTGGATTCCCTGTTTTTCCAGTTCCTATCTGTACCAGTGTACATCCTCTCATCTAGCCAGATTTGTAAATTAGAATTGGGATCATGATAGTGGTGGGGAAGGAAGCATTAAAGAACTAGAAGAAAGTTGTAAGTTTCATTGTTGCTACAATGCATCCTGATTGGCTGTCTCGCCCCACCCCCCAACCCTTCTGTAAGGGGATGTCCAGTTGTCTACAGATGAGTCTCTCTTGGTTCCCTAATCTGCACCCCCCTCGTTCACAATGATAATATTTTTTGTTCTTTGATGGCTCCTACCTCATCCCTTTGACACCTCATAATCCCACAGGCTGGTGTGCTTCTTCCATGTGGGCTTTGTTGCTCCTCAGCTACATGGTCGCTTGTTTACCTTGAGCCTTTAAGACCTTAGACACTATATCTTTTGCCACCATCAGTTTTCTTCACCACATTTGCTTATGCACTCATTTGTCTTCATCGATTGTGTTGGGAAGGTGAGCATCATGGAATGCCAGTTTAATAGAACACAGTGTTGCATTGAGGCAGTACTTGAATGGAGGCCCAATGTCTATCTACTACCTTAATACTAAACTTTGAGGGCCCACCAGTCCCTTCAAACCTTGTGGATCTGTGCCTACTTATCTTTATGATGCGCCTCCTGCGACCCAGCAGTGTTGAATTTCCCTCTTAGTAGCTCTCCTGGGTTGATTTCTGTGGAGTCCCTCTGGTATGTGTTACTCAGTCACCATCTTCCCTCCAAGATAGTTTTTTTAAAAAACATTTTATTAGGGGCTCATACATCCAAGATAGTTTTTATTGATTGTGTTATTAAACTTTTTTTGGTCTTCATTGCCTTTTTTCTTGACATTTTTTTTTCTTTGAGAGTGGTGTATTGAAGTCTTCTGTTCTTATTGTCGATGTGTCTTGGTCCTTTTTCAATTCTATGAGGATCTGATGTATTTCAAAGGTATTTCATTGAGTGCATAGATGACTATTATAGTTATGGTTTTCTGAGCTATTTTTCCCTTTATCATTATGTAGTATTCAATCTTTTCTCGTTATGTTGTTTACCTTGAAGTTTATCTTCTTGGAGATTAATATTGTTACCCCTGCTGAGTTTTGTTGCTGTTTGCTGGGTATGCTTTTGTTCCACCTCTGATTTTTAATGTCTTCAAGTCTCTGTTTGTGAGGTGTTTTTCTTGTAGGCAGCATATTGATGGGGCTTGCTTTCTTATCCATTCAGCTTCTCTCTGTCTCTGTACTGGTGTATTTAGTACATTAACATTCAGTGAAATTATTGACATGTATGTGTATTTGTTTCCACCATTTTGGTTTATATATGCGTGTGTTGTGTGTTTGGATGTGTATTGTGTTCAGTTTCTTTGTTCTTCCTGTGTCGTTCCCTTGCTCTGGGTGTTGTTCTGTGTGTGCTGGTTTTTGTGAGGAATTGTCTTGAATGTTGGTTTCAGGTTTGTGTGTTGTTGCTGTTGGTTTTTTTGGCCACAGTACTTCATTGAGTATTTTTTGTAATGGTGGTCTTGCTTTTGGCTTTTCTTGTCTTGAAATAATTGTATTATACCACCATATTTAGTTGCTGAACCTTTGTGTGTAATTGATCTTTTTCTCTAGGTGCTTTTAGATTGTTTGTTGTTTCCGTTCTGATGTTCGACATCTTGACTACAATATGCCGTGGAGTTTGCCTTTTAGAATCTCTCCTGGCTGGGGTTCTTTTGGCTTCCTAAACAATCGTCTTTTTCTCTTTTAGACATTGAGCAAAGTTCTTTGGCTGGCGCTCTTGGACTATTCTCTGTGTGGATGTAACTTTGTTTGTTTCTTCCTCTTTGGGAATTCCTACAAGATGCAGGTTGTTCCTCTTAATGGTGTCCCACATTATTATCAAGCTTTTCTCAGTCTCTTTTGCATTTTTTGGTTATTTGTCCTTCCTTTAGATTGGAATCTATAGATTTGTCTTTCAGTTCACTAATTTGGGTTTCTATCTCTTCAATTCTGTATCTCTATTTTTTTTACAGCCTCCCGCTTTTCCTTTATAGCAGGGGTGTCAAACTGGCCCTGTCGGCCGCATGTAGCCCCTGAGGAGCTTTTTTTGTGGCCTGCGATGCTCTGAAATAAAATGAAAATAGAAAAAATTGTTATGAAGAAAATAGCACTTAGGGGAGATCGAGGCAATACCGTACACACAATTCCCTCGTTAACCCTTTATCTGAAGATGAGTATACATGTGGCCCAGTGCTTTCTGGGGGGCCTGTGGATGTGTATAAATGCACTGACCTAGTTCCAGTGATGATTGGAAGCGATCTGTCTGCCACTCTCAGTGTCACATAATGTAAAGAGATCCCAATAGTGAAAAGGTGAAAAATAGCACTCTGGGTTGTGCTGTTATGATCATACCTAGCAGCAGTGCTAGTGAACATTTTTAGAGGGAAGCCATTACAATTGTGCATCACGTTTGTCAGCTGCCCAAATCTTGGTGTTTTTTATTAGTTACCTTGTTATATTTTCCGGTCACAACATAAGACGTAGTGAAAACTAGTAGAAGGAAAGCACTGTCAAGTTAAGGGTAAAACAATAATTTTACTTTTATAAATACATTAAATAAAATAAATATTTAAATAAAAGCTATTATAGTATTTTAATTATCCTATCCATATTCCTGAATCCTCACTTCAAAATAGAAATTGAACAAAATTTGTAAATGTGATGTGGCCCATGTGAATCTTGCCTGTTGCACCAAATGGCCCGCTTTTTAATTGAGTTTGACACCCCTGCTTTGTAATTCTGCTATTTATTGTAGTGTTTGATTTTTGTGTTTCTGTTTGTTTCTCTAATGAGGTTATAGCTTTTCTATTGTTTTATTTTTCCTTTCAGATTTCTTTCAGCTGTTGCATGAGCACAAACATCATTCTTTACATTCTTTTTCTGGGAAATCCATAACTTGTACAGTTTCAGGTATTACATTTAAGTCTGATTGCTATTTGGTTATTTGTTTATGTTTCTCTTGTTTTGTGTGTGTGTGTGTGTGTGTGTGTGTGTGTGTGTGTGTGACTAATATCTTCTGTTGTTTCCTTGAAATCTTGGAGTCTATTGGGAGTGTTATGTAGGCGATGTTATTTGGAACTGGTTAACTCTATTAGGTGGTGCAGTAGAGGGCTAATGGATAGTTTGTATTAAGTGTCTGAGGGAGGTTGCTAATTTATGTGTTAAGGGAGTCATATGAAATTTGGGGAGGAAATGTTATGAGTGTTGGGAGAGTGAAGGAAGCAGTAGGTTAAAAAAGAGGGTGGAGGATCAGGTAGTGTTATATAGTAGGTTAAAGGAAGGGGTATTTGGCCCTGAAATGCCTCATTTGCAACGATGGATCAATGGGTACTAGTATTTGAGAGCAAAAACAATTTTAAATATTGTGATAGTAGTATTAGTCTTTGGTTTTATGAGTCTGAAAATGTAAGAAAAATTTTGATGATCAGTACAGTGAAACGAAAAGACAGGTTAATGATGTTATGAAGTAAAACTTTGGATATTTAGACTGAAGAAAGGAAAATGAAAGAAAAGGGGTAAGAGATGAAAGTTTTAATAATAGTAATAGGAAAAATCATACTAGCATAAGATGTAGGAGAGCTGTTAATGTATGTTTGTCCGGGACACTAAGCTTCACACAGAGCTTAGTCTCTGTTGTGGGTGCGAACTAGTAGGTAGATGGGGTGTTAGGGGTCTAGGAAATAAACCAATGAGATCGGAAGGAAAAAACGTAAAGTAACATATCATACAAATGATATATATAAACTCCCTTATATAAATTCCTTGCCTGGGCTTGTAAAACCTGTTCTGCCTGCCAAACCTGCTCCAGCTTCTTGTTTTGTGATGCAAATACTTAGTCAATGAGTCAGGTGTATGCAATCCAGGTATGTGTAACAAGTAATATGAAAATAAATCCTCAGAGTGGCCCAATTATTTAAGGTACCAGGCCTTTGGGGTGTCTTCCGATCAGGGGTTGTGCTGAGTGGTACCTCAGGAGGGGGCTGGAGCTCTTGGTGTTAATCACTTAACACCTGCTTTCAGCTGCCCTGTTCTCAGCCCTGTGAGGCTCAGTAAGCTGTGAAGTACCCACTACTAGGAGTGAGTCCTAGATGGGGGATCTCCACTGGCAGTCTTCTGGTCTTGGCAGGAAGCCAAAGAAATTTATATTTTTATTTTCCCTGGTCCCAGTCTGGTCACTTCGAATTATGATCCTTTTGCTCCATCACACCCCACTGGCACGTACCCCCCACCCCCTCAGCTAGCTTCCCAATTCAAAGACCCGGGAATCTCCCCTCAGGCGGCCGAGGAGATGCCCTAAGCGGTTCTAATTGGCTGGTGTTTCTGCTCTCTCGTTGTAGTCTATTTGTGTCTACCTATCTTTATGGTGACAATCCTGTGGTCTGGAAGTGCTATCCCTTTCAGTAACTCTTTTGCGCTGTTCTCTGCAGTGTGTGCTGCTTGGTCATCCTCCTCCTCCCAGCTGCCCCTCAATCCCCTCTCAAGTGCTGCTTATCTCCTCTTGCTGCTCTCATTGTCTTTCTTATTTGAAAGTTCATATCCCCTAGGAGGAGTCATCAGGCTGTAACCTGTTTGATAGGTGGGACTAGTGCTACAGTTTCCCACAGGGTCACGTTGACATAACATCTAACTGCCACAACAGCTAAAGGCAAACTGCTTGTGCTGCTCCTTTAAAACTGGAATTGAGAAAAACACATTTGCCCAATTAGTAGCTGCTATCAGATACTAGAAGAGATATTAATCTACTCAAGCAATAAAACCATTTCTGGGACAGTAGCTGCAATTGGAGTCACCACCTGGATAAGTTTCCAGGCACCCCCTGCCATTCTCAAAGATCCATCTGTTTTTTGCACTGACCAAATTGACAAGGACAGAAGAGGCATTTTCTGCCTGCAATATGGGAATTAACAGAAGACCTTGTGAGAACAGGTTAGTAAGCAGGTCAACCTTGAAGCTAGGCCCTAATGAATGTCCTCACACAGCAGTGCTGTTGGAGATAAATCTGACAGCACACTGATCCAGAGACAAAAGCTGAGATTGTAATTTAAAGAGCCTCAAGGGTGGTCTAAATAACTAATTAGAAAGCTAATTGTACATCTGTGGAGTGGCAAACTCCTCCCCTTTAAAACTGTCTTTTAGAAACTAGGAGTCTTCCCCTAGACAATGAATGACCCTTCTTAATTTGTGAAAGGGGCCCCCACTACATTCCGGGAGCAAAGCATATTTTATCTATGCTTAAGGTATCCTTTTCACCATGCCAGAAGGACTCACATACTTTCTTTGGAAATGATTCTATCTATGCTCTAATAAAATTGTTGCCCAGCCTGTGTGATCACAAGGTGTAGATGGGATCAGAAAGTGTTAGGGAGCTAGAGGCAGAAACCTCTACCTCTACCTGCCAAGGCCTCCCTCCACCCTTACAGACTGTGGGAAGCTGCTCCAGGCTGGATGGCATGAATAAATTCAGGCAGTTGAGACGAAGCCAGTACTCTTGGGAGGACCTCAATCTAGGCCAGGTGAGCTTAATTGAGTCAATGGAGTCAACCAGTACTGTCAACCACGCCTCCCAGTGGAGGGCCCTGAAAAGTCAGAATTACAAGGAGATGACAAGCAATTCTCCAGGTCTCCAGACCCCATATGCTAATTGCCATACATTCCTCACTACCCCTGTAAAAACCCTCGCCCCCAGCTGCTGAATGGGACTTCCCTGACCTGTCCGCCTAGGTCACGAAACCTCGGCAGGGAGCCCCAGGAGCCGCCCTACTGCCCCACCTAATAAAGCTATTTCTGTTTCTGCTTTCCTTGTCCTGTCAGTTATGTCTGTCTTCCTCCCTGTACCTCAGTTTCACCTTTACACTTCTATCCTTTATAAAAATTCACTTGGATCACAAACCAGGCTTCGGTGTGAATTCATTCTCATGGGAAGCCAATGACCCAGGTATTTCCACCTGAGGAATCTAACAGTATCAGACATCAGGAGACCCCAAACCATCATATGATGTGAATGAAGGGAGTCGGATGGAGACTCAAAGCCCATCTGTAGACAATTGGACATCCCTCACAGGAGGGACAAGTCAGCCAGAGTGCAGTACAGCACCAACAAGACACACATTTCTTTAGTTCTTTAGTGCCTCCCGCACCCTACCCCACCCACCTATCATGACCCCACTTCTACTTTACAAATCCCAGTTCTAGCTTACAAATCTAGCTAGACCAGATGGTACAGATAAGAGCTCTTGTCACACGGGATCCAGGACAGATAAACACATCAGGAACAGTAATGGGAGTAGCAATACTATCAGCGTAGGCCACTTAGGGGGAATGTAGGGGGAGAAGGGGGAGAAACAGAGAATTGATTACAATGATGATGTAGACATAACCCCCACACCCTGAGGGGGACAAACAACAGCAATGTGGGTGAAGGGAGACAGAAGATGGTGTAAGATAGGAAAACGATAATAATTTATCAAGGGTCTTGAGGGTGGGAGGGTGGGTGAGGGAGGGAAAAAAGGAGCTGATATCAAGGGCTCAAGTAGAAAGAAAATGTTTTGAAAATGATGATGGCAACATATGTACAAATATGCTTGACTCCACTGATGTATGGATTGTTATAAAAGAGATGTAAGAGCCCCTAATAAAGTGATTAAAAAACCCCACACTAAAAACTGGCTTAACCGCTGCTGGTGCTTGTGTGTGTGTAAGCACAGCTTATACCTGGACCCTTACAAACCACATAGGTCTAGAGTTTGCTAGTCACCCCATAGACAACAGCTCAGTTCGGAAGTAATGGTCTCCAGCCCTATATTCTTCAATTCCTTGATGGTGCAATCTTTGCACCCTGATCTTTGCAATCCCTCCAGGAAAACATAATTGCGTTGGCTTTACCATTTTCCTAAGTAGAGGTAGCTTTACTAGCTTCCACTCCTGCCCCTGCCATAGTAGTCCATGTTCTAGAGTCAGGTAGCCATATGGGGTACTGGCAGTCAGTGAGTCTGTCTATTCCATTTATGTGTTCTAGAACAGGGAAATTACTATAGGATAGGTTTGGGCTCATACTGGATCCCCTGTGAGATCAACCTGAGCTAAGACTCCATTATAACTTGACCTTTATATGCTCCTAGTCTGATTGTGGGACCTTAAAATTTAGGGTCACTTAGATTAATGTCAGTTTGGAGCCAATGTCCAGTAACCATCCCCAACGTCTGATTATTTCCTTTCTCCAATGAATTGTCACTTATAAAAGGCGCAGTTTCCACTGGGCAGGCCTGGGAGAAAGGCTAACTATGCATTTTTTTTATTAGTGTAGTGGGTGCCTTCCTCAAAGGGACCTGGCTTCCCCGTAAATGAAGGGTTTGTGAACTGGCTCAATTTTTGGGAATTGATCGAGCATTTGCGACTCTATATCTGGCTATTTGAATTAGACTGCTATTCAACTGGCCTAGAATTTTTCAACTTGTACAGATCAATGATAGATTTGGTAGGTTTCTCATTTATTTCACTCCTAGGGACACTCTGCTTAGGTATCCAATGCCATACAAATCAGGCTATTCTGTTACTACTTTGACTCTGCTAACCATTTGGCAACCACACCCACCTTGTCTCTGTTAAATGCTACTGCTTACCGCCTACTACCATGGGACCCAATCAGCCATGTTATGTGCAAACGTCTTAATTAGGGTATTTTCCACTGTCAAAACTGGCTCAAAATAAAATATCAATCACAGCAGTCTTGTGATACTTATGATCCCTTCAGAAATTTGTTTCCCACTGAGAGAAAAGGTGTGTCCTCAGTGCATTCCATTTGTGAGTCTATGGGTCTGCCCTGAAACACGCCCATTCCCTTAATCCTCTAAAGTATACCAAGCTAGGTCTGGTACTTCAACTTAACTTGCTCTAAGCCACTGCAGAAGCTTTGCTTCAGTAAACCAAACAGATAAACTATTAGATTCTGTCCTAACGTCTGGTGCTGAAACACTGACTGAAGGATCAGTGCTTAGTTGGTCCACGTCAACACATTCAGACTGATGCAACCGTTCGCTCCTTGCATCATCATCTCACTCCCGCACACATTCCTCGGGTCTCTGCCTGTACATACTAGAAAATGCTAGCAGTCCTTTAAGAGGATAGCACAGCTCTTTCTGGATCAATATTTGGAGGTCACCTTTGGGATTACTGAGACAAGTTTAGAGGCAGTGTCGAAGCAGGCATGAGTGTCGAAGGTGTTTCCCAGCAAGTGTCAGCATTATCTTGCAAGGCATCTGCTGCAGGGAATGCTCCAGATACAACTCGAGGTTCCCTATCAGCAGGGAAAGTTGGGCTAAGCTCAAGTGCAGGTGGAGGGGACAATGGCTTTACTAATGATGGATTAAACTCTTCAGATGTGAGTGGTAGTGTTGTTGGCTGAAGTAACTCAATGGCATGTCAAGGATCCATGTTCTGATATTTCTGAGAATAATCTTTCCGTGTGTCCCTATGATGGTTCGATTTTATATCAGTTTGATGCATCTCTGTGAAAGTATGGGTAGAGTTCAATCTCAATAAGGCCCTCTCCTTGGAGGAGGTGCCCAATTTAGAGAGATTCTATGGACAACTTTCCTTCCCTCTCCCTCCATCCTGCTTACCTTGATTCTGCATCTCTAGGATTCATGGCCGAGCCGGCCTGCTGATCATAGGAGCTGCAGTGCCCTGCCCTCTTCCTGCTGACCTTACATCCAGATGCTCTTACCCCTACTGGCCTGTGATTTTCCCGATTCCTGCTTTGCCTTTGCTTCATTGGCTGGAAGCTGGGTGAGTCTAAAGGGGACTTCATCTAGCATCTGACCCATGGACTTGAGTTGAACTGGGCTGGGCTTCCTGATGTAAATTTATTTTTGCTATAAAGTTATTTGAGTGTAGTTTGATTTATTTCTCTAGAAAACTCAGCGTAGCACAGTCCTCTCCACCGTAACTTTCAGGTTCCCATTTAGTCCCAATCCATGCTCTCCTATTAACATCAGAAATCATTCTAAGTAGAGGGTTCAGTTAGTGTTGTAATTCAGCCACTCTTTTTTTTTTTTAGATTTAGTACTTTTTAAAAAAACATTTTATTAGGGGTTCATACAACTCTTATCACAACCCATACATATACATACATCAATTGTATAAAGCACATCTATACATTATTTGCCCTAATCATTTTCAAAGCATTTGCTCTCCACTTAAGCCCTCTGCATCAGGTCCTCTTTTTTTTCCCCCTCCATCCCCGCTCCTCCCTCCCTCATGAGCCCTTGATAATTTATAGATTGTTATTTTGTCATATCTTGCCCTATCCAGAGTCTACCGCCCCGCCCCCTTCTCTGCCGTCCATCTCCCAGGGAGGAGGTCACATGTGGATCCTTGTAATCAGTTCCCCCTTTCCAACCCACTCACCCTCCACTCTCCCAGCATCGGCCCTCACACCCCTAGTCCTGAAGGTATCATCCACCCTGGATTCCCTGTGCCTCCAGCTCCCATATGCACCAGTGTACAACCTCTGCCCTATCCAGTCCTGCAAGGTAGAATTCGGATCATGGGAGGTGGCGGGAGGAAGCATCCAGGATCTGGGGGAAAGCTGTGTTCTTCATCGGTACTACATCGCACCCTGACTGACCCATCTCCTCTCCTAAACCCCTCTATGAGGGGATCTCCAGTGGCCGACAAATGGGCTTTGGGTCTCCACTCTGCACTTCCCCCTTCATTCACTATGGTGTGTGTGTGTGTGTGTGTGTGTGTATATATATATATATATATATATATATATATATATATATATATATATATATATATATATTGCATGATGCCTTATACCTGGTCCCTTTGGCACCTCGTGATTGCACAGGCTGGTGTGCTTCTTCCATGTGGCCTTTATTGCTTCTGAGCTAGATGGCCGCTTGTTCACCTTCAAGCCTTTAAGACCCCAAGCACTATCTCTTTCGATAGTCGGGCACCATCAGCTTTCTTCGCCACATTTGCTTATGCACCTGTTTGTCTTCGGTGATTGTATCATGGAGGTGTGCAGCCAATGAATTGAGTTTTTGTTCTTTGATATCTGTTCCCTTCGGGACCATGCAATCACACAGGCTGGTGTGTTCTTCCATGTGGGCTTTGTTGCTTCTGAGCTAGATGGCCGCTTGTATATCTTCAAGCCTTTAAGACCCCAGACACTATCTCTTTTGATAGCCGGGCACCATCAGCTTTCTTCACATTTACTTGTTCACCCGCTTTGGCTTCAGCAGTTGTGTCGGGAGGGTGAGCATCACAGAGTGCCAATTTAATAAAAGAAAGTATTCATACATTGAGGGAGTGCTACTATCTACTTTTTTGCGACACTTCGCTGTAGTACCTTTATCTTCAGTGATCATTTCATGAAGGTGAGTACTGAGCAGGGCCATGATAATTCTTTTTAAGTGTGAGCCCCCAAACCATTCCTGAATCTATGCTTTTTAAAAAATTTGCTAACTTAGGAGTTAATACAAATGTCATATTATTCCATAGTTCAATCACATCAAACAGAATTGTAAAATTGCTGCCACAATCAGTCTCCACACATACATTTCCCTCCTAGACTACTTGACATCATCTCCCTCTTACTTCCCCCGACCCTCTTTATCCTCGCCCCCCCAAACTATTGTTATATTTTCTTTCTCAAAGTCTCTGGGTCTCATTTACTAAAGAGCAGAAACAAATAACAGCTTCAAGAAAGTGACCCCCATGGTGCTGCACCCCTGAGACACACCTTAATATACCCAAGCACATGCAACACACAGTAGAGGGGCTGTCACAAGATTTCCAGAATAATAGATATCTTAACCCAGCATAAAGGGGGTTGATGTAACATGACCTTATTTGTCCACCAACCATCAGTACACCACTCTTGGTACAGCTGTTTTCTGCTTCCTCAGGCACCATGTATTTCCCGCTTAAGTCCTCATGTTACAAGTGTGTCTGAGGTAGAGTCTAGTTCACCCAGTGGGATTCCCATATGGGGCTCACTGATGTAGCCTCTGGAACATGCATGCACCCCAAAGATCCAGGATTTGTTGTCCCAGCATTTTATGGCACCTGGTCTGCTTTCCTGGGATACCCCCCCCCCCAGATGCCCTACACAAGTTCTGCCCACCCATTGCATGCCACTGAAGACACCTCCCATTTATTGTTGCCAAGAGCATCCTCAGTCTTTTGTCCCCAACCTGGAGGTTAGCTCTCCCTCCCCTCCCTTCAACAGGCATGCACCTATGTACCCCCAAATTTGACCATTCCCTTTCATCTCCTGTGCGGCACCTCTCATCAGTAAACCCCATTCCTCCGACGGGGCTACCTCCCTCTCTGGGAGACCTCACCACAGATCTAAATGGCTACTATTCAGCGAACAGCCACTACCCCCTCGCACCCTCCATTTGATCCCAGCTGTCGTGAGGTGACCTCCGGCCAAGTGACCTACACTATACTCACCAGGAGCAGATGATGTGTAGGTCATTGGCACTGGTCCAGCTCGTTAGCGGCCTGTCTGACCCCAGCCAGACGACTGCATGGCCTGCACGCTTGAGCTTGCGCCCCTTCTGCTGCTTGTTCCTGCTGCTCTGGACTCACACAGTGCTTGTCCTTTCGTGCTTCACTCGCTTCCCTCAGCATGTCTTCCAGAGCCCTCCACGACGTGAGGGGTCTCATTGCTGTTCTTCAGGCATGTGCAGTACTCATCATGTTTATGTACCAGAGGTTTTTTATCCATTGTTGGGAATGGAGGCCGCTTCTAGCAATTGTGAGCTGTGCTGTGATGAACATGGGGGAGCAAATGTCTGCTTATGATGTTTTTTATTTCTTTGTGGTATATGTTCAGTAATGGTATTGCTGGATCATATGGTAGTTCAGTTGCCATCTGTTCTAGGTATCGCCATACTGCCTTCCCGAGTGTCTGTACATATTTACAAGTCCACCAGCAGAGGATAAGAGTTCCTATCTCACCACACACTCTCCAACATTTGCTGTTCTCAGCTTTTTTACTTTAACTGGGCTACAGTTATGGGTGTTAGGTGGTATCTCATGGTTGCTTTCACTTGCATTTCCTGGATAGCTAATGACTGAGAGAACTTACTCATATGTTTATTAGTTATTCGCGTATCATCCTTTGTGAATCATCTGCTCCGGTCCTTTGCCCACTTTTTCATAGGGCTACTAGTTTGTTTTTCTTGCCACCTTGTAAATTCTGTAGATTTTAGTAATTAGTCCTTTGTTATGTCATTACTAAATATCTTTTCCCAGTCTATGGGTCTTTTTACTCTTTCAATGAAGTCTTTTAATGTATGCAAGTTTTTTATTTTTTAATATGTCCCACTATTTTGTTTTCTATGGATTGTGTCAGCTTTATTATTTCTGATAGCCCATCTACTGCACTAGGGTTCCTAGTTTTGTCCCAGTTTTCTGATCCTGAGAGCTTTGGGTTTTACATTTAGGAATTTGATCCATCTTGAGTTTGTTTCTGTGCATGGGTGAGGCAGTCATCTTTTTTTTTGTTCTTCTGCAAGTGGATAGCCAGTATTTCCAATAGCATTTATTGAAGAGGTGTCTGCTTCCCATTTAATGTTTTTTAGGCCTTTGTCAACAATAAGTTCTCTGTCTGTGGAAGCTAGAGGGTAGACAGGTGTTATTTTTGTGAAGGGAAGACAATATAAAACAAGAGATTGGCAAAAAATATTGGAAATGAAAAGACAATGGTAGATTTAACGAGTTATTTAATGTAAAACTGATGTCTGCTCTATAAACCTTCACCTAAGTAACAATAGAAAATATTTTTAAAAACTTAAAAAAATTCTCTGTCTCTGAATTCTATTCTTTAATGACTATTTTAACACAGACACACACACGTTCTATTTTGTTGCCATTAGACTCACAGTTTAATGATAAAAATTACATTAAAACAGAACAGAAAAGTTGGTGAAGGGAGACGTCGGACAGTACAAAAAAAATAAAAGGAATTTTTTTAAATTTATTTTTTTAACAATTTATTGGGGCTGATACAATTCTTTTCACAGTTCATACATATACATACATCAATTGTATAAAGCACATCTGTACAGTCTTTGCCCTAATCATTTTTTTCTCTTTTCTTCTTTTACATTTTATTAGGGACTCAAACAACTCTTACCACAATCCATACATATACATACATCAATTGTATAAAGCACATCCATACATTCCCTGCCCCAATCATTCTCAAGGCATTTGCTCTCCACTTAAGCCCCTTGCATCAGGTCCTCTTTTGAAATTTTTGTTTTTTAAAAAAGTGACTTAAATAAGAAAAACTGTGCATGAGCAGCCAGTAGTAACTATTGGTCTCTCTGCACTCGGAGGAAACAAGAGTGAAGTCAAAAGACATGTTGAATACAATTATTACAATAGAATGATGAACAACCCAAACATTAGTCTCTATAATCTTGAGCTTGGAAAACCTAAATGGTGCCTGACTACCGCTACCTATTACTCTGAACACAATCACATTAGAAGGTCCTCAATGGAATGGGGGTAAAATGTGGAACAGAACTCATGATCATAAAACAGACTGGGTTTACTGGTTGAATGGAGTCTAGTAGCATACCCCAAGAATATAGCCAATGTCCTCTAGGCGTGGAACTGAAATGACCTTTTTTAAAACCATCAACAGCTTAAAACCCAAAGGGCAGCATTTACCCAATGACAAAGTCCAGAGGGTTACTAAAGACGGAGTGATGGTAAGAGAAAGCCCAGTGGGGAAGTAGGATGGCACATGGAAGGTATTGGAGTGGATGTGCAAAATCAATGTGTATGAATTTTTCGATGTAAAACTGATGAACTTCTCTGTAAACCTTCACTTAATTGGCAATAAGTATACTTCCCTTCCCCCACCCTAAGAGTTTCAGAGTCTCAAATGTTTTCGTGTGTTGTATCTTCATTTTCATTTGACTCTAAATATTCACTGGTTGTTTGTATAATGGTTTAATTTCCATATAATTGTGTATTTCAGTTTCATTGTGTTACCAAATTCTGTTTACATTCAATTGTCATCAAGAAATATACTTTGTCGCAGTCTGCTCCAGCAAGGGGACAGCATGCCACCAGCTGTTGTCAGTTGTCCAGTTCCCTCTGTGTCCCATTAGCTTCCCCCAGGGACGTCATCCTCCGAGCCTGGCGTGCCAGCGTGGGGTCTAGTCCCGCTCTCTTTCTCTTCCTCTCTCCTGGCCTGCCTCTGTGTGGGTGTGGCATGCTGGCTCCTCTCCCTAGCCTGTAGCTCTCTCTCTTCATGCATCCTTCCATGTGACCATGCTGTCCTCATGGTTTGGTGCTTCATAGTAGGGTCTACATGCACTCCAGGCTGGGAGAGGCAGCTCCTGGACAGTCTTGAAGGCCAGCGAAGAGACCCAGGATTTTTGTATAGTTCTTTTCTCTTTTTAAAAAAGTTTTCTTATTGATTTACTATTTTTATTTTAAAAAATCATTTTGGGCTATGTCATAGTCGGTGTACCTACCTATATAGGATAGGTATGGGAGGCATGCTTGAGGTGAGAGCATTGGGACCAACGGTTCCAGGGAGACCTGGGAGGTCAGAGTGGTGGAGGAAGGGGGTGCTGAGCAGGCTGCGCCATGGACAGGGGAACAACTGGGGTGTCAGAGCCAGTAATGAGGATATAGGGATCCAAGGTGGGGGTGGTGGTAATGTTGGAGCAACAGCAGACTAGCTAAGGGGGTTACCAAGAGGCAGAAATAAGGGGAAAGTGGCAGTGGGACATGAGGAAGGTAAAAGGCAACAGAGGAAGGACCAAGGAAGCAAAGCAATGGATAGAGGTATAAACATAGTGGTGTGCATATGTAAATACATTAATCTACAAAAATAGAGGTATTGGCCCATGTACATATATTTATATGGCAATACCCTGAGGTAGGGGATGGACTTTGGGCATCCACTCATATCCTCCTTCCATTCAAGAACACTTTGTTCTATGGGGACCCAATGCCCATCTGTAGACAACTGGACATCCATTGCAGAGCGGTAGTGGGGAGATGAGTCACTCAGGCTTCAGTGTAGCAATAACAAAACTCACAACTTTCCTCTAGTTCTTAAACACTTCCTCCCCCCAACTATCATGATCCCACTTCTACCTTGCAAACCTGGTTAGACCAGAGGATGCACAGCGGTACAGTTGGGATTTGGAAACAGGGAATCTAGGACAGATGAACCCCCTCAGGACCAACAGTGAGAGTGGTGATACCGGGAGGGAAGGAGGGGTAGAAAGGGGAAACCAATCACGGGGATCTATATATAACCTCCTCTCTGGGGAATGGGCAACAGGAAAGTGGGTGAAGGGAGACGCCTGGCAGTGTAAGATAAGATAAAATAATAATTTATAAATTATCAAGGGTTCATGAGGGAGAGGGGAGCGGGGAGGGAGAGGGAGAGAAAAAAGGAAAATGAGGAGCTTATTCCAGGAACCAAAGCGGAATGCGAAGTTTGAGAATGATGAGGGCAATGAATGTATAAGTGTGCTTTACACAATTGATGTATGTGTGGATTGTGATAAGAATTGCATGAGCCCCAATACATAAATTTTTTTAAAAAGAGAAAGTTTTGTTCTAACCAGTCAGCAGCATGAGATGTTTACCCTCCTGACACAATCGCTGAAGACAAAATAGGTGCATAAACAAATGTGGTGAAGAGGGCAAATGGTGCCCGGTTATTAAAAGATATAGTGTCTGGGGTCTAAAAGGCTTGATGTCACACAAGCTGCCATTCAGCAGTGAAGCAACAAGTCCACATGGAAGAAGCACATCGCTGGTGCGATCATGAGGAGTCATAGGAACTGGGCATCAGCAGACACATAACAAATAAAAACGAGAGGGCTGGAGCAGAGATCCAAAGCTCATCTGTAGATAGTGGAACAATCTCCCCACAGAGGGACCACAGGGAAGGATGAGTCAACTTTCCTCTAGTTCTTAAATATTTCCTCCCCACCACTATCATGATCCCAATTCTATCTTAAAATCTGGCTAGACCAGAGGATGTACACGGGTACAGAAAGAAACACAGGGGATCCAGGACAGATGAACCCCTCAGGACTAGTGGTGAGAGTGGCGATAATTCAAGGGTGGAGGAAAGGTGGGATAGAATGGAGGAACCGATTACAAGGATCTACAATATAAGCCCCTCCCTGAGGAACAGGCAACAGAAAAGTGGGTGAAAGGAGATGTTGGACAGTGTAAGACATAACAAAATAATAGTAATTTATAAATTGTCAAGGGTTCATGAGGGAAGGTGGTGGGGAGGGAGGGGAAAAATGAGGAGCTGATACCAAGGCCTCAAGTAGAAAGAAAGTATTTTGAGAATGATGATGGAAATAAATGTACACATGTGCTTGACACAATGGGTGTAGATATGGATTGTGGTAAAATGATTAAAAAAGAGAGAAAGGAATATAGTCATTGTACAAAAAATAAGAAAAGAATATAAGCCAGGTGACATTCCACCATTTCCAGATCTAGCTCTTTCTTTTTTATTAAATCAGTTTTTGGGGGGCTCGTACAACTTAAAAAATAGTTTTATTGGGGGCTTGTATAACTCTTATCACAATCCATAAATATATCAATTTTCAAGCACATTTGTACATTTGTTCTCATCATTTTCCCTTTTGTGTTCAACTTTGAGTGACTTTCTAGTATCATTCCTTCACATTTCTCACGTTGGAGGACTGGCTTTAAGTTTTCTTGTATGGGAGTCTAATAGCTATGAACGCTCAGCTTTTATCTTGGAATACTTAACTTTTTTTTGAAGGACAATTTTTACAGTCCTTAATTTTTGAAGGACCGCTTTACAACTTGTACAGTGTGAGCATTTTTCATAAAACAAGTATGGATAGATATAATCATATTTATCATATGAGCAAGGGGAACACTGCGGAGCATGTTTGGGAACATGGAAGGGCTGAAAGAGACAGGTTTTGTGCTACATTTTATTCATTCCTAAACAGTGTTATATGAAAAAAAGAAACTTTTAATTAAAAATATCTTTTGAAAGAAGGGCTTGGCTCCCCTCCTTGACCCCAGTGAAAAAGCCTATCACTCATACCTGGCCTGCCCTCAAAAGATCAGGTGATATTTTTACATCATTTACCACAATTCATATGCATTCTGATTCAACCCAATAATTGCAGCAATACCGTCAATGTACCATTTGAGTTCAGTTCCCGATCTGCAGGGGAAGAGTGCAAATCTTGGAGGTCCTGCCTATCTCTGTTCGATCAGTAAACCTGGCATCCTTTAGGGTTATGTTCTTAACTTCTCCCACACTCTAGACAGAACCTTCTGTTGTGATCCTTTTCATAACACTTGGTCATGGTAGCTGGGTGCCGAACAATGTTTTCAATTTCTAGGTTGTGAAGACTGACGTTTTCCTGGTCCTTCAGTCTGGGCACTTAATTCGGAGACCTGGGTTTGCTGACCTGGGTTTGACCAGAGCCTGAGCTGAATGTCTTTGGGTTGAGGCTCATAGCAGAGTTGTATGCCACTTCGGGTGTTTATTAGCATACCTGAAACTCTGTAATGTGTCCTGTTAAACACCTACCCTGAGCATTTCTCTTGGCACTATAACTTATTGAGTTATTAAATTCTTTCATCACGCATTTTGTCTGTGAGTTTCTGTGTAGCCGTTGCAATGGATACATGCAAAAGTAAAAGAGTGGACACTAATCAAGACTATATAATGCATATATAATAAATGTACAAAGAGACCAGGAGACTTACTTACCATCTTTGGGATAGTGCGTGCCTTTAGGACGAGTAAAAGGTTGCAATCAATAGAATACGACCTTCACCTCTATCTAAAATATTTTATATCTTTTAAAAAGAAAAATTTCAAAATATTATATTAAATGTATCTAGTTGATGGGTATATGGGTTTTCTCCTAAAACTGTATTTTCTAATTATTTGAGATATTTTATAATTGAAGAACAAAGGACAAAATTGAAGTTTTTTAATTGAAAAACTGCAAATACAGTGACTCATTTCACATTACAGTAGTACATTCAGATAAACAAATGACCATCAATTTTGGTATAAAACTATATTTTTATCTTTTTTAACATATAGTTCAATTCCCAGTGCAAAAACACTCCAATGAAAAAAAGATTAATGTACAATAAATACAAGCCTACAGATGTAACCACAGTACCAATATTTACATGTGGTAAAGTGGTTCCAAACGAACAAGAGTCCTCCCCTTTATTGTCTAGAGGACACTCTGCTTACAGAGGGAAGCCCTTCTGGAAAGTCTGCACTCAGCAGCCATTGGGAAGTGTAACAGAGGACAGAGCTGAATAACCAGACAGTAAAGCTCTTAGGTTCAGGGTAATGGTTTCATGGGACATACCATTATTTGGCTTATTAACATGTTTGGTGCTTCTGTTCTACCTCCTCCTTCAGTTGTCAGGCACAGTTGGTGTCGATTCATGTGGAACAACAGAATCGAATAGAGTAGGATTCTGGAATGCATGGCTAATTAGCTGCCTCCATAAACAATGCCCTCCTTTGTCACGAGTCCAAATGAACTGCATGGTGCCTGGCTACCACTGCTGAGCATTTTGATCAAAGAGTTCAGAGAAGGATCCTGAACAAAATGGGGCAAAAATACAGACAAGAATAGAAAATTCTCATAATTCCCAACTTTCTGGAGCCATGGAGGGTGGCTGAACTCCTAAAACTATTGCCTTAAACCAGAAATGTACCATAATGTCTTCTTGAAACCAAGTAATAGTTTGGCTTAACTAGTAAAAAAAAAAGTCTGCTTTGAGCTTGATGATCTTTTAACAACTATGTATGTGGAATAAAATGGAAAGCAACTTGAAGTATTTGCCTGGGACTTTAAACAAAAAACAAAGCCAACCACACTGCCATGAAATCAATTCTGATTCACAATGACCTTACAGGACCGAGTAGACCTGCCCCTGTGCGTTTCTGAGACCGCAACTCTTCATGGGAGCAGACAGCCATGTCTTTCTCCCAAGTCTGTTGGATTTAAAGTGCTGCTTTTGTGGCTAGCAGCCCAGCGCTGTCATCACCATGCCACCTGGACTCCCCTGGAACTCTAAGGGGAGTGAATTTATGCTAACAGATGAGCAACAACTCAAAAAAGCTGAAAATGGCTACAGACCGGAGGAATATAATCCGTATCAGCAAACTGTATACATTAAAAACTGCTGAAGTGATGTATGTTTTGTTGTGTGTCTGCTTAAGAAAACATAAATGAAATTTAAAAGGAAAAATATGATAAAGCTGTCTAGAGCCCTACTTTACATTTTAATCTTTGAAGCCAAAGTCACTACGAATTGTAATTGACTCGATGGCAATGAGAGCTTAAGTCGAAAATGCAGTATTGGAACTGCATTATCTTAACCCACTTTCTCTGTCAGGCCTGACCAAGTGTTTCCATCATGTTTTCCCAGTGGTAAAATTGGGAGTTTTATAAAAATGTGCTCTTGTCCAACACGTGTATGTTCCCAGGATCTGGCACAGAGCAGATGCTGCTGGAACGAGCCAGACACCACAGTTGCCCTGTTTCTGAGGACCATGGCCAATAAGCTGCAAGTGATTAAGGCATCACAGTGGCTCAGGTTTTAAGATTTTCTTTTCAGAATGAATTCCAAGAAAGCAAGCAGTCTTTACACACAGAGGGATGCCGGAGAAATCTTACTGATTAATTTGTTGAGAGCTCTGAGTTTTTCTTCCAAGATGAGGCTGTTTTTCTCAGCTCCTCTTTGTTTCTCTTCAGTAACCTGGAGGGCTTTTAGCAGGTGTGCGTTCTCCACATAAAGCTCCTTGAGTAGCAAATTGGACTTCACGCTGTTTTCAAACTAGAGAGGGAAGAGAGCCACCCATTACTGTGAGTGCAGGGAAGGGGTACATGCTCCCGACCCTGTTCATTCCACGGTCGTTGAAATGATAACTTTAGGCTCTTAAGGATATAACAAAAATATTGCGTGTATGACACTTCTTGTTACCCTGAAGTGAGACCTCCAACTGAGGGTGTGATGAATTATGTACTGGAGAAAATTTAAGGGAAATTGTGGGAATCAGTTTAACCGGAAGACCCAAGAGTCACAAATCAACAGTTCTCAGAAAGGCTATTGTACGATACAATAATGAATTGCAAAGAATGACAACAATTTTTGGTTCTTTACTGCCCCTTGCCCTAGGAATCACTGTGGCCCTGACTGCTTGAGCACATTAGTACATTTCCTGGAAGACAGCACATAGCTATTGCTTTAATCAATGTCTTTTTCTTGATACCTGTCAGAAGCAGTGTACCTTTAGCTATCAAGGTCAAGAATACAAGGGGGCTTCAAAAAGTTCTTGAATGAGATCAGGTCCCTTAAGGGTAGCATTGGTGAAGAAATTAGATGGTGCCCCACTAATCAGACAGAACAGCATCTGGGATCTTAAAGGCTTGTTTCCAAACAAGCAGCCATCTAAGTGAGATGTCAACTAATCCACATGGAAGAAGCACACCAACATCTGTTATCCATGGATTGTAAATTATATAATCCAAATCGGAAGAAGGGAATAGTATCAAAGCTTAGCAGGCGAGATTCTGGTTTTCAGAAGGGAATGGATGAGAGCGGAAGGCCAAAATACATTTGCAGGAGCTACTCAGCGAATAAGTCTCCAGTGATTTTCCGATGAAACTGAGGAATGGGAAGAACCTGGTTACCAGATGAGAGTACTGAAGATGACTATAGGAAATTAAAATGATAACTCTGACTTGAATAGCTAAAATCTCGAACAGTTAAAACTATGGGGGTTTATTTCTGTTGTATTTTGTCATCGTGGTTAGCCGTCTCGATTCTTTGTTATGTTTTTGCTTAACGCCTGGCCTGCAGTTCTAGTTCATAAACCTGCAGACATCTGTTCCTCTGCTACCCCATGAACCAGCAGAGGTCTCCAAGTTGCCACTGGACCCACGGATATGGGACGTGCTAACCCCCCCATGTGTGTGAGTCACGAAGTACAATTTTCTCAATATATTTACATACATGTTTTACTGGTTTTGCTTGTCTACAGAAACCCCGAGGCTGTTCCTGTAAGATGACATGTGAACAGAGTTCTGAGTAAAATGAGAGTCCAGAGACTATCCCAGTTTTTCCCAAAGGGGGCGGTACTGCCCGTTGGGTAGCAGTGAAACAGTCCAGTGACGATGTCTGGGCCTCAAAGCATCCAGGGGCGCTACACAAGCAGACACCCAAACCGTATCCTGAATTAGGGGCAATAGTACAAAAGATTTTAATGGTCAGGTGGACAATGAGTGATTTTTTTTTCCTGTAAAAAGGGGTGGTAGGCCAAGTAAGTTTAGGAATCTAGGGGCTATGTGAACACCAGGTAGCAAGAAGAGAGATTACAAAGACCTTGCAGCTGGTCAGGGCCTCGGGTGACTAGGTAGCAGCAGGCAGCCACCATAGCTGAAGGTGTGTGCTCCTGAGGAAACATAGACAGGAAGTCAGGGCAGGAGTGGACACTAAATCTAAGAGAGCCTTAAAGGACACCGTGACAAGGTTGACTTTTACTTTGAAGAAGATGGGAAGGTGTGAGGCGCGGCGAGCTGAGATCTCAGAGGTATTGCAGCGCCTGTGCTAAGAAGAAATCAAGGCCGGTATGCAAGGCAGAACCAGGAAGGCCAGAGAGAGGGCATAAAGTGAGGGGGTGTGGACCAGAGTGAGATCAGTGGGGTACGAGTGCTTGGAGTCTATATCCATTCTGAAAGCTGAGCTGCGAATTAGGTGTAGACCCAGGCAGGGGGGACGAACAGTGGCTGAGCCATGAGAGGAGCATGGAAGGGAGAGAAGCAGGGTTGTGAGCACAGAGTCTTTGAAGGGCATTTAAAGAGCAGAGAGGAGGGCTGAGGGCTAGGCCAGAGGGCCAGGCTTCTTTACAATGGGCTTACATACTTATGGCAAGGAGGGCTCCCAGTGAGTGGGGGAATAAAAAAGAGCAAGGCAGGATGGAAAGAAGAGGAGAAAGGGGACTTAAGAGGAGTAGGGGAGGGGCAGGAGGAAGTAAAGGAACAGTAGAACAGTGACAGGCATGGTGCCTGGCACTCGGTAGAGCAAAACCTTTTACAGGGCCAAGACTATTTTCCCACAACCACGAACAGGGAAGTGTAAGTGTGTGGGTGCCTATTTATGGCTGTCTGGTGATCAGGAAATGTTACCGGTATTTAGCACCTGTCAGGAAGGATTCTCAAGTACAACACATGTGATATTCCACCAGTGAGCAACATGCTTCCCCCAATGCTAATCTGTTTTCTACTTGAGGTATACGATGGGGTACCCCCAAAACCTGGAATTTTGTTTCAAAGCTTTGTATTTAAATTTTTTTACAAAACAACCTTATCACCTTCAAAGTACTCTCCATTACACCTAATACATTTGTCAATTCTGCGCTTCCATTCTTGGAAACATTGTTTTTTTTTTCAAATTCAGCTGTTTGGACGGCTGACAGCACCTCTCTCATTTTTTTGCTTCATCTCTTCTATATCATCAACTAGCTGTCCTTTCATGTTCCTCTGCATTGGTGGAAACACAAAGAAGTTGCATGGAGTGAAGTCAGGTAAGGTGCATGGGACAAGAGAGGCATGCTGTTTCTTGTCAAAAATTGGCACACTGAGATGGCATGTGAGCAGTTGCATTGTCATGATGGTAAAACCAGTCCCCCATCTGCCACAAATCAGGTCTTTTTTGTTGCACATTGTTACACAATATTTTCAAAACCTCTAAATAGAAAGTTTGATTAACAGTCTGACCTAGTGGAAGGAACTCTAAATGCACTATATTATGGACATCAAAAAAATCAAATGAGCATAATCTTGATCTTTAATTTCACTTGACGAGTTTTTCTTGGGCAAGGTGATGATGGTGTCTTCCCCTGGCTTGACTGAAGTTTGTTTGTCACCAGTAATGACCTTGAGAAAAGTCTGGATCACTTCAGAGTTGTTCTTTCCAAGAATGACTTGTTTCCAGTTGACACTCCTTCTTGGTGGCCTGTCACAAATCTTCTGTTAAACTTCACTGAACTAAGCTCCAAGATAGTCCAGATAACTTCCCCATCTTTTTAATGGTCCATCATTGGTCTTCAAGCAAAAGTGGATGAATTTTTTGGACATTTTTGTCTGTTTGGAAAGTTGATGGACATCCAGAATAAGGTTTGTTATCGATCGACATTTTACCTTTTTGGAAATAAGAAAACTACTGGTACACTTGAGTTTTTTTCAGAGTGCTATCCTTGTAAGTTGTATTCAACATCACAACAGTTTCTGTGACATTTTTCTGGAGCAGAAAGCAAACTTTCACAGCCACACGCAGTTCTCTTAAATGAGCCATCACAAAAAAACAAGGTGTGAGCAAAACTGCTTTTATGAAAAAATTCACTGTGACCAGAGAACCTTCCCAGGCGACGCCGCTGGGTGCACTAACTCAGAACAAGTTGCTCGATGCTCAGCTAGTAGGAACAATGCATCCTATGAAAGCTCCACAGAGTGGAGTTTTCCAGTTTTTCTTTTTTACCCACTCATATATGTTAGGTCATGATTAAGGGGCTGCTCAGATACCTTATCTGTGCAGTATAGTCTCCCCTAACACCCTGACTCTACAGTCCAGGAAAATGTGTTTTCTTCAAAGCCCTTGGCCAACTACAATCTTATTATTAGCTCTCATCAGCTCTAGAATTTAAGTTCCATGAGGGCTTATTTATCTCAGGTCTACCTAGAAAAATGCTTTCCTACACAGTAGGTGCTCAGTAGGCAATGTGCTGAATGAAGGATGCATGAATAAATCCATAACCTTCCTGAGGTTATGTGGCCATCTCAAAAAAGAAACCTTAAAATGATACCCAAAAGAAAATAAGTCAATAAACAAGCTAGTTATATATATATAATAGAATCTTTTATTGACTGCTATCAATTATGAATCCTGTGGCAAATTACTTTATGTTCAAGTATAAGGTGTTGACAGAGGCTCAGTCTGAGGGGTAACTAATGAACATGGCCTCTCGGAGTCTGTGACCAGACAGTCTCTTACTACACCAGCTGTGTGAATACCCAGGAGGTAGAAGTGTGCAGATATAAGATGTTTGTGAGGAAATGACAAGAACTTATCACTCACCTGGTCCTTCTGCTCATCTACTTTTTCTTGTAGAAGCATTTCCATATTCTTTAAGATCATTTCCACTTTATCCACTTGCTTTTCTGTGGTATTAAGTTGTTTTTCATGTATTTCCTGACAAAAGGAGGTTACCAATCAAAAAATTATGTTTTAAAAGAACTAACTTCAAGACATTTAAAATGGTATTTGGGCGAAATGTACACATCTACAAGTTACTAGCTACGAGCCTCTGTCTGAACATGGGATGCTAACAAGCTCTGTCAGGAGTATAGGTGTGGCGCAGGGCGTAGTGTTTTGCATAGGAATCCGACAGTGGCAGTTTCTTACATAGGCTTACAAAAAAACAAAAACAATGCCATCAAGCCAATTTGACTCACAGCGTCCCTCTATAGAGTTTCTGACAGGATTTCTTTATGGGAATAGATAGGCTTATCTTTTTCCCTCGGATCATCTGGTGGATTTGAACTGTCAATCTCGCTGTCAGCAGTCCAATACTTATCTGGTAATGTAACCACTATTCCAAAGGCCTGTCATATGTTTTAGCAGTTGTGTTCCTAGGTATTTACTCAAATGAGTTGAAAATCTGTATCCACATAAAAGCCTGCATACAAATATTTATCGTAATTTTATTCATTATTGCCCCAAACTGGAAGTAATCAAGAGGTCCTTCAACAGGTCAATGGCTAAACAAACGAGCATATCTGTATCATGGAAATATTATCTAGCAAAAAAAATAAATGAGCCATCAAGCCATGAAAAAAATATGGAGGAAACTTAAGTACTTATTAAGTACAAGAAACCAGTCTGAAAAAGCTACATAATGCATGATTCCAATTATAAAGCAAAATTAAAGAGACAGAAACAAGGTCAGCGACTAGCAGGAGTTCAAGGAACAATAGAGGAACAAACAGGTGGAGCAGAGAATTTTAAGGGCAGTGAAATTATTCTGCATGAAACTTTAATCTTGGGTACAGGGCATGCCTACGGGCAACCCTAAGCGTCATCCTGAATGGGAACAAGAGACAGCAGTTAATAACGAAAACTGATGCTGTGGAGTTAGTTCTAACTCACGGCAACACATGTATTTGTCAGAGTCGAAGTGCTCCATGGGGCTTTCTTGGTCATGATCTGACTCTGTAATTCTAACATCCCAGAAAACCTGATCTGATCTGTAACCACATGGAGTTTCTTTCTATCTCGTTATTTATTTTTCAATATGAAAACCGTTTGCAGTAGTGGTCTCATACAATATCTGTCTCTTGTGATTGACTAATTTCACTCAGCATCATGTTCTCCCGAATAATCCATATTATTGTTTTGCATCACATCTTTTAAAACAGTTGTATTAGCACTTCACCCACGTCATACAATTCAATCAGATCAAGAAAAGTTGTCCAATTGTTACAATATTTAATTCAAAACCTTTTTCTTCTTCCTTGTACTCATTGTAATTCATGTACTTATTTTTTCTAACTGTGGCACAAATATACAGAAATATTTTCCAATTGCACAACTTCTAGTTGTATAATTCAGAGCGAGAAGAGGCTCAATAATATTCTTCATGTTGTACAACTATCATTGTTATCCTTTTTCAAACTATCGACCACAGTGACAGAAACTCAATGCTCCCAAAGCAACAGATCTTTCCCCTTCACCCATGGTAACTGTTGGTCAAGTTTGGTTTCTTTTTTTACAGTATTTTAAAAAATCATTTTATTAGGGGCTCATACAACTTTAAAAAAATTTATTATTATTTTTTAAACAATTTATTAGGGGCTCATACAACTCTTATCACAATCCATACATATACATACATCAATTGTATAAAGCACATCCATACATTCTTTGCCCTAATCACTCTCAAAGCATTTGCTCTCCACTTAACCCCTCTGCATCAGGTCCTCCCAAGAGCAACCTCACTGGACACCCCTCCCCCACAATGTCAGCCCTCCCTCTTCTCCCCTCAACAGGCATGCACCTATGTTCCCCCAAATTTGACCATTGCCTTTCTTCTTTCCTGTGCTGCCCCTCGCATCAGTAAGCCCCATTCCTCTGACAGGGCTGATTCCCTCTCTGGGAGACCTCACCCCAAATCCACATGGCTACCTCTCAGGGACCAGCATCAACCCCACCCCATCCATCTGATTCCAGCTCTCATGAGGTGACCTTCGGCCAAGTGACCTAC
Organism: Tenrec ecaudatus; assembly: GCF_050624435.1. Taxonomy (NCBI): domain Eukaryota; kingdom Metazoa; phylum Chordata; class Mammalia; order Afrosoricida; family Tenrecidae; genus Tenrec; species Tenrec ecaudatus. The sequence goes on from NW_027459451.1 coordinate 497,054, forward strand.
ATGATACTTACTTTGAGCAGATGATGTGTGGCTCTTTAGCGGCCTGCCTGGTCCCCAGCCAGACGACTGGATGGCCTGCACACTTGAACTTGTGCCCGTTCTGCTGCATGTTCCTATTATCGTGGACTCACACAGTGTTTATCCTTCTGTGCTTGACTAGCTTCACTCAGCATAATATCTTCCAGATGCCTCTACAACTTGAGGTGTTTCATTGCTGTTTTTAGGGATGTATTCCATTGTATGTATGTACCAGAGTTTTTATCCACTCTTGTACTGATGGTAATGTAGGCTGTTTCCAGCTTCTTCCTGCCCACCCACCAGCTTTTTGCTACTATGAACTCTGCTGTGATGACCATAGGGGAGGGAAACATCTGTCCGTGATCTGCTTCTTATTTCTTTGGGGTACATACCAGCAATGGTATTGCTGGATCATATGGTAGTTCAGCTGCCATCTGTTTTAGGTATCGCCATACTGCCTTCCAGAGTGCCTGTACATATTTACCAGTCCACCAGCAGGGGATAAGAGTTCCTATCTCACCACACACTCTCCAACATTTGTTGTTCTGTTTCTTTTGAAAAATCATTTTATTGGGGACTTGTACAACTTATTGTAATCCTTCCATTGTGTCAAGCACATTTGTGCATTTGTTGCCATCATCATTTTCAAAATATTTTCTTTCTACTTGAGCCCTTGGCATCAGCTCCTCATTCCTCCCCCTACCTCCGCCCTATCCTCCCTTTCACATTCTGGTTTTTTTTAATTGGGCTAGTTATGGGCATTAGGTGGGATCTTATGGTCATTTTGACTCGCATTTCCTGGGTGGCTAGTGACAGGGAGCATGTATCAGTATACCAGTATCAGACTGTTTTGACAACTGTGGCTGTATAAGTAGGTTTTGGGGTCAAGTAATGTGAGATCACCTGCTTTGTTCTTTTTCTTGGGGAGTTCTTTGCTTATCCTGGGTTTCTTCCCTTTTTATATGGAGTTAATAATCAGTGTTTCCATTTCTTTGAAGAATGATGTTAGAATTTGGATCGGCAATGCATTTTATTTGTAGATTGTTTTAGATAGTATCAACATTCTCACAATACTGAGTCTTCTGATCCACAAACACGGAATATGCTTCCATTTGTGTAGATCCCGGTTGGCTTCTTATAGTAATGTTCTATAGTTTTCTTCGTACAAGTCTTGGTTTTTGGTTAAGTTTATTCCCAGGTATTTCAGCTTTTGCAAAGGATACTGATTCCTTGGTATCTTTTTCTGTACCCCCATCCCTGGTATAGAAGAAGTCAATTGTTACTCTTGTATACTGCTACTCTACTAAACTCCTCTATGACTTCCAGCTAGTCTCTTGTGGACCCTTTAGGATTCTCAATATATAAAATCATATTATTTGCAAACAGTGAAGTTTCACTTCTTATAATGAGATTCTTGAGGCTCTTGCTATCTATATTTTCAACTTGTCTTTTCAGAAAGGTTGTAGGAATTTACTCTCTTTTTAAGATTTAATTCCTTTATGCTACTCTTCTAAATAAAGCAGATTTATAAAAAACTATGATATTCCATGTTCTTTTCCCCCAGGCTTCCTGGCTATGTGTGGGGCAGTGTATGTCTCCATATCTTTAAGTTGTTGCTCTCATATTCCCACTCTGCACTGCCCACTCACCTGCTCTTTCACCTGGTGACCAGCCCGATCCATCTTCAGTGTCAGCAACTGAACGGGTACTTGATTTTTCTCATTTTGAGCCTTGTGGACAAAGGCCTCCTCACCCAGGTGAAGGATCCTATGGTTGAGCTGAGATAACTGATCCTTGTATTTCTGACTCTAGAGCAAAAGAGGGTAAAACAATGATTGAAAACAAAAACGAAGCCCCAGCAGATCCTTTCAGTGGTTAATGAGGGGTAATTTTGTCTCACTGTGGGACGTGGCAACATCTGGAGGCATTTTTCATTGTCATAATTGGGGTAGGTAGGGGTGGCTACTGACATGTAGAAATGCTACTAAATATCCTACAGTGTATAGGACAGCCCCTATACAGACTTATCCAGTCTCACACAGCAATGATGCTGAAGTTGAGAACTCTGCTTTATTCCTGAGAAGAAGTGAGAATACATCTAGACCATTAAGAACATTCAAACCACTGTTCTGAAGGCCTCCCACTTTTATCTAAGTTATTTAAAACATCGTGTTAAGGGGGGGGGGGGGAGGAAGAAACTTAAAGCATATGAATCTCTTCAAAAGGACCTCTGACCTGTCCCTGATATCCAAATCTATCTGGCAGTAAGTTGTTGATATTCTCAGTACCACTGGGCCAGGAAATTAGAGTGTCTGACAGATGTCCTCTTGGTGTATACACAAATGGCCGTGTGTTCCAACAGTTGCTAGAAAATTTCTCAGTTTTTCACCATAGAGATTTCAGTTACTGTCAACCACTGGTCAGGAGCATCTTTCAATAAATTACAATTTAAAAGAATCAAATTACATTTTTGTTGGATTGCCTTTCTTTTTTTCTCACAACAATTAGTTTTCAGGGGAGAGATCAACCACAGTTCCAAGGTATTCCCACGTTGGTGTGAATACCTATGGTTCAGCAATGAGCAGAATCATATCATTTTTATCTTGTAGGTTTAATACGCACACACAAGGGTAAGTATCAAAGCATTGTATAATAGAAACTTGTTAAAAATGATTATGGAAACATATGTATGAATGTGCTTGACACAATGAATGTATGTATGGAATGTGATAAGTTGTATGAGCCCCCAATAAAAGGATTAAAAAAAGAAACCTTAATTAAACAAAACTATCAAAATATGAAGCTACTGTTTCATGTCATATCTTTATCTATGCCTATATGCTTCTGAAGTGTTTTCATCTTTCTATTCATTTCCCAAAGAATTCTCACTCTTCAATTTATGTCATGTCAAATGGGAGTTTTGTCATGTTCAAGGGATGCAAATCATGTTCGTTTTAAATGTCCTCTGAGCTTGGGAACACAGAGCAGTGTGGAAGGCAGATAAGGCTGCGTCAGGTGGATGGGTCGTTCCCAATGAGGAGCTCGTCAGACAGTCCTTGCTACCCTCCAGGAGGAGCAGGTATGGCGCCGTAACAGAACACACGCCGTGGTACATTTTCCTGTCCTTCTTCCTCCTCCCCAGCGCAGCTTTCCATTCTCTTCAGATGTCTTCCTGAGAAGTCTCTGTGATCATCCTTGAGAAAATATAAAGAGGATTCCTTTGAAACCCAGAAAGAGAGTCTCCATAGCCTTCTGAGGTGACTTGCCTTGAATTCATCTTTGAGGTCTTCCCGACCTTCATTAAAACGCTAAAAAGTATTGTGTTATGTGGAGCAGCAGCATTCCTGTAAACTTGTGGGAAAACTTAATTAATTTGGGAATATTCACTTGAGTTTTGTTAAAAATGTGATAGCCCTGATGTAAATGAAAATTGATTTTTTAAAATTTATGTTTTTCCCAGATCATTTTATTAGGGCATAATCCAGACATCATACCAATAGCTCTATCAGATCAAGCAGCGTTGTGCAATTACTGCATATAATCAATTTCTTCCTTTTCATACTACGTGATGTCAGCTCCCCATTACCTCTTTCCTCCCCATCAATACACCCCAAGAACTCTTACTCCAGTTATTACCTCTACAGATTCACCCAATCTGGGTTTGATAAACCCCCAAACACAGAAAGATACATAACAGAGAATCAAGAAAGGTACCAAAATAACAAAATACAGCAGAGATAAGACCTAATCTAGAAAACAACAGCAAAACCCAGAAAATATTAAAAACTAGATAAAAGTCAAAGTGTATCTAAAGGGAGCTCAAATAACAAGATTTTAACCATTCAAGCCCTATTTATCATTTTAATTTACTATAATCGTCTTTCCAATACCAGCTGCCTGATAACCAGGTTATTCCTATCTCTCAGTGATAGTCAGAGGGGGGCCACTGGAGGCTTATTCCCTGTGGAGAACCTGAACATGTATTTTGGGCTCCCACTGTCAGCCATAGCTTTGTGAACACCAGAATGTCACAAATTTCAGCTCTGACAGCACTCCCTTCTTCAGATCTGGTTTATATAACTGATAATCCTTGGATCATCGATGATCGTGTGCTTCTTCCAGGTGAGTTTACTGACATCTCACTTAGATGGGTGCTTATTTGAAACAAGCTCCAATTATTTCCAACAGGGTTTTGTGGAGACCTTGGGTTTTTCTCTCTCTATAAAATCATACCATCTGCAAATAACTAGAGCTTAATTTCTCTTTGCCCAATTGCACTCCCTTAATCTCTTGTTGCCTTTTGATTCTGGCTAGGATCTAGCACAATGCTGAATAAAAGTGGGGATAATGGGCATCTTTGTCTGGTTCCCATTTTCAATTGCAATGATTTCTGCTTTTCTCCATCCAGTATGATACTGGCTGTTGGATATTAAGATATGGACTTTAGTATATTGAAGAATTTCCTTATATTTAATTATTGTTTTTATTAGGAATGGGTGTTGGATATTGTCAAATGCTTTTTCTACATCCATCAATATGATCATCTGGTTCTTCTATATTTTGTTTATATGGTGGTATGAATCCCATTTGGGCATGAAGTATTATTATTATTTTGATATGTTGTTGAATTCTACTGGCCAGGATTTTGTTGAGAATCTATGTTCATGAGAGATATTGGCTTGTAGTTTTCTATTTGTGTGAGGTCTTCCTTTCATTGTCATTGGTTTAGTAAATTTTTCTCCATCTTTTGACTCTCAGTCTGTTTTTGTCTGTGAGTTTGAGGTGTGTTTCTTGAAGGCAGCAGATTGATGGATCTTGTTTCCTAATCCAGTCTGCTACTCTGTCTTTTGACTGGGGTATTTAGCCCATTGATTTTCATTGGTATTAATTCCAAATGCAGGTGAGTTACTATCATATTGTATTATCTGTGTTTGGGAGGGAGGAATCTATTCATGTCCTTGTTTCCCGTCTAGATCTACTGTTTTGGGTGTTGTTTTAGTGTGTTGACTTCTGGATAGTAGCACGGACTGTGGCGATCTCATAATGTTTTTGTGCTGTTGATTTTCTGACCATAGAGATATGGTTAGTGTTTTCGGCAATGCTGGTTTTGTTTTTATGAATTCTCTAACTATTTCCTTGTTTGGGAATACCTTTATTTCTTCTTTATATGTGATATATCGCTTTGCTGGATACAGGATTTTGGTTGGCAGGTTTTTACTTTGAAAGTTTGATCTATGTTGCTCCATTTTCTTATTTCCTGCATATTTTCTGCTGAGAGCTCTGAGCTTATTCCAATCTGATTACCTCTGAAGGTGACTTTTTCCCTCTCTAGCTGCTCTCAAGATTCTCTCCTTTTCCTTGAAGTTGAATATTTTGACTATCATATGTCCTGATGCCCTCCTATACATGTCCCCTACCCCCACCCCCCGGGTCTAACCTCCTTGGAGTTCTCTCTGTCTCCTGAATGGATATTATCTCCTCCTTTATAGTACTGGGGAAAATTTCCTCCACAAATTCTCTTACTAATTTATATGTAGATTTGTTTGTTTCTTCCCGTTCCAGTATTCCAAACAAGACATTCATTACTTCTGTTCATGGTTTCTCACATCATCCTCAGGTTTACTTCAGATTATTTTACTTTTTTGTTTGTTTCTCTCATTTGCTGAAGTCTGCATGGTTGTCTTCAAGTTCATAGATTCAATTTTCATTTTCTTCCATTCTATTGTTCAGTTCTTTTTGGGGGGTAATTATTTTATTGGGGGCTCATACTACTTTTATCACAATCCATTCATACATCCATTGTGTCAGCACATTTGTACATTTGTTGCCCTCATCATTCTCAAAACATTGCTTTCTACTTGAGTCCTTGGTATGAGCTCATTTTTTACCCTCCCTCCCTGCCCCCCTTTCTCATGAACACTTAATAATTTATAAATTATTATTAGTCATGTCTTACACTGTTCAACGTCTCTCTTCACCCACTTTTCAGTTGTACATCCCCCAGGGAGGGGGTTATATGAAGATCATTGTAATTGGTTCTCTCTTTCTACCCCCACCTTCCCTCCACCCTCCCAGTATTGCCACTCCCACCACTGGTCCTGAAGGGTTCATCTATCCTGGATTCCCTGTGTTTTCAGTTCCTATCTGTACCAGTGTACATCCTCCGGTCTAGCCAGATTTGTAAGATAGAATTGGGATCATGATAGTGGTGGGGAGGAAACATTTAAGAAATAGAGGAAAGTTGTATGTTCATCATTGCTACACTGCACCCTGACTGGCCCATCTCCTCCCCGTGACCCTTCTGTAAGGGGGTGTCCAGTTGCCTACAGATGGGCTTTGGGTCCCCAATCTGCACTCCCCTCATTCACAATGATATTATTTTTTGTTCTTTGATGCCTGATACCTGATCCCTTTGACACTTCATGATCACACAGGCTGGTGTGCTTCTTCCATGTGGGCTTTGGTTGGCCTAGAAGGCCACTTGTTTACCTTCAAACCTTTAAGACTCTAGATGCTATATCTTTTGATAGCCGACACCATTGACTTTCTTCACCACATTTGCCTTCAGTGATTGTGTCTGGAAGGTGAGCATCATGGAATGCCAGTTTAATAGAACAAGTGTTCTTACATTGAGAGAGTACTTGAGTAGGGGCCAAATGTCCATCTGCTACTTTAATACTAAACCTATAAATATATGCATAGTTCTATTTCTCCATCATCATATATAAATATATTTACATATGTACATGCCTATATTTAGAGCTCTATAAATGCTATGTGCCTTGCAGTTCTTTCCTCTATTTCCTTTTACTTTGCTCTTGTTCATGTTCAGCCTTCATTAGGGTTTAAGTAATTCCTCTCGGTTACATTACCCATGATCAAGCCCTACCAGGCCTCTTACACGCTCCTCACCACTGATTTTGGATCACTTGTTGTTCTCTTGTCCCTTGGTTTGTTAACCACTTCTTTTCCCCAACCTTCCCCTCTCTCATGTCCCCCCGGAACTGTCAGTCCCATTGTTTCCTCCTCCAGATTGTTTATCCCACCTATTTTATCTAGATAGACCTGCAGAGATAATAATATACACAAAAACAAGACAGAACAAAACAAAGCAACAAAAGAAAACAAAACAACACCACCAAAAAACAAATGACACAAAAAAGAAAAGCCTGTCAATAGTTCAAGGTCTGTTTGTTGACATTTGCGAGTGTTTGCTGATTGAGCCTGATGGGGTGCCATGCTCTGAACCCAAAGTCTATTTTTGATAATGCCTCGGGACTTCCTTGCTCTGCTCCCCTTGCTGTTCTGTTGCATGCCCTTCATGTTTTGCCTCAGTGTGGTGGGGTCAGATCGGTCTAATTCCCACACTGTGTCTCCAGTGTTGTCCCCTATAGGGCTATGGGTCAGTGGGGGATGTCCTGTCTCATAGTGGGACCAGCCATATGGTCCTCTCTGTGCATTGGCTGTTCTTAGTGGGGATATTGTCCTTAAGGCTTGGTGGGCCAGGATGTGCTCCAGTCTCTCTTCCTCCCCCTTCATTTGCTTCGATTTGCTCTGATCAGACATGTCCCTCTCTCGGAGCTGTAGCTTCAATGCTATCCTCTGAAGTACTTTCTTCTGGGGGCAAGGGCTGCTGTCCATGTAGTTGGGATTGGGGCCAACCCCTCAGACCTCTCTACTGGTTCCTTGCTTCATGCCAGTATGTTGCATTCACATCTTGGAGCATGGGGTAGAAGTCTGGTCCTTCTTTCCCGGCGACGATATGAACAAGACCCTCCCCTTGGATGGGTTAGTTCCCTGTTCCCCAGCTACCCATTTATTTCATTTTCTTCCCGCCCCCCAACCTTTTTAATTGTCTACCATATGTATCCCTGGATTTGGTCTGGCCCCTGCCATACTACCTGGACCTCACCCCAGGAATGTTTGTATACAGTAGCTTTTTCCTTATGTCTCTTTTGCATTTTTTTTTTAAGTTTACCTCAGCGGACTCATGTTGTATTTGTGTTTTGTGCTTGGCTTACTTTGTTTAGCATCATTTTCTCCAGTTTTTCCCATGTGGCAAGGTGCTTCATGCATTCATCACTGCTTTTTAGTGATGTGTAGTACTCCAGTGTATGTATGTACCATAGTTTTTATTTAAATCATTTTATTAGAGGCTCATACAACTCTTAGCACAATCCATACATACATCAATTATGTAAAGCACATCTGTACCATAGGTTTTTAATCCATTCATCTGTTGATGGAAATTTGGGTTGTTTCCAACTCCTTGCAATTGTAAACTGTGCTGCGATGAACACCGGTATTGCTCAGTTCTCATACAATGTTTTTTAATTCTGTTATCTCATTGTTTTGTTTCTCGGTTTCTTTGGGGTGTGAGGTTTTTAGTATCACACTTTCTTCCTTTTTTCAGAATTGATCCCCAAATCTCTTGTATGGTCACAAACATCATTCACCTGTATTCTCTTTCTGGTAATTTAAGGTCTTCACTTTCTGTGTATTCCAATGAAGTTGCGTAATCTTCAGTTGTTGACTTTTGTTTATCTTGATTTTTTTGTGGTTACTACTGCTGACTGTTGTTTGCATGGCATAGTGATCCAACTGTAGATGGTATGTAAGGTTCTGGATTGTGTGTGAGTAGGTGGAGGAGGGAGGGACAGGACTTGCTCTTTGGGTTAGTGGAGAAAGTTCAGATAGGGGCTGGAAATTGTATTCTGTTGAGATGAGGAAGAAATGATAGAGCTGACTGGGTAGAAGGAATAGGAGATAGGAATACATGAGTAGGATTTAGGTGACAGAAATAATCATAAGTGGTGTTCTGGTTATAGTGGTTTTCTGATAAATTAAAAAAGGGGATTTTAAGGGGTCTGCTAGTACTTGTTAGTTTATGTGAAAGTGTGTCTCACTGTTAAGATTCTGGCTGAGACTGGCTGAATTCCCAAGGAGGTTCTAACTGGTGGCAGTTTCTAACATTTTATATTTTCTTTTGGCTGAGGTTTTTCTCTGTTTTGCTTTGTCATTGTTTGTGCTTTGTGTGATTTTCTGTGTATGAAATCCAGGCTATGTAAATCTCTAGAGACAGTAACTGGAGTGATAGTTGGCTAGGGGCATGGCAGGGAGGATGCGGGAAGTGGGAAGCTAACAATGAGTGGAAGAAGGAAGAGTTCTGACATTGATGGTGCTGATGACTGCACAACTCTTACTCTTGTACTTCTGCCAAAGAAGCCTCATCTCAATCTAATTATTATCAATGACTAGACAAACCCAAACTTCAAGACACGGAACAAAACAATTGCATGTAATATTCAAAAGTGCCATGGTCTCCAAAATAAAGAATAGACCGAGAGAAAGAGACAAGAAGACATGATATAAATGCCACATGTGATTCTAAGAATTATCAGGATGGCTGGCAGCACCAAAATGGGGTGTCCCTGACGGCAGTAATGTATCCACACGAACTTTCTGATTTTTGACAAGGGAGGTAGTTAATGCATTCTGAAATCGTTGAGGAACAAAGTCCTCTATAATATTCGAAAATAGTTTTTAAAGAAAGAAAGAAAGAGAGAAAGAAAAGTTCATTAGCTTCACATCAGGTGGTAATACTAAACCTGACTGTTGATCATTTCCATTTCAAGGCAGGCCTGATATTTCTCTTTCTTTAAAATATCAATTTCTTTCCTGTTGAAAAAGCAAAATTAACAATATCATTGCCAATTAATGAGTTTTCTTCTTCTAGTAACAGTCCACCATGGCTTGGACAAAAAGGCCCACCCCTACCTCCCCTCATATTCTACGGCCCAGATCCCTCTACACTACTGCTACTGCTATGATTGATAATAGTGGTGATGGTTCAATCTTGATCCCAAGCTCCTAAAGCCAGAAGAATTTAGGAAAGTTTACCCTTAGGACTTCAAACCGATTCATTCCAGTTCCAACCCCTGTTGATAATTTGAATTTTTGACCTAAATATACTGAATCACAATCAATATTTTAGCAAAGTTCTCAGGCGATTCTTTAATTTTTAAAAAAGTTCTATTGATACATAATTCACATATATACAATTCAATAGTTCAATCATATCAAGATTGTATAATCATCACCACAATCAGTTTTGGAACATTTTCTTCATTCTTGTACTCGTCGTTATTAGCTTCCCATTTCCTTCTAACCAACTGTGTGAAACTCCCAAAGAACCATTAATCCAGTTAGGGTCTGTATAGATGCACCTATTCTGGACTTCATCTATAGGAAAACATACTTTAAAAACAACAGAAACAACTAACAATAACAAAGTAAAACAGACAAGAACCTTTAGAAAAGAAAGCAGAAAGTATTAAAAACTGGAACAAATTAAAAATGGAACTTAAGAGAGATCAAAAGACAAGGTGCCAAATTTTAAACTAACTGCATCTCCAATAATCCCCTTTCCAATGCATTTTACATGAGAACAAGGCTGGTCCCATCCTTGGTCTAGGGTCAGATGGGATTCGTCAGGTGACTCTTTTTGAGGCGAAAATGAAAATTTTCAGCAGGGAGGGTGAAACCAAAGCCAGGTGTCACCTTGGTTTGTGCTGGTAACTGCCAAGGTCAATGGTATAGCCTCCCACACCCCTTAACGATTCAGTCTTAGAAACCCTCTACAGACTCAATGAGAGTGGGTTTAGTTTTTGCTTGCAAGATTTTGCCAGATTGTACAAAAGGAGCATTCTCCGTGGCAATCCTTAGTCAAGCAAATTACCACGGATTTAGCAAAGTATGGAACTAGCCACCCAGCAACACAAACACAAACCATCTTACCCTCACTGCGATCTGCTGGGAATGGAGTCTGGTAGTAAACTTAGGAGAAAATGGTTTCAAGGGAAGACCTCCTGGATTTCAGAACTGTAATGATGCAAATCCCCGCTGGTCCCTTCCCCTGCCATCCATATTCTGACCGTCATGGCTACTCCATCAACTATGCTCCATGCTCGCAGCAGGTCAGAGTTGACTTTATCTTGAACTTCTTATTTGGAAGAAAAATCAAAAGGCAGACTGCCCTTGGATATGGCTACAGCAGTGAAAACTCACTGACCAGTGTTAGCACTCCACTCCCTGTCCCTTGTTCCTGCCTCAGTGTCCTAGGGCCCAGACCTACCCCTAATGCCGATATCTACATACAAATATAAACCGTGGTGAAAAGTCCACCTGAAATTATTACTGAGTCATGAACATAGATATTGTATTTGTCTAGGAAGGCCCTAGGATCATTTCACTGTACTAAACTATGTCCACCTGTCCTCACCATCAGGTGTGATGCGGAGTACTTTCATACAGGGAATAAGGTGGTATGCCACGATGGCAGAGGTAAGAAGGATGGGTGTAGCAGCTGCTCACTGTGGGGTGGGCAATGCTGCCACATACATACGTGTTCTACCTTTTACGTCTGAGACCAGGCATTCAGGTATGAGAGGGGCTGCCTGCATGTGGAGGTAGGCCAGGGCCCTTTACATATGTGTCATGTCATGGTCAGAGACCAATTAGGTTCATCCACTCTTGGCTTTCTGGAAAGTGAGGTTGATTTGAGAATACGCCCCACTTTCTATCTCAGTAACTTCTACACTCACTTTACTGAGAGGAAACCACTCATTCTGCTATGTGAAAACTGGGTCACAAGCTCAAAGGTCCTAAGTTGAACCTGGACAAGCCTTTACCTCTGTACATCATTTGTTCTTTCTGCAACTTTAAGTTCTTGCTGAATCCTTCCCAATTCATTTGTCAACGATGTGTTTTCTTCAGAAAGCCTCTGTAGCTCGGCTCTGCAAGCACAATTGACAATCAGAAGTAAGTTGGGAACCATGTGCCCATGGTTGGTATCAATGCGTAATACTGAATGTGAGACCTTGGGGCATTCCAAAAGCTATTCCCTGCTAGTGAATCCCGGCAGGGATCTAAGAAACAAGAATGACCAGAGCTTAAAATATATGCACACATTTTCCTCTTTAGTGAGACTGTCACCTGCTATACTCCAAGGTCATCACTGGAAGGAAAAACTGAGGAAGAAACACATATTGATTTATGGAGCGGCCTGATGCACAGTGAATACCTCAGCAGAGAAAGGCAGGTGTCACTATCTACTCCATGACCAAGGCTACCCTGGGCCACATTATTTCCTGACAAACAATTCTTAAAGAATCTCTGCCAAGACAACACAAGTGATTTATGACAGGCAAGTATTTTTACCAACAAAAAAATCCCTAATGAGCTTTGAACCCATACTTTCTGTCCTGAACACATGTCGATATTTATCCCCCCAACTACGTCTTTGTCTGGCATCTTGTTAGATTCTAATTTTCCCTATCTAAGTAATCAAGGTACTATATAACCTTGCCATGCTTATCTTATGCATTATGTTCTAGTATCAAGCACAAGTATGTCTCATCTGACTTCATTTGATCTCATGGGGCACTAAGGGAAAAATAGAGAAAAAGAAGTCATGGGAACTTTAAAAGCAGCAAAGGGTTTAGAGTAGGGCTGTCAAATAAATGGGACATGAAATTTGAAATGGTCACTCTGGCTCTAGTATGGGAAACAGACTGATTCTAGGTGTGTACACTGTGTTAGGTGGAGGTGGAATTCTACTTTTGGCTGCTTGGAGCGCAGATACACTGAAGATTGCTCATCCTATCTGCTGAACAATTAAGAGACTATGTGAAGCCAAGTATGTAACTGCCCTCACAGAAGTAATGGAGAACACACTCAGAGCAGAAGACAATGGATGACTAGGGGCTCCGAAAACGTAGACAATTGTGTGTGTCAAGAGATTCCACCAAGAGTCAAAAGAGCAGCCAAAGGCTGTGGAATTTCATATTGGACAATGACATACTGGACAAGAGACTCATCTCTAAAATTTACAGAAAATTGAGTATCTCAACAGAAAGAGATAGGCAATCTAATTTAAAAAATGGTCAAAGGATGTGAACAGATCCTTCACCAAAGAAGACATTCAGGGGGGCAAAAATATATGAAGAAATGCTCTTAATCATTAGCCATTAGAGAAATACACATCAAAATGAGATACGACCTCACCCCCCCAAATTAACTGGAAGGTTAAAAAAACAACAACAGATAACAACAAATGATGGTGAGGGTGTGGAAAGACTGGCACTTTCATACACTGCCGGAGGAACTGGGAAATGGTGCAGCCACTGTGGCAGGCAGTATGGTGCACCCTGAGAAAGTTGGGAAGAGAAATACCATGACACATCAATCCCTCTACTTGGTATGTGTCTTCGAGAAATAAAAACTATGACACAAATAAATAGATACAGACCCATGTTCATCATAGCATTATTCACAATAGCAAAAAACAGGAACAATCTAAATGCCCTGCAGTGGAAGAATGGATGAACAAACTTGGGTGCAATAAACACACAATGAAATGCTATGCAACGTCGAAGAATAACGATGCACCTGCAAAGCCCTCACAGAGGGATGGACACGGAGGACAGTACGCCGAGTGGAATTAGTCAAAAACAAAAAGGACAGATATCGTATGAGACCACCACTATAAAAATCAACAGTAAGTTTTCTTATGGAAATAAAAACATTCTTTGATGGTTGCAGAGGATGGAAAGGAGGGGGGGGAGGTGCGGCTAGAACACAGGCAAGTGATAGCCTGGGCGGAGGGGAATGCAACACACAGGAGAAACGATGGAGGCAGGCAGGCGAGTACACCGGTAATTTGCAAGAGTGAGAAACTACAGACGCAAACACTGTTAGATTCAAAGTCCTACAACAGTGGGGGATTGGGGAATCTACAAGTGAGTACTTGGACATACACACAGGCTGAACAGATAGGAGACTTTTACAAACACATATATATGTGTGTGTGTGTGTGTGTGTGTGTGTGTGTGTGTTTAAAAGAGAGTATTTGTATATTTACTTTTACTGCAAATATATCCATGAATGTGGTGGGGCGAACAGAGGACAAAATTATGACAACTTCTTAAATATAAGCAGATACTCTGAAGGAATAAGGTACTGGGCTTTGGGGGAGTGGTATCACAATAGTTGCAGGGGACAAAATGATCCATTAGCATATCATAGTTCACAAAGACAGTGCTCTACATTCTAATCTGGTAAGTAGCAGCGGTCTTAAAGGTCTCTGAGCAGCCGTCTAGGGTGCAAGGACTGATCTCTCCCTGTCCAGAGCAGAGCAGCGGGGTGGCAGTTACACAGACACAGGGAAAACACTTAGTCGAAGGGACAGTGAGAACACCGGTCTCCACAATCCTGGGCCCAGAAGAACGGGGTGATACCTGGCGCCACCACCACCAGCTCTGCATAAAATCACACTAGAGAGTCCTGGAAAGAGAAGAAGAACCTGTCAATCAAAATCCTAAAAGAAACCAGGCTTACTGGTCAGACAGCGTCTGGTAGGGCCCCTAAGACCGTGCTCCCTTGGGTCTGGACTTCAACTCACTACTGTGTTAGAAAAGTCAACCGTTAAAATGAGATGGGGAGCATTCACCCAAAGACAGAAGGCTAGGAAAGGAGGAGAAAAGGACATAGAAAACAGGGAAGTCGTGGACTAAGGGAGGGCACATTAAGGGGACTGGAATGAATGAATGGCATCAAAATATGTATGAATTGCAGAGTGTTAAAGTATGATCTGCTCTGTAAACCTTAATTCACAATAAAAACTTCATTAAAAAAAGAGTTGTAGTTGAGTTTTGCACAAGACACATTGTTTCTTATGTCAATAAAAAGGTAAACATTATTATATCTTAAAATCTAAAAAATTCCATTCCATACAAACATATTGCATTGACCCAGAACTTTCATAGCAGTAGAAAAATGCAGGCAAGAGAATGAAAAATAAAGTGCAAATGAAATAACTATAGCTCTAAGCAACAATATGGAAGAATCTCACAAACAACATATGGTAAGAAAGGACGGATGGTATGCTTCTTTTATATAAAGTGCAAAAACAGGCAAAATTAAGGAGTTAGAAGTCAGGATACTGGCTATGTGTGGGGAATCCAGGAGGGTTCTATTTCTTGTTTTGGGTGCTGGTAAAACGATCTGATCAATTTCTTATAAAATCATAGCAGTACACTTTTTTATTGCATATAACATTAGAATATTTTAAAAAATACACACCTAAATACACCAAAGATATGTGATCATGAATGTATCAGAGATAAAAAACATCCAGATCACTGCTGTGGTTGGCAGATTAATGACCTCCTAAAGACTGTTCTGGGAAGCCATTGTGGTGCAGTTGGTATTGTATTCATCTGCATTTCACTCTAGGTTGCTAACTGGAAAGCCAGCAGCTAAAAGACCCACCCACTCACTGCTCTAAAGGAGAACGATGGGGCTTTCTGCTTCTATCAAGATTTATAGCCTCACAAACCCTAGGGATCAGTTTTACTCTGCCCTTTGGGGTGGATATGAGTCAGAATTAACTCGATGGCAGTTGGTAAAACATTATTCATGTTCTAATTCCCGATTGTGAATATTATGTTACATGGCTAAGGGGAATTACAGTTGAAGATGAAATTAAGTCTGCTGATCAGCTGACTGTGAGATAATGAGATTATTCTGGACTATTCTAGTGGGCCTATTGTACAGACTAGGGTCCTTTTAAATGAAAGAGGCAGAAGAGGCACAGCCTTAGATTCAGCCAGCCATTGGACGCTTTGAAAAGTGGAAGAGGCCACGAGTCAAGAAATGTGAGTGGCTTCTAGAAGGTGGAAAAAGTAAGTACATGGGTTCTCCTTAGAACCCCTTGGAAGGGGCACAACCCTGATGACTCCTCGATTAGAGTACAATTTAGCACTCAGTTCTAGCTAACATGCAACTAAGCTGTCAAGAAATTAGCTAAATTTTAACCTATTTCTGACCTGTAGCGTCTAGAACTGTAAGATATTAAATCTGTGTTGTTTTAAGCCACTCAGGGACAGGGGTCCATCTATGGAAAATATTGGGAAAGGCCTTCCTATATCCCAGGCTTTTGAGATAGAGCATTTGCCAGCCAAAGTCCTCAAGCGAGAAGGCCAGTTCCACCTGTGGCCTTTCAAGCAGCCTGCCCAGCTGGTGGAATTAAGAACTCCCTCTCAGCTCAGCTTTCTCTAGAAGGCATTGGCTTCTGCGGCCAACATCCGAGTGTCCCAGTCAGTTCTTGGGGCTCTCACAGAATTCACGAAGCAGTAGATCTGCGCCAAGGACACTTTCAATAAATACACACAGTGGGACTAAAGGAAGGTGCTTGGAGCTGGCAGGCAGAGACCTTCAGAGACCCCAAAGGAATGAAATGGGGTTCAGGGCAGTCTTTCGTGGGCCCCGTGAGACAAGCACAGATTTCCTGCCGACAGAGATAGTGAAAACCTGAGTCTAAGCCACAGCAGTCCTCTTGGTGAAGTTCTGGGGGTTTCTGTATGGAAAATTTCTCTTTTCGCATTCACACAGCACCTAGCAACACCACGGCCCGAGTACAGGCCAGACTGGGCTTGTAAGCTTGGGCACACCTGGGCTACGTGGTATTCTCCTGGTGCCGAGTCTACCAGCCTGCTAGGAGGAAAGGGGGTTATGCAATCAAGTCATCAGGGACTGAGATGACTCAGTTCCACTTGTTTAAGAATGGATAGAGGGCAAACCTGTTATTCTCTCTCGAGTCTGCTTCTTTCTCCCTAGCCAGAAGCTTATCTTCCAGCTGTAGGAGCCTGGTTTTCATGTCATTCTTTTCTCTCTCCAGCACAGTTTCTACCTTCTGTTATCGGTACAGCAGCTTCTAATTTCTGCTGTCCTGTCCTAGTGGTCCCTACCCCATGCTCACCTTCCAAGACACAGAGGCTCCTAGAGGGGCAGCTTGTGTCCAGCCATGTCCAGTAAGGGCTGCTCTGTGGCTTTGGACTCCTGCTGCTCAGATGATCTTTGCTTCTGACCAGCAAGGCTGCTAGCCAAAGGTACGGGTTTCTCCAGGAACATGGGCCTTGCCCCTCTAGGGGATAGCATAGATCACCCATGTCTCTAAAGGAGCAGGAGCCACCTCTATATCATTCACCAAGATGGGATGGCCCTGATAGTGAGCTATGCAGAGGGTCCTCTGGGCTGTGGGGCTGCTCTCGGGACCGGGCTCTGGACAGGATCTGCAGTGAGATGCCTCCCTGGCATACGCAGGAACTCAGCCTCTCCACGTTCTGACCCTGCTGGTCCCGTCTCCTTTCTGACTTCTGTGGACCTCAGCAGGCCTGGAGGCAGTTGCCTTTCCCTCCTTCAAGAAGGCTTTCAGCCCCTCTGCCTCCAGGGAAAGCCCTTTTAATTGCTTCCTATATGTGGTTTCTAACTTGTCAAGTGCAAACACTTTGCAAATTTTAGCTTGCTCTTTACTCATCAGCCCTCCCTGCCACCCTCCACCCTCCACCCCCCACCCAACTTGCGTTGCTGCTTCTTGCACTGGGCTAGCATCTCCTTCTGCCTCTCTTCTCTATCCCTTGTCCAAGTCCAGCTGGGCTCCCATGTCTGTCACTAGCTGCAGTTGCCTCTGAAGCATCTTTTTCTTTTTACAGTCCCATTGCTGTAAAAAGTGCACTGCTTCCATCCACAGGAGTTTCTGGCTCAGTTCAGCCTTTGCCCCCTTTCTACAGAAACTTTCACATGGACCTGGCTCAGAAACACGAATGTCACATGTATCACAGGGTTAGAAAGGCCTGCCCAAGCGCACGTTCTAAGTGCACAACTCCTCGCTACTCGTGCCAGCTGCGCTCAGAGAGTGCATGCACAGGACCTAGTTGATAATGCAGCAGACACGACTTGTCAAATGGGACTAAATTTACATTTAGACGGATTAAAATGGAATAAAATCAAAGCTCAGATTCTTGGTCACATCAGTCACTTTCAGTGACCCCATGTGGCCAGTGGCTCCTGTAATGGGCAGGCAAACACAAGATATGTCTATCACTACAGAAAGCTGTATTGGGCAGTACTGGCCTAAAGTTTAGTGAAAAAAAAAAAAAGTACCTTTAGTCGAAATTACTCTAAAAAGTATTTGAAACATCTAGGAAAGAGGCCTTTAAAAGCCCCAGGAAAATAACACTGAGGTGGAGTGAGGCCCAGCTGAGAGCAGTCAGCCTGGGAGAACAAGAGTAACTCAGCTCATCAGAGTCATGCAATATGGCTCGACTCACAATCATGACATGGGGTGGGAATGGGGGTGGGAGCAGCCTTCCAGCCAGTGAAGGAAACTCCTGGGACCAGACATGTCCCTTTGCTGCTTCTTAGAGCCTGAGAGGGCTTGGGAATAGTGGCAATGGTCTATAAGGTGTTCTGGACAGTAGCCCGCCCTTTACCAGACAGTTCACAGGTTCAGATACTATGAAGCAAAATTCTCAGGAGGAAGCTCTGGATCATCCTAGCGGGCAGTATGTGTTATTGCAACGCCCAGGTCTGAGGCCACTGTGTGGTCATCTTTTGGGGAACAGAAAGGCAGGGTACAGAAGAGGGTACAATTCAGTAGTCCAGGATTTTCTTTACCGCCCATACTCAAGCTGCCTCAATTTCCTTGCACCATGACAGAAAGGTAGACTGGCTCTGGGATCATCAACCTCCCCAGGTCACAGGACACGGGAGATGGCTTGGTCCACTGTGGTCATCGTAGTGCCACTTCTAACCCGAGCCATGTTCCCAGCTAAGAATGCTTCCCAAGGAGGCTTTGCAGGTCTGGTCAGCAGGGCTCTAGCCCGCTTGGTGTCCAAGTTGGCGAGGGCCAAGATTCTCTGTGGGAGAGTGAGGTCATGATAAATAGGCATGGGCTGGCAGCAACCAGTTATCATTCCACTAAGTGAAACCTACTTGATACGCTCAGTTTTCCAAAGAAATCTTTCATTGCTTTTCTTTGTGATGATACAGCAACTCGCTGCCACGAAACCGATTCTAACTCCTATGCTCTGCAGGATGGAGCAAACTGCTGCCGAGGCTCTCAGATGGTCCCTCTTCTTGGAGGAGCAAGTCTGTTTTTCTCTCAAAGCAGTTGGGAGGTTGGAATCACCAATCTTGTAGTTAGCAGCCTGATGCTAACCCAAAGCCCCAGCAGGGCTCCTTTCGCTTAGATAACTGGCAGATAACTGGCCTCCCTATTGCAAAGGAGCTTTTAGCCTTTTTCTCCATTTGCCCACATGCTACCGCGTGCACTGGAAAATTAGAACATGACATTAAATAAGGAAGATGCTTTGCTACTTTGTTCCTTTGCTACAGAGAAGTCTGAGGCAGAAAATAAATATGAATGTGTTAAAAGTAGTCTACAAACTAAATTACTTCATAACTTAAGTTTTAATATATATATTTCTAATTTAAGTTAAAACAACTCATACAAAGCCCTATTTTTTCCTACCTTCCTCTCTGTGGCCAGAGAAAAACTACCCACTTAGCATGCACTGCAGTTGAGTCATTTCCTGAATTAAATATCTAATGTGGGTTTTTGGGAAGAACTTCAGACTGAAGGAGGACCCAGAAGAAAACAGGGCAGCAGACCTGATTTGTGGTAGTCCGTGCTGGTGTCTCAGGCGTAGCTTCTCGTCTGGCCACTGAGCTAAGGTGGCCAACTCCTTGGGGCAATGTGGGCCCCCACTCCTTATCTCCCACAGCTGCCCCTGCAGGCTGCAAAGGGCATCCTGAGACTGTGCATGGAGCGCCTCCAGGTCTGCTCTCTGGCTCTCTAGCATGCTGACTTCACTTTTGAACATAAGCTCCATTTCCCTTTTCTCCTTCTCAAAGTTTTTCTTCATTAGTTCAATTTCCTGCTTGTAGTTTACCTGGAAAGAGAAACATTAGCCCCTGACAATATGACATGGAAACAGCAAGGTTGTCGGGCATGCCAAGGAGCTGAGGCCTGCAGAAGTCAGGGATGAAAAGGCAGCGGTGACATCCCCAAGACTCAGTGCTCAAGATGTAGGCACAGCCTTGTCTGGACCAGTTGGATAACCTCCCGTGGGAGAAGATATTGTCTGGCCGTTGGCTGGCAAGCTCCGTTTAGGTAAGTAACTTGCACCCAGGAGCTCAGAGGTCCCGGTGGAAACAGGGTGGCTGGCTCTCTGAGTCCTGAAAGTAGAACGAACGCGGCACATGGCAACTGTGTGCGGACATTCTCTTAGTCACCATCTAAGGAGAGGCAGGAGCTAACTTCATCTGAGAAGACCTTGTGAGCCAGGGTAATCCTGGCTGAGAAACTATGCAGCATCCCAAGAGAGGCAAAGCCAAGGATAAGTTATGCTAAGAATGAGGTAGGTGGTGTGAATTCCCGCACAGCAGTTGGCAGGGCTGCACTCAGCATGCCAGCCCCCAGCGACTTTGGGCCAGGCACTGACAGTCATTTCTGCTTGTATTTCCCTCAAACTGTCTTCTTAGTGCCCGCTCACCAACCAGAGAAATCCAAGGCAGCTGCCTGGAGAAGGGTCAGCACTAAGCACGGCTCTCTGTGCACAAAAGGAAGCCCCAGGCTCCCCCTCGGGCACCCCTCACACCTACCTTCGTCTCCAGCTGGCTCTTGACGTCTTGGTAACGTTCTTTCACCTGCTCCATCATGAGTTCCGTTTCGAGGCTCACTGGAGTAGGAGCTGTAACGCATGTGAAAAAGCCTGCGAAGAAGAGGAAATCTCAGCTTAGCTCAGTGAGGACATTACAGGTTTCTTACAGCTTTCCTATTCCCAAGGGACAACAAAGCACAGATTCTACATGTGCTTTTTCAAGGGAAAGGCAGTGATGGTGGAGTCCTGCCGCACTGGCGTACAACAGCACGCATCACTGGTGATCTGCTATGTTGTATCCATGTAGAATAAAGGATCTCAAACTTATTTGGTCAGCTGTCCAATTTTCAGAAAAATAGTTACCCAGCAACCCTCTGGCAATTAACTTTTATACAATAGCCCATCCCTAATCCAGGATAGGGTGTAGGTTATTTGCTTTGGCAGCTCCCACGGATTATTCCAGTGCCCCCCAGGGGGCAGCATTGCCCACGTTAGGAAACACTCATTTAGAACCATTTCACACTTTCACCAGAACAGATTGCTCAGGAGGCTCCTGCAGCCCATCACACCCTTCAAGTTCCTACAAAGTGGCAGTGATATCGTGTGAAGGGACTTCAAAAAACCTCCAGAACACGGAAGAAAAAGATAATGGAATTGTCCATGA
Organism: Tenrec ecaudatus; assembly: GCF_050624435.1. Classification (NCBI taxonomy): domain Eukaryota; kingdom Metazoa; phylum Chordata; class Mammalia; order Afrosoricida; family Tenrecidae; genus Tenrec; species Tenrec ecaudatus. Next base: position 518,240 of record NW_027459451.1, read on the forward strand.
ATGTAAGGCCCCCTTGTACTTCACTTCAAGTTTATTCCCTGGTGATGCCAGGATCATAGAGGAGGTGGGGAGATGGAAGAAGTGGGGTGACCTGGTGACACATGCCTCTGGGCAGTGTGATGCCTGGGAATGAGCCTCACTGTGTGTGAAGGTGGCCAGACACACCTCATGGCCTGTTTATTAGCTAAAGACTTCAAATTGGCCTCCTCCTCCTCCACATTATTATATCACACAAATAATGCTGGGTTTCAGGATATGTAGGAGCTCTGGTGGCATGGTGTTTATGCATTGGACTGTGATCTGAAATGTCAGCAGTTTGAAACCACCATCAAGAGTTACAGTCTCAGAAACCCACAGGGGCAGGTCTCCCATGTCCTATAGGGTCATTATGAGTTGGCATCAACTTGATGGCAGTAAGTCTGTGTGTTGCTCGATAAACTGGTCAGATGATTGCTGAAGCCAAAATGGGTGCATAAGCAAATGTGGTTGAAAAAAGCTGATGGTGCCTGGTTATTAATAGCATATGGGGTCTTAGATGCTTTGCAGTTAAATAAGTGCCCAACTAGCAGGTAAGAAACAGCCCACAAGGAAGCACACCAGCCTGTGTGATCATGAGGTGTTGAGGAGAAATGGTATCAGAAGTTCAAAAGATAAGCAACCAAATTGATGTGAAGGGGCATGGATGTAGTAGAGACCCAGAAATCACAGCCCCTCTGGTAATTGGACAGTCACGCTCAGAAGGGACACAGGAAGGGATGATAAATCCAGGGTGTGGTATAGCACTGATGAACTACATAATTATCCTCTAGTTCCTTAATATTCCCTCCCCTTATGATTATGGTTTTTATTTGTTTTGCCTCTTTAATCATATCAGATTTGATGTAGGTTCATCGTATATTTAATATCATTTGATACATGAAAGCTAAGATAGATAACCCTTCAGAAACAATAAATGGAGTAACGGTTCCCTGAGGGTACGGGAAGGGGGGAGGAGATAACAGGGAACTGAGAGCACTGATGACTGAATAACCCCACTCAATGGGATCGAACAACAGAATTGTATGTGAGTGGATATATTGGATGTGCAAGATATGGAAAAAAATAAAGTAAGGTTTCCTGGGGCGGGGTATGGTGGGCAAAGGAGGGAATAAATGGGGAGCAGATATCAAGGAGTTCAAGAAAAAGAAAATGTTTTGAAACGGATTGTGGTAGCAACTGTACAACACTGTTTGATGTGATTTAACTATGGAATGTTATACTTGTAAGATCTCCCAACAAAATGATTTTAAAATACAATAATAATAATAATAATAAATAAAGCAGTCAGGCACATTCCATACGTGTGGAATGAGGAATGGTGCTTGAGAGCACTGCAAGGACTCGCTTTCCGACCTGAATCACCACTCCGCACACCAGGCACACAAGGCACATCTTTGAACTACGTGTGTTGCTAGGGCTTGGAAGAGAGCTGGTCTGAGACTCAGAATTGCATTTATGCCATGACTCAGTCTTCATTTTGCAGTGTCAAGGATGGGATGTGGCAAAGTCATCCTCTACTCTCATTGTCACCCTGAAAATGGTGACAAACTTTGACATAAGGGACAAGACAAAAACCTGAATGAGAACCTCTGGAAAGAATTACTTTGCCTTGGAAACTGAGAACTGTCAACTTGCGCAGTCACCTGGGCTGACAGGAGGTCCGTGAGGCTGGACAGTCCACATCACTAGGCTTACTGCAACCCAGCTTCTTACTATTCTCTCAGCAGCAGACAAACATCGGAAGGGTCAACTGAGCCTTGGTGCTGCTTCTAAAATGGTTTCCATCAGAGGGATGGGAGGACAGTACATAAAAAGGCCACATTGTGAAACTGCTAGGTTTCAATAGCGATGGCATGAAGCCTAGGTCTGTGATCTGGTGCCGCAGTCCCCAGTCTCGAGCAGACCCAAGACTTCAGGGCCTTGTCTCCCAGGTTTTGGGTCAGTGGTTCGTGCTGAGGGCCATAAATTCTGTGTAGTTGAGGGGACACAGTGTCCATTTCCCTGGGGATGGCTGACCTGTCTGTTGTGTGGAAGAATACGTAGGATGCCTTAAATGGATGTCACAGCACCCTTGGCATCTCTGGATGTGGTGCAACTGGCTGTGTCAGGCTCCATCCCACATTTCCCAAATGAGTCTAATGGCCTTTGGCTGTTGACTCACAGGATTTCAAGACACCAATCTGCCATTTGCAGGTGAGCAGGTTATGTTGGGGTCCAAAGACGCTGTACCCACATTCAGAGAAAACTTAAGGTTCCCAGGTTGGCTCTTTTAGCTATAATTCATTTACATTTTATTAAACAAATAGCTTTAGAGCACTACAAAACTGGGAGGGAGGAGGATGCAAAATGCTCGACTGCCAAAGATCCACAGGTCAGTGTCCACAGATCTCCCTGGGGTGAGGGAGTGGCCTGTCAGTGTCCACAGATCTCCCTGGGGTGAGGGAGTGGCCAAAACTTAGCACACAAAACCACTGTGTATCAGAGCTTTGGCAGCAGGGCTGAGAGACTTGCCACGGTGTCTGCTGATGCACAGTTGGGGGCACTGATCCAAGAACCAACCCCTGGCTATACAGGACTATGACAAAACTCTAGGGCAGCTGTGTTACCTCCTTGTTCTTGTCTTTTGAAGGAGCTGAGATTAATCAAACACAGTCTACACTGTAGGTGGAATTTGTCATAAACCTCAGCACTAAGAGGATCCTGAAGCCAGAGATATCTACTTTTAAGCAGATATGCACGCCTATGCACACAGGTCCCAACTGCTTCCATTGCTTGACCTGTGTCCTGCGCAGGCGCCGCTGGCACAGGTCTATTCTGACGAATTCTGACACTCAAGGGGACAAATCTCAAGCTCTCTCTGAACATCAGGGAGTCATTAATATGTTTTAGATATAATTTATCTCTTTTATTAAAAGAGTTTTCACATCAACCAGCTTACAGCTCAGAGGACAATCTGTATAGAGACTGGTCTGTGACCTGGGCAAAGGAAATATAGCTCCTTTATTTACTGTCACATACCCTCACTCTCTCTGTCTCTAACCTATGCTGAAACCTCACCACCAAGTCCCTTCATCTTAATCACAACTCTGGAGGTGGCTTTGGAACATCTACGAGTGATGGACATGCCTCTCATGAGGTCATTGTGAGATCACATAACTGCTGCCATTTCATTACAGTTGATAAAGCCCCCATCCCCTTCCATAAATTCCCAGCTACAAGGAACTCAGCCGGGTGGTGCCAGTGTGTCTGGGGCAGGTGTTTGTGCCTCAATATACCCTATGATGCTTGGAAGTGGCCCATGACACAAACTACAGGTAGGTCTGAGAGATAGCCCAGTTTGCTGGAACAAGGACTCCACCCTTTCCCCAAGAAGATCCTCTACCTTCGGAGCAATCTGCTGGGGGCAGGCATCCATCTGGCCGGAAACTAGATGGGCTACTCTGTGTCTTGTGCATCCATGTCTGTAGGCCTTCCAGCGCAGCCTGCAACTCATCATTGCGGTCCTGCAGGTCCTATAAGCAGAGTAGAGATGGCCCTGCAATCCCCATGCTACACAGCAAGGCCCAAGGAGCAATGCAGCACCGCAGGGTCTGCAGGATGCCCAGTGGAAAGGAAATTCAATTCCTGACAGCAAACATGTAACATTCAAACTATAAGTTTCCAACTATGCAGTGAGTTAAACATGACAGGGATAATTCAGCTTTCTTAAATCCTACATCGCCTTCTATCACTAGAATCATAGCAGGGGCTAAATTTTTTTTTAAAGTGAAGTGAATGTGGAGGAGAAATGCAGATCACCAACATCTGACTCAACAGGAATGTGTGCAAGTCCACCACAGTGATGGGGTGTGGGCAAGAAAAGCAACTCACTGGTGTCCTTTCTCCCGAGGGTTCTGCAGCTTTGACTGTCAAGGCGTTGCCATCATCTTAAAACAAAATGCCACCCAGCAGAGCAGAAGGGCCACATGGATGGCTGAGGCCCAATGAGGCACATAGAGTGGGGGCTGCAGGACAGACAGGCAATGCTGGGAGGCTGCCCTGAATCTGCACCTGGCTGCAGTGGTCTGTCTGCACAGGAGTTGAGGAAATGCACTGTAAAAAGCACACTTGGTTGCCAGGGTTTAGAGGCGAATCTCCCAAGACACAGCTCTCACTTGTAGATTTAAGGGTAAGAAGGCAAGAAGCGCCTGTCTGTGGGACTATCGTGGTGTGAAGTCTCTTGGCATGGCTCTTCTGTCTAGGTCTTTGTGATTCCCATTGATGATTAGGTGGGACTTTGCAAAAAGGCATGTCTAACACAAAACAGAGTGGACTGGTTCATTTTCGTTGCCACTTCCCTGGCCATAGGGATGTGTTATCTTAGAACAGGAACAGAGAGGAATCCCATGAACTTAAGGGATAAAGAACTACCAGTGGAGAACAAATGAGATCTCTGTCTAAAGACAAGAGGAACCAGAGGCTGTGAAACAGAAATTACTGGACAGACTGAAAGAACAAGACAAAGTCAGAGGCTGAGGAAAGGAGACACGAGACAGAATTGAAGAGCAACACAGAGACTAAGGACTAGAGAAAGACTTGATTGAGGCGAGATGATACTGTGGACCAATGACTGTATCCTTAGTGTTTTCTGATCTTGGCTTGTAGTAACCCATTAAGTTCTCTAAAAAGCTCCCTTAATTGTGAGTATTGCCTGTGAGCTCTGTGCGACCAGTGCAATGGATTATAGAACACAGCACAAAAGTAGAATGCTGTGGAAGAAACAGTTACTATCAGAAAAGGGTAAAGAATGATGGAGGGTGGAGCCATGCCTGATCTCTATTTTGTGGCAATCAGCCTTGATTGATGGAGCTACGTAGGATTCTTCTCCTTGATGTAGCCAGAGGTCAGCTATGCACTCCATGCGGTTTACTCAGGGACCCTAGATCCCTTCGTGAAGGAATGTGAGGTGTGTGGTCACTTTCCCTTTTGTGCACCTGGGGATGGGGGACTTGGGACTCTTCAGACCTAATGAATACGGCAGCAGTGCTCCCAGGGACTATAGGAGTATGATTCTACCTGGTTTCTCCTTTAGGAAACGTACTCTGGAGGGACACTAGACATTGAACTGTGAAGAAGCCCAAACTGGCCCATCAGGCAGCCACATGGTAAGCGAGCTTTCAGACATTTCTGGTCTAGCCAGTAAGGTGTGTAGCTGAGGCCCCGGCATCATAGGGCAGAGAAGAAACATGTTTGTTATGCTATGTCTGAGTTCCTTCCCACAAAATATAAAATCTATGAGCATATTTAATTGCTATTTTAGGCCATTAAGTGTTGGCGATAATTTCTTATGGAGCCATAGTAACTGGAATAACATGTATGAGTGAGCCACAAATAACTCATGGAAATAGGATTAAAAGGTAAAGGAATTTTCCATGAATTTTTGAAGCCCTTTTCCTGTAATTTACAAAGGTAAATTACAGTCTCTTGAGGGGAAAAGTATATTAATTTTAAGTGGGAGAGAAAAAAAAGTTCTCACAAAAATCTGTTAAGAAATGGATGGTAGAGACTTCCAGGAAGATGGCGACTGAGTAACACATAGCAGAGGAACTCCACAGAAATCTGTGCAGGAGAGTCACTAAGAGGGAAATTCCACACCGCCAGGTCGCAGAAGGAGCATCAGAAAGATAAGTAGGCAGAGATCCAATAGGTTTTAAGGAGCTGGGTCTTTTGGCTTACCACAATGGAGGCCAGCTAGGGTTTGACCTTAGCCTAAGGTGACCAGACGTACCGCTTTTTAAACATTTTTTCTCGTGTCTATGGTGTTTTTAAAAAGTCCCAATTTTTGGAAAGAATGGACAACAAGTGAGGGTATGTACGGTTTTCGGCTGCCATGTGGCAATTTCACCAGGATATGAGTTTTATCAATGGTGTCCCGCTATACCAATGTTAAAATCTGGTCACCTTACCTTGGCCCGGCCACTGTCTTGGCTGGAGCCAGGATCATTTGTAGCCAACACAGGGGCTTTATCTCAACACAGCCACAGTTTGACACCATCTCAGGGCAGGGATTAAACCCCTGCAGCCCCATGGTCAAGGATCAGGTTCATTTATATTGATGCTTCAGTTTCCCTCTCTTCTCTCTATTCCCCCCTATCCCCCTGTCTCAGTGGGCTGTTTTTTTCCTTCTCTTTTTCTCTTCCCCTTTCTCTCACACAGCACTGCCAACATCCTGACCACTACCCTTAGCCTAGGGCATTAATGCCTGCACTCAACCCTGCTGGGCGAGCTCCTCCCTCTGCAGCATAACCGGAAGCTGGGAAAGCCCACCCACACTCCAACAGGGGATATCCTGCCCAACTTCTTCCCTGGAAAAGCCCACCTGCCGGTCCTCTGTAGTGCTTAAGACATGGCTGGAGAAATTCGGCACCCCTTCTTTGGGGGAAATCCTGCCTGTGTGCCTTGGGGAGCTCCTATCCATCCTCTGTGGTCCCACGTTACTGAGGGAGCTTCCTCCCGCCTGCTGTAGTGCCTCACAGACTAAGAAAGCTTATCAAACACTCACCAGCTTTCCACGGAGCAGTGGGAACCTCTGCCTAACCTATGCAGTGATCTACCTGATCAGGGAAATTCCGCCCACCATTCACGGTGCTCTATACCAAAGCAGGCAACCAACCAGATTTCTGTGACACTCCTGTTGCAGCGGGCACCTTTGCATGCCACCTGTGGCAACCCAAGCCGTCATGGGCCACACCATCATGGATTCTTGTGAGATCACCCAGTAAAGCACCATCCTCGTGGATCCACAACAACCCAACCAGCATCTCCGGAGAGGCCCATCCAACTTGTTGACTAGGGAAAGAGTGAAGCCACAGGAGGATAAAGTGGTTGGCTAATTCCATAGTGAAATTAGCTGTAGCAGTTCGAAGAAGCTTTCCTACGAGTCTCCCAGAGAGAGCCAGTGCTCTTTGACTCCCTGAAAAATGGCACCTGGCTCCTCTAAAACAAACAGCAATCAGGCCCAATGACCTCAACAAAAAAACATGAGAAACAAACTTCAATGGCAGAGATGTCCTGAACCGAACGACATGCATAGAAGAAGCAGATATTTATCTGCCACATAAAGAATTTTTCAGAATACTTCTTGCTGTAATACAGGATATGAGAAAAACAATACAGAAAAAAGATGAAATGAAAGAGGAGATTAAGTCCATACACCAAAGGGAAATACAAGAGATCAGGGAAGAGATAACAAAACTAGTAGCAGACACGCAGACCACGAGAATCGACTGGAGGAGGCAGATAATTGCACCAGTGACCTAGAGGACAGCCAAGGAGACTTTAAATGCGAACAAAAATCTAATAAGATCATTAGTGAAGCTGAAGAGAACCTAAAAGCTAGGTCTGATGCTATGAAATGGAACAACATTAGAATTATTGGATTACCAGAGGAAGACACCACAAAGAAGTCAACTGCAACAGAGAGGAAATTCTTGGAGGAAAACTTCCCGAGCTTAATGAATGAAAACCTGGCAACCATTCAGGAAGCTGAAAGAACACCAGTCAGATTGAAACCCAAGAAGAAATCAAGGCACATCATACTTACTATCCAACTTTGAGGAAAAGGAGAAAATCATGAGAAGAGCTAGGGAAAAACAAGCAATCACATAGTTTCCCAAATAAGAATATGCTCAGACCTATCATGTTTCCCCAAAAGTCAGACATCCCCCCAAAATAAGACCTACTTACAGTTTTGCCTCGGGCTGAAATATAAGGCATCTCCCAAAAATAAGACCTCCCCAAAAATCAGCACCCCCGAAGCTACCGTAACTCTGGACTCTGGATCATAGTGGTGGGCACCACCACGCAGCTCACTATTGGCTGCAGCGCAGTCAGAGCAGACAGGTAGTACGAGGTCTCTTTTAATAAAACAATAAACAATAAACGTGTACCACATTCTTATCCATGGAAAAATAAGATATCCCCTGAAAATAAGACCTAGTGCATCTTTGGGAGCAAAAATTAATATAAGACACTGTCTTATTTTCGGGGAAACAGGGTATCAGAGAACACTATGAAGAAGAGGAGAGAGTTGTTGAGTAACATTGCAAAAATTGAAGGAAAATAATGCAAACCCAAGAATACTCTACACAGCCAAATTACTGATCAAGATAGATGAAGAAGTAATTGTCTTGTTAGAGAAGGAAAAACTCAAAGAATACATTAGAAGAAACCCAGCCTGGATCCTTGTCGATCCAGTATAGGCAGAAGAACAACACTCACCAAGCATAAGTAAGAGACTGCCACAGAGAACAACCTCACCCAGAGGGAAACAAAGAGAAAACAGCCCCCAAGATAGCATTGGATTAAGGGTGAAAAGAAGTCAAGAATGAAACACACACACACACACACACACTACATTAAAAAGAAAGGGAGGTGGGAAAACACCCAACACAAAAGGTGTAAGATGACATCACAGAGTCCACGGATGGAAATAATACCCCTGAATATCTATGAACTAAACTCAGGCATTAAAAGACTGAGGCTAGCAGACTAGTTTAGACTAGTTTAGAAATACAACTAATCAATCTGCTGCCAACAGGAGACACATGTCAAGACTACAAACAAAACTAGGCTGAGAATCAAATGCTGGAGAAAAACATACCAAAGAAACAGCAATTAAAAAAAAACCAAGGGTTGCAATCGTAATCTTGGATAAAACTGACCTCAAAGTGCAAACCATAAAAATCGATGAGGAACACTATATAATGCTCAAGGGAGCAGTAGGCAAAGAACCACTAAGCATTGTAAACATATTCCCCAAATGACAGACCTGCTGAATACGTCAAACAAATGCTTCAAAATATGAAAAAGGAAATCACAGCCTCAACAATTATAGTAGGTGACTTCAATACACCACTCTCTGAGAAAGAAATATCACAGGGAAAGAAACTCAACAAGGAGGCCAGAGATCTAAACACTACAATTAGTCAATTTGACCTGATATATATTTACAGAGCTTTTCATGAAAATACAAAATATTTCACATTCTTTTCAAGCCCACATAGCACATATTCGAAGATAGACCACATGCTGGGGCATAAGTCAAATCTGCATAAATTTAAGCACATTGATATCATATAGACTTCTCTCACTGACCACTGTGCCATAAGGCTGGAAATCAGCAAAAGGAAGATGAATAAAACAAGGCAAACAATTGGAGGATGAATAACTCTCTACTGAAAAAGGAGTGTGTACTGGCTCAGATCATAGATGAAATTAGGAAATTTCTAGAAACCAATGAGAATGAGAATAAGACGTACCAAAACTTATGGGACACAGCAAAGGCAGTTATCAGAGGAAGTTTCATAGCAATACATGCACACCTGAGAAAGGAAGAAAGCCATATGATTGATATGCTGGCACAAAATTTACAGCAACTAGGGCTGAGTCAACAGCACAATCGTGCTAATAGCAAAAGAAAAGAAATAATAAAAATCAGGGCTGAGATTTAGGAGAGGGAAAATAAGAAAACTATGGAAAAAATTAATGCTGCTAAAAGTTGGTTCTTTGAAAAGATAAACAGAATCAACATATCGTGGGTAAACCTAACCAAAGAAAGACGGGAACAAATTTCAATAGCAAGAATGAGGGATGAAAGAGGGGGCATTACAACAGACTCTAATGAATTCAAAATGATAATTAAAGAGTATTACGAAGGACTGTACTCCAATGAATTCAACAACTTGGAAGACATGGTCAAATTTTGAAAAACAATCCCTCCCTCGAATTTCCCAGAGGAACATCAAGAATGTCAATAGACCCATAGCAATAGAAGAAATAGACAAGGATATCAAGGGATTACCAACCCCAAATTCCCTGGACCAGATGGCTTCACAGGACAATTCTACCAAGCATTTAGGGAAGAAATGACACCAATCCTACACAAAATCTTCCAGAACATAGAAAAGACGGCAACCTCTTGAAGCAAGTATAAATATGATACCCAAACAGGGCAGGAATCCTACAAGAATTGAGAACTACAGACCAATATTCTTAATGAACACAGATGCAAAAATTGTTAACAAAATACTTGCCAATAGAATACAAATGTATATAAAACGAATACCATATATACTTGAATATAAGCCGACCTGAGTATAAGCCTAGGTACCTAGTTATTACCTGGGAAACTAGAAAAACTGATGACTTGAGTATAAGCCTAGGGTGGGAAATGCAGGATGTGAATTAACACAGAGACCAGAGGGGAGAGACGGAGCGCAGCCACGGACACATCCTGACCAGTTCAGCTGCCAGCGTAAGTGAATCACTATGGGTGCTTCTGCAAATTGGAGCCTTCCACGTCATAGGATGGCTCTGATTGGTTAGATGTGAGTAACAAACATTCAAAGCCCTGCAGTATCAGTGGGGCTTTGAATGAACAGCGGAGGAACGACAATCACCTGTGAGATATTACACCTCGTATAAGTTAAACCCCAGTTTTTCAGCACATTTTTTGTGCTGAAAAATTCAGCTTATACACGAGTATATATGGTAATTCACCATGACCAAGCAAGATTCATACCAGGGATAGTTCAACATACGAAAGACCATTAGTATCATGTGCCACATTGACATGAAAAACTCTAAGAACCACATGATAATATTGATAGATGTGGAAAAAGCATTCGACAACATCCAACACCAATTCCTTTTTAAGACACGTCAGGAGATAGGAATGGAAGGACAATTCCTCAAGACAATACAAGCTATATATGAAGAACCAACAGCCAACATGGTAGTCAATGCAGAAAAGAGGAACACAATTCCACAGAAAAAGGGTCCAGACAAGGATGCCCCTCGTCCCCACTCTTATTTAACATCGTACTGGAGGTTTTAGCTCGCAGCATAAGGCAAAGGAGAGACATCAAAGGTATTCGTCTGGGGAAGGAAGAGGTAAAACTATCGTTATATGTAGATGACATGATTTTATAAATGGAAAATCCCAAAAGATCCAAAAGGGGCAGAGTGGCAGGATACAAGATCAACAAACAGAAGTCCACTGGACTGCTATACATATCAGCTAAAATAACAGAAGAGGAGGTCAAAAAGGTGGTACCCATCACAATAGCCAAGCACAAATTAAAATATCTAGGGAAATAGCAGACTAAAAGAACAAAAGATTTATATGAGGAAAACTATGGAACACTATTGCAAGAAACCAAGAGTGATTCAACAAATGGGAGAATATCCCATTTTTGTCGATCAGAAGACTCAATATAGTAAAGATGTCAGTTCTCTCCTAGGCACTATATAACTTTAATGCAATCCTGAGAGAATTACCCTCATCTTTCTTGAAAGAAATGGAAAAACTGATTACCAAATTCATATGGAGAGGGAAGAAGCCCAGAATTAGCAGAGACTCCCTAAGAAGGACACAGTGGGAGGGCTTGCTTTACCTGACTTTAGCACATATTATAATGCCATCATGGTCAAAACTGGGAGGTATTGGTATAATGACAGATACTTAGACTACTGGAAAAGAACTGAAAACCCAGAAATAAAATCATCAGCATACAGACAACTCACTTTTGATAAAGCCCCCAAAATATCAAAAGCAGGTACCCTCTTTAACAAGCGGTGTTGGAAAAAATGGATATCTACCTGCAGAAAAATGAAGCATGACCCTTATCTGACTCCATGCACAAGAATAAACTCAAGGTAAATCACAGACCTTGAGGTAAAACTCCAAACTATTAGGTCCATCAATAAGGGAACTGGGACCAATCTGAGAATTTTGGCACTGGGAATACATGGGATAGCAGAAACAGGGAAGGACACAAATGCACATGAGTCACAAATTGACATGTGGGATACACTGAAGATAAAACATCTGTGTACATCAAAATAATTCACCAAGAGAGTAATAAGAGAGCCCACGGACTGGGAAAACATCTTTAGCCTGACACATCAGACAAAGGCCTTATTACTAAAATCTACAATACTCTGCTAGTTTCCAAAGAGAAAAAAAAAACTAATTGCCCACCGAGGAGGTGGGCAAAGGACCTGAACAGCAGTTCCACAAGGGTACAAATCCGAATGCAAGGAGTTGGAAACAACCCAAATTTCCACCAACAAATGATTGGATTAAAAAACAGTGGTATATACATACAATGGAGTACTACACATCACTAAAAAGCAGTGATGACAAATACTAAGAGGACGCCTGGCCCTCCCACCAGAAGAACTTATTTCAAAAGACGGCATTGAATCTGCAGCTCCAGGAGAGGGACATATCTGATGGGAGCACATGGGTGATGATGAAGGGGGAGGAGGAGAAAGTGGAGCACATCCTGGCCCATCAGGTCTTGAGGACGATTATCCCGATTAGAGCAGCCAGTCCACAGAGAGGACCACATGGCCAGCCCCACTATGAGACATGACGCCCCTCACTGACCCATAGCTCTACCGGGGACAACACTGGAGACACAGTGTGGGAACTACGCCTGATCTGATCCCGCCACACCGAGGCAAAACACTAAGGGGGTGCAACAGAATAGCAAGGGAATGGAACGGTGAAGTCCTCAGGGAATGATGAAGGTGGACTTTGGGGCTAGGGTGTGGTACCCCAATTGATTGAACTGGAAAACACTCCTAAAGGCCAACACACAATCCTTGAACTAACTACAAACTTTTCTTTCTTGTGTTTTTTTTTGTCATTGATTTATTGTTGTTGGTTGGTTGTATATTGTTCCTTGGTATTTTTATGTCTTGTTTTTGTGCATGTTATTATCTCCGCTGGTCTTTCTAAATAAGATAGGCTGGATGAACAATCTGGAGGATAAAACAACAGGACCGACAGTTCAGGAGGGACATAGGAGAGGTGGGGGAAAAGGTAGTGGTGTTAACAAACCCAGGGACAAGGGAACAAGTGATCTAAATCAGTGGTGAGGAGGGGCTGGGAGGCCTGGTAGGGCATGATGAAGGGTAATGTAACAAAGAGGATTTGCTGAAACCCTGGTCGGGACTGAGCATGATAGTGGGACAGAAGGAAAGTCAAGGGAAATAGAGGAAAGAGCTAGGAGACAAAGGGCATTTATAGAGGTTTAGATAAAGACATGTATATATGCAAATATATTTATATATGAGGATGGGTAAATAGATCTATGTGCATATATTTATACGTTTAGTATTAAGGTAGCAGAAGGACATTGGGCCTCCACTCAAGTACTCCCTTAATGCAAGAATACTTTCTTCTATTAAATTGACATTCTGTGATGCTGACCTTTTCAACGCAACTGCTGAAGACAAAGCGGGTGCATAAGCAAATGTGGTGAATAAAGCTGATGGTGCCCGGCTATCAAAAGATATAACGTCTGGGGTCTTAAAGGATTGAAGATAAACAAGTGGTCATCTAGCTCTGAAGCAACAAAGCCCACATGGAAGACGCACACCAGCTTGTGTGATCACAAGGTGCCAAAGGGATCAGTTATCAGGCATCAAAGAACAAAAAATCATAACATTTTGTGCTTGCCTCCATGATATGATCGCTGAAGACAAATGGGTGCATAAGCAAATGTGGCAAAGAAAGCTGATGGTGCCCGGATATCAAAAGGTATAGCGTCTGGTGTCTTAAAGGCAAACAAGCAGCCACTTAGCTCAGAAGCAACAAAGCCTACATGGAAGAACCACACCATCCTGTGCAATCACAAGGTGTTGAAGGGATCAGGTATCAGGCATCATCAGAACAAAAAATCTTACCATAGTGAATGAGGTAGGGGGGCGGGGTGCAGATTGGAGATCCAAAGCCCATTTGTCAGTCACCGGAATCCCCTTGCAGAGGGGTGTAGGGGAGGAGGCGAGCCAGTCAAGGTGTGATGTAGCAACAATGAAAAATACAACTTTCCTCTAGTTCCTAAATGCTTCATCCTCCTGCACTATCATGATCTGATTTCTACCTTGCAAGTCTGGCTAGACCAGAGGATGTACACTGGTGCAGATAGGAACCAGAAACATAGGGAATCCAGGGTGGATGATCTCTTCAGGTCCAGTGGTGAGAGTGGCACTACTAGAAGCGTAGAGGGAGAGTAGGTTGGAAAGGAGGAATCGATTTCAAGGATCTGCATTTGACCTTGTTACTAGGGGGTGGACAACAGAAAAGTGGGTGAAGGCAGATGTCGGACAAGGCAAGATATGACAAAATAATAATTTATAAATTATCCAGGGTTCATGAGGGAGGGGGAAGCGGGGATGGAGGGGACAAAATGAGGACCTGATGCCAAGGGCTTAAGTGGAGAGGAAATGTTTTGAGAATGATGAGGGCAATGAATGTATAAATGTGCTCTACACAACTGATGTATGTATGAATTGTGATAAGAGTTGTGTGAACTCCTAATAAAACAATTAGGCCTCCACTTACTCAATGCAAGAACACTTTGTTCTATTAAATTGGCATTCCAGGATGCATACATTCCCGACATGATTGCTGAAGAAAAATGTGTGCATAAGCAAATGTGGTGAAGAAGGCTGATGGTACGTGGCTATCAAAGCGTCTGGGATCTTAAAGCGTTGAAGATAAACAAGCGGCCATCTAGCTGAGAAGCATCAAAGCCAACATGGAAGAAGCACACAGCCTGTCTGACCACAAGGTGCAGAAGGGACTGGTTATCAGACATGAAAGAACTAAAAATCATATCAATGGGTGCCCACCTCCCTGATACGATCAATGAAGACAAACGTGTGTGTAAGCAAATGTAGTGAAGAAAAGTGATGGTGCCCAGCTATCAAAAGATATAGCGTCTGTGTTCTTAAAGGTTCTAAGATAAACAAGTGGTCATCTAGCTCAAAGGCAATAAAGCCCACATGGAAGAAACACACCAGCCTGTGTGACCACGAGCTGTCGAAGGGATCAGGTTTCAAGCATCAAGGAACAAAAGATCATATCATTGAAAATGTGGGTGAGTGCAGAGTGGAGACTCAAAGCCCATTGGTAGCCAATCGGACACCCCTTAGTGAAGGGTTGTGGGGAAGAGATGAACCAGTCAGAGTGCAGGGTAGCAGCGATGAAACATATAACTTTCCTCTAGTTCTTAAATACTTCCTCTCCTCCACTATCATGATCCCAATTCTACCTTACAAATCTGGCTAGACCAGAGGATGTACATTGGTACAGATAGCAACTGGAAACACAGGGAATCCAGGACAGATGACTCATTCAGGACCAGTGGTGAGAGTGGCGATGCCTGGAGGGTGGAGAGAATGTGGGGTGGATAGGGGGAACTGATTACAAGAATCTACATATAGTCTCCTCCCTGGGGGAGGGACAGTTGAGAAGAAGGCGGTGGGAGACATCGGACAGTGTAGTATATGACAAAATAATCATAATTTATTAATGATGAAGGGTTCATGAGGTAGGGGACAGTGGGGAGGGAGGGGGAAAATAAGCAGCAGATATTAAGGGCTCAAATAGAAGGCAAATGTTTTGAGGATGATGATGGCAACAAATGTACATATGTTCTTGACACAATGGATCAAGAACATATTGTGATAAGAATTCTATGAGCCCCCAATAAAATGATTAAAAAAATAAGAAAAAAAGTAGTGATGAATGCATGAAGCACATTGGAAAGAATTGGAGGAAATTATACTAAGCGAAGTAAGCCAAGCAGAAAATGAGAAGTACTATATGAGTCTGATGAGGAAAGCTTAAAAAAAAAAAGTGCAAAACGGGCTTAGGGAAAAAACTATTGTATATAAACATTCCTGGGTTCAGGTTCAGGGAGTATGGCAGGGACCAGACCAAATCCAGGAATACATATGGTAGACAACTAAAAAGGAAGGGGAAAGAGAGAAAAAACAAAAACAAATGAGTAGTTGGGGAACAGGGCACTAACTCCCCCAAGGGGAGTGTATTATTCATATCTTCTCAGGGAAAGAGGGACCAGACTACAAAGCGGTGCTCTAAGATGTGAATGCAACATACTGGCATGAAGCAGGGAACCAGTAGAGGGGTCTGAGAGACAGGCCCCAATCCCAACTATGTGGACAACCACCCCTGCCCCCTGAAGAATTTACCTTAGGGGCAGCACTGAAGCTACAGCTCAGGGAGAGGGACATGTCTGATCAGAGCACACAGGAGCAAATGAGGGGGGAGGAAGAGAGAGTGGAGCACATCCTGGCCCACCAAGACTTGAAGATGATATCCCTGCTCAGAGCAGCCAATAGCTAGAGAGGGCCATATGGTCAACCCCACTATGAGACATGACATCCCTCACTGGCCCATAGCCCTATAGGGGACAACACTGGATACACAGTGAGGGAATTATGCCTGATCAGACCCCACCACACCGAGGCAAAACACTAAAGGCGTGCAACAGAACAGCAAGGGGAGCAGAGCAAGGACGTCTCGAGGGAATACCAAAAATAGACTTTGGGGCCATGGTGTGGCACTCCATCAGACTCCACCAGAAAACACTCCTAAATGTCAATAGACCTTGAACTATTTTCTTTTTTGTTGCTTTGTTTTGCTCTGTCTTGGTTTGTGCATAGTATTATCTCTGCAGGTCTGTCTGGATAAACAATCTGGAGGAGAAAACAACAGGACCGAAGGTTCCAGGGGACATAGTAGAGGGAGAGGTGGGGGAAAGGAAGTGGTGTTAATAAATCCCAGGGACAATGGAATAACAAGTGATCCAAAATCAGTGATGAGGAGGGTGTAAAAGGCCTGGTAGGGCTTGTTCAAGGGTAATGTAACTGAGAGGAATTACTGAAACCCAAATGAAGGCTGAGCATGATAGTGGGACAAGATAAAAGTAAAAGGAAATAGAGGAAAGAACTAGAAGGCAAAGGACATTTATAGAGGTCTAAATATAGGCATGTACATATGCAAACATATTTATATATGACAATGGGGAAATAATCGATCTATGTGCATATATTTATAGTATTAACGTAGCAGATGGACATTGGGCCTCTACTCAAGTACTCCCTCAATGCAAGAACACTTGTTCTATTAAACTGGCATTCCATAAGGCTCACCTTCCCAACACGATCGCTGAAGACAACACAGGTGCGTAAGCAAATGTGGTGAAGAAAGCTGGTAGTGCCTGGCTATCAAAAGATATAGCACCTAGGGTCTTAATGGCTTAAAAATAAAGAGGCCATTTAGCTGAGAAGCAATAAATCCCACATGGAAGAAGCACACTACCCTGTGTGATCATGAGATGTTGATGGGTTCAGGTATCAGGCATCAAAGAACAAAAATATTATTATCACTGTGAATGAGGGGCAGTGCAGAGTGGGGATCCAAAGCCCATCTGTAGGCAAGTGGAGATCCCCTCACAGAAGGGTCGCAGGGAGGAGATGAGCAAGTCAAGGTGCTGTGTAGCAATGATGAAACATACAACTTTACTCTAGTTTCAATGCTTCCTCCTCCCCACTATCATCATCCCAATTCTACCTTACAAATCCAGCTAGACCAAAGGATGTATACTGGTACACACAGGAACTGGAAACAGAGGCAATCCAGGACAGATGACCCTCTCAGGACCAGTGGTGAGAGCGGCGAAACAGGGAGGGTGGAGGGACGGAGGGGTAGAAAGCAGGAACTGATCACAAGGATCTACATATAACCACCCCCTGGGGGACAGACAACAGAAATGTGCGTGAAGGAAGATGCTGGACAGTGTAAGACATGGCAAAATAATAATAATTTATAAATTTATCAAGGATTCATGAGGGAGAAGGGTTAGGAGGGAGGGGAAAAATGAGGAGCTGATACCAAGGGCTCAAGCAGAAAGAAATATTTTGAGAATGATGATGGCAAGAAATGTACAAATGTGCTTGACACAATGGATGTACGTATGGATTGTGATAAATGTTGTACGAGCCCTCAGTAAAATGATTAAAAAAATAAAAAGCAATGGATGGTAATTAAAATAGGAAAAATCCCACAAAGAATGGTGTCTTGCTAGGCACCCGGTTGAGTAGTACTGCCAATCCCATGGGTGTCAGGGTAGAACTGTGCTTCACAGGGTTTTCGATGGTGATTTTTCAGAAGTAGATCACCAGGTCTTTCTTTCAATATCCCTTTCAATGTGGGTGGACTCAAACTGCCAGCCTCGCAGTCGGCAGTGGGATGCGTCAACTGTGTGCACTTGCAGCTCATTTCCCTTTCCACTGGGCAGCACGGATCTTGGAAGCAGCATCCACAGTCATATTTATCTGGTGGCCTGCTTCTTGTGTGGTTCTTCTTATATTCCAAATAGGTATTCTGAAAATGTCCACTGCTGATAATAAGTTGATTCTGACTCACAACGACCATATAGGGCAGAGAACTACTTCTTTCGGTTTTTGAGGTGGAAAA
Organism: Tenrec ecaudatus; assembly: GCF_050624435.1. NCBI lineage: Eukaryota > Metazoa > Chordata > Mammalia > Afrosoricida > Tenrecidae > Tenrec > Tenrec ecaudatus. The sequence continues at coordinate 536,619 of NW_027459451.1, forward strand.
TCTTTACAGGAACAGACGGCTTCATCTCGCTCCCACAGACTGGCTGATGGGTTTGAACGACTGACCTAAATTTTAACAGCACCCAAACATAGCCACTAAGTACCACTAGGACTCCTTTAGACACATCCCTACCACTCAGCAGTGTGAGAAAGCTGATGCCTGATATACAACGAGTCGAAGTCTCTCTGTCTTGAGATTTAGTAACACAAAACCTAGGAGCATAGTCCATTACAACTGGTAGAGATGTGTGGAGCCTGAGCTGGAGCAGCAGGGCCTTAGCACGTCTACTTGGTGGCTCTCTGGAAGGATGGAAGTCAGACTACTGTTTTTAAGTTATCACTTGCTTAAGTGGGTGGCTGTGGATGTTGAAGGTGATAAGGAATCTGGGGAAAGTCTTGTGAAGTAGCAAGTCCACTAAGGTCTATCACAGCATTAAGAACAAAGGACTCTGGGTTTCTTACAGAGGCCACAGAAAGCCATTATGGTGTCCAGCAAAATACACAGCAGAAAAAAGTATCAAACCAAAGATAGCGGGTTACCATCTTATATTTCCTTTTATCAAAGGCAGCCTCACCAGGAAAATCAAGATGGACAGTTGGGAAAAAAAAGAAAAAGCTGAAATGATGCTTAAAGAGAAAGAACATTTGATAAATCCATTGTAGTGTCCACAATAGCAGTAAAAACTGCCACTGAAAGCGATCTGACTAAAATCTTATATTTGCCAAGGGCAGCCTCATTGAGAAAACAAAGATTACCAGCTGAGAGAAAGAGAAAGAAAGTTAAAATGATAGCTAAATTGGAGGAAAATTCAGCGACAAAGGGAAGAAGCATGGTTGTTGTGCTTTGCAATATGCATTGTAAATTACAGTGAAACTTTACGCTAAAATTTGGAAAAGAATGGGCGCTACGCAGGGGGAAAGGTCATGCTATTTCTCCTTCTGTAGAATGAGTGTAAGACACTGAGTTCAGCCAACAAGCAAGGATATCCCTGTAGCAATGAGCCCATCTGGTAACCTAATCGACCTCAAGAATCATTCTCTTGTCAAATGAACCGGCAGTCATTGGAGAAATGGCTGATTCTGGGGTAAATGGCAGCAATGTACAAGGTAAATCTGGAGTATCTCAGGAACCACGTAATAAAACAACCAAAACAATGATGGTGCAGTGCAAAAACTTAGCAGATAGGTTGACCTGTCTGGCACAATTTGAACACCAGAAATCTAAGCACAGTAATGAATTATAAACCTTTGGTAATAAATCGGAAATTCTTTAATTCCATAACAACAGGTAAAAACCCACTGCCTTCAAGTTGATTCTGACTGTTCGTGTCCCTATGGGAAGAGTAAAACTGCTCCCCATGGTTTCTTGGTTTCTTTTTTTACCCTAGAGTTCTGAGAGCGTACATGTTTATGGGAGCAATAGCTTGATCTTTCCCCTACAGAGAAAGATGGATGTGAATTGCTGACTTGTGGTTAGCAGTATCACACCAATCTGCACCACCAGGGCTCCTTATACCAATATGTGACACACGCCAACCGATAGATGGCATCGCCCTACTTTAATTAAAAAGGAAACAACAGAAAAGCACTAAGCCAAGGCATTTCTTTGAAACAGGGAAGAAGAGTCCCAAATAACCAGAAGCCTTGGGAATTTGGCAATACCAGACCAGCCCTACATGTACTTAAGGAAGTTTTCTAAATGGAAAGGAAAGAACATTAATCAAACACTCAAATGTACACAAAGGGGGAGGAAGGAGTCAGACAGAGATCTCAGAAAATAAGTACATATTACGACTACTGGATGTAGGGTGTACATTACTGTCACTGGAGGTTCACCAACAGAAAAAGGAGAGGGAACAGTAAACCAAGAATACTTAATATTTCACATTCATTGTTGATTGCATGCTAAATGTTACTGTAATTGCATGTTGTATAGTATAATATTTGTAGTAACCACTAAGAGAATATGTAAAGAGGAATTAAAGCTCATAACAAAAGATGCTAAATACAAAAATAACAGGAAAATTGATAAAAAGAGAAACCAGATAAAAGAAACTCAAAATCCAATTAGCTAAAAGAATGAAGAAAATGTAAATAGCCAAAATATTTACACAAAAGGCAGAGTGATAGACTGGATAAAAAACATGATTCATCTTTTGTTACCTACACAAAACACACATTCACATTAGGACACAAACTGACTGAAAATAAAGGATGGAAAAAATGTTCCGTGCAACCAGCACCCAAAAAAAGGAGTGTGGTCATACTGATAAAGGCTATTACATAATAAAAGGGCTAAAACTTCAAGAAGATTCAACAATTATTAGCATATATTCACCTAACCTGTCCAAAAACATGACACAAACACTAATATCAAAGAAAAAAATTACAGTGCCGCTATTAATATTTGTAGTTTTGAAACCTTCAATTTCAGTTCTCGACAGAACATTTAAAAAGTGAATCAATAAGGACATTAAGAACATAAAGAAAATCATAAGTCAATTTAACTTAGAACACTCCATCCATCATCAGCAGACATTTTCACAGGATAATTTTTCCAGAACCAACTACAGATTATGCCACAAATCTCAAGTTTTAAAACATTAAAATCATACAAAGCATACTTTCTGACCATAATGGTATGAAGTAAGAAATCAATCACAGGAAGAATAAAAATGAATAATTATTATTATACCAAAATTAAATATTGTACGACTAGAAAACAATTTCTCTATGTAAGAAATTAAAAGTGAAATAAAAATATACTTGGTATCAAATATAAAGGAAAGCACAACATACCAAATCCTTTGTGACACAGCGCAAACCATTCTCAGAGGGAAATTCATAGCAATACATGCCCATATTTAAAAAGATGGATGAAAATCAATTGTTTAAATGAAAACTTGAACAAAAAGGAAAGGAAGAGCAAGAGGCCAAAGATAATAGCTGAAATGAAAAATAAATACCAATGAGAAAGGAATGAAATAGAATACAGTTAAACAACAGAAAAAAATCAATCAAACCAGAAGTTGGTTCTTTGAAAAGAATCACTGAAACAAACTACTGGATATACTGGGGGGGGGGGGGGGAAGGGTAAATAATCAAAAGAAATGAATCTGGAGACAACACAACATATTCATTGAATAAAGAATCATAACACTATGAAAAAGAACTGCAACAGATTTGAAAGTGCAGATGAATGGGACAAATTCCTGAAAATATACGACATACCTAAACTAATATGAATAGAAATAGGTTTAAGCAGAGTAATTATGAAATAAGCAATTCAGAATGTGATTAACCCCCTGCTCCACCCCTTCAAAAAAGACCAAAAATATATATAAAAAGAAAAGTCAATGGCAAGATGGCTTCACTGGGATATTTCATAAAAAATTCAGAAGTGCTGACACCAGTTCTATAGAAACTTTTAAAAACATTAAAGAAAGGGGACTAGAACATGTCCAACTGAACACATACACACAGGTAGATCCTTATGTAACAACCAGGATAGACTAGGCCCTAAGAAAAGACAGGTGGCCTGTGATCTCAGACAATGGCTTGAAAGTGAAGTAAAAGGAGGCTTCCATATATCAGAGACTGTGGGAGCAAGCAGAGAAGGGAAGGAAAGAGCAGGTCCACTGAAGAGGCGCCCAGTGGTCTCCTGCTACCCATCTGTAGCTCCATTCTGCACTGCTGGCTACAGCAACCCAGCTCCACTCCTCAAAGACTATCATTGTGAGCAGGGTCCAAAGCTTCACGTGTAATAAGCACGCAGGTCCCATGTGGCTTCCAGCTCTCCAAGCAAGCTGGCCTGCACATTTCCCGGAGCATAGGTCCCAAAGGACCAGCCTAGGCTATCCCAAGGACAAACTTGGCACCATGATGGTTTTCCTGAAGATTGCCTGTGCTTTGACGGACTATGTTAAGAAGCTCTAGGCCTTAGGGAAGAATACACTCAAGTACAGTGTTCCTCCCCCTCCCAACTTTTCTTAGTACAGCCTTTTACTGCCCAAAGCCTTTTTTTCCCTCTCCCGTCCCTCTTCTATTATTCATTTCTGGCACTACTCAACAAAGTCATCGACTCCCACAAAATCTAGCAGCCCTCCCAACCGTAATACCCGGCCACGATGCTGCAGTGGCAGCAGTCACTCCTGATTCATCAGAAGAAGGATTAACAAATGAACAACACTCAGATCTCAAGGAATTTTCTTAAAAAGAACAGGCTCTGAAACTATCATAAATTGAATTCAGAAAAATGTTGTCATGTACTTTCAACAAAGAGTTTGCGAGAACAATGGTCAGAATAGAAAAGCTAGATATCTTCAACAAAAACCTCTAAAAAGAAATGCAGAAAATATTAAGATAAGAGAATTAGGCAACAATTTAGAAGAACAGAGTAAGAGAATTGAAGAAATGGAAAGCTGAATTGGTGAGTTTGAAGGCATATCTCTTAACTCCAATTTATGAGTGATACAATCAGCTAAAAGAACAAAAGAATCTGAAGAAAACATAAGAATGAAGTGGGATTCTATCCATATAAGAAATTCCGGAATAATACTTCCTTAACAGAACAGAGGAGGAGAAAATAATTCTCCAGGAAGCAGAGAGAACCCAAAACACCACAGATCCCAAAAGAAAACACTGGAACATATTGTCGTTGAAATTTCCAAGACAGAAACAACTAGCAGGCTGAGAACAGCTTGGAAAAATTGTTTTAATTCATTTACAAAAACACTTTTATTGGCATATGACTCACATGCCATACAATAGCTCAATTATATTAAGATAAATTGTAATAATCATTATCACCACAATCAATTTTAGAACATTTTTTCTTTATTGTATTCATGTTATTTCCCCCAAACTCCCCTGCCATAGCCCCCAAACCATTGTCTATATAGATTTAGTTATCCTGGATTTCATATACAGAAAAATGTATTTTTAAAAGCCTAACAACAATAACAAAGAAAACAGATTAAAAAAAGCTCTAGACAAGAAAGCAGAGGTTAAAAGAACTGGAATATATTTAAAATGAGTCAAAAGGGAGATGTATAAATTTTAACTTAAATACATCTGCAATAACCAATTTTACAATGCTATCTGTCTGATAACAGGGCTGTTCACATCCCATGGCTCTGGTCAGAGAGGATTCCCCAGAGCTTGCAAATGTTATCCACAACCTTAAAACCAGGTGTTCATAATTGAAGCTGATATCATTCCCTCCTTCAGATTTGAATTTCATGAGTTAAAATCCTAGGATCTTACAGGCTGGTGTGCTTCTTCCACATGGACTTAGTTGATCCCTCACTTAGATGGCTGTTTAAGACCAGCTTTTAAGACCCCAGAGGCTATTTTTTTCTGATAGGTGGGCACCATCTAGTTTCTTCATTACACTTTCCTATAGCATTCATGTCTTGAGTGATTTCTTCATGAGGACGAGCATCAAATAGGGCCATTTCATAAGAACTAATTGTACTTAGATTGAGGCTAGAATTAAGTGCAAGCGCAAAATCCATTCACATATTTATGGTTCATCTGGCTCTGGTTCACCTCAGAGATATAATTGTTATTTTCTGTTAGAGAACATTATCAATCATCCCCTTGGGCATAAGGCAATTTTATTGATGGTGTAGTTAATTTAGCCAATGGTATAGAATTTAAAACAAAAATATGTCTTGTAAATTTAAATTTTATGTTTTCTTCCCATTGTCTCTCTTTTGTTGCCTTTAATAGATATTTTATTAATTTATTTCTATTACCATCCTTTTTGTCTTTTTTCTCATATTTTTCTGTGTTACCAATGTTCTTAGGAACCAAGACACCGCTCCTCTATCTGTCTCTAGGTGGGTCCGCCCACATGCAGATACACCCACATGTGAGTACCGTGAGTGAACATTGTTACCCATGCTGCACCATGCTTTAAGACAAAATTTCATTTATTTGTCAACAGAAATAAATATTTCAAACAAAACAAAACTGTAAACCAATATCCCTTATGAATATAGGGGCAAAATCTCAAAATCCTGGCCAACAGAATCCAACAATCTATCAAAAAGCTAAGCAAAAGAACCACAGCAGGTGAGATTGGTTCCAGGGATGCAAAGATGGTTTGAAATGAGAAAAATAATGAATGTGATATACCATATAAAAAAGAAAAACAACCACATGAGCATTTCAATTGATTCAGAAAAGGTATTTGATAATATCTAACAGCCATTCTAGATACAAATACTAAAAAATAGGAATCGAAGGGAAATTCTCAATGAAATCAGGGACATATATGAAAAACCAACTGCCAGCATCTTACTCAATAGGGAGAAACTGAAATTTTTTTAAATCTGGATGAGAAAGGCCAATCAGCTGCAGACAGACATGGACAATGGCCAAAGCCACCAAAGGAAATGGCCCGATGGAAAAATGTCCTAGACAACAAATGGTATGGCCCGGACCCCATATTAATCAGGTCCAGGGGAGCAATTTGTGTTTTTCCACAGAAAGAAGAAAACCCCATCTGGGTGCCAGAGAGACTGGTGAGATTAATTAAGGAGGATGAAGATCGTGCGAGCAGGAAGAATGAAGAAGACGATGATCAACCTAATAATGTTGCTGATACTGATGGTAATATGGACCCCAATAGTTAAAGGAGTTTTTTTATGGGCCATAGCTAAAACTTGGCCTGTACCTATTCCCATACACTCGAATGCGTCAATATTACCCTTATTCTTATCAACGCAATGTGATTTGGGAAAACCATGTATTACGCCTAGAGGGGAGCCTCCTAAAGTATGTAATGCAAGCAATTTTACATTGGCATATAGTTTGTGTTTTACCACCATCAATACTAGTGCACCTTGTATATCTGTAAGAAATGGATCTTTAGTCAATTGGGTGGATCCTTCTGGAGACTCTACATTTAATAATATTATATCCACCCTTATGAAAGTTGCACAAGGTGCTACAGGTGGAAGTGGCACCACTGAGAAAGGAAAACGTGTAAATACATCAACACTTATGGTGATTCGTGAAGGATCCAGGCCCTCTGGGCCCATTAATGGATCAGTAGTGCCACCTAATGTGACCAGACGTGTCATATTACCTAGTTGCTCACCTGAAAAAAGTTTTCCGCCTACTTTTACTCAATGTCAGTCTCCAAATTATCGGAGCAACCCTATTATACCAGGTTTTGATATGACTCCGACTTTAGGTAAAGCAAAATGGAATAGTAATACTAATACCACTGGTCCTGATAATACCTGGCCATGGTATGAATGGATGGTATATAATCAACGTGGAGCATCTACGATAGTAACTCCTTTTGCAAAAATGTTTGGAATTAATGATACTTTATACAATGTCACTGGTGTATACAATACCACTACAAAGAGGCTGAAAGTAAATACTATGGTTAATATATCAAGAGTGCAATTTCAGCCATCACCTGTTTGTGTCCAGCCCCCATTTTTCTTTCTGTTAACATTCAACTTTAGTCATGCAAATGATACATTTTGGGAAGCTTCATGTAATAGATTTAGCAGTCAGTGTGGCTTGCTGAATGTTGGAATGGCTCTGAGGCATTTGCCTTGATAGTAAAGATTCCCACTATGATACCTGTACCGGTTGAAGCAGATCCCAATACTTTTCCTATTGCTACACTTTATAGATATAAAAGAGATTTTGGCATTACCGCAGCAATTATTACAGCTATTACTATCTCAGCTGCAGCAGCGGTTACAGCAGGATTGGCTATGTCTAATCAAGTAATGACAGCAAATGTCATTAGCAATATTACACAATCTACATCAGAAGCTTTATCTACAGTCCATATGTTGGATGCTCGATTAATGTCTGGTTTACTGTTAATGAACCAGAGAGTTGATTTATTACAACACCAAGTGGATACTCGTACGAGCATGGTGCAATTAAGTTGTGTTTCTTCAACACCTAATTTGTGCATAACACCTTTAAAATTCTTGAATGAGTCTTCTTTTAGCAGCAAGAATATATCCCAGTATCTTACAGGACAATGGACAGCTGAGCTGGAAGAACTTCAAGAACAACTCCGGATGCAGATTACGACTCTTAATGGCACAAGAATGAAACCCATAACTGTTGGAGATTTTACTTCTTGGCTTTCTACTGCCTTTTCCTACTTTAAAGAGTGGGTGGGGGTGTTTACATTTGCTGCAATAATGTGCTGTGGAGGAGTGTTGTTGCTATAGTTGCTCTGCAAGCTTAAAGCCCAGCAAAAACGTGACAAAGTCATCATCACGCAGGCGCTCTTAGCGATTGAGCGCAGTGGTTCCCATGATCTTTGGCTTTCTTTGTTAAGAGAAAATTAACCCCCATAAGTTGTCAGCTCCTGCACCCCAAGGGAATTGTCCCATTGCACTGGGAAGAGTGACAGAAATTGGATCTTGGTCAGCCCTTGCACCATGTGGAGCTTTGCTCATTGCACACATTAGGGTGACCAGATTTGGGTTTTTATATCAATCTTGATCTCCTGGGGCTGCTGGAGGCTCCGGGATGGATCGATGGACTTTATATCCATCTTGATCTTTTGGAGCTGATGGAGGCTCTGGAATTGATCGATGGATTAGGCTTAAAATAAAAAAGAAAGGAGGAGATGTGGGAAGCCATAGCTCTCGCGAGATGTGGGAAGCCACAGCTCTCGTGATGTGGGTAGCCGCAGCTCTCGCCTCCATTACTAGATGGCGCCGGGCAGTCAGGGCGGTGGTCCAACTAAGTGATAAACAACCACTTAGCGCATGCGCGATGCTGAGATGACGTAGTCATAACTCCACCCTGGAGTATGCAAACGAAGGTTCTGGCGAACTCACCAATCAATGCATGAGGTTTTGGCAAATGCACCAATCAGGGCACAGCACGTCCCCATAGAGCATATATAAGCAGCAGTAGTTTGGGGTTTCGGGGTCTTTTACCGCATTATGAAAAATTAAATGCTTGTGGAAGAATCCTGTTGTGGTGCGTCTTTTCTTGCTGGCGAGACCTGGCGCGCGACAATCATGATTTTGAGTTTTGCCCCACATTTCCCTTCTACTCTAATCAAGCCCTTCTAATGTGATCTCTTTCATAGCAGTCGATAGTGAGAGCTAGGCACCATCTAGTTCTTCTGGTCTCCAGTGGTGGAGGGTGATCGTTGCTTGAGTCACTAGTCATTGATTCATTGTGCCCAATCAGTTCTCCTCTTCTGCTGTCCTCTGGATGGGGAGAGACCAACTCTTGCCCCTTTCCTGATTGCTCAGGAACTTTGAAAATCCCAGAGACGATGGTCCTGATCCCCCAGCCTCAAAAACTCATTCCCTCACAGTTTTTGCATCTGTCTCAGAGATTTTTTCCACCCCCACCCCGTTTTATGACATTGGTCCCTGTATGCTCCACCATATACCTGTATCTATTTAACAACCTAGGTCAATACATTCTATAAACTTTTCAATGGCCGAGGATTCTGAAGAAGATTGCCAGGCTTCTCTTTCACTGCTCCTCTAAGTGGGTTGGGAATGACAACTTTTCCCTTAATAGCAGAGCTCATTAACTGTTTACACCCCTAGATACTTCTTACTCTTAGAAAACTCACTGCCATCGAATCCATGCTGACTCACAGCCAACTTATAGGGCAGCGTAGAACTGCCCCTGTGAGTGTCTGAGACTCGAACTCTTTATGGGAGCAGAATGCCTTATCTTTCTCCCACAAAGCAGCTGGTAGTTTCAAACTGCTGATATAGCAATTAGCAGCCCAACTTGTAGCCACTAGGCCACAAAGGCTCTTTTTCTTCTTAGCAAAGAGAGGGAAAATAAGCAAACGGAACATTCCCCTGGTGCTTCCCGTGGATGCTGCGATGGGAGCTGGATCCTGAAGGCCCGGATTGGCTAAAGCTCCATTTACACAGGAACACATGCCTCCCTTGTTAGTATTTGCATTGGGCAAGCCATTTCCTGCGCTGACATTTTGCATCTAGTTAAATGCCAGCAACTCCAGAGAGATGTAGCTTTACCCTGTGGCTCTGCCCTTCTGGACAAGCCTTTGGTGCTCGATGGGGCTACTTTCAGTCTATGATCTTACATGTCCTTTTGGATCCCTTCGTCTCTTGTTTTTGTTTTGATTAACACAAACTGGATGAACAACTTCAGGCTTAATATAATCGCTGCTGAATATTTCATTGGGAAATGTTGTTAAGAAGGCAGTTGGCATCCATGATCTAAGTGTATGCATAGAGATTTCTTTTCAGATGGTAAAGTGGCTTTGAATAATTATTGTTATTATTAGTGAATTAAAGACAAATGTGCCTCAAAATGTGAACATTAGGTGTGTGTGTGTGTGTGTGTGTGTGTGTGTGTGTGTGCATGTTTTAAAGAGCACATGGCGTGGTGATAGAGAGGGCGAAGCACTGGTGAGGAGCACATGACAGTGTTCAGAGAGATGACAAAGGGTAGTGATGAAACAAAACAGATTCCAACCTCAAATCCTCTGCTCCCTGCCTCAGAGGGAGGTCGCAACAAGGAGCAGAAAAGCCAAGGGCATTTCCTGCCCTCTCACAGCTGGCAAGCGCCACAGAAGGCACAGGGTTTTAATGCCGAGGCTTTGCTGCTGTGAGGCAGGGAGGGGGGCTTGCCATAGTTTCCACACGCTGACATCACAAACATACCGCAAGTGGGTGCCTTTAACACACCAAAGTCAATGTTCTCACAGCACCGGAGGCTGACAGCATCATGCCAGTGCACCAGCTTGATGGGCACGCTCTCTTTGTCCATCCCTGGGGGCTGAGGGCTGGTGGGCAGTATTCTTGTTTTGGCTTCAATGACCTCCATGGTTGGTGGTCCTTGGAGCTCTCTGCATGGCAGCTGCCTTCTTCCCTTGGAGTTGGTTTGCTTCAGTGTTGAATTGAATCCTTTTGTATCAGCCAAGTCATTGGTGTAAGGTACAGCCTCTTTAAGTCACAAAGAAAATCTCTGCCCAGGTGGGATTACATCCACAGTAAAAAATCCCACTCCTGTAGAGCTCACTCCAGCTCATCATGGCCCTCTCCAGGGGGGTTCCATGGCTGGGCATCTTTATGGAAGCACACAGCCACAGTTTTTCTCCAGAGAAACAGCTAGTGGGTTCTGAACTACTGACCTTGTTGTGAATAGCCCCCTTCTTAACGTGTGCGCCAGAAGCCCTGCTCTGCGGTTTGATGAGCAGCCCTTCTGGCCATTGCTAAGGGCTACATGGCAAAGCCATTTGGTACAAGCAACGTTGTCATCAGCAAAGAATGAGTTTAGCTGGCCTCAGTAGGATACTCAGCCGGGAAGTGATAAACTGCTTGGCTTGGGTTTTATGCAGGAGAACCATGGGAGTTGAGATGTGCAGTCTCTTGATTTGAACCCAGACACTCTATCTCCCAGCCTGAACTCTCACCATCATACTCAACTTTTGGGGGTCAAATGTTTGACTCACCTGAGAGATGTGCAGGTGAAAGCGTGCCCCAGGAACATCTCCCTCTCATCCCTGTCATCTCAGAGAGTTCTCCAGATAAGGATTGGTGGTTCATGTGAAGGGACATATTGTAGCATTTCCCTTGCACTCCTCAAAGGCAAGAAAATGACCCACAGCACCTCGAGTTGCCAGCAGTGTCAAAGGGGATGTGCTCCTTGAGACTCAAGCTGAGTCCCCAGGAGACGAGCTCTCAACTGTGGAATTAGCGCTTTTGAAAAGGGGCAAATCTTCCAGCAGTTCTCTCTTCAGAGGCCTGGCCGTACGCTCTGCAGACTTGTGGGCACGCTCACTCTGGTGAACCCAAATTCTTGGGAGAGGCTGATCTGTCCCTAGAAAACTGGCCACATGCAAAAGCATAGAGACCAATATCTGCCTCCTGCTGGAAGGATCTGGAAGGAGAAGGGTGGCTGGAGTCCTCTAGGAGGGAAGTTGAGAGCCAGGAGAGGCAGCAAAGCCACAGTTCCAGCAGGTGGTGTCCTAAGGCTAAGGGAGCTTGCCAAGGATCAAGTGAGTCCTGGAGGTGTCTGCAGCCCATCTTGCTGAGGGCCTCCATTTATTTCATATATCTATGGATAATGGGAAGGGCCCCCAAGGCCCGCTGGCTGACCTCAAATGATACGCCGTGAACTATCCACCTTGGCATCCTCCAAAGTCTCTGAAAGCTGCAGCCCCTCCCACCCACTGGCAGCCTTCTTGGACAGGATCTCCTCCACACTGCTGCAACCATGGGCTCACACACAAGGACCATTGTGAGGACGGTGCAGGACCAGGTGGTGCTTCAATCTCTTGTGTGTACTTTTGCTATGAGTCAGGAGCTCACGCAATGGTATCTAACAAGTTATTGTGAGATGACAAAAGAGGACTTCGTGGAGGCCCTTCCAAGAGAGGGTTGGAACATAGCATGGTAAGAGGCCTGGTCAGGAATGTGCTCATTGTGCTCATTGTTTCCATCCCCTTCTCCCGGAAGCCAATGCTCTAGGGAGGAAAGGCAGGCCCAGAGACAGGGAAGGGCTAGGGAAGAGGGAGCGATAGGAGAGCAATAGAAAAGACAGGTTACTCTCCCTCATTCCCAGTATAGCTCCTCAAACCTCAGGTAAAGCCTCTGATTCTGAGGCTGAGGCTTATAATAGGATCAGACTGAACATTTAATCCCTCAAGCTGCCTGGAAAGTGTGGGAGCTGATTAAGATGGCAAGAGATGAAGAAGGAAGGAATCTACTGGTTACAGATGTGAAAGCACCTGTTAGTGAAGCCTTCTCAGTTTCTTATTGCCTTATCAATGTCATCAGTCCACTTAATGTACTCACTTTCCAAACGCCTATTAACCAATTGTACATACCTTGAGTTCTTTCTAGGAGGCAATAATAATATTCTCATTTCCGAGTTGAGGCCACAGAAGTTTGGACAACTTCTGGTTGTTGTTGTTGCTGGCAGGTGCTCATCAAGTTGGTTCCAACTCATAGCAACCCCTGTGCATACCGGAAGGGAGCATGGCCCCGTCCTGTGGCCCCTCTCTGAAGGGCACTTGCCTCAAATCTTTAAATTCAAAGCTTCTTGTTTTGTCAAATGAAATCATTTCTTCAGTCAATCTCAGAAATCTTTATGTAAAAACGTTGGAAACGCCTTTCACTCAAGGTCTAGGGAGGCTGAGTAAGGTGGGAGGGGCTCCAGGACAGATGGTGGGAATCACTCCTGCAGGTGGGTGGTAGGTTGGCGAGGCCAGTCTCACTTGCCTCCCTGGTGACTGACCTCAACCAGCAATGTGCAGCTGGACACATGGCATGAAGTGACCTCTGGTCTTCGTGGCGGTGGATGCCAGTAGACCGTCAGGTATGGGAGACCCATGAGAAAATAGGTTACTTTTCTCTTTCTCTCCAAGTTTCTCTGTGATCTCTTTATGCTGCCTGAACCCGCATGCATACTGACAAAGGCAGACATGTGCACACACATGGCAAAGTAAATAGAGACGCCCACATTCACAGACGTATTCATCCACGTGCAAATAGGCACATGTGTGCACATGCATGCCAAAGCAGACACAGACATCCATGAATGCACATGTATTCGTGAAAGTTGATTTTCATGGGGAAAAAGATCAGATCTATCACTGTCAAGTCCACTCCAACTCAAAGCAACTGTAGAACACAGAGGAGAACTGCCCCATTGGGTTTCCAAAGCTGTCATCTTGTCAGACACAGTCAGCCACCACTTTCTCCTGCAGAGCAGCTGGGGTTTTCCAACTGCCGACCTTTCACTTAGTAGCCGAGCACTTACTGATTTTCATAGGAGTCTGGAAATCAGTTTCATTGCCTGCTAGTCACACCTCCTCTGTGAGTTAGCACAGCCTGGTAAACTTGGAAGGAGAAAAATCTTCCTTCCCGAGGTAGTTGAGTGGTTTTCCCCTGAGGAAATGGTTCAGAAAAATATTTCCTTCAAGAAATCAGAACACTCTTGAAGAGAAATTTCCTGCCAAAACATTTGTTTGCTTGACACTGAGACAAGTGAAGCAGCCCCCTGACTTCCCCCTTGGGTCCTCTTTCTCATCATGACTGCTCTGCTCAGCTACAAGGCTCCAGGTCCTGGGAGCAAGGGTGCCCTTCTATTTGGAACCTCACAGGGCTACACTGTGAGTCAGGGAAAGACCTGGAAACTTGAGCATCCTGAAACGAGGCCTGCATAGCAATATCATCTGTCATCAGGCTCATCATTTCTCTCATTTTTTGTAAGATCATTGAGCCCTTGGAGCCCTGAGAAGTTCTCTCAGAGGAAGCCATCCTCCTCCCATGAATCCAAGAGGGACTGCTTAAAGATTGTTGTCTTCTACTTACAGGAATACCAGCAACCAATTGCCATTGAGTCAACTCGGACTCATGGAGAGCCCAAGTGTGTTAGAGAAGTCCGGTCCCTAGAATTTTCCATGGCTGGGGTGGGTTTTTTTCCAGAGGCATAGCACCAGGCCCTTCTTGGAAGGCACCTCTGGGTGAACTCAAACCTTTAACCCGTAGTTCGCAGCCTAGCTCATGAACAATACCATCCAAGGACGGTACAGTTACTTGCTAATGGTCACCTGCAGTAGATGAACCGAGGTCAAGTAACTGCCTGAGAAACATCAACCAGAGGAAAGCAGAGTGAACCCCAGGGTTCTTGGGAAGAGGGCCAGAGAGAGAAAAAGGAGAAAACAGCTTTCCCGGGACATCAGAAAGGAAAGGACTCCACTTTGTGGATGCCATAGAACAATCCCAAGCCAAGCATGGGTGAGAAACAGACCCCACCCAAACCCAGCGGGCTGGATTCTGTCGCCAAGTGTTGAACACCAGACATGGATATGACAGAGCCGCTAGTCGTCCGTGGAAAGAAACTGTTTGCCCATTGTCTGGTAGTTTTGTAGCATTTGAACAACCAGGCCTCTGCTGCCTCTTCTGGCCTGAAATATAATTGCAGCCATAACCGCCCAGCGTTTCAATGGGTAGAACTCCCTGGGGAGGGCTTACTACCCAAATCATTTGGGAGATCCTTTTAGGATTGTCCAGGAGATCTTTCTTTGGCTGTGTATAATATGAACGATGGTGTCTTTGTTTTAAAAAAAGAAACTTTTTATTGTAAGGTGGGTTAAGGTTTACAGAGAAAATCAGCTTTGCACGTAACAATTTATACACGTTTTGTTATGTGACATTGATGACAATCTCCTGCAATGTAATATCACTCATGCCATTGAAACTCTGCTTCCTGTTTTCATTCATCCTTCTCCCCTAACCTTGCCTGCCTTTTGAATTTGGCCTTGGGCAAATACTGCCTATTTGCTTTTGAATGGTTGATGGTTCTGAGGAATGTGTGCTCCTCAGTGCTATGATTCATTTTGGTGTAGTTGTTCTTATCAGGTGCCATTGAGCCAGTTGCAACCCACATTGACCCTATGCCAAACAGACAGAAACACTACCTAGCCCTGAATAATTCTCCTAATTGTTCCCAAGCTTGAGCCCCTTGTTTCAGTCACTGTCAATCCATCTCCTTAAGGGGCTTCCTCTCTTTCACTGTCCCTCTCCTTCACCTGGCATGATGTCCTTCTCCAGGGACTAGTCTCTCTTAATAACATGACCAAAGTATGTGAGAGGAAGTCTCACCATCCTTGCCTTTAAGGAGCCCTCTGACCATACTTCTTCTAAGACAGATCTGTTTGTTCCCTTGCCAGTCCATGTTACTTTTAATATTCTTCACCAGCACCACAATTCAGACATATCAATTCTTCTTCAGCCTTCCTTATTCAATGTCTGACTTTCACATACTTATGAGGCAATTTAAATTACTATGGCTTGGGTAAGGTGCACCTTAGTCCTCAAAGTAACATCCTTGCTTTTTAGCACTCTACAGACGTATTGTGCACCAAATGTATCCATATGGAATGCGTCATTTGATCTCATGATTGCAGCTTCCAAGAGCATTGATTATAGACCTCATCAAGACAAAAAATCCGTGACAACTTCAACAAATAACAACAAGTAAAAAAAACAACAAACTTCTCCATTTATCATGGTACCTATTGATCAAGTTGTGAGGATGTGTGTCTTCTTGACATTGAGTTGTAAACCATACTGAGGGCTGCAATCTTTTCTCATAAGGTTCACTTTATAAACCTGTCTATTTTTCAGGGGGTTGAATTCAGTTCCAGACCTGAAGGGTGATGAAGGACCATAGTAGTGGGGATCTCACTAGTCTATCTAACCAATAAACCTCATCTTTTACCATTATTATTATTACTATTGGTAGTAGTAGTATGACTTTCAGTTTTCTTACACATTACTCCCCACTCTATCTAGGACCATGTACCATGATCCCTTTCAGAGCAGCTGTTTGTCATAGGCAGGCACCATTTAGTTCTTCTGACCTTAGCATCATAGAGGCTGAGGTACGCATAGTCCATTACTGATTTGGACTAATTGTTGCCAGGCATCTTGAGCTTCTTCAATGTTATTCGCTCCAGACAGGGTGCAATAGTTTATTGTGCCAGCCTGGCCGATAAACACAAGTAGGATTAATCGAAGGGCAGAGGGATAAATGGCTTCGTGAGCCTCGCCTTGCTTGTTCTATGCCTCAATTTAAAGGGGTACACTACCTGTGGGATGCCTAGCTTGTGGACTCTGTCGCTGTAAGTTGAGGTCCATTTAATCCCACAGGATTGGAATGTTCGTCTCTGGAGCTGGGGACCGACAGTTGGTGACAGTTGGTGACTTGCCTTGCTGTTTGCTGCCTGGGTATATATAGCCCAGCTCTCTCTACAGAAAGGGACTGGCAACTGGCGGCTCTCAAGCCTTAAAGGACTGCTAGTGTCTCACTGTTTTATAATTTAACTGTTAGTTTCTTGTGTTATCTATCTGTATATAATTTAGTGGTTCATTTCTTGTATTGCATATCTAGCTTTATAAATATATTTATATATAATTACTAGCAATATGGTTTTGTCTCTCTAGAGAACCCTGTCCAACACATAGGGTGAGACCAAGGACCGACTTTTAGTTTGCTACTCACTAGCTTTTGAAGATCCCAGTCACTTCCCTGATGGATACAGAACATTGTCTTTGTGAGCTAGTTTGTACCAATTGATCTTGAGGTCTCTCAGAGCTATGTTCCTGATCCCCGATATTTAGGACACACTCCCTCAAGGGGTTTTGTTCTAGCTAAGACATTTCCTAACTATGCCTCCTGGATGCACTATTATATTCATGGTCATATTTGTAGTATATGCTAATATGTATATAGAACTATTCTCTGGCAAACCTATATTTATTCATGGGGCTATTCCCATTCCCCTTCCCACAACTGCTCAGATTTTGTGGTTTTTCTATCTATCTATTTATCTCTCTAGCTATCCTTGTATGTTATTGTTATTATTGGAGTATTTATCTCTGTTGCCTTTAATGCTTGTAGTCTACTGAGAAAGGATAGTGTTTTGATGTTCCAAATGTTTCCCCATTTTCTGGGTTACATGACACAAACCAATAGAAGAAGAGAAAAGAAAAAAATTTAACCCAAGTAATAACACCAACAATAAAACCAATTTAGTCTTTTGGTTAAGAATTAGTCAGACTTTCCCACTCCTAGGCTAACCCTTGAAAGAAAATGAATGAGATAAAAGACCATAGGAAGGAAGAAAGGAGAGTGGGAGGCAAGGGAATAAAGAAAGAAGGTGGCAGGGTTGTGTGAACAATTAATGTGGACCTTCTTTGATGTGTATTAAAAATAATATTGACTGGTTTTTTCAATACTCACCAAAAATTATTTATATCAATCAAGAAAACCTCACTACCCTGGAATCAATTCTGACATATAGCAACCCTTTGGACAGAGTATAGAACTGCCCCTGTGGGTTTCCAAGGCTGTAAATCTTTAAAGGAGTAGAAAATCTCATCTTTCTCCTGTGGAGTGGGGGTGGGGGGAGTTTCGAACTTCTGATGTTGCAGTTAGAAGTCCAACTCATAATCTACCACACCAACAGGGCTCCTCCTTTCATCATTAATCTAGACTGTTTGACCTTCTTGGCTTACTGGGTTTGGTTTTCTCGCTTTGGAAGACATGGTACCAAAATACACACCATTTCCTAGCCCCCCAAAAAATCAAAAGTAAGCAAAACAAAACAGGAAAAACTAGCAACCCAATCCAAACTAACTAACCTATTTAGCCATATAGATAAAGGATACTTGTAGCCAACCTCTGTTTTGGGGGCAATAGGGATGGATGGGGACTGTGGTTAACAGGCACGTGTCAGCTCATCCACAGGGGACATTCAAATTCTAGCTCCAGACTGTTGTTGCCTTGGGGAAATGCAAGGATTTTAAGGCCTGATTTTCTGTTTGTAACTGAGATGCTGAGAATATAAAATTCGATGTGAAATCGTCAACTTTTCAAATATTGGATCACATTAGTTAAAACCACTTTTCAGGCTGCTCATCATCATACTAGCGCATCATTAGGCTAAAATCATATCAAAGACATCTGGTTTGTCCCCTGTGCCCTTTAAGGACAACTGAAACATAAGGACGGGAATGGGACATTCATTCTTCCTCTAGACCCTCACCCTTTGCCTCCATCGGCTGGCGTTCATAGAAGAGGCAGACGGTTTTGTTCAACTTCAGCATAATCAGAGTCCTGAGAGTTAAACACAATACATATATAATTTCATACTAGTCATTTTAATATTAGCCCAAACAAAACCAACAAAAACCCAACCCATTGCTGTTATGTTGGTTCTGGTTCCCGAGGACCCCCTGGGTGCCAGGGAGAAACTACACATCACAGGATTCTCAAGCCTGTGGGCTTCTAGAAGCAGGCCATTAGTTATTTCTTATGAGGGGTGCAGCTGCCCACCTCTTGATACGTTGAGTCCTTAACCATTTGTGCCACCCAGGGTCTCCCAGTCTTCGTATGTGACCCCCAAATTCCTTGACAGGTTACCTATAGAAAGGTAGAGTCTATGCCCTTTCCCCTTAAATTGGGATGTTCCATGACCTCTGTGACCAATAGATTATGGAGAAGATGACACTGTGACATCTAGTTTGGGCAACCCCCTTCCCTCCCACAAAGTGCTTCACAGCTTCTGAAAAATCCCTTCAAAGACTTCTTCTTGAGTGCTCACCCTTAGAATGTCCAGCCTCCACGTGCTACCTCTCAGGACACTTCTCAGCACCCGGACACTATGCTGAAAGAAGCCTGAGCCGCCTGGAAAGGCCATGTGGAGACACTCCAACCAACAACCCAGCTAAGCACCCAGCTTCAGCTTCCAGCCCTCTGAGTGCACATGTAGGCACTGGAGTCACCAGAGGCCCCTGCCCCAGCTCCCATGTGACTGCCAACTCATGGGAGACTCCAAGCACGACCCAGTGGCCTCCCAGCAACCACACGATGATGGTCCTTGTTTGAAGCCACTGCATTTGGGGAGGGGGTGTTTCTTGCCCATCCACAGGGATGAGAACCTGTATCTCAACATCATGCAGGTGGGTGAAGGGGCCGTCTCTCGAGCAAGGCAGCTTGCCTTCTTGTCAACTCCTGGGGATTTTTTTTGTTCTTGCCACTGCTGCCCCAATTCCCCAGGAGCTAGAGGAAGGCAGGCAGCAGGCCTCAGGTGGCCAGGAGGCAGGAGCCTTTGTGGGATGCAGTTACAATGGGAGACATAACCTTAAAGGCAGGAGCCTGACTTTACCTTTGCCTCCTGGAGATTTGGGATGCAGAACACCTGTCAAATCCCATCTTCTGTCCAATCCTGATCATATGTCTGTCTTATGTTTGCACACAGGACACAGACTTGTGAACACCCAAAGAACAGGGTCTGGCGCCAAGAAACCAGCACCACAAGGAACTGATGTTTCTCCAGCAATGGGGAGGGGTGGGATGAGAGGAAGAAAGGAGTACAAATCACTGGATCAAAACAAGGTGGGGGAAGGAAGGAGCAAAGGAGAGAGTGAAGGAGGGAAACTGGGAGGCTGAAGGGAAAAGGCAGGGAAGGAAAGGAGAAAGGTGGCGGTGGGGAGAGAGGAGCGAAGAAGAAATGGAGGAGTTTGGGAGGGAAGATGGAAAGTGAAGGCAGGCAGGAAGACGTGAGCAAAGGGAGGGAAGGAAGAAAAGAGAAAGAGAAGGGCAAGAAGAAAGGAAGGTAGGGAAGAAAGGAAGAAAACGAGAAACCTAATGTCAATGGCACCCTCTATGTTTTTATTTCCTGTTTTTCTGAGGTAGCCTCTTCAGCAGAAGCAAATGGGCTGAATCGCCTCAAACTCTACCTAGGTAGAAAGCACGGGTTTCATTTCGCCAGGGCCTGTGAAAATGTTTGAAGTGAGCAGCATTAACATGGAGACAGCGATTACCCCACGTGGCTGTTGCGCTCTGATGATACCAAGGCAACGGGAATGGGGGCTCATTATTTCACCAGGTGACAAAAAAAATTGTATTTTGACGTTTCACCCTGAATGTGGGGAAGGGTGGCGTGGGGGAGGAAGCAGGGGCCCTTTGTGGAGTCTCCTCTTGCCATTGTGATGTCCCTTGGCCTGGCAACAACCTGAGGTCCTGCACGCTGCCAGTGAGGGGCTTGGCTGCAGGCCCTAGCCCAGCATTTCTTATCAGATTTACTGTGACAAGTGATGGGAGAAAAGCAAGATGCTGTTAACAGCGCATCCGTTCAGACCCTGCTATTTAGAAATTTGGATTGATATTTTGTCAGAGAGAAGTAGCACTGATGTTAATCTTTGCACTACCCTTGGAAAAAATCATTCATAATCTTATAACAATAATCCATAGCATTTGTGGAGCTCTGAGAACCAAGGGATGGTCAGAAGCATTTTTAGACAGATGTCTCATTTCATCTTCAAAGCAACCCAGTGAGGAATAAGAAAAGTTGGCTTATGACTTCCCTTTTGGAAAGTGAGTCTTTGGAAGCACAGAGAGGTCCAGGTTTGCCCAAGGTCACATAGTCAATAAGTAAGAGAGCCTGGATTTGAACCTGAGCGGTCTGCTGCCAGAGGTACTTTTTTTGCACGTGTTTATTAAGGCAACTTGCAGCTCTGGCAAGGATTCAGATAGAATTGAGGATCATTTTTTTTTAACAATTTATTAGGGGCTCATACAACTCTTATCACAGTTCATACATATACATACATCAATTGTGTAAAGCACATCTGTACAGTCTTTGCCCTAATAATTTTTTCTCCTCTTTTCCTTTTTTACATTTTATTAGGGACTCATACAACTCTTATCACAATCCATACATATTCATACATCAATTGTATAAAGCACATCCATACATTCCCTACCCCAATCATTCTCAAAGCATTTGCTCTCCACTTAAGCCCTTTGCATCAGGTCCTCTTTTTTTCCCCTCCCTCCCCTTCCCCCCCTCCCTCATGTGCCCTTGGTAATTTATACATCGTTATTTTGTCATATCTTGCCCTATCCGGAGTCTCCCTTCCCCGGTTCTCTGCTGTCCCTCTCCCAGGGAAGAGGTCACATGTGGATCCTGTAATCAGTTCCCCCTTTCCAACCCACTCACCCTCCACTCTCCCAGCATCACCCCTCACACCCTTGGTCCTGAAGGTATCGTCCACCAAGGATTCCCTGTACCTCCAGCCCTCATTTGTACCAGTGTACAGCCTCTGCCCTATCCAGCCCTAACAGTGTTTCTCTCTATCCTTGTGGAGCCCTGGTGATGGGCTGGGCTGCTAAGTAATAGGTTAAAGGGGCTTTCCCCTCCTGTGAAAAGTTACACTCTCGGGAAACTCACGGGTGCCAGTCCTACCCTTTCCTCCAGGGTTGCTCTGAATCAAGGTCAACTCAATGGCAGTGAGTTTGGCTTTTTAATGTCTCTCCCTGTTGTTGTTGTTGTTGTTGTTAGTTTGCCATCCAGTTGGTTCTGGTCCATGGCAAACCTATTCACAGCAGAATGTAACAATAACAGCTCCTCCTCCATCCACCCAAGTGTTCCTATGCTCAGTCCTCTTGTTGTCGTCACTGTGTCAATCCAGCTCTTCAAGGGCCTTCAACCTTTTTTCACAGCCCTTCCATTTTTCTAAGCATGATGCCTCTCCAGGGACTGGTCTCCACTGACAACATGTCCAAAGTCTCACCATCCTTACTTCTAATGGGAATTCTGGCCGTACTTCCAAGACAGATTTTGTTTGTTCTTTTGGCAGTCCATGGTACTGTCAATATTCTTTGCCAGTACCATGGTTCAAATTCATACAGTTTACCTGGGTCTTCTTCACTCAATGGCAAGCTTTTCACATGCAGATGAGGCAAATGAAAATACTATGGTTTGGATCAGGTGTACTTCCTGCTTAAAGTAACATCCTAACTTTTCAACATTCTAAAGAGCTCTTATGCAGCAGATCTACCCAGTGCAATGTATCTTTTCATCTCTTGACTGCTGCTTCCAGGAGCATTGCTTGTGGATCCAGACAAGACAAAATCCTTGACAACTTCAGGTTTTTCTCGATTTATCATCATGTTACCTATTGGTTCAGTTGTGAGGATTGTGTTGAGTTGTATCCCACATTGAAGGCTGCAATCCTTGATCTTCACCAGCAAGTGCTTCAAGTCCCCCATCCTTGTCAGCAAGCCAAACTGTGTCGTCTGCATATAGCAGGTAGTTAATAATATTTCCTCCAAATCTGATTCTGTGTTCTTCTTCATATAATTTGGCTTCTCTGATTATTTGCTCACCATACAATTGAAAAAGTATAATAAGTGGGTGCAACCAGGATGCACACCTTTCTTGGTTCTTAAACCATGCAATCTACCCTTGTTCTATAAGTGTTCTGGAATTCTCTTCTCAAAACTATCCATGTTTTCTTATGATCCACACAGTCAGATAGCTTGGGTGTTAATAAAACATAAGTAACCATCTTTAGGGTATTCACTGCTTTCAGGCAAGATCCATCTGATATCTGATATCCTTTGTTCCACATCCTCTTCTGAATCTGGCTTAAATCTCTGGGAAACCAAACTCACTGCCTTGTAGTTGATGACAACTCATCCTGACCCTATAGTATAGGGTAGAACTAACTGCCCCTGTGAGTTTCTGAGACTGTAACTCATTATGGGAGTAGAAAACCTTGCCTTTCTCCCACGGAGTGACTGGTGGTTTTGAACTGCTGACCTTGGGGTTTGCAATCCAACCTGTAACCACTGTGCCACGATGGCTCTTGAATGCTGAATATGGTAACTTTCTGTCAATGAATCAATGCAACTGTTGTTGTATTAGCTTCAGTACAATTTGACTCACATGTGATGCCAATGATAGTGTTACATAATTTGACCATTCTGTTGGTCTCCCTTCTTTGGTATGTATACACATATGGATCTTTTCCAGTCCGTTAGCCAAGTAGCTGTATTCCAAATTTCCTGACATAGATGAGTGAGTGCTGCCAGTGCTTTATCAGCTTGTGGAAACATTTCAATAGATATTCCAGCAATTCCTGGCATCTTGTTTTGGGCTAGTGCTTTCCATGCATCTTGAATTTCTTCTTTCCTGACCATTGGTTCTTGCTCATATGTTACCTCCTGAAATGGTTGAATGTTGGTCTATTCTTTTTGATACAGTGACTCCATATTGTTTCCATCTTCCTCAGATGTTTCCTTCATCATTCAATATTTTGCCCATAGAATTTTTAATATTGCACCTCAAGACTTGACATTTTTCTTCAGTTCTTTCAGTTTAAGATATGCTGAATATGTTCTGTTTTGGTTTTCTAACTCTAGGCTTTCGCACATTTTGTGATAATATTTTACTTTGTATTCTCGAGTTGTCCTTTGAAATTTTCTATTTAGCTCTTTACTTCATCATTTCTTCCTTTTGCTTTAGCTACTCTCTGATTAAGAGTAAGTTTCAGAGTCTCTTTGGACATGCACTTGTATCTTTTCTTTATTTCCTTTTTTTTATAATGACACTGTGCTTTATTCAGAGATGTTCTCAAAATTTGGTTGGTTATTATCAAGGTTGTATATCGACTCTCGTGTACTTGTTTGCATTTTCTTGAACTTCAACTTGAGCTCACATATGAACAATTGCTGATCTGTTCCACAATCAGTCCCTGGACTGGTTTCAGTTGCTGATATTGAGCTTCTTTTATTGTCTCTTCCCACAGGTGTAGTCAATTTGATTTCCGTGTATTCCATCTGGAGAAGTCCACATTTATGGTCACCTTTTTTGTTGTTGATCAAATGTTTGAAGAAATCATTAATCATGCAAAATTCTAACATACAATCAAGATAAATTGGTAATTATTGGTGATTGGAGTGCAAATGTTGGAACCAAAGAGGAAAGAACAGAAGTTGGAAAATATAGTATATGCTATCAGCAATTTATTGGTCTTGCAAACTCTGTCATGCGATCTCCAGCTTGGTTTCTATCACCAAGACCATATTTTTCAACTACTGATCCTTCCTCTTTGTTTTCAACTTTTGCATTCCAATAGCATTTTGATAGCAAGTCTGACAAATTTGGGACTGAATATGGTGGTAGAATTATTCAATTTCTGCATCACCAGCTTTGGGTGGTTGGTGCATAAATTTGAACAATAGTTGTATTGATTGGTTCTCCTTGAAGGGGCATAGATAGCATCCTATCAAAGATAGCATTGTACATTAAAATAGATCTTAAAATGTCCTTTTGATGATGAATGCAATGTTGTTTCTCTTGATTGTGTCATTTCCAGCAGAGTAAACCGTAAGATTTTCTGTTTCAAAATGGTCAATATCAGTCCATTTCAGCTAACTAATGCTTACAATATCAATCTTTATGTATTCCATTTCATTTTTAATGACTTCCAATGTCCCTAGATTCATATTTCATACATCCCAAGTTTCAATTATTAATGACGATTTGAACTGTTTCTCCTCATTTTGAGTTGTGCCCCATCAGCAAATGAAGGTCCTGATGGCTATACTCGATTTGCATCATTATGGTCGACTTGCCTATGAAAAGTCAGCTCTTCCTCTTCCTCAGCCGTATTTTGAGTACTTTCCAAGTTGAAGAGCTCATCTTCTGGCACACGTTCTGACAATGTTCTTCTGTTGTTCATGGGGGGTCTAGTAACTGACAGTGTTGCTGCTATCCATAGGGTTTTCAATGGCTCATTCTTCCCATGCAGGCAGCCAATTCCTTCTTCATTGTCTGTTCTTTGTCTGGAAGCTCTTTGGGTGACCCTGCTGGTATATGAAATGCCAATCACATAGCTCCCAGTATCTCACAAAACAAAAGTCACCACAGTACCACAAAATGCCAGACAAGTGATGGACCTCTATTCTTAGTGAGGCGTGGCCTGGTGGGAGGAGTGTGCCCTTAGGTGGTTCTGATCCACTTACTGGAACAAATACTGTTAGTTCTTATTTCATAAATGTGAAATGCATAAAAGAGACCCCCCAAAAATATCCTCCAATTCAGACTTTCTGCCTTTTAAAAGAGGATAACCCACTCTGATTCAAAGTCATTGAGGTGTTTTGTTTTCCCCTCCCTCTGAGGCTACAGAGACTAGACTAATCACAGCTGAGGTGGAGCGACTGAAATGACTTAAAGCACCAGCTAGACTGGCTGTCAGAAGCAGCTACAGTCAACAGCTACAGACTGACAGAGCTGCTCAGCCAAGAGCTGAGGGTTCTCAACTCCCACTTCTACTGATGGGCACAGCCAGTGGCCTCTGGGAGTTGACTGGAACCCAGCAGCCAGCTGTGAGGAGCAAGCTAATTCATCTCAGCCTGGCCCAGGTCATCAAGTCACTGAAGGAGTATCGGGAAAGAGGGAAGAAATTTGGGGTCCCACATTTGGCCACAGACAAAAGTTGTTCTGTGTTTAGACAGTAGTTCTGGGCCTGAGTTTGGGGCAGGTGTGATGGAGGAAAGTCGGCTCCCTCCCTGCATCTGGGAACAGATGGTGGGGCTGCCCTGGAAACAGCAGGTCAGTCAGCTGGAGCAAAAAAGGCTTGGCCTCTAAAGCCCTGGCAGGGCAGACTGAAGCTACCTGGACTGTTTTTTCTTAACCCAATAGCTCCTGCTACCCTCACCACCCCCAACTAGGTAAAAGGGAAGAAAGATGCATTTTCTTTACAGAGGCAACTTTCTAGAAAGGAGACCAGCCCACCAGCTGTGAAAGGTCCCCTTAAACCATTTTACTTTGAGCAGGAGGAAGAAATGTTGAGATTCCCAGAGCCACGTGGAATTGTGGATCCTCTAGTTTAGGTTCCAGTGATGCCAGATCGATTTTTCTAGAGAAAGTCAAAATTCCTGTTTTCTTAAAAACCTCCTGATTTTTTCAAAGGCGATTCAATAACATTGGATAGAAGCCAAGTAGGCCAAAGAGCCCTGATGGCACAGTGGGTTATGTGTTGGGCAGCTAACTAGAAGGTCAGTAGTTTGAAACCACCAGTCACACTGGGGGAGCGGGGGTTGGGGGATAGGGTGGGGGGCTGTGCAGAGATGAGACCTTCTAGTCCATATAGAATTTCAGCCTCGGAAACCCACAGGGGCAGTTCCGCTCGGTCTTACAGGGTCACTGTGAGTTGGAATCTTCTAGATGGCAGTGAATAAGCAGGCCAACCAGAGTCCACACAGGTCCTCATTTGGCCATGGGAGTCCCCAGTCTGTGACCCTCACAGAATCGACCTTTGTGTATCGATGTTAAAAGTGAGATCCAGAGAGGGGAGTGCCTGTCCCCTTGAGGAGCACCGAGTTGACTTTCCAGTCTCCAATCTGGATTTCTACCCCTGAGCTCCAAATATACATTAATCACATTCATTTTTACCAGTTAGAACAGGAATCACCAAAGACAGCAATCAAAGGAAATCATAAAAAGTTTAACTTCCTGTATTTTTTCCATAAAACAACCCAGCAAACTGAATGGCCAGATCTAACCTCTGGCTAGCCAAAAAAGCACTACCATGAGCAGACGTCAAACAAGCATCCACTCTCCATCTTTGTGATTTGTTTCTCTAGTACACCACTCCAGGTAGCATAATGTGTTAGTCCAGGTAGACCAGAGAAACAAATTCACAGACACTCATGTGTATAAGAAAGAGCTTTGTATAAAAGAGCAACTGTATATTGAGAAACATCCCAGCCCAGTCCAGATCAAGTCCGTAAGTCCAATATTATCCCCTATGTCCAATACTGGTCAATAAATTCCTCTTTAGACTCATGTAGCCATGCAATAATGCCAAATGCAAGAATATCACAGACCAGTGGGTGGAAAGTCATGTAGATCCAGTAGCGGTGAAGGATCTTGGTGCTGGCAGGGGTCACTATGTGGCTCCTCCAGCTCCAGGGCTCTGGCTCTCTCAGTGTGTCTCCATGTGGTTTGTCAACAGGATTGTGTAGAAAAGAGACAGTGTGTTCCACCACAAGATAGCAATACAGGAATACCCAAAATCCTCTGGAGAAAGCCAGGCCCCACAGAGGCCTCATTCGCTGTGACCCTATTGACAGGCTAGACTTTACCCTTTCTCAAGTTATTAGATTATGTAACTGCCTACAGTGGGTTTTCCAACAATTCCTGGAGCCTTGTTTTTGACTAATGCTTTCAGTGCAACTTGGACTTCTTCTTTCAGTACCTTTGGTTCTTATATGATACCTCTTAACATGATGCAATATTGACTAGTTCTTTTTAGTATAGCGACTCCATATATTCCTTTAATCTTTAAAATTTTTTCAGTTTTATTGACATATAATTCAGATGTCATATAATACAATAGTTTAAACTTGTTAAAAAGAGGTGTGTAATGATCTGATCACTGAAGACAAATGGCTATCAAAAGATATAGGGTCTTAGAGACTTCAAAGTAAATAAGCAGCTGTCTAGCTCAGAAACAAGAAAACCCACATGGAAGAAGCACACCAGCCTGTGTGATCATGAGGTGCCAAAGGGATCAGTTATCAGGCATCAAAGAACAAAAAAAGTCATATAATTGTGTGCTCACCTTCCCGATATGATTGCTGAAGACAAATGGGCGCATAAACAAATGTGGTGAAACAAATCCTGGCTGTCAAAAGAGATAGCGTCTGGGCTCTTAAAGACTTGAAGGTAAACAAGCAGCCATCTATCTCAGAAGCAACAAAGGCAACATGGAAGAAGCACACCAGCCTGTGTGATCATGATGTTTCAAAGGGATCAGGTATCAGGCATCAAAGAACAAAAAATTTATATCATTGTGAATGAGGGCAGTGAAGATTGGGAACCCAAGAACCATGTGTAGGCAAGTGGTCATCCCCTTTCAGAAGGGTTGTCGGGAGATGATCCAGTCGGTGCAGTGTAGCAATGATGAAACATACAACTTTCCTCTAATTCCTAAATGCTTCCTCTCCCAACCCCCTCCTGTATCATGATCCCAATTCTGCCGCACAAATCTGGCTAGACCAGAGGATGTACACTGGTACAGACAGGAACTTGAAACACAGGGAATCCAGGTCAGACGCTCTCTTTAGGACCAGTGCTAAGAATGGCTATACCGTGAGGGTGGAGGGAAAGTGGGGTATTAAGGGGGGACCGATTACAAGGACCTACATAACCTCCACCCTGGGGGAAGGACAATAGAAATGTGGGTGAAGGGAGATGTCGGACAGTGTAAGATATGACAAAATAATAATTTATAAATTATCAAGGGTTCATGAGGGAGGGGGTAGCGGGGAGGGTTGGAGAAAATGAGGAGTTGATACCAAGGGCTCAAGTAGAAAGCAAAGGTTTTGAGAATAATGATGGCAACAAATGTAGAAATGTGCTCGACACAATGTATGTATGGGTTGTGATAAGAGATGTGCAAGCTCCTGATAAAATGATACAAACAAATACATAAACAAATAGAAAATAACTAGAGCAAAGCTGTATGTTTCATTGTTGCTCCACTGCACCCTGAACACCTCTTCTCTTCCCACAACCGTTCTGTAAGGGGATGTCCACTTTCCTTCAGATGGGTTTTGGCCTCGTCCCTACTCCATACCCTTCCTCATTCACAATGATGTGATTTTTTTTGTTCTTTAATGCCTGATCCCTTCAACACCTCGTGATCACACATGCTGGTGTGCTTCTCCCACGTGGGCTTTGCTGTTTCTGAGCTAGATCGCGGATTGTTTATTTTCAAGCTTTTAAGGTGAGCATCACGGCATGCCAGTTCAATAGAACAAAGTGTTCTTGCAATTGAGGGAGAAAAGAAGTGGAGGTCCAATGTCCATCTGCTACCTTAATTCTAAACCTATCAATATTAACAAGGGTTTAGGAGGGAGGGGGTAGGGAGGGAGATAGAAAAACGAGGAGCTGATACCAAGGGCTCAATTAGAAAGGAAATGTGTTGAGAATGATGAGGTCAACAAATGCACAAATGTCCTAAACACAATGGAATGATGTATTGATTGTGATAAGGGTTGTACAAGCCCCCAATAAAATGATTTAAAAAAAAAGGGGGGGACTGATTACAAGGATTTACATATAACCCCCTCCATGGAGTTGCACAACAGAAAAGTGGATGAAGGGAGATGTGGGCACTGTAAGACATGACAAAATAATTGATAAATGATCAAGGTTCCATGAAGCAGGGGAAAAAGTGAGGAGCTGATATAAAGGGAGTAAGGAGAAAGCAAATGTTTTGAGAATGATGGCAAAAATGTACAAATGAGCGTGACACAATGTATGTACATATGGATAGTTATATGAGCCCTCAATAGAATGATTTTTATTTTTAAAAAAGGGAAAAGAGGAAGTTTCGGGGGGTGTGGGTGGTACATCTATTCCAAGCTATGCTGCTCCCTAAACTATGTGCTCAGATTAGTATTGGAAAATTCGTCTCACCTCATGGATAAAGTCAAATGGAACCCCAAGGACTCTTTCCGGAGGGCCGCGTTCCACCGGAAGAAGGCACCGGTCACCGCCCCCCCACTTCCGGTCATATTTCTCTACCGCGTATGGAATTGTCCCTTTGCAACCACCGTAGCCACGCAACCTGCGTCCTTGCCTTCCCATTGGTTGGGGATTTTTTCGCCAAAGCGCAGGCGATTTCCTAGACCTGCGCTAATAAGCGCGGCGCGAACTAGGCTGCAGGGAGCCCGCAGACTCTTCGGTCAAGTGGGCGGCCGACAAGGAGGTCCCGGTACCAGGTCTACCCGCCATGTTCTGTGAAAAGGCGACGGAGGTGGTCCGCGAACTGCACCACACGCCAGAAGGGCAGCTGCCCGCCTTTAATATGACGGGCTGGACGGCAGAGGGCGGGATGGAGGTCCGGGGAGCTTGGCTGAAAGGGGCTGGAGGGTGAGCGGGATCTCCCCTGGGCTGCTCTTTTCGCGGTTTGCTTCAGATTCCCCTGAGGGTGTGAGCCAAGTTCCCGAAGGGAAAGTAACAGCATAACAAAAGGTTACTGTGGGAGAAAGAAGGAAGTTACTGCACAACTCAGCAATTGCGCTTCCTCAAAGTCTACTTCCTTCCGTTTTGCTTCATTTTTAGCTTTGTTGCTTTTCCTTTCCTTAGCCAAGTAAAAGGTTGCCTAATACGAACTAAAGTAAATTCGAATCCACCTCCATTCTGCCGAAGAAAGCTGGAAGCTTTCTGTTCTTTTAAAGATTGACAGCCTCAGAAACCCACAGAACCAGTCGTTCTTATTGGATCTAGCGTTTTATGCGCGTTAGTGTGCGCGCACGCACTCAGTGAGCAAAATGTGATGATGAAGTAGGCCTCTGGTGCCAGACTGAGATTCATACTCTGTTCGATCACTGTGGACTCAGGCTTTCTGTGCGTCCAGTGTTCTCACCAACAAAAATGGGCATGATGATGGTACAGAGCTCTTGGTGTAGTGAGGAACTGTACCTGACACACCCAGGGCTGAGTCCCTGTATGCTGTTTCTACAAGAAATAATAATAGTGCTAACAGTCGTATTGTTACTATTATGATTATTTGTCCACTACAATAACATGGAAGTAGGAATGATGTTCAGCACTTAGCTTGCAATTGTCTCTCCTCATAATTGTGTGAGATCTGAGCTGTCTCCCCCCACCTCAAACATGTGAGTGGAGAATTGAAGTTAGGAGATTTGTCAGTGGTGATATAGCCAGTAAAGAGCAGAGCTAGAGCTTGAACCCTGGAAGTCTGGCTCAAGAGCCTGTATGTTTAAGCATCGTAGTAAACAATCATAGGGCAGCAACTAGATAGATGTCAGTGAGAGGACCAAGAAACACAAGTGAATAGAATGCAATGTGGTAAGTGAAACTGGTGTTGCGTAGATGGGAGCATAAAGAGAAATGCTACTGGGGGGTTGGGAGTGGGTGTTCGAGCCTTGTATGAAGTATTAGCCCTCACACAGGCAGGTGATAAACAATGGCTTAAGACTCATGATCACAACTGGAAAGGTTATGTATGGAGATGTCAATGGTGGGTTCTAGGATTAGAAAAACTTCGGCATTATTCCACAGGCATTTGGAATCAGGTAGAGGTTTTCAGGTAGGGGTGTGGCGGGATGTTTTTATATTTTGGAGTACTTATTGGCAGTAAAATGAGGCCTGGAGTTATGCATTGGGCTGCTAGCCTAATGGTCAGCAATTCAAACACACCAGCCATTCTAAGGGAGAAAGATAGCCGCTTCTGTAAAGATTTACAGCTGTGTAAACCATAGGGAGCAATTTTCTCCGTCCTATAGGGTCATTTAATCAAAATGTACTTAATGGAAGTGGTTTTGGTTATTGGCAATATGGAAAATGCATCAGAAGAGAAGAACTAATGGAGGCAGAGAGATGAGCTAGTGGTGAGAAATGTGGATGATTGAAACTCAATTCTACAGATATTGATAAATGAGTTTTTTAAGTGATTGAAGACTAGCAGGACTTGTAACTTTTAGAATTGTGGAGATGAAATGGGTAATAAATGACATCAAGAGTAAACAAGGCTATTCATCATCATCAAATATTTTCAACATATAATTGGCTACAGGGTTGGTTGAACCCAAGACTGTATTTTGGCTGAAAGAATATGTGATGTCACTTCTTTTCAAATGGTCAACTATCTTATTAATATTTATGAATTTTAGAATTAAAACATTTTATTTGTCTAAGTGAAAAATTTCTATCTTAAGGTAGATGGTAGGAAAAATTCCTTTGGCCTTTCTTTTCTTGCAGTACAAACCAAAACTGTGTCTTTGGGGGAAAAAATTGGGAGAAATATTTTAAAACTTGTATTTGTTGTTTTTGCAGTGAAAATGTGTACTTTCATGCTCGATTAAGCCTTTATTTTTGATATAGGTACATAAATAGCCAGAATTTATGCAATGGCTATGGATTTTAAATAAATTATATATATAAATTGAGGATAAATGTAGTACAGATAGACTTAGGGGATTAATTGAATGCATTGGGGAATCCATGGATATATATCAAAAGCAGTTTATATATTCCAGGAGGATGGACTCAGACAAATTCTGGAGGAGATGAAGGCTTTATATGAACAAAACCAATCCGATGTGTAAGTTTTCATAAGATTTTTTTTAAGTTATCAGAGTTAAGAATTAATTAGAAATAATATTAGCTAGTTGATTTTGCATCATATTTGGGTTTTTTTTAATCTCTGTGCACCTGATTATATTCTAACTATATAATTTAGCCCAGCTCTAAAGGACTTAATATTGCTTATTGTTATATCTGCATTTTGGGTGCTTTAATGCATATTTGTTGGTTGATTGATATGACGGAATTAGGATAGACCCAAATTGAGATACAAGTGAATAAAAGCACTAACAAAGTGGAATACATACATTTTACTTTTTAAAAAAATTAATAGATGTTTTAATGCATTGAGTAAAGAGAATAGACAATATATAGTAGGCAGTATAGACAATAGACAACATGATAGCTACATGTTGGGCTGCTGACTGCAAGATCAGCTGTTTGGAACCATCAGCTACTCTGAGGAGGAAAGATGAAGCTTTCTACTCCTATAAAGTGACAGTCTTAAAAATCCAGAGGGGCAGTTCTACCCTGTCCTATGGGCAGAACTGCTTTGGGTGGAAATCAACTCACTGGCAGAGTTTGGTTTGAGTATCGGCGCAGTAGAGATTATTCATAGTTGGAGTGGAGTTTATACAGAACTAGTGCTGCAGAAAGCTCAAAAGGTTTCTAGATTTACAGATAGTAAAAGTTCAGCCTGGGATTTGGCACAGTGAAGAATTTGAGCTGTAAGACAAAGTAATAGTGCCCTGTGATTTGGTCAAAAAACAAACCAAGCTCACTGCCATTGAGTCAATGCCGACTCATAGTGACTCTATGGGACAGGATAGACTGCCTGTGTGGGTTTCTGAGCCTTTTTTAAAACAGTTTTATTGGTACTTAATCCACATATATCACACAATTCAATAGTTCAGTCATATCAAGAAGACTTACATAATCATTAACACAATCAATTCTTTAGAGATAAAATTACAAATAATGAGTAAGAAAGAAAAGACCACCTTGTCTTAGAACAAGCAAGAAATGCTCTCACCTAAACAGCAGTTGTCAACCTGTTGGTTACTACCCGTTGGGGGTCAAACAACCCTTTCACAGGAGTCACCTAAGACCTGAAAACACATTTCCAATGGTCTTAGGAACCAAGACACTGTTCCTCTAGCTGTCTCTAGGCAGGGCTGCCCATATGCAGATATGCCCACATACGAGTAACTGGCGTGAAAACTGTTACCCATGCTACACTATGCTTTACAACAAAATTAATTTCATTTGTAGTTAGAAATTAGTCTTTCACAATAGAAAATGTTTTTGTGATTAATCACTCTGCTTTAATTGTGTTCAAATTGTAACAATGAAAATACTTCCTGCTTATCAGGTTTTACATGACGATTCATAACAGTAGCAAAATTACAGTTATGAAGTAGCAACAAAAATAATTTTATGGTTGGGGGGGTCACCACAATATGAGGGACTGTAGTAAATGTATATTAGGAAGGTTGAAAACCACTGACCAAGAACAAGTTCAGGTTAGAAGGGAGGTCATCTGACCATGTATCCAGTTCATTCCAGCATAATCACACTTACAATGATCTCTATCTGATAGAAAAGCTGTTCGAGACACTTTCCTGTGACTAGAGGGGATCTGCTGGTGGCTTAATCTGACTAGATACTCTGCAGATGGGTTTGGGGCCCCCCTATCTTCTATAGCATTCTATAAATTGGGTCTTCGAAATTTGGGCTCTGATACTTTTCCCTTTGTCATTTTTGAATTTTGTTTTGCGTGCCTTTGGGTCACGCAAGCTGGTGTGCTTCTTCTTTGTGGACATAGTTCACTCCTCGTTTAGATGACTACTTGTTTGAATTTAAGACTCCACACACTATTCCGATTGATAGTGAGCACCATTTGTTTTCTTCACCACACTTAGCTATAGCACCCTTATCTTCAGTGATCATTACATGAGGTGGGCAAGGCCATGTTATCCAAACTAACTGTCTTTGGATTGGGACTAAAGTTAAATTGGGGCCAGAATCCGTCTGCTTGTCCCTGGGATATGCATAGCTCGGGTTTACTTTGACAGCCATACTATGACAAATTAATACCCTGTAAGACCAACTACCCCACCAACAGCAACAAAACAACTGGCAGACAACTAAAGACAAACACAAACAAAACAAGCAAATGAAAGGCAAGGAAAAAAACCCATAGAAACAGAAAAGTAACACATTGTCAATCATTCCCCCTGGAGTATAAGATGATTGCACTGGCAACACCATCAAGTTTTCCGATGACACATCATTCTGCTGTAGGTTTGAGGAGTCTGCAAGTACAGTTCTAACTTGAGCCGAAACCCATGAGTTGTTGCTCCACACAGTTAGATCTCATATTCAGTTGAATTCTGTTTACCCTAAGCAGGGGGGATCGATGCCAGGGGAAACATCCTGGATCAATTCTTCCAAGTTTAAATCCCTGCCCAACAGATCAAAGCCAGTCATATCACTGAGAGGGGAGCATCAAGGTACTAAATATATGGTGATTCTGAGTCCCTTTTGATGGACTCCAACCAAATGGGGTTCCCCCCAAGGTCCAATGACCATCACTTCCACAGGTCCAGGGCAGCCACTCTGCTTCCTCTTCTATCTAAGCACCCCAGTCCTCAGTCCAAGGGTACAGGCACCTTTGAGGCCAGGCTCAGTTCATTCTGCTGGGCCTCTGTGTTCAGCGCTTGTGTAGCCCGAGTGATGCCATGCTGACCACAAGGTTTACCGTACCACAAGGTCAGCATCCAGTGACATCTTGGTGTTTAGTCCATGGCATGTTTTATTGAGCTTTGGCTAGAGACATATTTGTAGTGTTTACCCAGGAACATAAAATCTGTCCCTATAGGTTCCCTACAATCATTGTTTAGCACCCCTTCCCAATGTGAGGATATTTCTCCCCAATCACCTACCATGCTCGCCAACAGAAC
The DNA here is from genome assembly GCF_050624435.1 of Tenrec ecaudatus. Classification (NCBI taxonomy): domain Eukaryota; kingdom Metazoa; phylum Chordata; class Mammalia; order Afrosoricida; family Tenrecidae; genus Tenrec; species Tenrec ecaudatus. Next base: position 572,012 of record NW_027459451.1, read on the forward strand.
TATCAGTGATGTTCCTCTCCCCTGGCCTAAACTTGATTTCCTGGCAAGGTTCTTTCATTTCTGTGGGGATTTGCCCCAGCCTTGTCTTGGTGTAGACCCTCAGGTGGATGGTCTTATCCCATATCCCACCTCTTTGTGGAGTGACCCACTTTGGAGGATATTTTTGGTTTAAGGATTATTTTAGGACTTGGGTTTTTCCAGATTACGTGGCTCTAGAAAGTCTAGAGTTCTTGGTAATTTGAAATTCAATTTTGAATTTTTCCCTTTTGATCAGCATTCGTTTATAGATTCTTTAATCAAAAAGTTCACACTATCAATAGAATTGCCATGTGCCCCTGGGGGTGATTGATAATGTTCTCTAATATAAAATTACAATGATGTCTCTTAAGATTAACCAGAGATGTACGTAAACCATAGATAACATGAATGGGATTTAGACTTGCATTTAATTCTAGCCCAATATGAGAATTAGTTCTTGTGACTTGGCCCTTTTTGATGCTCACTGAAGATATGGATGCTATAGCAAAGTGTAGTAAAGAAATTTAGATGGTATGATTTTTAGAAAGAATGGCGCATGGGGGTCTTATTTTTCAACAAGCAGCCTTCTGAGTGAAATGTCACCTAAGTCCACATGGAAGAAGCACATCAGCCTTTGTGACCAGAGGAGTGTGAATAATTAAAACTCAAATATGAAGGAGGGAATAGTATTAGAGCTTAAATTGTGAACACCTGATTTGCAGAAGGATATGGATGACAGTGGAAATCCAAAATCATTTGCAAGTTCCACACAAGTGGTTTAAGATTCCAGTGAATCCTCTCTGACTCAGTTGAAGGATGTCAGTAGTCTTGCTATCAGACAGAGAGTGTTATAGAGATGATTACAATAAAGCATGATATCATTTGACCTCTGTTTTGACCCATTTTACTTCAGTAAAAACAAAGTGCAGGGGAAATATGTATGGATAAAGCTCTGTGAGTCCTCTCTGAGCATAGACAAGTGTTGTGGTTAGCCTTGCTGTTATGCAGAGTGCATTGGAAAGTGGATTATTGCAGATGCAATTCCTTTAAAATTTAGCACCATAGCCATTGATCTCCTTTTTGACCCATTTTAAATTGATTTTAGTTTTTTATATTTTCTATCTTTTCAGTTGGGATACTTTTGTTTTACTTTGTTATTTTTAGTAGGTTTTTTGCTGTTTTTAAATGTTTTAGTGTATATGAAATCTAGGGTAGGTATATCTATTGAGACAATATCTTGATTAATGGTTCCTGAGTTGTGGCCGGGGCGGTTTGAAGGAAGTGAGTACAATAATAACAGTGAGTACAAGAAGGAAGAAAATGTTCTAAATTCGATTGTGGTAATGATTGTACAACTCTTCTTAATATGATTGAACCATTTAATTATATAATTTGCGATGGACTTTTTAACAGTTTATTGGTATATAATTCACATATCGTTGTAGAATCATCACCATAATCAGGTTTAGATATTTTCTTCATTCTTGGACTCATTGTTATTAGCTCCCCATTTCCTCCCCACCTCCCCTGCCCTGCCCCAAGGAACCATGAATCCAGTTACTGCCTCTGATTCACCTATCTTGGATTTTATATACAGAAAAACAGTGAAAACAATAAAAACAACACTAACAAGACTATGAAAGTAAAACAAAAACCTCAGTCAAAAGAAAGCTACAAGTATCTTAAGAACTAGAACACATTTAGATGGCTCATAAGGGAGAGCAAATGGTGGGGTGCTGAGTTTGAACCTAACCGCATCCGCAGGAATCCACTGCGCTCTGCATGCTAGCGAGGCCCTCCACCCCTCGTCCATGGTCACAGTGAGGCTCCAAGGGTTTGCTTCATGAGTATTTTCCCTTCACTTTTTTTTTTAAATTGAAACAGCTTTAAAATGGGTCCAAAGGAAAATCAAATAAGATATACTGCATTTTGATCTATGTCTGACATATTGATTTACAGTGTCTGATAATAGAGCTCTTCACATCCCTCAGCTATAACGAGAGGGAATTCACAAGAGGCTTGATCTCTTTGTGGACCCTCTAAATGGATTTTGGGCTTCCACTGACAACCATAGCCTTCTACAAACCAATTGTTCACAATTTAAGCTTTGATATCATTCCAGCCTTTAGATTTGGATTATGTTCACACAGGCTGATGTGCTCCTTCCATGTGACACCCCACTTAGATGGCTGCTTGTTTGAAAACAAACCTTTAAAATCCCCAACACTATTTTTTCTAATAGCTGGGCACCATCTAGGTTCTTCACCACATTTTGCTGTAGACTCATATCTTCAGTGATTTCTTCATGAGGGCAACCACTAAGCAGGACCATGTCATAAGAACTAGCTGTTCTTAGATTGGGACTAGAATTAAGTACAAGCCTAAAATCCACTCATGGTTTATAAATGACTCTGGTTCACCTAAGAGACATCATTGTCATTTTATGTTACAGAACATTATCAATTATCATCCCCTTGCTGACTCATGACAACTTTATAGGGCAGGGTAGAACTGTCCTGTGAGTCTCCCAGCCTGCACATCATCACAGGAGTAAAAAGCCTCATCCTTCCCCCACAGACTTGGCTGGTGACTTTAAACTGCTGATGTTTCACTTAGGAGTCTAATGTGTAGCCGGTACACTTTGATGGTGTCATTAGTTTAGCCAATGTTACAGAATTTAGAACATTGTCGAGAAAGGGAAATTATACAAGTATGGGCCAGCTGTGAACTGCAATACATGAATTGTTGACTTGTGTAAATTAAACCTTTAAGTGACTGAGCACTATTTACAGAAACAACAGGAGTTGGTGATAGGGCAAACGTTCCAATAATATTTACAACAGCAGAGCCACACCTGCCATAAAAAGCAAAGAAGCATTAAAACAGACTGGTAGTTCTGGGCCACTGTTCTTGGTGGCAAGAGATTGAAACCAAGTCCCGTGCTGTGGTTGACTTCTTTCACTAGTTTAATGACATCGAGTCCCATCCATATTGTAGATTGTGCCAATTCTTCATTTCTCCGATTGGCTGAGTAACAACATCAGCAGCAGCAGTAGTGTGTACACATATATATCACATTTTCCTATTCATGGGCATTAGGTGGTTCTTATCTTCACCCATTGCAAATAGTATAGCAAGGAATGTTGGTGTACAAGTCTGTTTGCATGTCTTTTCAAATCTGGGTGTAGTAGATCAGATTTTTGTTGAGCTGCGACACTACTACCTACATTAGCGATACCATTTTACATTCCTACCAGCAATGGATACAGGAAATTTTTTTTTTTTTGGTAGTGAGTTTGGTTAGGTTTATTTATTTTATTAAATCATTTTATTGGGGGCTTGTATAACTAACTCTTTGCACAATCCATAAATCCATCTATTATGTCAAGCACATTTGTTGCCATCATCATTCTCAAAACATTTTCTTTCTTCTTGAGTCTTTGGTATCCGCTCATTTTTTACCCTTCTTCTCCCTCCCTCCCTACCTCACAAAACTTTGATAATTTATAAAATTTTTTTCATGTCTTACACTGTCCAATATCTCCCTTCACCCACTTTTCTGTTTTCCACCCCAGGGAGGGGGTTATATGTGGATCATTGGTTCCTCTTTTCTCCCCCACCTTCCCCTTACCCTCCTGGTATTGCTGCACTCATTGATCCTGAAGGGTTTATCTGCCCTGGATTCCCTGTGTTTCCGGCTCTTATCTGTATCAGTGCACAGCCTCTGGTCTACCCGGATTTGTAAGGTAGAATTGAGATCATGATAATTGGGGGAGGAAGCATTAAAGAACTAGAGGAAAGTTGCGTGTTTCATCAGTGTTATACTGCACACTGACTGGCTCGTCTCCTCCCTGTGACCCTGCTGTAAAGGGATGTCTACTTGCCTACAGATGGACTTTGAGTCTCCACTCCGCACTCCCCCTCATTCACAATGATGATTTTTTTTGTTCTTTGATGACTGGTACCTGTTCCTATAGATACCTCGTGATCACACAGGTTAGTGTGCTTCATCCATGTGGGTCTCTATCTTCAAGCCTTTAAGATCCCAGAGGCCATATCTTTTGATAGCTGGTACCATCAGCTTTCTTTTTCACATTTGCTTATGCACCTGTTTTGTCTTCAGCAATCATGTAGGGAAGGTGAGCATCATGGAATGCCAATTTAATAGAACAAAGTGTTCTTGCATTGAGGGAGTATTTGAGTAGAGTCCCAATGTCCTTTAATACTAAACCTATAAATACATGCACATTAGATCTACTTCTCCATCATCATATATAAATATTGGCATGTACACACCTGTATTTAGACCTTTAAATACTCTTTGACTCCTAATTCTTTCCTCTATTTCCTTTTGCTTTCTTCTTGTCCCACTATCATGCTCAGTCTTCATTTGGATTTCAGTAATTCCTCTAGGTTATACTGCTCTTGATCAAGCCCTACCAGGCCTCCTGCACCCTCCTGGCCATTGATTTTGAATCACTTATTGTTCCCTTGTCCCTAGGTTTGTTAACACCCACTTCCTTTCCCCCCACCCCCGCCTCCCCTGCTCCCATATCTCCCCAGAACCAGCAGTCCGTTGTTTTCTCCTTCAGATTGTTTATCCCGCCTATTTTTTCTAGATAGAATTGCAGAGATAATAATATGCACAAAAAACAAGACAGAGCAAAACGAAGCAACAAAGGAAAACCAAAAAAAGACAAAAAAAAAAAAAGAAAAGCCTGTAAATAGTTCAAGGTCTGTTTGTTGACCTTTAGGAGTGTTTTCCAGTTGAGTCTGATGGGGTGGCACACTCTGGCCCCAAAGTCTATTTTTTGTACTCCCTCAAGATTTCTTTGTTCTGCTTCCTTTGCTGTTCTGTTGCATAGCTCTTAGTGTTTTGCCTCAGTGTGATGGGGTCAGATTGGGCACAGTTCCCACACTGTGTTTCCAGTGTTGTCCCCTAGTAGCACTATGGGTCAGTGAGGTACATCGTGTCTCATAGTGGACTGGCCATATGGTCCTCTCTGTGCTTTGACTTCTCTGAGTGGAAATATCGTCCTCAGGGCTTGGTGAGCCAGGATGTGTTCCACTTTGAACTACTTTCTTGTATTCATAACACTTGTAAATTCTTGTTTTAAAAATTTGTCCCCCATCTTCCTGATGTCCTTCTGAGAAAACAATCACTGTAAGCAATGTCTGGTTAAATTATATATCAAAAGAAATCTTTTTATTTACCCACCTATAAATGTGATTTTTTTAGGACATTTGATGTATGTTTTTAAGTACTTGGTATTAGGTGTATTTGTGCTTAGTTTGTACAAAGTAGACCATAATCTGGTACCCATAGAGTGACAGCAGATAGAAAAACCTAACAGCACAGGGTGTGCATTTTTCCTGTTTTCAGGGCCTAGTGCATTATGTGGAAGAAAGCATGGTGGACCCTTTTTATATTCATCTAATTGCTTTAAAATGCTAAAGTAGATACTTACTCCTTTTGTTCTTCTGGTTTTAAAATGTGATCCATATCAAGTGTCTAAGAAGATGTGCATTTTATAGGGTGAAACTACTTCCTCTGTATATGAAAAAACCCTAAAGTATAGTAAAAAATATAGATGGGGAAATAGCAAATATTTGTTGAATGAATAAACTGCTGACTCCATGTCCAGCTACAGTAGTGTGGTGAGGATTCGGAAGTGCTCCTAGAAGCGGAGTGCTCATACAATAGAAACATCATGTAAGACCACCTTCTTCGGGCCATGATGTCAGGTTTTCTCTTACCTCAGTGAACAAATAGGACACTTGTCTTTTGAAATAATAGAAAGCAATCAGTGTGCAAAACTGTACAATACCAACTGGTTAAAGGAGATTAAATTATTATAGTATCATTGCATTGACAAGTTAGTTAACTTGGCTTTTTCTTACTTTAATCTTGTAATGTGTAAATAAAAGTTCTGAAGTAGAAGCAGCACAATTTGCTTAGGTAAACTGTTACGTACAAATAGGTAAAAATGTGTACGTGTATCAGTCCTTTGAAAAATATCATGGAAAAATTAATTTTTTTGGTTCTGTAGTGCCAGGAACTGGATTTAATGGTTTCTTGTGGGGATTGTAGGGGTGGTTGGTGGGAAACAGGAAGCTAATAACAATGAGTACAAGAAATAAGAAAATGTTCTAAAATTGATTGTAGTGGTAATTGTACAGTTTTTTGTACAATTCTTAATAACTATTGAATTGTTTGATGTGAATTGTTACATGTCAATAAAACTTAAAAATTTTTGTTGTTCTGCAGTGTATTTATCCATTTTCTCTTTAATTCTCTTCCTAGTAATGAAGCAAAATCAGACGGAAGAAGCAATTTGATACCAACCATCAAATTTCGGCACTGTTCTTTGTTAAGAAATCGACGCTGCACTATTGCGTACTTGTAAGCTGCTGTGATTTTACTTGTAGTAGCAGGAAACAAAGAAGAGTTTTCCATGGGGTTTCTCAATTAAGTTTCTGGTTGATAGCAACAGATCTCAGATTTATTTATCTCTGTGGTTATGCATGGAGCCCTGGTAGCATGGTTACTTGTTGGGCTGTGATCTACATGGTCCACAGTTCAAAACCACTAGTAGTTCCAAGGGGAAAAGGCCGTGTTTCTATTCCTGTAAATAATTACAATCTCGGAAACCCACAGGGGTTTGCTATGAGTCAGCATTGGCTTGATGGAAGTGAGAGTGTTTTCAGTGTTTATGCGCTGGACTGTTAACCAGAAACAGCATTTCAAAACCACCAGCTGTTCTGCGGGGAAAAGATGAGGCTTTCTACTCTTAAAAAAGAGTTACAATCTCGGAAACTCACTGGTGCGCTTCTATCCTGTCCTTACAGTGTCAGTATGAGTCAAACAACTCCATGTGGCAGTGAGTTATTTCTTTTAAGTTTGATTTAATGTAAGCATTTTAATTTCGTTTTTCCAGTTTAAAATTTGTATTGTAAAAGATTGCACTATTCTTGAAAGCAGAGAGAATAATATAGTGAAGCTCCTGGAGTTGTCTTATAAATTTAACAATACATTTTCCATAATTTATGACATATGTATGTTAGGCTACTTAAAACTAAGTACTAAACATCAGATAACATTTTACCACTATATACTTTAGGATACATCTCTAAGAAATAAGGGCCTTTCTGATCTTTTTCCACATTACTGCTCTGTCACCATCACAGTTACGACAATGAACAGTGCTAGGGGCATCATCCCAGTTCCTATTCCCGATTTCTGGTAGTCCCAAAGATGTCTTCTTAGAGTAGATCTATTTGCATCAGAATCTTAAAAAAAAAAAATCCACAAATGACAGTTTAGTTGATAAGATCCTTGAGTCCTTACTGATAGAACAGTGTCTGATTTCCTGCTTGTTTCTATGCTAATACTCTCAATGTCCTAGGTATGACCGGTTACTGCGGATTCGTGCACTTAGGTGGGAATATGGCAGTGTGTTGCCTAATGCTTTACGATTTCACATGTCTGCTGAAGAAGTAAGTTAGCACTTTTTCAAGTTAATGATTTTGGGAAAATACTGAGATCCTGGCTTTTTTTTTCTACAATGATGTTTACTGGTATTTCTCTGTTTTCTGTAAATTTTCTATATTTTGTTTGTGAGAATGTGTAGAGGTAAATATAAACTACTAACTCAGCAGTTTGTATATATAATTTATTGACACATACTTTTTGAATTAAGCAACCATTCTTACCATACTTTTCTGAGTTATTCCTCACTAGCATAAGCTTACTACTCCAAGATTCCTAGCTAATCTTTTGAGTTGCTATCATTTGATCCATGATTTGATCACCTTTTCAGCAATAAGTTTTCAGCGTTTTTTTAGCAGTTAGTACTTACTGCGATAGGCATGGGAAGTATAAAACCAAACTCATTACTCTCAAGTCGATTGTGACTAAAACTGCCTCAGAGGTTTATAAGGCTATACATTATTTTTGTTTTGAACTGTCTTATTTGGCACATAATCCATATACACTATCAATCTTTATGGAAACCAACTGCCATATTTTTCTCTTACAGAGTAGCTAAGTGGATTCAAATTGCCAACCTTTCCATTAATAGTGACAAATGTGGCAACTGCCACTGGGGTACCCTCCTGGAAGGGAGTAGTAGTAAGTAATTCTAGTGCTACAGGGAAAACTGACAAACAATAAAAAAAGGAGTTTCTTTTATTTATTAGTGATTCATCAGTGGAGTTGAAAAGCCGACATTATTCTTAGGAGATATGTAGTTTTCTAGTCAGCACGAATAAATATTCAGAATAAGATGAGTATTTGTCACTGAAGGTAGGGTGCTAGACCAGTATTTCAAGATAGAACATTAGAGTCAGAACACTTGGTTTCAACTCCTGACACTGCTTTCTAATCTTGGGCAAGTAACCTCATTGCTCTGTGTTCACTCCTTTATTTACAAAATGGGGTCATAGTGTGTCCTACTACAGCCTTGGTTCTCAACCTTCCTAATGCCACGACCCTTGAATAGAGTTCCTCATGTTGTGGTGATCCCCAATCTTAAAATCATTTTTGTTGCTACTTCATAACTGTAATTTTGCTACTGTTGTGAATTATAATGTAAACATCTGATATGTAGGATATATTTTTAGTTTACAAATTGAACATATTTAAAGCATAGTGATTAATCACAAAAATAGGTAATTATATCTTGTGAAATACTGATTTCTAATTATAAATAAATGAAATTTTGTCTTGAAGCATGGTGTAGCATGAGTAACAGTCTTAATATAACAATAGTGAACTACATTGCTACATTTTGCGACAGTGTGCGTAAAAAGCCAGAAGGTTGAGATAGTTTCTTTCTCACTAGATCAGAAATTCTCCAGACAGTCTTTGCAAGAGCACAAGATCATCTTCCACAACAAATCTACTTCTTTATTTAGACTTGATAACAAACAAGCTGGAAAACCCTGTTTCACAAAGATAAGTTGTTGGAAATGGAAGAAAAAGGTGCAACACAGTCTCCGACAGAACAGGACCTGACTGCAAACACTTGATCCAGAATTTTGTAACTGGCATTGTAGAGAAATCAGTTCTCGCTGCATCGCTGTTAGTTCAATAAACGTCTCTTGTGCTATCTCAGGAACATCTTCAACTTTGACTGCAAATGGGCTTATGGCAAGTGCAAATGAGGTGTCGGGTAGATTTGGAAAGTACGATGAAATTTCATCTGCAAGCATATGCAAGTGTTCTTTCACAGAAATTGTAATCCTTTTGTCTGGTTCAGTGTCATGTTCTTCAAAGAAAACAGATAGGGTAGGCATGTAAATTTTATTTTCTTTTTATTATTTTTTTGGTAAATTTTATTTTCATCCAATTTTTTCCCCCAAAGCTGATGTTTCCTTTGGAATGGTCAGATATTTTCAGATAAATCAAGGCATGTTGCATTTTGTCCTTGCAGTAATAAATTGTAACTCATTCAAGATGGCAAAGATGGCAATCAAACTATTTTCTGTATCTCACTTTTATCGCTGCAAAATGCTTTGAACTGCGGTCATGTTTTCTGATAAAAAACGTTTTGAGTTCATCACCATGCTCAAAAACACCTTTTAAAACTTTTCCTCTGGACAACCGTCTCACTTCAGTTGCGAAAGCAGTAGACTGTTTAAAGTGCTCGCCTTTACAAAATTGACAGAATTTATGATGCTTCTCATTACTTCTTGTAACTCTTTTGGCCGTGTATTTGTTGCTAATATTTTCTGAGGAGTTATACAGTGAGTTCCGGTGACTTTCGGTGACTCAGTACCAAACGTTGAAATTCAGATTGACATCCTAGCATAGTGGAGCATCATCTGCAAACACCACAAACCTTTTCCCAAGAGATCTTATGCTCTTTCAGAATGAACCAACTATCAAATACATCACGTGTAGTAGTTGCCATTTTAAGAGGTTTGCAAAAAAAGAAACTCATATTTAAAGTCGCCATCATTAATATGCCTCAGGTAAACAGTAACTGTGAACAGTTTGCAACGTCTGTAGATTCATCACGCTGGATGCTAAATATTGGAAGTGGAGCAGATTTACTTTCCTGGATTATCTGATCAAGAATATCAGCAGCCTTGTCTGCTATTCTTCTGCAGGCAGTGTCATTTGATAAGAAAATTGCGCTCAATTTTGTAACAAATTCATCTCTGATCATAACTCGAACAATTTACTGGCCCCTGGCAACAGTGAATCCTCAGCAATGGTGTAGGGTTTCATAGCGCTGGTGATTCTGAGTGCCACCAAATATGAAACTTCAATGACTGCTACGTTTTGTTTGTGGTACTTGCCACCAGTGTCAAGTCTGGCTTTCTTGAGTTTATCATCAGCTTTGCTTTTAAAATAGTTGGTATCCTTGCCAGCAAAGCTCGGATATTTGCTATCAAAATGGCATATTAGTTTGTTCAGCTTCATAGATTCAACTAATAGAACTTCACAACAAGTAAGACATTGTAGTTTCTCAGTTCCTGCTGTCATTGAAGTAAAACCATACCATAAAAAATCCTCACTATCTTTTCTTAACGTTCTTCTACATGATCCATTGTCATGGGATGGTTGGCTAATGAAAATAATATATAACCATAGCTTTAATAATACAAAAGATGGCTCTCCCTCCTCCACCACTGCCACCTCCTCCTGCTGTTCCTGCAGCTGCCTGTGTGCTCGTTTGGTGCGGACCTGGTACCTCTTTTGAGAAGACTTCAGCATTCACCCTGGCCAACAAAAAACTCAAGGGAGGAGTCAAGACTGAGAACAATGATCAGATTAACTTGAAGGTGGTAGGGCAGGATGGTTCTGTGGTGCAGTTTAAGATTCAGAGGCACACCCACTTAGTAAGCTAATGGAAGCCTATTGTGAACAGGGTTTGTCAATGAGTCAGATCTGATTTGATTCGACAGACAGCCAATCAATGAAACAGACACACCTGCACAGTTGGAAACGGAGGATGAAGATACAATTGATGTGTTCCAGCAGCAGACAGGAGGCATCTTCTAAGGGAGCCTGCTCCTTTCCTCCAGAACTCTCTTCCAGCCGACCAAGAATCCATTCTCGATTAGAAAACCACAGTTTGATTCCACCACCTCCTGACAACTACAGTATAGTTTTCTCTTTATTTCATTTCCCCTTCCTCATTCCTTTATTGTACACAAAGTAACTGGTGCATGTACACAAGCATATTAAATTTTTCCCTTTGTTTATTTATTCGTTTACTAAATCACCAATGGTATGTTTTGATCAACATCAGGTGGAGATGGGATGGGGAAAACACTGGTTCTGTGAAAGCTCCCCTTCTCCATCAGTGGCTTGCTCATTCAGCTTCTCTCTTTGTATTTCAGTAGGTTATTTTGCTCTCACTGTTTAACAAAAACAAAAAAAATGACATGAAAAAAATCCTTGCATGCCTTGTTCGATTGAAGAATTTTTATGTTTTTCATTTATCATTGTAAAACCAAGGACAGTTTTATAACATTTTTGTATGTAGCTATTACATGTAGGGCAATCTGTCTTTAAGTAGGCATAAATTACTCTCAATGAAGCCTAGATAGTTTTCCCTTCAAGTCAAGCGTCTTGTTTAAATTTCTTATTTAAAAAAAAATAGTACTAAAGATGATACATGGCACAATTTAGTCAATACAGTTTATTAAAATTTCCTATGATTTAACATTCTCTATGTTGTGTTTTTACATACCTGTTACTATCACAAGGAGCAGTATTCACATCAACCACAGCTGAATATAAAAAGACCAATCAGCATCCAGATAAAGTTCCCATGGTACAGATATCGATATTTTGCAGTAGTTTATGATTTTACCCAGAAATAATAATTCATGAAGTGTCATTTACCACCAATACTGCTGCTTTTAACACTGTCGCTGCTTTTAACACAGTAGCTGCTTTTAACACAGCAGCTGCTCTCTACGCATGTGTGACTTGTCCACATAAACACATTGTGGTGCCAACCCTGTCACATCCACCTTTATTTGTACAAGTTGAATGTGATGGGGTTGTCTGATTATGTCATTACACTGCGTATTCGTATGTGGGCAGACCCTCCTGGAGATGGATAGAGGAGCAGTGACTTGGTTCCTAAGACCATTGGAAATACATGTTTTCCAATGGTCTTAAGTGACTCCTGTGAAAGGGTCCTTTGACCCCAAAAGAGGTCGTAACCCACAGGTTGAGAACTGCTGTATTAACAGGGTTGTTACAGGATGATTAAGGCTGCCCATTTGGAACATAGCATAGAACGGAATGTGATCAATGCTGTTATTGTGTGAGTTTGGTATAGTATATCACTTATGAAAGAAAGTGTTAGTCTGGGTTGACTAGAGGAACAGTCATACACTCATGTGTATAAGAACTTTATATAAAAGAGCAATTATATATTGAGAAAACATCTCAGCCCAGTTCAGATCAAGTTCCTGAGTCCGATATTAGCCTATATGTTCGGTACTAGTCGATAAATTCCTCTTTAGATTCACAGTATATGTAATGATGCCAAATGCAGGAATATCGCAGGCCAGTGGGTAGAAGGTCTTGTGGATCCAGTGGCAGTGTATGCATTTCAGTGTTGGCACGGGTCTCCTCCAGCTCTCTGACTGTCTCAGCGCAGAAAAGGAAGGTAGAGAGACTGGGTTTGATCTCCATTGAGCTACTTATTTCTGTCATGCCTCAAAATGAGGTCATCAAGCTGCAATTTTATTGACAGGCTGACAGGATATAATGTAATTGCCACGGCATGTATTCAGTAAATTTGCCATGAGTTTTATAAACAATTTACTTGCTAACTGCATTTAAAAAATTTAACTTGAGTTTAATTGACATAATTCATATACCACACAACCCAGTGGTTTAAATATATTAAAAAGAGCTGTGCAGTTATGATCTCCATCAATTTTAGAACATTTTCTTCAGTCTTAAACTCACCATTTGCCCCAGCCTGCCCTGTCCTAACCCAAAGAAACTTAATCCATTTATAGTCTTCACAGTAACTAAGTCCTATCCTAGATTTTACTTAAAGAAAATCATATGCGTATGGATTGTGATAAGAGTTGTATGAGCCCCTAATAAAATGTAAAACACACACACAAAAAAAACACCTAACTATCCTAAGTCATCATGGCAAAATATTGAATGCTCAATAAACCACTGAAAACTCCAAAAAAAAAAAAAGAAAATCATATGCAAAAAAAACAGCCCTCAATCCAAAAGAAAATATAAAAACTAGAACAAATTTAAAAGGGACCAAAAGAGAGAAAAACAATAACGTTAAAAATTATCTGTGTTAATCTACTTTCCAATGCACTCAGTGTATAACAAGACTATTTCCATTCTTTGTTCATGGTCTAAGGAGATTCACTGGAGGCTTAATCTGTGTGGGAACTGTGCAAATGGAGTTTGGGCTTCCACTGTCATCCGCAGTCTGCTCAGGTTTTAATCTCTAATACCATTGCCTCCTCTGATCTTGGATTGCTAAGTACATTTCCATGCTTTATTTTTATTCTGTTCATGTTCTGGAGAAAGAAACAAAGTACCTCAGCTTCTTGAGGGAACTACTAAATAATTACGTTACCAGTTAATTTTTCAGGTTCTTTTTCCATGGTCTTTGTGCCGGAATCTTACATTAAGTGGACTTGAGGGGTGCCTCTTTATTATGGTGAAATGAACAGAACATGTTCTTTCTCTAATAACAATAGCTATAGTATTTTTTTAAAAACATAGAGTGTTTAAGAGTAATAGTTCTTGTAGGATTTTATCTTAAAATTTAAGTAACCAATAGATGAGGATTTTATTTTAAACATAAATACATGAACTTGTCGTGCATAAACTTTTTTAGTTTAGTACAAGGTAGTCATGACAAGGCACACAAGTAAGACTTCAAGATGCTGATTTTAGAACCAGAAAATTATAATTAACAATTATAATGTTAGTCTTGAGATTAGATTTCCATACTTTAGACTTCATTTTGACCTTGAGTTCAATGGAAATCCCTTATAGCTGGGGTCCAAATTCGGTGTTAATAGAGTCTCTACAAGGTCTAGTCTATGGAGAGAATCACTGCCTCTGCCTTTTCCTTCTCAGAGCATAAACCGAAATTCAGTTTCTATATGTGAACATTTCACTTTGAACTCACCGATAAGGGATAGGTGATGCCATCTTTAACAAAGATTAGTGTATTATTTTTTTCCATGAAGGTAGACAAATAGTAGTTTACAAGTTAGAGACTCCAAGACACTTTAGAGAGAGATAATCTTATGTCATAATTTCTTTTTTAAAAATCATTTTATTGGGGCTCATACAACTATTATCACAATCCATACATACATACATTAATTGTGTAAAACACCCACTGCCATTGACTTTTAACAATCCTTAAGGATGAGCAAAGTAGAACTGGCTCTTTAGGTTTCTGAAGCTGTATTTCTTTATAGGAGCAGAAATCCCCTTTCTCCCTAGGTGTAACTGGTTGAGTCAAACTGTTGACCTTGGCTTTAGCCAACACATAACCCAATACTAACCAACATAGTAGTGGTGGGTGCCTTCTCGTCAGTTCCGCCTCATAGTGGCCCTGTCTAGATCAGCATGAAGTACTACTGGACTCTGCATCCTCACAATTGTTATGTTTGAACCCATTGTTGAGTTACCGTATCAATTCATCTCCTTGAGTTGTTTTTGTTTTTCCCACTGACTTTGCACTGTACCAAGTATTGTGTCGTTTTCTAAGGACTGGTCTCCTGAAAACATGCCCAAAACTTGTGAGACAAGTCTTGCCATACTCATCTCCAAGGATCAGTCTGGCTGTGATCTTCCGAGACAGATTTGTTTGTTCAGTTAGCAGTCCATGGTACTTTCGGTGTTCTTTGCCAACATGCTAATTCAAAGGCATCTATTCTTTGGTCTTTATTAATTGTTGTCCAACTTTCATATGCTTATGAGGCAATGGAAAATCCCATGGCTAAGGTCAATGGAAAATCCCATGGCATTGCTCAGTCCTCAAAGTGTGACATCCTTGCTCTTCATCACTTTAAAGTAGAATTTCAGAAATCCAAAATATGTTTAGTGAAAGAAATTTGTCACAAAATAATAAATACTGTGTGGATCTATTTAAAGTACAAATAATGAACAGCACTAAACTAGTGTTTTAGGGATGCATTCTTGGGTGATAATGTAAAATTTTCAGAATGGAACAAAATGATAAGTCTCCATTTTGGGGCTGAGGATGTGTTACTCCTTGACCAGGCTGTTTCTTAATAATGTCATTAACCTGTACATCTTTGTTTTGCCTACCTTTCTGTAATTATACATAAATAAGATTCTGAGGAGATTGCAACTAATGTCACAAAACAAAATATATATAAATTATTGTATAAAACATGAGTTTTCTCTGTAAACTTTCACCCTAAACATAATAGACTTTAAAAAATAACAAATGCCTTTTATTATTATTTCCTTTCCCCAGCCCTTTGGCAACTCTTAATCTACTTTTTTACATTTATAGAATTCCGATGACTGACTTTCCTACAAATGCAGTCGTAAAATAATGTGACCTCTTGCGCCACTTTACATGTGATAAAGGTTTACCCTTGTCAGATACAACTTAGAACTGAATTCCAAAGTAAGCCTCACTATCTTCTATTGTGTGCACTCCTCATTTTGCTTGTCCTTCCTTCTCTTTGGGGACATTTGCATTGTCTGCTCAAGCATGTTGTTCCATTCTTATAAAAAGAGTCCGTGCAGTATTTAAAGCGACCATAACTGAATCATGTGTTTTTCGTAGTGTTGTTTCTGGTTGAATGGTTTTTTTAGATCTGTGCTTAGGTCTACTGGTTTGTAAGCTATGTGATAACAAGAATTTTGTCTGTTTTGGTTGAATGCTCCATCCTAAGTGCACAGACAGTTCCTGACTCGTAGAAGACAACCATTAATGTTCGCTATATAAATACAGGAATGCCACACTCATGATCTACATGGGCGTATGTGCTGTTTGAAGTCACGATTACACAATGTTGGCAAGCTTGTTTTCTTTGTCACTTGGTAAAAAGACCATTTTTCTGTTTTCAGATAGAATGGTTCAATTGTTATAAGAAGTCCCTCGCTACTTACATGAGGTCATTGGGAGGAAATGAAGGTTTGGACATAACACAGGATATGAAGCCTCCCCAAAGCTTATATATTGAAGTAAGTTTTACCTCTTGAGAATGGATTTTATTGAATGTGTGGATTATGCTCCTATTATGTAAGAAGGAGATATGAATATAGTTTTGTTAGGTGCCACCAAGTCCTATTCATAGTAACTAGATGTACAACAGAATGAAACACTGCCTTGCCCCGCACCCTCTTCTCAAACATTGCTGTTTGAGCCCATTATTGCAGTCATGGTGTCAATGTATACCACTGAGAGGCTTCCTCTTTTTGACCATCCAGGGACTTGCCATCCAGATGACATATACACGGAGTCGGCCTCTTTAAGGGGCACTCCCGCTGTAGCTCTTCCAGCATAGCTTTGTTTGCTCTTCTGGCTGTTGATGTTTTGTCAGTGCTTTTCTGCGATATCATAATTCATAGTTATCAATTCACCTCTGTCTTATTCATTGTTCACCTTTCATATACATATTAGGTGATTAAAAAATAGCATGGCTGGGGTCAGATAAACCGAGGACTAGTTTTCATAGTTTTACTGAGATAAAAGGACCCCTGGTGGTACAGTGGTTACACATTGGGTTGCGATCAGCATGGTCCGCAGTTCAAAACCCACAAAAACTCTGTCCCTTGACTCCACCCCTTGAGGGATAAGATGGGGTTCCTGCCAGGTCTAGAGGCCAGGTGTGTGGATTTCTCACCCAATGGGGGGGGGGGGGTTAAATTAAACCTCTCAAGTCTACTTTGAGATTGGTGCGGGAAGTGCTAGGCTTCTCTTTCCCCCTTGCCCCCTAATTGTGTTGTTTTGCTAACACATTTCCTGCTTGGGGGTGGCAAGGTGAGGAATGTTGAGCAAGGGCTGGTGGAACTGTAGAACAAAGCAAAAGTTAAGCTTGGCTAGTGACTGTCTGCACCAAGCTGACTCTGCAAAGCTGTTCTTCACCAGAGGACAGCAAGCCAAGAGGCTTGGTCAGCTGGGTTAGCTCTGGGACCAGAAAAAATTGGCTATGCCAGGCAGGAGGGAAGCTTCCCCAGCGTGTGGACAGCCTATAACAAAGAGGGGAATCTGTTAGTAGTTGCTACTGCTCTCTCAGTTTAAGAAGCTTGGATGTACTTCATATTGAGATTCTCTTCCATGAAGTTTAGGATATCGCTCCTAGTGGACCTTCTCTATAATTGCTGAGAGTTGTCCGAGTTTGTTGTCTGACAGTCATTTTGCTGACTCTGCTGCTCTTTAACACTTTAAAGAAGTCTTTTGCAGCATTTATCTCATGGCTTGATTTCTTCACTAATTCCATGAATGTTGATTATGCATTGAAATAAATGAAATCCGTGTCAATTTATTTTTTTCTCTTTTTATCATTGTGTTTATTGGCCCGAGCATGAGGCTTTTTTTTTCCATCGAGCCATAATCCCTACAGAAAGCTTTAGTCTCAGTTCTTCATTAATGTGTTGAATCCTCTTAGCTTTCCATAAGCAAAGTTGTATCATATGCATATCACAAGGTCTCTGCTTTTACACTGGACATTTTAATACTTTCATATTGAAAGTTACTACCACTAAGGAAGTACTTACCAAGGAGCTTCAAATGTTTCTGGGACTTTTTTCAGTTTTTAAATTCCATATTTGCACACACTTGAAGTCCCTGTCATATAGTTGTCATTTTGTTACTTGTTAAGTGGGTTATCCTCTCTTTGCTCCTCATTTCTTCCAGTAGTACCACGTACTTTGGCGCTTAGTTAATTTTTGGATTTTGAACCATCTTTATTATCCTCTTTTGTATACTTTTGAATATTGAATAAAGAAGACCAAAGAAAAATGTTTGCATTCAACGTAGGTGTTGGCTAAATATGTTAGGTAGCCAGAATAGGGGCCATAAAGGGGGAGTGTTAGTCTGGGTAGACAAGAGAAACAAATTCATAGACACTCATGTTTATAAGAAAGAGGTTTATATAGAAGAACAACTGAATATTGCGAAAACGTCCCAGCCCAGTCCAGGTCAAGTCCGTGAGCCCAATATTAGCCCATATGTCTTATACCAATCTGTAAAGGCCTCGTCAGACTCACGAAACATGCAATGACTCCGATTGCAGGACGATCTTGAACCAGCGAGTAGAAAGTTTTTGGATCCAGTAGCATTGTAAACATCTCAGCGCTGGCAGGGTTCTTCTCTATGTAGCTTCTCTGGCTCCAGAGGTCTGTTGCATCAGGGTAGGTCCGTGTGGCTTTCCCAGCTACCAGGACGTAGTGCCATGTGTCTTGCCAGTAGAGCATCTCCAAGGAAGTGAGCTGAGAGAGAGAAGCGTCTCCTGTTTAAGGAGGAAATACTGGAGTTCCCAGAATTCTCAGGCGAAGGCAATGCCCACACAGAGGCCTCACTGGCTATCCTGATTGACCAACTAGACTCCACCACTTCACTCTTAATCCTCTCAAGTCCCAAATTGACATCAGATTACATAAGCACCACAAGGGGGTTGTCTCCGCAGTAACTGCATAAGACTACAGCAAAAGGATTGGAAGAAATCAGGCATCCATTAAATTTTAGAACAATCAAACTGAGCATGCTCAGACAAGAGCTCCCTCCGCCCCGAGGGGAGGTCCACCAGGGCACACAGATTAGGCTCAGTTACATTACCTCACACAGGTGGGCCTAAACTCAAGCCAGTGGAACCAACCAATACCTTCAACCATGCTTCCCCCAGCCGTTGTGGAGAGGAGGGAATAAAGACCCTGCCTTGACTTCCTTCCATTCCAGCATTCTCCACAAGTGGGGGGTGGGAGCCCTTTTGGCCCCTGGGATTTCCTGGTTCCACGTGCTGGGTTATGTGTTCCTGTTCTTTCTATGTGTTTTTTTCCCATTCAGCAGTGAACCCATGTGCAGTTCTGCGGATCCTTGTATGCTTTCTTAAAACAATGTGTATTTTTTGAGGCTGTAATACCTGAAACTTCCCTTTTCCCCATAAAATCACTTGGATTACAAACCTGCTTCTGCTGTGTGAATTCTTTCAGGTACCTGAATCCAGGAACCTAACACCTTTTTCTCTATATTGCTTCATCTTGCAATCTACTCTCCTTGTATTTCAATCTAAAGGAATGTCTCAACATTCCCTCAGGTTTTATTTGTTTTCTTGAATTTTATCCTCATTTATAAAGGAAAGTTTTGCTGGCTATAGGAATCTTGGATGGCTGTTCATTTCTTTCATTATTTTAAATATGTGACTCTATTACCTCCTGGTTTCCAGGGTTTCTATATATGTAAATTGGTACTTCATTTTATTTGATATTGTCAAGATTTTATCTTTTTTTTAAAGAGTTTGATGATAAGATATTTTGGTGTGGATCTCTCAGGCTTTCTTCTGATTTGGAAATTCTTAAGTGTCATTGATATGTACATTCTTGTCCTTTGTCAAGTTTTGGTAATGTTCTGCTGTTGTCTATTAAGTTTTATTTAGTTACCCTTTGCCCTCTTCTGGGACTTCCATAATATTTGCATTGATTTGCTTGATGGTGTTCCTTGGGATCATGTTTCTTTACTTTTGTTCCTCAGACTCAATAAGCTGTTCTGTTCTTCTGCCAACTCAAATATCCTGTTGAGTTATCCAGTAACGTTGTTTCTCTTATTTGTTAGTGCTAGTAATTGGATTGGCTTCTTTAAATGTAGGAAGACATATCAGAGGGCCGTATTTGACTTTCTCTGGCTTCACTGTTTCCATGAGGCAGAGTTCAGACATGCCTCCATCCTTCATCCTTCAATATCTATTCTGACACCACCCACTCCTCCCTCACACACTGCCTTTCTGTCGGGTTCAATTATCGGTCCCAGTTGGCCTCACAGAACTCACAGACAATATTCACAATTTAGTGGGCTTATTAAGGAAGGTAACTAGTTACCACAAGTCAGCATCAGGAAACAGTAAGTGTACCTCACCTGTCATCCAGCAGTCATGTCAGTCTTTAGTCCTTAGCCTCTCAGTCACATAGTCCCTTTGCCTCTTTGGGCCAGAAAGGCAGCCCACTGCTCTGCCTCAAAGTATCATAGTCTCAGTATTGCTCCTCTGTTTTATGTCATGGACGCCTTGCCTCAGCTCTGGTCTTGGCCTAGTCCCTCTGTTCTGTCCCATGGTCTCTGTGCTGCAGCCTTTGATGCCTCCATCTCAGTCTCTACCACTTCAGACAAAGATCTCAAGTATGTCCCACTAGGGCCTCTTACACCTTGATGGTCCAGCATTTCTCTGTGTTCCTGCTTCTGAGATGGCTTTTCCACATAACCATCCCTCCAAAATGGGATTTTAACCATAGCCATATAGGCTAGAATTGATAATACAATGCATAAGAGATGATGGCTAGATGGGCCTTATTCATTGACTACATCTCTTCATCTCTTTCTTAGGATCCCTGCTGGCATTGTAGCATAGGCATTGATTGGACTGCTAACCATAAGGTTCCAGAACCAAACTCTCTGGTATGGAGTCAATGCTGATTCCTAGGGATCCCCTATGGGTTTCTGAGTAGAAAGCCCAGGCTTTCTCCTACTGGTACTGGTAGTTTTGAACTGTCGACCATGCAGATTGCAACCCAGTGATTAACTGCTGTACCACCAGGGTTCTGAGGTTCTTACGGTTCAAATTTACCAACTGTTGCTCTGGGGAAAGATGAGACTCTTAGTTTCTGTAAGGATTTACAGCCTTGGAAAACCAATATAGGGTCATTGTGAGTTAGAATCAACTAGAGGGCGGTGATAGAATCTCTTTATAGATATTTTAATTTATGTATATATATATTGCTAACCCAGTTTTGTTCTTTGGGCCTGTTTTTTTTCCTAATTGTTTTATTAGGGGCTCATAGAACTCTTATCACAATCCATATATATACGTACATCAATTGTATAAAGCACATCTGTACATTCTTTGCCCTAATCATTTTTTTTTACATTTTATTAGGGGCTCATACAATTATTATCACAATCCACACATATACATACATCAATTGTGTAAAGCACATTCCTACATTCTTTGCCCTAATCATTTTGAAAGCATTTGCTCTCCACTTAAGCCCTTTGCATTAGGTCCTCTTTTTTTCCCCCCTCCCTCCCTTGCCCCCCCTCCCTCATGAGCCCTTGATAATTTATAGATTGTTATTTTGTCATATCTTTCCCTATCCGGAGTCTCCCTTACCCCCCGCCCCCCCACCCTTCTCTGCCGTCCGTCTCCCAGAGAGGAGGTCACATGTCGATCCTTGTATTCAGTTCCCCCTTTCCAACCCACTCACCCTCCACTCTCCCAGCATTGCCCCTCATACCATTGGTCCTGAAGTTATCATCCACCCTGGATTCCCTGTGCTTTCAGCTCCCATATGCACCAGTGTAGAATTAGGATCATGGTAGTTGGGGGGAGGAAGCATCCCGGATCCGGGGGAAAGCTGTGTTCTTTTTTTTTTTTCTTTCTTTTTTTACATTTCATTAGTGGCTCATACAACTCTTATCACAATCCACACATATACATACATCAATTGTATAAAGCACATCCCTACATTCTTTGCCCTAATCACTCTCAAAGCATTTGCTCTTCACTTTACCTTTGCATCAGGTCCTCTTTTTTTTCTCCCCTCCCTCATGTGCCCTTGGTAATTTATACATTGTTATTTTGTCATATCTTTCCCTATCCGGAGTCTCCCTTACCCCCCCCCACCCTTCTCTGCCGTCTGTCTCCCAGAGAGGAGGTCACATGTGGATCCTTGTAATCAGTTCCCCCTTTCCAACCCACTCACCCTCCACTCTCCCAGCATTGCCCCTCATACCAATGGTCCTGAAGTTATCATCCACCCTGGATTCCCTGTGCCTCCAGCTCCCATATGCACCAGTGTACAACCTCTGCCCTATCCAGTCCTGCAAGGTAGAATTCGGATCATGGTAGTTGGGGGAGGAAGCATCCAGGATCTGGGAGAAAGCTGTGTTCTTCATCGGTACTGCATCGCACCCTGACTGACCCATCTCCTCTCCTAAACCCCTCTATGAGGGGATCTCCAGTGGCCGACAAATGGGCTTTGAGTCTCCACGCTGCACTTACCCCTTCATTCACTATGGTGTGTGTGTGTGTGTGTGTGTGTGTGTGTGTGTGTAAAATTAAAAACTTTTATACAATAGCCTATACTCCAGGATAAAGTGTAGCTATCTGCTTTATACTCCTCCTGGATCATTGCAGTATCCCCACTTTGGGAAACACTGCTATAGAGGGACAGGAGTATGGAAATACTTATAGTGCCCTCTCTGCAACAAACTTTGATTCACAGTTTAAGGTAATAGTGATGTGTGAGCTGAACTATATTAAGCTTACATTTTATAGGTCAAAAATGATTGGATGTTGGCACTTTAATTTCAAGCATCTTAATGTAATCTAACATTCCATCTTCCATAAATTTTGTTTTATTTTTAAAATGCTAAATGAAAATTAATTGATTGCTAAGTTACTGTGTAAGCAAAATGAAAGAGCATGAAACTGAATCTTTTAAATGTATTTTTAAGTATTCCTGAGAAACAAGAGATTGGAAGACTTGATTTCCTTTGAAAAACAGTTTGTTCACTCCCTCAATGCATGAATATCTCCTTTTATTAAATTGGAACTCTATGATGCTCACTCTCCCGACACAACGTCTGGAGCCAAAGTGGGTGAACAAGTAAATATGGTGAAGAAAGCTGATGGTGCCCGGTTATCAAAAGAGATAGTGACTGGGGTCTTAAAGGCTTGAAGATAAACAAGCGGCCATCTAGCTCAGAAGCAACAAAGTCCACATGGAAGAACACACCAGCCTGTGTGATCGAGTGGTCCCGAAGGGATCAGTTACCAGGCATCAAAGAACAAAAAATCATATCATTGACTGCACACCTCCATGATAGGATCGCTGAAGACAAATGGGTGCATAAGCAAATGTGGTGAAGAAAGCTGATGGTGCCTGGCTATCAAAAGAGATAGTGTCTGGGGTCTTAAAGGCTTGAAGGTGAAAAAGCGGCCATCTAGCTCAGAAGCAAAAAAGCCCACATGGAATAAGCACACCGGCCAGTGCGATCGCGTGGTGCCAAGGGACCAGGTATAAGGCATCATGCAAAAAAAAAAAGATATGTGTGTATGTATGTGTACATGTGTGTATATGTATATATGTATATGTATATATGTATATATATACCATATTAAATGAAGGGGGAAGTGCAGAGTGGAGACCCAAGGCCCAAGTGTCGGCCAATGGAGATCCCCTCATAGAGGGGTTTAGGAGAGGAGATGGGTTAATTAGGGTGCGAGGTAGTACCGATGAAGAACACAACTTTCCTCCAGATCCTGGATGCTTCCTCCCCCCAACTACCATGATACGAATTCTACCTTGCAGGGCTGGATAGGGCAGAGGCTGTACACTGGTACATATAAGGGCTGGAGGTACAGGGAATCCAAGGTGGATGATACCTTCAGGACCAAGGGTGTGAGGGACGATGCTGGGAGAGTGGAGGGTGAGTGGGTTGGAAAGGGGGTACTGATTACAAGGATCCACATGTGACCTCTTCCCTGGGAGAGGGACAGCAGAGAAGGGGGGTAAGGGAGACTCCGGATAGGGCAAGATATGACAAAATAACGATGTATAAATTACCAAGTGCACACGAGGGAGGGGGGAAAGGGGAGGGAGGGGAAAAAATAAAAAAGAGGACCTGATGCAAGGGGCTTAAGTGGAGAGCAAATGCCTTGAGAATGATTGGGGCAGGGAATGTATGGATGTGCTTTATACAATTGATGTATGTATATGTATGGATTGTGATAAGAGTTGTATGAGTCCCTAATAAAATGTAAAAAAGGAAAAGAGAAAAATATGATTAGGGCAAAGACTGTACAGATGTGCTTTATACAATTGATGTATGTATATGTATGAACTGTGATAAGAATTGTATGAGCCCCAATAAATTGTTAAAAAGAAAAACAGTTTGTTTTTAGGTGTATGTTCTTTTATCCTGATGGATTATGGGAAGGATCTGGTCAATCTAGTTGAGGTAAAATGCTCTTTTCTTTCTTGTTTGCCACTGTTATGTCCCTCATTTTTATTCCTTCTGATTAATATAGTGCATTGTTTGAGAGGAAAACGTCCAACTATGTAGTCTCCTTTTATCTAAATCCCTGGTTTCCTTATTGGTAATACCATCCATGTATACATTTGCAAAGCTTATTTTTCCCTTCCCGGTGATGTAGGAAATTGAGATCTTTAGGTTTAGGACCACAGTAAATATCTGGGAATAGTAAGGGTCCTAAGTACACAGAGGAGGAAACAGACACATAAAATACAGTACTTTTACTGTTCGGGCATTTATATAATCCCACTTCATGTTATGATCACTGCATATTTTAAAAGGTAATTTGGATAAAATATCTGATTTTCTTTTCAGGTACGGTGTCTAAGAGACTATGGAGAATTTGAAGTTGATGATGGTACCTCTGTGATACTAAGAAAAAACAGCCAGGTATTTATTGTCTTAAGAATGTATACTTTGAACTTCAATAAAAGTATTGAATGAAGAAAATGTTCGAATCAATAGTAAAATAATTACCTTGTGATGACAATTTATAGCACAGGCATTATGTTTAATATAGATCACCTTGTTTTGTACTTTTTGTAAATGTTAAGACTTACAA
The DNA here is from genome assembly GCF_050624435.1 of Tenrec ecaudatus. Taxonomy (NCBI): domain Eukaryota; kingdom Metazoa; phylum Chordata; class Mammalia; order Afrosoricida; family Tenrecidae; genus Tenrec; species Tenrec ecaudatus. The sequence goes on from NW_027459451.1 coordinate 596,849, forward strand.
ATATTGAATATACAATGGACTGCAAAAAGTGGGAAAATTCCATTCTGTGATTCCATTTATCTACCATGTGTTCTAAGCAATGTACTAGTAAAATTTTTATCTATTAATTACAAACAGATATAATTTTTATGAGTATATTACTTGGGCTTTGTTTGTTGTTTTTTCATTCTCTTTTGTTTTGTTTTTTCTATAGCACCTATATCTTTAGTGACTTCTTTAAGCATTAAAGAGGGCCACATCCTAAGAACGCATAGTTCTTAGATTGGGGCTAGATTTAAATGGGAGCACAAAATCCATTCACATATCTGTGGTTTATATATGTCTCTGGTTCACTTTAGAAACAACATTATCATTTTATGATAACGAAAACTTTTCAAACCATCTTCCTGGGACATAAGGTAACGATAGTGTGATTCATTTAGCTAATGATACAGAATTTAAAACACAGTTGAGAAAAGCATATAGAAGTATAGGCTGGTTTCAGACATCAATTCATGCTCAAATTGTTGACTTATATAGATTAAATTCAAGTTTCTGAACAATTTATTAAAAAATCTTTTCTGGGGGGACTCATACAGCTCTTATTACAATTCATCCATACATACATTGTGTCAAGCACATTTGTACATTTGTTGCCATATAATTTTCAAAACATTTTCTTTCTACTTGAGCCCTTGGTATCAGCTCCTCATTTTCACCCTCCTTCCCCCACCCTCCCTCACGAACCCTTGATTATTTATAAATTATTATTATTATTTTGGCATATCTCACACTGTCCAACGTCTCCCTTCACCCACTTTTCTGTTGTCTGTCCCCCATGGAGGAGTTTATATGTAGATCTTTATAATCCCTTGCCCCTTTCTACCCTACCTTCCCTCCACCCTCCCGGTATCGCCACTCTCACTACTAGTCCTCAGAGGGTCATCTGTCCTGGATTGCCTCTGTTTCTAGTTCCTGTCTGTACCAGTGTACATCCTCTGGTCTACCCGTATTTGTAAGGTAGAAATGGGATCATGATAGTGGGAGGGAGGAAGCATTAAAGAACTAGAGGAAAGCTGTATGTTTTATCTTTACTATACTATACCCTGACTGGTTTGTCTCCTCCCCAAGGCCCTTCTGTAAGGGTATGTCCAGTTGCCTATAGATGGGTTTTGTGTCCCCATTTCGCACTCCCACTCATCACAGTGATAGGACTTTTTGTTTTTTGATGCCTGATACCTGATCCCATTGACACCTCGTGATCACACAGGCTGGGCTGGACACTATTTACACAAATAATTAGGGTTGATGTTGGAACAAAACTTTCAACAAAATTCATTCCAAAAGGTAGCAACATGCATACCTGACTAATACATGTCATAACAAAATAAGAAGAGCATTAAAGTAGTAAATATTTGGTATTCCTGGATCACCATTCATTAGGCACCCTGAAGGCCAGAGAGTCAAACCAAAGTCCAATAACTGCCAATTCCATAACTTGGGATAGCAGTCATCATCTTCTCACACTGATGAATTTCAGTCTTAAATCAAAGGGTTCCTGATGAGTTTGAATGAAAGCCCAGTTTACAAACTCCAGTGAATGTAGCTTCCACATGGATTCTTTCTGGTGTGGCCTATGAAAGATATTGTGTGCCTCCAAAGAACAATATTAAGTCCACGAGTCTGTAGCACACACCCTGGATTACCAAGAGCTGGATAGAAAGTAGGTCCAAAAGGTCCAATTAAGTGGGCCTCTACTCAAGTACTCCCTCAACGCAAGAACACTTTGTTCTAGTCACCTGGCATTCTGTGATAACCTTCCCGCCAGAATTGCTGAAGACAAATGGGTGCATAAGCAAATGTAATGAAGAAAGGTGATGGTGTCCAGCAATGCAAAGATATAGCATCTGGGGTCTTACAGGCTTGAAGATGAACAAGTGACTCTCTCTAAGAAGCAACAAAGCCCACATGGAAGAAGCACACCAGCTTGTGTGATAAAGAGGTGTCGAAGGGATCAGGTATCTGGCATCAAAGACCCAGAACAAAAAGCCTTATTGATGTGATTGAGGGGGAGGGTGGACTGGAGACCCCAAACCCATTTGTAGACAGCTGTGAGAGTAGTGGTAACAAGAGGGGGCACTGATCACAATGTAACCCCTCCTTGGGCATGGGCAGTAGAAAAGAGGGTAAAGAGAGACCTCGGACAGTGTAAGACATGAAAAATTAATAACAATTTATGAATTATTAAGAGTTCGTGAAGAAGGGAAGAGGGAAAAATGAGGAGCCCATGCCAAGGGCTCAAGTAGAATGAAATTGTTTTGAAAATGATGATGGCAACAATGAACAAATGTGCTAGACACAATGGATGGATGCATAGATTGTGATAAGAGCTGTATGAGCCCCCAAGAAAATGATTTTGATCAGAATTGTGTTCTATCTATAGATTTATTGCTTTCAGTAATATTCACATTTTGATTTTTCTGTAGTTTCCTTTGTACAGGTCTTTTGTTTCTTTGGTTAAGTTTATTCCCAGGTATTCATCTTTTGTATGGATATTATAAATGATATTGTTTTCTCTTTTTAAATTTTTTTTCTTGATGTTTTTATTTTGGAGCTCTTCAATAGCATATTAAAATTGATTTCTGCTTATTAATCTTGTATGCCATTACTTTAACAGATTCGTTAGTACTTTCCAACAATCTTTCTGTGGAGTCCTTGGGGCTCTCACTATGTAAAATCATACTATCTGCAAATAGTGACAGCTTGACCTATTTTTTGCCCAATTATATTCCTTTTATTTAAAAATTTTTTTGCTGTCTGTCTGGCTAAGATGTTTATTGTAGTACAATGTTGAATAAGAATATTGATGAGGGACACTCTTATCTACTTCCTGTTTTCATTTTTTCTAAATGATCGTGATCAGGTTTTGAGGATTATGCTCATTTCATAGAATGCGTGTGGGAGTTTGCTGTCAGTTTCTATATTTTGGAATAGTCTGCACAGAATTAGTTATGGCTCTTCCCTGAATACTTGCTAGCATTCTCCTGTGAAGGCAACATACATACTTCTTTAGAATCTTTCTTGGTTGGAAGTCTCTTGGTGACCTCTAATTCTTCTTTTGCTCTACATGTATCTTTTTATTTCATTTGGATCTTTTGTGATGGCACCCTTTTCATCTCAAATTCTAGATATTTGCATCTTTCTTTTCCTTTGTTAAGTTTTCTAGCAGTTTGTCGATTTTGTTAATCTTTTCATAACCAACTTTTTGTCTTGTTGATTTCCCCCCCATTTTTCAGTTCATTTATTTCTGCTTCAATTTTTATTAGTTCTTTCCCTTTATTGTTGAAGGACTTATGTGGTTTCCCTCTTTCTACTTCTTGGAAGTGTTTTATTAGTATTGGTTTTGGATTTCTCTCATATTTCGTGTGTGTATTGATTGCTATAAATTGACTTCAGATAACTGCATTTGTTGTATCCGAGTTTTTGGTATGATGTGTTATAGGTTTGCTTGTTTTAAGGAGTTTCTTAATTTCTCGTTTTCGTTTACTCTAGTGTCCAGTCATTTTGAAATGGTATGTTGTTCAGTCTCCATGTGTTTGTCTTTTTGTTCCTTTTCTTTCTGTTGTAGATTTCCAGTTTTATAACATTGTGATCTGAGAAAATGAATTGTTGAATTCAAAATTCCTTTATTTTTTCCTCCTCAGGAAATAACCTTTATTTCTCCCTTGTATTTGAGGGATATTTTTGTTCAGTATAATATTCTTGGCTGGCTTCCTTCCGCCCCACCCCCCCTTCCACCCGTCACAATTGTATATATGTCATTCCATTGTCTTCTTGCCTGCAGGTCTTTTGCTGAGAAGTCTGAATTTATCCTTACCAACTTTCCTTTGTAGATGACTTTTCCTTTTTCTCTAGCTGCCCTCAGATTCTCTCCTTTTCTTTATGTCTTGATGTTTTCTCTTTGGTTGTCCATTCTTCTCAGCTTGTTGAATAGTATGTTGAAATTTTCTTCCATGGTTTCTTGTACTATTCTCTGTAGATTTTTTTTTTGGTGGTGTTCTTTTCCCAGCATTTCTTTTCTTTTTTCTTTTCTTAGATGGGTTCTTATGATAGTGTCCTACAGGATTTATTTGGATGCTTCCGGGGTTTTTTGTTGATTGCTTCTCTTGTCTACTGTCGTGAGGGTAATTGTCTTCAAGCTCATTTATTTTATTTTCCTTTTCCATTTTATTCCTCTAGCCTTTTACTATGTTGCCTAATTCAGTTATCTCATTGCTTGTCTTCTAGAATCCTTTGGTTTAAGGATTTTAGTTTCTCAATTTCTTCTGTTTTTCTCATGAACATTCCCCAGATCTCTTGACCTAAGCATCATTCTTCTGAATTCTGTTACTGGTGGTTCACAATCACATCTTCAGACTATTCCATTGGTTTGAGTGCTACTTGGTTGTTCATGTTTGTTTTTCTTGAATTTGGAAGCTTTCTGTGCTTGACTGCTGTTTCTTCAGCATTGTGGTGTGTGAGCTGCTGGTCATACAGAGGTAGAGTTTGTCTAGTGACACAGGTGAGTTCTAATAGGAGCTGGAAAACATACAGTGGTGAAATGAAAAGAAGGGGAAAGGTGCCTAAGTGGGGATAGTGGCTGGGAAAAATAGAATAAAATAAAAGTAATGATAAGAATAAAGTAATGATAGTAATAAGTGACTGTGAATAAGCCAACAGACTTGCAAAAATAATGGGAAAATATTTTCAGAGGGGTAATCACAATAAGGAGCTCTGGTCATATAATGGTTATGTATTGAGTTGTAATCCGAAAGGTCAACATTTTAAAACCACCAGCTGCTCCGCCAAAAAAAGGAGACTTTCTATTCCCATAAACAGTTACAGTCTCAGAAACTCACCGGACAGTTTTACCCTGTCCTATAGGATCACTGTGAGTTGACACTTGCGGGCAGAGAGTTAATCTCAATTAATAGGTTTCATGGAAAGATATTTAACGAGAGAACAGCAAGAAAATAGAAAGATAATTGATAGAAGTACAAGGATCAAAAAAAAAGACTTGGGTATGGTTGTGGGTACCAGATTCTGCTATTGTGGCAATGTGAATGAATGTGAGCATATCTGTGCACTTAGGAGGTCCTGGAAAGCCCATGCTAGAGTGGGTATGCTGGGATACACAGACCTGTCTCTTCCTGGGAGGAATGTGGATTCTCAGGAGGGTGGAGTCACTCCAGAAGAGGAAGTAGGAGATCAAAAAAGAGAGAGAGAGAGAGTATTAAAATAGAACAAAAGTACAAAATCCAAAAATATATATAATAAAGCTACCTTGTGGGTGGGGATTCCTGCTCTTTTAGTAGTCTGTGTGTACATGTATGCGGTATCACGGCGCTGGCACACGGGATGGAATGCCTTGTAGAACAAAGCAGGAAAAGAGGAGGAAGATGGGGAAATGGTACAAAGCGTACCTTGGGTACTGAGCATGTGTGTACCAAGCTGCCCAAGTGATCTGCTAGCTATCTGTGTCCCTAGAGGCCAGGGAGGTAGAGGGTTGGCTGGCTGACTGTCTTTTCTCAGGGGCCACGAAGAATCACGATGCTTGTAGAAGCAACTCATGTTGCTGCTCATCCGTAAAGGGGAGTCTGTCAGCAGGCCTTGCTGCTTTCCACTTTGAGAAACTTGGGTCAACTTGGCTTTTAAGTTGAATTTCTTGGTACCAGGAAGTGCCGAATCTCTCTCATAGTGGAAACTCTTTGGTAGTTGCTGAGCACATCTTCCCGGGCTTGTTATATGGTGGCCATCTTACCCCATTTTCTGTCTTTTTCTACTTGAGGTATTATAGTAGTATAGATGTATTTTTTTCTCACAACAACAACCTTACATTATTTATTGTTAAACTTGATTAGGTAGCAAAAAAACAAGGAATAAACCAGATTATTTGCCGATTGAAGTTCAATTCATCAGATGGGGACAAAAATCTTAATTCATGATTTGAGCCTGGGAAAATGCGGCCATGCGTGCCATCCTTCAGGGGGCTCCTTACAGACCCAGCTTGGTTCTTCTCCAATGTCTTCTCTTGGAGTTGTACCTGATTTTATTACCGGTTTTCATTCGAATCCATTGGGGAATGGGCAGATTCTGCTTCTGTTTCTTGGCCAGGAATCTCTTGATCCTGAAAGTCTTATGAGATGACATGGTGAAGTCGGAGCACCACCACACTCGGGGTGGCAGAGAGACGGAGAGGTAGATGTATTTTTTAATATCATTTTACTAGGGGCTCTTACACCTCTTATAGCAATCCATATATCAATTGTATCAAGCACATTTGTACATATGTTGTCACCATTATTTTCAAAACATTTTCTAATTGAGGCCTTGGTATCAGCTCCTGTTTTATTTCCCTCCCTCCCTCCCTCACCCTCATGACTCCTTGTTAAATTATAAATTATTATTATTTTCATATTTTACACTGTCTGCAGTCTCCCTTTACTCTGTTGCTTGTCCCCTGCAGGTGGGGAGTGGCTTATATGTCGATCATTGTGACTGGTTTTCCTTTTCTCCCTTTCCTCTCCCATCTTCCCCTTCCCCTCATGGTATTGCTACTCCCATTACTGTTCCTGAGGGATTTATCTGTCCTGGATTCCGTGTACCAAGAGCTCTGATATGTACTAGGGTACATGTTCCTGTCAAGCCAGATTTGTAAGCTAGAACTGGGGTCAGGATAGTGGGGTGCCAAGGTCAATTAAAGAGCTAGAGTAGTGTGTATTTTGTTGGTGCTAAACTTCACCCTGACTGACTTGACCCTTCTGTGAGGAGATGTCCAATTGTTTACAAATGGGCCCTGGGTCTCCACTCCAACCCCCCCCCCCCAATTCATATCTATATGATGGTTTGTTTTGGGTCATCTGATACCTGATCCTGTTGACACCTTGTGATCACACAGGCTGTGTGCTTCTTTCATGTGGGTTTTATTGCTTCCCTGCTAGATGGCCGCTTGTTTAACTTCAAGCCTTTAAGACCCCAAACACTGTATCTTTTCATAGCTAGGCACCATCAGCTTTCTTCACCACATTTGCTAATGCACCCATTTGACTTTAGCTATCATGTCAGGAAGGTGAGCATCACAGAATGCCAGGTTATTAGAAGGAAGTGTTCTTGCGTTGCGGGAGGACTTGAATAGAGAACCAATATTCATCTGCAACCTTGATATTAAACATAAATATATGAACATAGACCCATATCCCTATCATTATATAAGTATATTTTTATATATGTGTGTATATTTACACCTCTATAAATGTCTTTTGCCTCCAACAAACGATCCTTGAACTAACTACAAGTTTTCTTTCTTGATGTGTTTTGTTTTGTTCTTTGTCAGTGATTTGTTGTTGTTTTGTTGTCTGGTTGTATACTGTTGCTTTGTTTTCCTCTGTCTTATTTTCGTGCATGTTATTGTCTCCACAGGTCTGTCTAAATAAGACAGGCTGGATGAACTATCTGGAGGAAAAACAATGGACCGACAGTTCCGGGGGGGGCTTGGGATAGGGGAATTGGGGGGGTAAGGAAGTGGTGTTAACAAACCCAGGGACAAGGGAACAACATGGGACCCAAAATGGTAGTGAGGAGGGAGTGGCAGGCCTGGTAGGGAATGATCAAGGGTATGGTTACATAAAGAAGAGGTATAGCTGTAACCCAGGTGGGGATGGAGCTTGGTAGTAGGGCAGGAGGAAAGTCAAGGGAGATGGAGGAAAGAGCTAGGAGTCAAAGGGCATTTATAGAGGTCTAGACAAAGACATGTACATGCAAATATATATATGAGGATGGGGAAATAGATCTATGTTTCTGTATTTATAGGTTTAGTTTTAAGGTGGCAGAAGGACCTTGGACCTCTACTCAAGCACTCCCTCAATGCATGAATACTTTCTTTTATTAAGTTGGCACTCTACGATGCTCACCCTCCCTACACAACTGCTGAAGCCAAAGTGCGTGAACAAGTAAATGTAGTGAAGAAAGCTGATGGTGCCCGGCTATCAAACGAGATAGTGTCTGGGGTCTTAAAGGCTTGAAGATAAACAAGCGGCCATCTAACTCAGAAGGCACAAAGCCCACATGGAAGAACACACCAGCCTGTGTGATCGCGTGGTCCTGAAGGGATCAGTTATCAGGTATCAAAGAACAAAAAAATCATATCATTGGGTGCACACCTCCATGATACGATCACCAATGACAAACGGGTGCATAAGCAAATGTGGCGAAGAAAGCTGATGGTACCCGGCCATCAAAAGAGATAGTGTCTGGGGTCTTAAAGGCTTGAAGGTGAACAAGCGGCCATCTAGCTCAGAAGCAATAAAGCCCACATGGAAGAAGCACACCAGCCTGTGCAATCACGAGGTGCCAAAGGCATCATGCAAAAAAAATATATATATATATATATATATATACCATAGTGAATGAAGGGGGAAGTGCAGAGTGGAGACCCAGAGCCCATTTGTCAACCACTGGAGATCCCCTCATAGAGGGGTTTAGGAGAGGAGATGGGTCAGTCAGGGTGCGATGTAGTACCGATGAAGAACACAGCTTTCCCCCAGATCCTGGATACTTCCTTCCCCCAACTACCATGATCTGAATTCTACCTTGCAGGACTCGATAGGGCAGAGGTTGTATGTACACTGGTGCATATGGGAGCTGGAGACACAGGGATTCCAGGGTGGATGATACCTTCAGGACCAGGGGTCTGAGGGGTGATACTAGGAGAGTGAGGGTGAGTGGGTTGGAAAGGGGGAACCGATTACAAGGATCCACATGTGACCTCCTCCCTGGGAGATGGACGGCAGAGAAAGGGAGGAAGGGAGCCTCCGGATAGGGAAAGATATGACAAAATAACAATCTATAAATTATCAAAGGCTCATGAGGGAGGGGGGACCGGGGAGGGAGGGGGAAAAAAAGAGGACCTGATGCAAAAGGCTTAAGTGGAGGGCAAATGCTTTGAAAATGATTAGGGCAAAGAAAGTAGGGGTGTGCTTTATACAATTTATGTATGTATTTGTATGGATTGTGATAAGAGTTGTATGAGCCCCTAATAAAATGTAAAAAAAAATGTCTTTTGCCTCCTTTCCTCCTCTATTTCCCTTTACTTTCCTCCTGTCCCACTATCATGTTTGACCTTCATTTGGCTCTCAGTAATTCCTCTTTCAGCTACATTGCACTTGATCTAACCCCACCAGGCATTCTACACCTTCCTCTCCATCAATTTTAGATCTCTTGTTGTTCCCTGTCCGTGGGTCTGTTGGCTCCCCTCCCCCTTCCCTAGCTCTCCCTTTCTCTTATCCCCTGGAACCGTCGGTCCCATTTTCTTCTCAGGATTGTAGGATTTGAATTTTTCTAATATGGTTATAAAGTTCTTTCCTGTTGTTTTGTTTATATAGTGGATAACATTGATTGTTTTTCTAATATGTAACCATCATTGCACCCTTGTTATGAATTCATGTTGGTCATGATGATTTACTTTACTGAGATATTTATTGTTGGCTTTATTAGGTAGGGTTTTGTTGAGATATTTTTACATTTATGTTCATAAGGGATATTGCTGTATTATTTTCTTTCCTGGCTATGTTTCTGTCTGATTTGGGTATAATGATTTTACAAGTTTCATAAAATGAATTTGGGGACTTTCCATTTTTATTATGTCCTACAATGGTTTGAATAAAATTGGTGTCAACTCTTCTTTGAATGTATTGGGAGTTTTTAATTGCATGACTCGTTTCTCTTTTCAATATGTATGTTTACTTTTCCTGCTTCAGTGTGTTCGTGTATGATAGATGGTGGTGTTGTTGCTGTTATTGGAAGGTGCTGTGGAGTTATTCCAACTCAGTGTTCCTATGGAAAATAGAGCAAAACCCTGCCCCATACTGTGCAGTCCTCACTATTGTTCTTATCTTTGAGCCCAGTGATGCAGCTACTGTGTCAATCCATCTTGTTGAAGGTTTTCCTCGGTTCTAAAACCCGGTACTTTTATCATGCGTGGGACACGTCTCCAAGGTCTGTCTCCCTGGACAAAATGTCCAAAGTACATTAAACCAAGTCTCGTCATTTTCTGCTACAGAGCCTTCTGGATGCACTTTTTCTAAGACAATTTTTGTTTTCAGTTCCTCTTTTTAAGTAACTTATTTTTCCTCAATTGCTGTCAGGATTCCTGTCATTTGTAACTTTCATCATGATATGTCATGATTTTTTTTGTTTGTTTGTTTGTTTTTTTTTGTTTTTTTTGTTTTGTTTTGTTTTGTTTTTAACAATTTATTGGGGCTGATACAATTCTTTTCACAGTTCATACATATACATACATCAATTGTATAAAGCACATCTGTACAGTCTTTGCCCTAATCATTTTTTTTCTCTTTTCTTCTTTTACATTTTATTAGGGACTCAAACAACTCTTACCACAATCCATACATATACATACATCAATTGTATAAAGCACATCCATACATTCCCTGCCCCAATCATTCTCAAGGCATTTGCTCTCCACTTAAGCCCCTTGCATCAGGTCCTCTTTTTTTTCCCCCCTCCCTCCCCATTCCCCCCTCCCTCATATGCCCTTGGTAATTTATACATCGTTATTTTGTCATATCTTGCCCTATCCGGAGTCTCCCTTCCCCCCTTCTCTGCTGTCCCTCTCCCAG